>NC_082606.1:20967610-21591376 GCF_030936135.1 Gavia stellata
AGATTTAAGTCTTGTTAGATGAGAATTTTCTTTTTTTTTTTCTCCCCCCCCCCCCCCAAGTGTAAGTTTAATGAGGAAAAGAAGTTCCCCAAAACCCTTCTCCCCAAATTTCTTCTTTGCACCTGGAGCCTATTGCTGTGTTACCAAGGGCCGGATGATAACCTGCATTAAGAGAGCATCCTCGAGGACCCATGGGTTCTTTCCATCAGGAGTTGCTTCACCCATGTCACATCCAGCCCACTCAGGGTGAGAAGCGGCCGCTCTTTAAGGAGTGGAAGAGAATTGGCACTGGTTGGGTTGGGAGCAGAGCGGGGGGACCCCCAGCGCACGGCGGGGCTGAGCAAACTGGGGGCTGACGCCCACAAATCCCTCCCAAACCCCACCTCATGCTCTGTGGGATTTTATCAGGGCAGGGAAGGTCTGGGCCCATGGAGAGGTGAAAGAAAAACACCGAAATAACAGCTGAGGGACAGCAGGGAGTGACTCTGTGCTTATTTTTAGGCAAAATGTATTTACCCTCTGGGTTTAGCTGAGTCGGTGGAGCTACAGATCCCAACCTTGCAACCCTTGCAGGGGTCGGGGTTCTTCTGCACCCGAGGTGCGGCGCTGACAGCAGCAGGTCGGGCGCATCGGCTGGGAGGGTCCCTCTTATTTGCAGCGGTGTAAGCAGAAGAATCCAACCCGGCAGCCTCATCCTCTGAAGCACTCGCACAGGTAAATGCTGTCGTGTTAGCTGGGCTGCCTCTTGCAGAAAGTGCCGTAGGCTCCAGGAGTCAGAATTTCTTTTTTCCTTTTGTCCCCAAAGTGTCAAAACAGAAGCATAAATAAATGGCAGAAGAAAGAGCTCTATTCTGCCATTTAGCAGAGAAAGGCTCTGCAGCAATCCAAGGTATTACATTTGGGATGCATCTGCAGTGAAGTTTCTTCCTGCCCCAAACCTGTCAAGTTCCAATATTCATTTTAATGATCTCATTTTATAAATAATGGAAAGAAAAACAATACATTCAATAGAAATGAGATTAGAAATGGGAGGGGAATGAATTACAAATGCAAGAGTCTGTAGTTATTCCAAGGAAGATAAATCTCATTTTAAGTGGTCTCCAGTGAACCAGTGCCTTGCTAAGAATAAAACAAAATAAACCTGTTTTTATTGATAAATAAAAGTGTGAGGCGGTGGCAGGGACTGTTTTCTAACACTAGCTGGTTGTCACAGTATCTTGGGACTAACCATACCTGTGTTTTATTCTTCGCCTTGCCACTGTCTCTCTGCAGTAAATCATTTAACACCTTGCGCTGAAGTTGCAGCACAATCTGGAAAATCAAACTCCAGTGAACAAATGTACAAATGACATCAGCGCGTAACTCTTGGAAAAGGTGTCACTGCCAGGCTTCTACCTCAACAGGATCATGAAGTCTGGAGCGCATAATGAATTGCAAGGTGCAAATTAGTGTCATTTCAGCTGCCCACACACAATTTGCTTCAGACTATTGTGGGAAAGGCTGTCGCTGGGAGGCATATTTGAATTTGGGGCTGGATCTTGCGTGGCGATGAACTTCTTGTACGTTTCCCAATGTAGACATGATGCCAGTGATGGCTTGAAAAGTCTCTTTTTTATTTCTTATGTGTATTTGGTCCGATTTTCTGTCTGCACGAGTAGCAGGCAGCAGAAGAGGTGTTTGCTCTGCAGAACTCTCCCCAAGTCCCTTCTCCATCTGGTCCTCGAGCTGTAGTGAGGACGGACCATACCAGGGATTGATAAGAGGGACTGAACTGCAATCCCCCACCAGCTCAGCAGCGTGGTACCACCACCACGTTTGCTCTCACCTAATCAAAAACAGATTGGCCTTTTCTGTCCCGCACCTATATGACTAGGAGGGAAACACTGGCATGAGCCGTGATGGGATGGGGTGAGGTATCCCTAGAAAGAATGTACACCCGAGAGCTGGCACGCGCCGAGCCGGGGTACGTAGAGCTACACAAAACCGTGCCGCAATCAGCAGCCACGTGGGCTGGAGCTGGAAAGTGGCCGACCCTCCTAGCTGGGGAGCTAACAATTCCCTTCAGGATTGCATCATTACATTCAAACTGAGTCATTATGAGGCGATTTGGGAAAACGAATCAGAATTCATTACTGAGGAAACACGGTGGAGCTGTTGCAAGAGCCTCCTGTCGGGTAGGCGCTCAGAGGCACGGCCAGCACCTCGCTCCCGGGGCCACAGGCGGCTCTTCCCTGGGTGGCAGGAGCCGAGATCCATGCCCAACGTGGGCTGGCAGGATTCTCCTCTTACACCACCCACAGCTGCTTTCTGCCTGCCTCCCGGCATCTGCTTTCCCCAAGACACCCATTACAAGAATAAAGAAACCCTAGGGCAGAGACACTGAAATCACAAAATTTGCACCCGTGCAATCCTGGGGCAAAGCATCAACCTCGGTCAGCAGTTACAGCATCCTATCCTTTGGTGGTCTAGCTGCTCGCAGCCCCTTTGCTCCGCCCAAACGGTGAGACGTTTGCCTGCCCTGCTCGCTATCTGCTGGTGCCTCTGCCAGATGGGCACGACCTTGCACAGCTCTTTGCAGGGCAGGTCTCTTCTGCCATCAGGAGAAGCGTGTTCGGCAGGCATAGTGGAGAGGCTGGGAAGAGCCTACCTGCCAGCCGCTTTGTAGAGGGTTCAGCATTTATCTTGGAAACCCAACAAGACTGCACGACTGGTATCATCGACGTTTGGGCTACAACTCGTTCTGCAAAGTCACCGCTGAGCCACGGGAGGATTTCTACCCCAAGGTCACAGCGTTGGCTTCAAAATGCTAGGTGAGGACAGCAACATCCTTGATGAGGGCAGAGAACGTGCTGCGATGGATGGACGAAGGATTCAGAGAGTGGCAAGAGAAAAGGAGCTTGGGGAACAAGCCAAGGCTTGATTGTATGTTGGCATGAAGATCCACACTGACACACGTATCTGATCATCAGTAAGCAGAGATCAATTATTCAGGAAGTGTAAATGTGTACTAGGAGAGCATATGAATATCAGCTTGATGACTAAGAAAACAAGGGTATGGATTCAGACATGGGGTAGATGGATACAGTCCCGTTACTTGCCTCTGCAGAAAGGTTTGATCCCAAAATAATTGCTGTGAGAGACCAAGCTGTGGCCACTGAAGATGAGCTGGGGTCTTTGTTAATATGTTTATAAAGATGTGAAGCCTGGGTGTTTATTCAAAAAGAAGATACTGATGTCTTTGCAAATAAAATAAGCAAATGTTTGCCTAGTGCGGGAGAAAAAATAATTCAGAAATACATTGAATAATGGGGAAACTCCTCAAGAATCAAGTATGGTGAAGACAGTGAAACCCCAGCGAGGTGAGCCAGCTGGTGGGTAGTGAAGACAGAGGACAGACCCACTGAGCATCTCCCATGAATCATTTTCTAGGGAGCCTCATGCCACGGCTACTTGAAGAGATGTTGGATGGCTGATGCCAGGTAAAACCTGTGCCAACTCAGCGTGACTTACCAGGAATGAGGAGGTTTAAAGGAATAGCACAAGGTACAGGGTGAAGAAGAGGATTTCAAACACAGGGCTCGGGGCATCGCAGCCCTCATTACTACTGCTCCACACGGTACTTACCATAGGACTGGTAACAGAAAAGGCTTTGCACGTCCTCACAGTTGCATGGCATCTGCCCGTGATGCCAAAGCCACGCAGCACAGGCAACAGTCTGGGACACCGGGGTGGCAGTCCACCCTCTGCCCAGTGGTTGCAGGTTCAGGACTGGCTGTACTGGGTCGACCCTTTGAAGCTAGTGCCACAAAACCAGGTCACCTTTGTGAATTAGAGGTGGCACCGCGGAGGGTTTTTTTTTCCCCAAACTCCTGGCAAAAAGCAGCAGCTCCAAGTAGGGTCAGTTGTTTGTGTGAGGGAGAAACTCGGTAAAAGCTTGGTGAGTTTGGGTCTAAAGGGTTTCCTTTGCTTCCCTAGCAAACAATGTCCTACTACAAATAACTGCATACCCCCAGCCTTGTTCTGTCCTGGGCGATGCTTAAACTGTCAATAATCATAAGGCTGCTGTCACAGTGCTGCTCAATGGGGTTGACAGATTGTATCTCTAAAGTCCCTTTATTGGACCTTGTTCCCAGAAAAGCTTGCAAATTGCTCTGATCTTACCAGACAAAGGCGTTGCTCACTCTCGGAGTCCTTGGATATCCTACACAATAAGGTAGGAATTGGTGAGAATTACCTGAGATAAAATATCCCTTACAACATCAAAGTTCCTGATCTCTTAGCTGTCAGCCGCAGGTATGTGAAAGTCCTGACAGGCTGAAGATAGAAGGAAGAGATAAAGCAAAAGAGAAGGGGGGGAAATGGAGAAATTCTCTGAATGAAACGTTATATCACTGGATTTGGCACAAAGATTTCAGTGCAACGGGTCTATACAGCTAACTGGGGTGTGAGCAAGGCATGGGGCTTTCGCCTTTTGAAACGAGTAAACAGCAGCTGATACCAGGCAGCCAAGGACAGATCCTGATCTTTGTTACACCAATGGATAAAGGAAGCAGGAGTAATAGAGATCAGGATACGGCTAAATCATGATCGTACAACCCCCTCCATCTTCCCCATCTCCGTACTCTCAGCTCTTTGTTGCTTTTTCCCGGTAAAATGGCTGAGGTGGGTCAGCTACAGAGGGGGAAATGCTGGTGTAACACCAGACACCATCTTTTTGCCATCTTTGCTCTTCACATTTAATAATGAGGCTCCCCGCGGAGGGTTGACCTCCCTGGGTTGTTTGCAGTAGCTATGGCAGGAGACCTGGGGTCGGACTTTCACCCAATGCAGCCCAACCTGCATTAGAAATCTGATTGCAAAAACCCAGGGGTTTGGCAGTAAAGCCACAGGTAAGTCTGAAACAGATTTTCAGTGAAACAGAGTCAAAGAGGTTGAGCTGAAACGAGATCTGGCTTGTTCAGTTAAAATCCTGCCCTTTCACACTGCAAAGATTGGACAGACCTTCCCTCTGCCCACTGCTCCCGCACACCTAATCCTCCTCCCAGGACTGTGGTTTAGAGCAGATCAAATACCTTTAGGTTCTTAGAAAGGACTGGGGTTTGGCAAATGCACAAAATACTTCTCTCCAATGACATAAATATTGTATGTTATTTGCTGCCTTGCCAAAATGCAAACACACACATGCACTCCTAACTAAGCAACATTCTTTAAAAGTTAAGATCATTGCTTAGAAAGAAATATATAGCATTTTATAAATCCAAATTGATCACGCACTGCGTGTGTTGAAAATATGTACAAAAATGGGACCCCAAAACTCCATTAAACCACTTCTGAGACAATACATCACTGCACCTTTATATTGCACAGAGGGGTTTAACAACCCTTCTCCAGGAAAATATTTTACTAGGTAACAAAAAAAAAAAAGTTATTGAAAACACATATATTTGATACTTTTGGCAATTCATTTTACTACTTGCATTTCCAATTCATTGGTATAGTTCATGAAAAAAAATATTTTTGCAGTTGGGTCATGTTATTATTTCTCTAATTTTTTTTCTACTTGAAAGTCGCGATGCGATTTCTTTCTGCAAAACAACAAAGGCAAAAGTTGCTTGCCCGCTTTGGGGATGCTGTGGATGTTTTAGGGAAACAGGGTCTGCTGTCAGTATAGAATACACACAAACATGCCTACAGGAAATTATGGCATCTTTGTGCATTTCTGTATAACCAACCTTATAACTGAACCAGCTAAAAAAGGGCCAGGGGAAGAACTAGTATGTTGAATCTTCTAAGGAACAAAAAGAAGGTCTCATTTACTAGGCAATATTAAAATATTTTTAAAAAATCAGATAATTTTGCATCAGATCACCCGAACTGCCCCAGTACTCACCTGTTGAGTGACTTGGATAGATCGCTTCATCTTGCCCTCTAGCACTCCTCTTCTCTTCTCTGGTGTGAATGTACCTCCGTACCTCTCCAGGTGAAAGCCTGGCTTGAACCTCCGTACCTCTCCAGGTGAAAGCCTGGCTTGAACCTCCGTACCTCTCCAGGTGAAAGCCTGGCTTGAATTTGGCCTGCCCACAAACAATCCCTGAAAAGGACAAAGGAAGGGAGAGGAGGAGATAAGCTCTTCCTAAATCAGACTAACAGCACATCCACACTACAAACCTAACTTAGGCTCAGATTCAAGTCTGTGACATCCTTTTCCTATCTAGAGAATAACTTTTCACCCAAAGCTGCTTGTGCTTTAAGCCCGTTTTAGCTGGCCGTCATGGAAATGTGGACGTGTGCTAGGCTTTTTCTTATCTTTGGGCAGATAACACACCCATTTTGAAACAAACCTAAACCATAGGCATGACCCTGCAGTGCCTGCCTGCGATCCATCCTCCCAATTCCCTCCTCACCTGCCTCTTTCCTTCACGTATCTCCAAGAAGACTTTGATGGAGAGGCTCCGTTTACTGATGTGTGAAGAACCAAGCGACATATGCCCCTGGAAGCACTGGTGACATGCAGACCTGGTGACAGCAGAGGCATGGAGCCACTTCGCGGGCTGTGGCTCCCCAGGGTGGTCTCTGATTCCTGAACCCAAATGCTGGTCATCTCTGAAGACCAACATTGAACATCTGCACCAGGATTTCTGCTTATTTAACCAAACTTGTCCTGGACCATGCGTGTGCTTACTCATGAAGAGCTTACGTCTTACAACACTACAGGTAAGTCTAACCTTCGCTTTGAGAGAGATACTGTAAGTACCCCCGAGCATGATGTGTCCTTGTTTGTCTGGAGAACAGTGATTTTCCATTTTAATTGCTTCCTGTATGACACATTTCATTAGGTCCCAGCTTCCTGCCAGTTGATCTTCTCCTCACTGCATTTGTTTCCTGCTGTGCATGTAATTATGACCATGAAAGTCCATCAGCAAAAGTGCAATCAATCTGAAAAATTAATGAATCTCACGCTTTCCCTCTCTCCTCCCCCCAAAATTGGAAAGCCCACTCTGTAGTTTCCAGCACACATCTATCATTACACACTCCTGGGTCTCAGGTAAATTAGCAACCTGATTCTTTTCCCTGCTGTCACTTAGAAGAAAAGGGCTTCTTATTTGCCATCCAAGGAAAAGTACAGTAAACCTAGAACTAGATAAAAGGGAAGTAATCAAATATATTTAACTGTACTCAGCCAAATCCCATTATTTGTATAGATGTTAGCTGGTGCATTTGAAGAATTAGGATAGCCTTGTCTCTAATAGGAAATAGTACTGCTTGACTGAAAAGCGCTATTTCTGAGCTAGTGTTCTTCTACTTAAAATGAGAAGTTCAGCTTTAAATATACATGTACGTATGTATGAATTGCCATGGTGGGCTTGGCAGATATTAAAAAAAAAAGTTACATGTCCTTGCTTTTCCACTAAGCATGAGCATTTGGGGCGAACACAGCATCCCTCTGTTTTTCTTTCATAGATGGGAAACGCCTCTTCAGTGTGGGAAGTTTCCTTGGATTGTCCTTCTCATTTCTACCTGAAGGAAGTGGGGAAAATAATTTTAAATAAGTCACCTCCTACATATCAGAGGGCACCACGTCCCCGCTGTTGTGGAGGACAGCTTACGGGGTATAGGGAAAACGTAGGGGCAGACTGAGCAGCCACGGTAAAGGAACATGCAGGGAGTATCTCATGGAGATAATAAGCGTGGTGAGAGTTGTAGGAGGACACAGAAGGCCTTCAGCGGGTGCTAGGACCACAGGTTTTGAAAACATATGGATAACGTCAGGGCAGTGCTTATACTAGGGGTGCTCCTTCCCTTGGCAGCTGGCTGTGTGGGAAAGGAAGAATGCGCCACCTCTAGACGGCTGCGATCGATGGTCGCACGCACAAGTACCTTCCTCTTCAGAAATCCCTCCAGTGCCAAAACACACAGAGTACACGGATCAAGACGAATCTACTTGGGAAATAATATAGCAAAACCCACCTCCTTACCCTCGTCCACAGGACCACGTTATCTTTCAGGTTTCCCTGTGCAAACAGTGCAGGTTTTGCTGTGAAACCATTTGATGAAGATGTTCCAACACAAGCATTGAAATTCAGGTCCACAGATTGAGTTGAGGGGAAGTGTCCCCTGGACTGTGCTCATGCCAGCACACAGCTTTTCTCAGCTCGGTTTTGTGCTCAGAAGACACTGGTTTGTGTGCTAACCAGGCAGGGAAGTAACTGTGGCTCTGCAGGAAGCCCTGTACCTTCAGGATGATGAACTAGCTCACCCTGATGTAAATGGCCATAACAAGACGAGACACATTCTGGTCCCAGACTCCAGTTTTACTTTGCTCATATGAAACATTACAACTCAATGTTGTCTCAGTACTTTGGGGAGCAGAAGGAGGGAGACAGGAGTCCCCACAATGGTTTTTTACATGCCTGAGTCAAATTACCCTCCCTTCTGCGAGGCTTCTTCTGAAATAACAGATCTTACTGTAACCAAATATTGCCATCCAGGAAAGCCATTTTGCAACCAGCAAGGAGGCTTCTTCCTTCTCAGCAGCCACTGAAAAGGCCCTTTGTTCTCGGGCTGAACACCTGGAGAGTGTTATCAACAGTGGCCTCTCTGGGCCGGCGCGCTGAGCAGCTGTGACAAGACCCAGTGGCATTGGCATCGGCAGCAGCACCTGGGAGCTGCTGGCACCTGGAAACCATCCCGTCTGGGCCACTGCGTGGGCAACTTTGGGTTGTCCCCCTCTTCCATGGGGACCAGGGAAACTAGCCCAGCCTGTGTTTTCTTTCCTTTCCCACCCTAAAATGAACAGCCTCGCTCCAAATGGTCTTCAGACAACCTCGAGGAGGTGACACCTCTGTAGAGACCAGAGAACAAGCCTCGGGCATTACCGTGCCTTTCTGGGGAAACTGGTAATGTGAGTGGCGAAGGGCTGACACAGAGCACTGGCATCCTGGGGGCATGGTTTGGAACTCCACCTCGAAGAGTACAGGGTGGAACTGTTGACTGGCATGAGGGGTAGGGCATCCACCAGAGAGGGAATCGCCTGATGTCACCCAGGACAAGGCTGCACGCCAGCCTGGCCCCGGGCACAGCTTTCTGCTCTGTCCCTACAGTCATCACCACTTGTGTTTGTGTCCGTGAAAAGACAGTCAGACCCACTTCTGCTCAGAAACTCAAGGAAACCCAACTCATTCAACGCAGCAGGTAATTCCCCGAGGGCAGAGGGTCATTTCCATACACCTGAAGGTAGAACTGCACTGTATAAACCATCACTGCCAGGTACATCAGCTTCAAAAAACAAGAATTTTTCATTCCTTTGCTGTATTTTACATGATTAAAAGAAAAATCTGCACAGAGAGAGGAAAGCCGGAGAATCAGAAAGCAGGGGCTGTCTGGCGTAGATCTGCCGTGGGGTAACCTGGAGAGTTGCCTACACCAATGGAGTCTGTGCTGCATCTGTGAGGATTTTACCAGTGGCCTCAGTGGACATTGTATCTGCAACCTATGAGTTATTTAGCGGGTCCAGGCCTACAGGCCTTTCTCTGCGTATTGATTTTCCACTAAAGTCACAGGCCAGACAGCCCACGTCACAAAAAAAAAAAAAAAAAAAAAAAAAAAGAAAATACATCATTCTTCCTTTCCCAGTAATCCAGATAAAATACTGACTCCTACAAGGGAGTCATACATTGGGGGATTTCAGCAATGCCTCATCGCAGGA
Organism: Gavia stellata; assembly: GCF_030936135.1. Taxonomy (NCBI): domain Eukaryota; kingdom Metazoa; phylum Chordata; class Aves; order Gaviiformes; family Gaviidae; genus Gavia; species Gavia stellata. The sequence continues at coordinate 20,977,317 of NC_082606.1, forward strand.
TGCACAGCTCCGCAAAATATTCGTTCTGGAGTAGTTCTGCCAAATACTGAGAGCAAATTGCATAATGTGAGAAGGGGCAGACGACAGCTGAAGCTTCATCATCTGCACTGGCAGTTCAGCGTTAACGTCACGAGCTCTTCCATACACGATAGCATCATTTCCGTGAAAATGAAGCAGTGAAAGAAGAAACATTTCAAAAGGTTCAAATGAGACCTTTGAGTGCCAGCGCTGAGTCCCTGTGAGGTTCAGATAAACTGACAAAATAACATCCTGCAAAAGCCTTACCTGGGACAAACCATGATTCCCGTGTTCGTGTTCAGGCAGTTTGCAGCGTACTGGCCACTTTAAGCCTTGGTCTCTGTCCAGACACCAGTACCAGCTCTCCCATGACTTTATGTTTGCATTTCTTTCTAATATTCCTCCCTTTCTTCCTCGCAAAGGGAAAATTTCCAGGTTTGTTCCTTTTAGCTTTGTTCGTGGTAGCGCTCTTGACAGAAGGACTTAGTGTCTATTTAGTGTCTTTGGAAGGAAAAGGGAGAAAGTTCTCGGTTACATAAAAGTTTGTATCAAAATTCAAGAATCCGGATTAATTATAGGAGACTTGCCTTGTATCATTCAATTTGTTTGAATAGCTTTAAAGATTAAGCAGATCCAAGGCCTAACAGAACCAGAGCCAGTAAGACAATAGCTGAGATTTTCCTTTGAAACAAAATATACAGGTGGTTTCTGTGAGTTTCTGTGTCTATCTGCCCGGCTTTTTTATTTTTATGTCGTATCCAATATCACAGAACCTGGCAGTAGAAATCATATAGCAATTTGTGAAAGCTTGTTGCTGTTCTAGATATCATATAGTCTGTTCCACACCAGCAAAGACAAAACCAATGCCTTTACTCCTCGAGTTTTCATTCAAAGGATAATGATCTCTGGTAACAAAATATTTGGCAGTAGCATTATTTAAAATGCACAGAGGAAATGTTTGTCCCTAATTCAAGGGACTGTGGTTCCACAGTCTCTATTCACTTGGTATTTACCAACGAATGCCAAAGGCTAAGCTACAAAAACCCCAGGAACAGTTTATCACACTCCATCCTCAACCCATCCCATTGTACAGGAGAAAAAAAGCAATTACTGAATTTCTTTGTGGCCACAGAACTTACAAACTCTGCGTTATACCCAGCAGGCCGTAATGGCTCCTTCGGTACATATCTAATTAAGCGGCTGGGGTGGGGTTTTTTTCTTTCACCGCATACTTTCGTGTTTTAAAATCCCTTTGCATTAAACGACTTCTGGAGTTTTCCAAATTTCTCACACGCACAGAAGAGGGAAGTAAGAAAAAAAAGCAGAGGGGAGATTTCGGCCGTGGGAACAGGAGTGAGAGACGGGGATTTGCAAAGGCTGAAGGCAAACCTTCCCCGAAATCTCCACCTAAAACACCGAAAACCGCAGCCGCGACCTGCCTGAGGCCGTGGGCTGTCTGGAGGGGGAGAAATAAAACCAGCCCGAGGGGGATGTCCGCGTTTGGGGCGGGGGGGCCCTCCCCGAACCCCCAAACCGCTTAACAGACCGCGAGGGACCGGGCCTGGCGGCGGCCCGTCGGGAAAGCCACGGGTTTGCTTTTAACTGTGCAAAACCGGGAGGTTTACCGGCACTCGCCCCCCCCGCCCGCGGCTCCCCGCGGCCGCCCGGCACCGCGGCGCCCCGTTTTTCCCCGGAGCAGCGAAGAGCGCTGAGCGGTGTCCGCCGGCGGCACGACCGCGGCCGGTCCTGCTCGGTGATGCCGCGACGGTGCCCAGCGGCGCCGGGCCGGGGAGAAACTGCCCCGGGGGGCGTGGGAGAGGAGCCGAGCATCCACCCCGCTGCGCCCCTCGCCTTTAGGAGAGATGCTGGGCTTCAGCGGGGACCGCGGGGAGGTGGGAACACTGCGGATCTCCCGCCGAGAAAGCGCGGAGCCGGTGCCGGGGAAAGCTACCTGCTCCGGGGAAGCGCCTCGCTGCGAGCCGCGGGGACGGTCCCAGCCGCTGCCCGCCTCGGTCCCAGCGGCCATCGCCTCCCCGCAGCATCGCTGCTCCTCCGGGCACCCCGGGGACCCCCACCCTCCCGGCCGAGCGTAAACCCGGCGAGATTAATCGTTCTGGCTTGTTTAATGGAGCCACGTCGAGGGGCCGGGGCCGGGCTGGAAGGGGCTGAGCCCCCCGCCCCGGGTCAGCCCCGGTCCCCGCTCAGCCCCGGCCCCGCGGATGCGGGTCTCTGCCCGCGGGGACGGAGCCGGGCCGGGGCGGCTCCTCCCCTGCGCCCCCGGTCTCTCCCGCCCCTTCTCCCTCGTTAGGAAAGTGTTAGAAAGTTGCTGAAGTGCGAAATGAGCCTGCGAAATCTCGTTGTCCTCATTAAACTCTGACAAGGAGGGTGACAAGAAGCAGCGGAGGGGAAACAATGCCGGCAGTGTTGGGGAGAGCCCCGCGCCGGGGGCAGCCTTTGTGCCCGCCAACAAAAGCTCTTGTTTGCATGTGTTAAAGTCCATTAAACCGCGGCAGCCCCAGGTGCAAACGCCAGCCCGGAGCGGCCGCGCCACCTTCCGCGCCCGCTGAGCGCGGCGGCGGCACCGCGGCTCTGCCCCCAAACGCCGGTATTGTCGGGGCGCGGGGGCTGCGAACGGGCAGCGGACGGGGGCACGGCCCCGGCGGGCTCTGCACGCCGAGGCCCTCCTAATGAGGGCCCGGGGCTGGCTCTTCATTAGGAGGCGTGCAATGCAAGCATGCAAACCCGGGTGGGTTTCGCTCTCCTTTTTGCGTGCCCCCAGATCCCTCTGTCCCCCGCCTCGCCGTTGGTGGCAGCGAGGGCTCTGCTGCGGGAGGACGGGACACAATGTCGCCTATTGTGCTGCTCGACCCCTCGCCGGAGGGGACACGGATGGGACCCCGCAGCCCCGGGTTGCGGATGCGGACCCGGTGCGAAAGAGCCCGGCGGACGTGGGCCGTGACTTGGTTTGTTCCGCTGTGGCTCGTCAAGGTATGTTGGGAAATCAACAAATCCTTATAGAAAGTGCCCCCAAGGTCAGGAGGAGAGCGGTTTTCCAACTCCCGGTTCAAACAGCAGAGTTCAACCCAAAAGGTGCAAAAGAGAGGGACTGTGCAAAGACTAACCACAAAAAAAAGCCTATGAAAACAACCTCACCACAGTCTTAGCGTTTCGTAGGACTGGCACAGCGCTTGGGCCAAGAAAAAGTATTTCCAGGTTCTGTTGCAACAAGTCCACATCACTTTATCCCCAGTGGGTCTGCCTGGGATCTGCCCCACGGCTATTTTAAAATGTGCTGTTAATAGCAATTCATTACAGTTGATAGAACCAGGAAACTTGCCGTTTATTTTGCAATTAGACATAAAGGCTCTGATCTGGCCAATGCTACGCACTGTAAGCATGTGAGTAGCTCTGCTGAAGTCATCCGGGACTGCTCATGTGCTTAACATTAAGCCCGTGCCAGTTTGCAGGATCAAGGCCTGAGACGGAATCTTCTTAAAGGGTGTTTGTCTACCTGCTCTGTTCTGTATTTTCTAGATTCGTGACCGTGCCCTGCAAAACCATTTCTCTGGGAAGACCCGAAGTGGCTAGAGTCAGCTGGGCACAGCTCACAAGTAGCGTTACGGAGGCAAATGATTCTTCCCGTAAACAGAAGTTGTTTGCAGGAGCTTGATTCGGGAAGACGTTACGGCACTCGGTACGTTGAATTGCAAACTGTTTGGCTGTGCAAGCCTGTGTGTACTGAGGCGTTAATGCAGAATTGTTGGGCATCGGGCCCAGAACAGATGTGACGATGAGTGAGAGCAAAGAGACAGGGAGGAAGGAGCAGAAGAAGGCGGCACATTTTAGGCTCCTCAGTTCCCGACTAGGCAACCACCGCTTCCAAAACCCGGGCACCGGCCCCAAATGCCTCTTGTCAAGAGAAAGTAGGAAGCAATGTGATCTGTGGAGAAAACAAACATATTTGTTTTTTCATTTGCCAACCCTGCAAACAATAGCTGTTTGTAGGCAAATAATCCTCAGGTCTGCATCGCCAGATCAATGCAGGGAGTGGTTCCCATCGGCTCCGCGGTGCCAGACACACTGAATGGTTTGTAACGAAACAGGTCCTTGAACTTCTTCACAGCACAGGCACTATCTTAGTAGGTTATCGCACACTTGCTTCTGTTCCTGCTCCCGCTCTCCTCATCTTCCAACGCTAGGCCTGGCAGGGAGAAGTGAAGGCAAGAAGAAATAGAAGTTGTTTTAATATAAAAGGCTTCAAAACGTTCAGCTGTTTGTTATTTCCTTGCTGCTAACTTTTCCAATTTACTTTTGGAGCCAGGCAAACTAAAGGGAAGGCCAGTCCTTGTGCACAGTCACAGTTTAATACCTATGATATGCATGAAGAAAATTAATTTGATTGAGGATTTTGCTTCATGAAGTAATTACAGTGCAAAGTATAAAAAGGCTGTGTTTTGTCTTGAGCCACCAAAGTCCTGCTTTGCATCATGAGGTCCTATTTAGGATTACAAATGCTTACACAAACAGCATCTCACAGTATCTCGCATCGCTTCTCCTCACCTTTACTGGCAGATTTTGTGGACGTGGAGAGGAATGGGAAAAGGAACTCTTCTTCAGCCCCAGATGAGTTAAAGTGGAAGCTTTAACCTATAGGGCACGAGAAGGGCGATACAAATACTGGGAGAGTGCTGAGTGCATGGGGTAAGGCTGCTTCAAACTCCAAGATAGATCCAATGCCCGCAACCCTTCTCCACTGATATCATTCAGCACAGCCCAAGTAAGGTCGGATTAACTTAAAAAACCCCCACATAATACATACGATTTCCAAAGGATCTTCAGGACAGCCTGATCTTCTTTTTCTTTTAAAAAGGCATCTCTCTGGATTCCAATCCTTTTGAAATTGCATGTGAATACCTTGATAAACTGAGTACAACTTGTCTTGGTATAAAATGGTAGACTTTTTATTAATTTTGTGTCATTTGCAATGTCTTTCACAGCTGAAGGCAGCAGTTCAGTTATCACCATTTCTCCTATTTGTTTTGTATGGCAACTGATCAGGTTTGGCTTCAATGAACTCAGCAAAAACCTGTGTAAAAGCCAAACTTTTAAGGAGCCGTAATTATCATCAGATAGCTACATAATTGTTTAGACGGGTAAATAAGCAAACAGGTACCTTTGTTACTCAATATCTTCTTCCAATGGCTATCTAAGGGACTGTTTCTCCATCTTTGTATTCTCTGTGTCTGGAATGAAGAAGCCGGCCCCGTAAGAGGGGACCAGGTTGAGGGAGCTCACTAGACCCTATTTGCTTCTGGGGTCTGGAATGGATCTTGGGATTTTGAAGCCAGAAAATATTTGGAAAAACAAAGCAAACCAAAACCCGCTGGCAAAGCATATGTCTCACTCCCTTCAGATGGCCAGCCCGTATCAATTAAACAGTCCACTACTGCTACGAGGGAGCCTGTAAAATGCCAATCATATCGTAGTTCAAAACAATCCATCCTGCTGCTAACCCCTATCGTGGTGAATTTAATCAAAGGTGATGAAATTTATGATTTTCAAGTTTGCTTAGAAAAATGAACACAAACCCTCGAAAAATACACACGGAAAACAAAGTTACAGGAATAGTAAGTTTACAAAATCTGGCAGAGAAAATTAAGAGAATTCCCAGATTAAAGTCACTGGGGAGCAATGCCCAGTCGGCTGCGCGTTCTACCTTATCCGGGTGTTTAGGTGGGAGATCATCAGACCCGGCTTGTTGCGCAATTACTGCCGTAGCTGAGCTCAGTGGGAGCTGAGCTCCGAACGCCTATCATCTAAAGCACTCAGACTGTACGTGACTCACACTGGGAATCCAAAATCACGAAGACCCTTTTTTAATTCATCGCCGCCTGCCTTCTTTCCTCACCGATAATACAGGGTCAGCATCCTCTCAAGGTTACTGGAAAAGGAAATGCCGTGTGTGAAACACTCAGACACTGCTGTCATGAGCACCATGGAAAAACCATACGGAAATGAATAATTTTGTGCCCAAAGCGCAGTTTGAATAACAGGCAATAAAAAGCCCCGTCGCTGCACATTAAACGAGAGAAGAATAAATCATGAGGGGAGCTGCTCTCTCAGGAGCAGCAACCGTTGCCAATGCGGAGTGAGGGGGATGCCTGCAGGAAAAGGGCATGGATAACTCAATTACAGCCCATCAGGATGCGTACAAACAGGCGAATTCTGATCACTCCTAGCTGTTGAATGCTGGAGTGTACAGCCTCAGTAGCCTTTTAGAGTATATTGTTTCGCACACGTATTTATGTTTGTGCGTGTATGTGCTTCGGGGTATATGTAAAATAAGCAGAACAAGCTTTGGCTCTGTGCCATGTTAACTACTCTACACAGCCATGGGACTTCTGGTCGGCTTGAAGCATAGGCTGCGGTCTAGATGCAAAATATCATTGAAATAGGAACTGATCAACTTGTATAGCAGCTCTCAATGGCCACGCCACTGCTGACCGGGCTAGGTGCAAACCACGGTCCTGTAGGTGAGCATCTGCCCCACTGCCAAATCTGTCTTCATCCATGGGGCAGGATGCCAAAGTTGTCTAGAACCATCACACTCTCAGCTGATCTCGAGATGTCTTTGCTGATCCCCTCTGCATTCCTGGTGTGGAGCCAGGACATAAGACATGTATACAGGAGCAGAATGTATTTGGAGGAAGAGTTACCACCAGCAATATTTGCTTCATTATGGTTAAATGAGGTGGGGAAGTCAGAGAAATTAATTCCTGCAGAGACCCTTGGCATCCAGAGCAGATAGGGACACAGCTACATCATACCATGAACATGTCCTGTGACCGCGCTTGGCACAGACAGACAGGCTGGCACAGAAAAGCGTGCTCAGGTCTAATTCGTGGTGGCAGATTTAAGAGTGTTCATGTCTGACCCAACAGAGGAAAGGCAATCTTTGTGCTGGCTGGCAAAGAAGAGCTGGTGTACTCACAGTCTAGAAACTTTCTGTGAGATACGGCTCTGCAGAGAAGCACAGCACCGGGGAATTCACAGCTATCGCAGTCAGTGCAGCAGGTTAAGGATACATATTGCAGACATCTCTGCAAACACTGCTGCAACAGGAGAACATAACAGGGTGACTCAATAGTAATGTGACCTTTCATTAACAGATGCTTCTCCTCTTGCGTCTGTTTCTGACACATTTATCAACTGTTACAAATTTAGGTAAAACCCATTTTTTCAGTGTTTCTCTCTGAATGGTGGCATGGCCCTCCTGGAGCATGGGAATGAATAGAAAACGTTTCTCACTTGTTCTGATCGGGGATCTGCTGTTGCTTTTAGGGCATCTCCCGCTCAGCTCACCATTCAGCAGTCTGGAGGAGCGAGTGTCTCCACCTCTGTGGATCCGATATAAGCACTGGCGACAAAAGACACATCTCCTGAGACTGGTGGAGTTGTTGCGGTTTGTGGTAGGACTGAGTTTACCCAACAAGGGACCAGTCAGTGTCCACAAAACTCTTTGACGGTGGAATGTTTTGTTACTCTTCTTGTGATGTTACTAGGGGAAATACTGCATACAGCTATGTATATTGGTTAAAGTTTATTATTTCAGCTCATTCATATGTCACTGACTCACAATTCATTCACTTTGTACAGCCTTTTAAAAGTCTTATACATCCTCAAACGCTGCATGTGGAACTTTTGCCTTACATACGTCTCACAGTGAACCAACATTAAATCGAAGAAGCAATAATGCCTAAAATAATTTCCCCAGGAATTTCTTGTAAAAAATCTTCCTCACGAGAGATGAAAGACAAGATCATTCTACACAAGATAACCCACTGGAATGACTCTTTAGACGCTGCTTGTCCTGGAACTTCTTATTCATCGTTCCCTTTGTCCAGATATTTTGTCCTCTAATTACAAGAGTACTTTCCACTTCAGTCAAGCACGTCTGTGGGCAAAATACAGACAGTTGGAAATGGATAAATTCTGTCAGTACTGTGCCGCCTCTGTTAACAATTTCCTTCTCATTCCCTGAGATTCAAACTATCAAATTATTGCCTGTAGTGTGGTGATACATTATGGTAAAACCAGAAATGGCAAATTACTAGAAGCCAAAAAAAGTTCTGTTGCCAGACCATGCCACTGGCCCTAAAGTGGATCAGTGGCCATGTCTCTTCCAGAGAGAAGAGACAGAAATGTTTTCTGTCTCTGACTATGACTTGCTGAATCCTGTCAGTCACCTCGTAGTTTTGCTGGTGACATCCAAGGACAGTTTGGATCCAAACTCCTCTTGATTGGGACTGGGAAAATGTCGGGATTTGGTTAAGAGATTCTTCTAACTTTGATACTTTCATAGCTTTTGTGGGAAATAGCAACTGGACAGTTACAAATGAACAGCTTAGAAAGAAACACTTCTGCTGTTGTAATGCATCCCTTTATTTTCTGAAAATGCTCATTTGATTCTGCCATTGCGTACAAGGCTATTTCCACAAATTATTTACAACTGAAGCACCTTCCCATCTGCAGAGAAAACTTCAACTTTCTATTGCTAGGCAGGATGAGTCCTTTAGTATGGACAGTTTAATAGACATGGATGCAGTGATTTGTCTGGTAAAGATATGTGGATTGTGGGGGGAAGAAAATCTTCCTTGATGTTATTGGCAGCTCGCAGGAACCGAGCACCATCAGATAGGTTTTCACCTGGGCGGAGGACCTCCAAGAATATCCTGCAAGCTGCAGGAAGTGGGGTTTGATTCATTGGTGGTACTTTCCCTTCTGAATCAGCACTAACCCTTATGCCGCTATGGTATTACAGGCCATCTGCCTTTGGAAGTGTTGAGTATTTTTAAGCATTCTAACAGCAAAGTGCTGACTATTGCTGGGGATTACAGATTCTGTGAAACATTTTGTAAGATAACTTCTGGCATCTTGCCACTTGTTATATGGAAAATATGTTGTATTATCTTCCATGTGTGTGGGGGTGTAAGGGTGCTCCTAGTGTCCTGGCCCCCAGCCTGCAAAGACTTACACATATTTTATTCAGAATGAAGTTAAGCAATACATAATGAACTTGTTCAGGCACAGAGCCTAGATCTGTCACTTTAGACATGTTCCATATCCTTTAGGACTTCTTGAAAGACAGCATCTTTCTCATTGTTCGGAGTACGCTACTATGAACACCGTGCTGGAGGTTGACTGTGTGGGACTCGAGTATATTGGTTACTCATCGCTGCAGGAAGTTTCAGCCGAAGGGCCCGGTCCTGCCCTGGTAGGCTGAAGTCCTTTGACTGGGATCGTCAAACCGGGGTGGTCAAACTGGTCCCAGACTCACGTATGCACACAGGATGCGGAGGAATTGCTGTCAGCCGCACGTCAGACATTTGATGGAACGCTTCCTTCTCTTCTTGGTCAGCCCTGGAAAGCTCCGCAGCGGGACCGAGCGAAGGACGGGGTGCAGCAGGTCGGGGTAAGGAAGTCAGGGCGCCAGGAAGAGCGGAGAAGGGCCCTTGCAGCTGGAGGTAGAGGGTGTAACACGACAGGTGAGGGGAGAGCCTTCCAGACAGGCCGCTCCCCAGCACCACGTCTGGGGAGAGCGGGGGTACTCCTCTGGAGGCCCGGGCCGGCCTCCTCTCCTGACTGACTTCCGCGCGGGCCTTGGCGGGCGGCGGAGGCAGCTGAGGGCACGTCCCTCCCACGCCCGCCGGGGAGAAGCCGGGGTGGCTGCTCTGCTCCGCTCCCCGAAGCCCGTCCGGCCGCGACAAGGCGCCCTCCTTCGCCGCCCTCGCCCGGGGAGAGGCCCTGACCGACGGCCACTTCCGAGCAGCGAGGTCCGCGGCGCCCGGGCCGCCTCCCCGCCACGGCCCTGCGGGGAGCCCCGCGGGGACCCCCGAGGCGGCCGGCGCGGCCCGTTGGCGCCCCCCGACCCGCCGGCGGCCGCGGTGCCTCGGCGGGGCGGCGCCGCCCGTTACCTGAGGGCCGCGGCCGCGCGGCGGGGCGGGGCGGGGGCGGGGCGCGCGGCGGGGCGGGGCTGGGCGGCGGCCAATGGGGGCGGGCGGCGGCGCCCGGCGCGCGCCGCTCTTAAGGCGGCGCCGCGGGCTGTCAGCGGCAGAGGGCGGCGCGGGCTCGACGGCGCGGCCATGGCCGCCCTCAACGGCGCCGTGGAGAACGGGCAGCCGGACAGGAAGGTGCCGCCGCTGCCGCGGCCCCTGCGGAGCCTGGAGGTGAAGTACACCAAGGTGAGCTGGCGAGGGGAGCCGGGTAGTGGGCTTCGCCGTGGCGTTACTGGTGCTTGGAGTCAGGCTGGTGGTGGAGTGTTATTTTTTTAACATAAAATTTTCTCCCTTGCCATCATTTTTCTTAATTTTTTTATTCTTCCTACTGCCCTAGACAGTAGGCTTATGGGGGTGTAAGGGCGGTTGAGTGACTGGAGCAAGCAGGCAACCGTGGCGTTTCTAGGGGAGCTGCAGTTGCCCCAAACTCTAAAGCCCAAGAAACCAACTTTTTTTAGAAAACAAAAAATTACAGTGTTTGTTGTGCTGCCCCAGGTGCCCGAGGGCCCCTCTCCCCGGCTGTGCAGCAGGCCCCGGTGCTGATCGGCGGCAGGCCTGCCGTGTGAGGGCCGTGGTGCCACCCTGGCCTGTCCCCTCCCGGTCACCCTGACGGCCATCTTCCCACGCGCTCACAAACCCACCCGGTAAATGCTTTTAGCATCGCGTTAGTGCTCAGCGAAATTGGATTTGGATGGGGCGAGCCTGGGCAGAGGTGAGAAGGGGTTTGTCTGTGAGGAAACTGCTCGCCTGGGTTTTGGTCCGCTGTCCTTGACCCCGTGTGAAGCTCTCCTGTGGTGGGATGGGGCCCTCCTGGGAGGGGGTTCGGTGGGTTTGGGCCCTGGGGAGTGCAGGGAGCGTGGAGGAGGGCCAGCGTCCTGCAGGACTGGGCCTTGTGAAAGGGCTCTGTGATGGGACTGGGGCCACCCCGCAGTTCCTGAAGAGGAGTGGTGTTCACGCATGTCTTGTTGGTGGCTCGCCATCCCAACAGAGCTCCTCCATGGCCTCCCCACAAGATGAGAAGTCAGGCAGCATGCCCACACAAACCCATATCTCTCCGTTCTCCATTGATCTTCCCTTTAAAAGACCTTTAAACGGTCACTCCTGACCTTTCGGATTTAACCAAAGGCTCCCGAGCTTGATAACCCTGTCCCTCAAAGGTGAGGCTGGTGTTGGTGTGGAGCTGAGCACCGCTGCAGAAATCCCTGCTCCCTAACACAGCCATGGCTCTGCGATAGCCGAGTCGCTTTTTGTTCCGCAGCAGCCTGACGTGCTGTCTTGCGCACTGGGGAAAATATCCCGGCTGGTTATGCTGCTAGGCAGCCTTGACTGCCATAATTTGAACTATGTGGCTGGACTAAAAGAGCTGGAGGGGCTGAATGAGCGTATTAATTACTGTTACATTTCTGTATTGAGTATTAAAAAAAAGGCAGAACTTGAAGTTAATTCTCTTGCAGTGAGAAGCAGCAAACAGTGATAGTTTATCCAGTGAGGTGTTGATTTGGATTATGCATCCAAAGATTAGCAATTAGTGGTAATCACTGGATTAGATTAATTTTTAACATCCCGAATTTATCTACTTTGTAAGATAAACTTGTCATTTAGCAGCAAATTGGATCTGCAGCTGCTGATTGCAGAATGGCGTAATCTGCACAAACAGCTCTTTCCTGCGTCCAAAATGGACATGGCCATTAGAGTTCTTCTTAAACATCCAAATGTTCTGGTTTTTGTTATTTTTATTGTTGTGAACACTTTTAAATACTCCTTTGGGATCTGATCCTGCAGTCATGCATGCTTTAAAACATGCGTTTTTATTCTCCAGAGTTTTGCCAGACACTCTATGCACTAAAGGTATCAAGGTAACCTCTTAAAAATGGAAACCAATGTTAATTAAAAGTGTGAATTTGACATTTGATCTGATGCTCCTGGTGCATCTGAGAAAGTAATGAGCAGCAGTCAGTTTTCATAAAACTGCGAGGGGTTTTCTACAAGCTCTGAGTTTCACCAGATGTTTACAGCTGACGGCACACTTTCCTCTGCTTAGCGGAGATTTTTATTTTCGGTTCTACCAGTTATGGGGCTGGGGGAGAGGAAAAATTTTCAACAAAGATCTTACTTGTAGAGCAGCTTAATGCTTGTCATGGATGTGTGATGGAAGTGATCTGTCCACAATCCCGTGTCTCAAATCCTGGGTATGAAGCATGAACAGCCGATACACTATTCTGTTTGATTTCAAGTCCTGGCACCAAAGACTCGGGCTATCTGGTGTGATTCCCAGAATGATGCCAGCATACATGTTACACTTAAAACAGCCTGATCCTGTCACTCTGGTGTTTTACTACTTCTTACAGGAACATTGCTTTCCCATCCCAGCCCTTTCACATAGAATTAATGTGGAATGCAGAGGAAAAATGGTATCCTTCCCCAGTCCTTCATTTGTGAGCATGTACCTGATGCTGTAATTTTACAGTTCCTGTCATATCTCCCACATTTATAATGTGACTTTCTTTATTAGTGAAACAAAGGAAAAATGAAGTTAAAATGCATTGTTTTCTTTGTAGAGAATTAAAATGCAGTACTGGATAATAGCGGTGTTTTGGGAGCATTTGTGTCCAGTTAGTTAATATTTCTAACATTGTATCTTTTCTTGTGACTTCACTTGGCACATTTTTGGCAAAATTTTCTCTTTCTTGGCCTGTTTGAAACAGGTGGGTCCAAAAATGTAGCTTCTACGCCAGTTACATCTGGGATGCTTTTTGCAGAAATAGTCAAGATAAACTCCTTTCAGGAAAAAAGCTGCCCAAGGAAAGAAAACTATGACCCAAAGCAGTGGGAATTCCGAATGTAAGGGATGCAACATTAATCTCCTGGTGGTGTGTAGAGACTCATAAACAAGATTGCAAATGTGGATGACTTCCAAGTAAAAGTACTAGCTTACAGCCGCTAACAGGCTACTAATAAAGATTACTTCATCTAATCTTACTTAAAGTATATTTATAAAACATAACACTGCCAAGTTAGATCACAGTGTGGATAAGATGCATGTTGAATCAATTAATTGTATATAGGTATTCATGTTCTGTTTACAGTGAGTAACAACACTCTAGTATTTAATGCATTTTCAGTTACGCAACACTGGGACTGTTTGTTCTTGCTCTGGAAATGCAATATTTTGAAACACTTAAATCTTGTCACAGACAACTCCAAGTGACGTGAGAGGCTCGATCTAGCCTGTGACAAGGCATGGTGGGGTAGAACTGAGCCAGTACTTACCCTCCTCTGGACAGTGCTGGGGGGGCAAGTCATGGAAGTAGCCCACAACAGGATACAAACAACCAAGTAATATTGTAGGCTGACATTTCATACGTAGCATGTAACAAGGGGCTCCTTTTGCTTGAACCATACGAGTTTCTCTCAGTGTCTGCTTGCTGTTCCCATGGAGATGTATTTCAAAAACTGTCCGTTTCTCATTGCCAAATTATGGTGTTATACTGTGTGGGCCCCATCCTCTGTCTTCCTCTTGCTCAAAACTAACTGGGTGCACGAAGGCTTTTTTGTCTGTTCTCTGGCTCAGGTTCTAGTTTGGATAAATGCTGCCTGTATCACAAACAGTCTCCCTGGGAGAGAGACTGAACAGACTTGATTCTGCCATCAGTGGAAATTGAAGAGCCTTGGGACCTTTGAGGAGTACTCGTGGTTTTTTGCATTGTCTAAATCAGTTTTTTTTCTTTCTCCTCCCCATCCCACTCCTCCTGCTCTCTCTTCAGATATTTATTAACAATGAATGGCATGAGTCTACAAGCGGAAAGAAGTTCCCCACCTACAACCCTTCAACGCTGGAGAAAATTTGTGACATTGAGGAAGGAGACAAGGTAAGTGTTGTTGGAAAGCCAGTGCAAAAGACAGTTTCCAAGGGACTTCCTTTTGTAGGGAAGCACACAGAGGAAAAGCTGGCTTTTAACAACGACCTACATCTGGCCAGACTGTGAGCTGGAGGTCTGGGACGCTAGATGTGCTGCTCAAGAATTACACAGGGTGGGTGGGATCAGTCCTGTCCAACTCGGCAGAGTCACTTTCCCTGGTAGGAACTGCCTGCCAAACACTGTCAGAGGAATGAGATTCAGCATCATTCTCGGGTTATAGACTGGAAAGAAGCAGCCAGTCTGAGGAAATAGCAATGATGGTGTATGCACATCCCTGAAAGAACTTGGGCCTCCTGTTGGGAGTGGTTTATATACAAGCTGCACAGCAGCCTGTTGGAGACACTGAACTGAAACTTGCCCTTTTTTAAATGCAATTGACAAATAACCTGAGTGCTTGGGGGAAGTTAAGCTCTATCATGCAAACACTGTCCACTTTCTGCTAGAGATGTAGTGCTGCTTTTCCAACTGGTGTCATGGGTTCTGGCCTCCTGCACAAATGTGGTAACTCTCAGTTAAAACCAAACCAGTATCTCTCAAGAACTTTAGTAGTCCCTGGCCCTGGTGCACAGTAGAGTAGCCTGGAGCATAACTGCTTGGGTTTGGTAACAGTCTGAGGTGAGGAACAGTCAGATGTGACAGTTTTTGTTCAAAACAGCTGATCACGTATGGGCCAGCTGGCCTGACCCATGGGAGAGAGCTGGCCCAAGAGCTGGCTTTTTGCAGTGTGTCACAGAAGGTGATTCACAGCTTCTCTGCTGTACCAGGGCTTTGGCTGCTTATGGCTGTGGGCAGTAAGTGACAAGCAGCGTGGGGCACTTCTGCCTGTACTGTGGTATCTTTTTCTTGGTATCTAAGCTTGTCCAGCACTTGTGAGGCTCAGTGCCTGGTTTCCAGCCAGGTAGCTGCTTTGCAGAGCCTTTCGTAGTAGGAGTGATACTAGCTGAGCAGGGACAATGTGTTTTCTGGTATTACACTGTGTAGAGTATAGAACCTGACCCTTCTGGAGATGGGGGCAAACTTGCTTGGCAATACAGATCTCCAGCCTGCGTGCTAATAGTGTGTAAGGTAGCCATCCTTTTTGGATGGTACTAAAGCAGCCTCTGAGACCTATTGCCATGGGGAATCTGTGCATCCTTGGGGCAGCTACAGATCGAGGCAGAACCAAACATTATGTGTAATTCCTTTATACTAACTGAGTAGGAGACAACTGTGTTTAACTGCAGTGGCATGTAAATAGCAGAGTTGAAGCTAACTCTGATGCAACTGTATTTTGCTAGGCAGAAACCACGACGTTGCTATTGTTCCCTGAGCTAAGTGTCTCCTCAAGCAGTTACAGAGCATTACATGAGTATTTCAAGCCTGCTTCTTAATGACTTGGTTAAAGAAAATTGTTATGCAGATCTAAAAGGCCGGTTTTGCAGCTTGCCTCCTTGAGACTTGTCCCTGCCTGAATTCAAGGATAGCTTTCAGCTTCTAGCTTGCAGGAGAGTCACTGTAAACCTTTCCTTGGGGCCAGTCAGTGGAGCCCTGTGCCCATGGATAATCAGCATAGGTGTCCGATTCCTCAGTACATACATTCTTGCCTGCAATTATTCTAAGTTAGCTGCACCTTGGGTGCCAAAAGCCTCTTCCACCCCTTTACATCATACAGATTTCTTTTTATTTTTTTGCTCTAAGTAGGTTTTTGTGAGGGACTGAGTGGGATTAGACCTGGATCTGGATTAGTTAGAAGGCAGAGTCAGGGGTGAGAAGCATCCCAAACTAGCTGTTTGGTTGCTAGTGACACTTGACCATGTCCCCCTGTCCTCTGGGCAAACTGAGTCCCCTGAGACTTCCTTTGCCCTGTTTGAACATCACCTCCTAGGTCTGTAACTCCAGTCTGTTGGAGTTACTACAGAAAGTGGTGAGTTGTGTTTGGTGGCGCTTTCCAGCATCTTGTCCCAGCGTGCCACCATACTTGGTTGTGCTGGTCAATACTGCTGCAGGGATGGTGGTTCCTGGTACTGGCTCTGGTCTCAGCTGTGCTGTGCCAGGGTTGGCTCTGCCTTCGCAGCAGGCTGGGAGCAGGGCTCTGCTTCCCCAGCCCTGAACAGAAACCTGCCCCTCCCTGGCTGTGCAGAGTGTGTTTTGCTTAGCCTGCACGTGAGGGGTGGGAATTTGGCAGCTGATATCTCAGCGATGACAATTTAGTCTGGTGCTGAAACTTGGCCAATGCTTTATGAGGCTAGGAGCAAAGGTTTTGTTGTTTGTTCTTTAGTTACAGAATTGCCCTTGATGGGATAGTTGGGGGATAAAGGGAAGTCTTGTGTGGAAAAAGAAGCACTGAAAATAAAATGGCAAATGCTTCCACTAGATGCTTGGAGACTTTTTGCCTCCCAAGTAATGGCTTAGTGTCCAAGCGTTTGCCATGTTGATAATGGAGAAGGAATAGCTTGCTTTATTAGACTTCTGCCCCCAGCAAACAGTACAGCCCCAGAACTTCCACCCTGTCTTGATGTTACCGTGTGAAGGCAAAAATATCTGTGCTGTTGGCATTTCTCTGGTGCTGTCAATAACACTTGAAGACAGGCTTTTTTTTCTTCTAGCAGCTTGCTAACAGCTATCAAGGGCAGGGAGAAAGGTGCTCCTTCCTCAAAGGAGTACCCAGTTCAGCTGGCTGCCACAGAGTGTGTGCAGCAGGTCCACAGCTGTGACTGTTGAGCAGACTTGACTCTGTGGAGCATCTGTCATGATCATTTCTAAGCAGTTCACTTTCTCATGTGGATCTTTGAAGGGTTGTAAGAGGGTTTTGTTCACAGTCATCCTGCCCCCCTCAGATTGCAGTGGCAGGCTGAGGTAAGAGCCTGCAGGAATATTATTCCCTACAGCAGACTTACAATGCCCCTGATAATGGTTTTGGACACTTCGGGCTGTTAAGATGCTGTTTGTAGCTGTTTAGAACTTTGCATTGCTCTAACTGTTGAGCCAATGTGTAGACTGTTTGCAGGGAAGCGGGTCAGTTCTGAACCTCTTCTAATTGAGAAACTGTGGCATGCTCCTGCCTTTCCAAAGAAGTGCACAGTGGAGGCTTTTCAAAGAAGTTAGTAAATGAAGTCAAGAAAGACAGTCTCCACTGGGTGTGCTCCATCCCTGGCGTGTCTCCTTATTGGCCAAACCGAAGCAGTGTTGTACACACTAAGCCTGAAGCAGAGCAAGGCTTTTTTGCAGGTGTTTTCCCTACTCACAGAGCCACTGAGGTGATGGTCTCTGCTGTGCTCTGCACCCTGCTGCTGAGGCAGGAGAGAGGAAAAAGGGGCAGGATAGAAATGGAGCAACGATGAGCAGGACTTGAGGTAGAGGAAGAAGGTGGAGGAGGTAGCTTAGAACAAAGAATGGTGTGAGTTTGTTCAGGGGAAAATAGTATGCAGTTGTGTAACTGGGGGTTGTATCATAATGCAAACATCCAGGGTGGGTATGAAGGTTTGCAAGCATTTCCCAACGCTGCGGTGCTTGACTTTACAATCCTAATATTCTCTTAGCAGAGCTTTTTATGTAATACTTGGTAAATCTGTGTAGAACAGAACTGAGCACCAGGATGCATGGACCTCTTCCTTGTGATTTTATATACCCGTGTGTCCCTGGCACCTTGACAGTTACGAGTCTCTTTGTCACGCATTGTGCCTACCTATTGCAACATGCCTGCAATGAACATGCCATTCAGACTCCCCTAATGCCTAGTCATAACAGGATGGATTAAGAATGGCATTTCAGCCTTCCTGAAGAATTTCCTTGTTTTTGCTGGTCTCTCAGGCCTGTTGAGGCTGTGCAGGCTCACCAGATCTCACTTGGTGGTGCTGCCCCTGAGGGTGTTTTGGGAAAGCCTTTTTGCTTGTGTGATAGTGACTGCAGTCTCCAAGCCTCTATGTGTACCCAGCATGTCTGAGAAAAGAGACAAGAATGAAGACAACTAGTATTTGCAGGAGCTGCAGCAGGGCTCAGGTGCTCCCATCTTTAGAGGATGGGGAAAATCTGGGCATGCACCAAAGTCCTCTGCCTGCGCAGCCATCTCATCCCTGTTCCTGTGAGTGCCAGGGTGGTGGGAAGTCTCTCAGTACCAGGGGCATGCTGCGTTGTGGCCTGTGCCACTGCAGACCCAATGCTCTGCGTGTTGGTCCTCCCAGCCTGGTCACAGAAGCTAACTAATTGCTCTGAAGGGAAAACTAGTTTAAACCTGACACACTTCTTGTGTTGCTTTGTCACATAAAATATTGCCTTCTTTCAGCTTGAGCCTTATTCCATCAGGCAGGATTGGGACTACACAAGTGTGCAGTGGCTGGTGGTGCCTTCTGGCTCTTGTGACATGCCAGTTTGAATCCTGATCAATTCAACTGAAGCGAACCATTCTGAAGGCCCATTCTGCCCATGGGTGATGGGACGCAGGGAGGACACGCCTGCCTGTGCGCAGTGGCTGCTCGCTACTTCTGCCTCGCCAGCACCCTTGCTTGACCAGAGCCATTCTTAACCCCCTGTAACTGCTCAAGTTTCCTTCAATGGTTTCCCCATCAGTGCCTTTCCAAAAGGGTGGGGTTCTTTTCCTGACAATATAGGTCAGACTGTTTTAAAGCTGCGTAATCCTCTTGTAAAGAAACAGCGCCAAATTTAGTGTAAGGTGCCATTTCAGTGGGTGATGACTTGCTGTTTTCTCCATGACCTTTTGCTGTAAGAAGGCAACATGTGCCCATAACATTTTTCTTGGTTGAGCACCACACATTTCCACATGAGGAGAGAATGGCCAGACCTTGCTGGATCAGTGCAGAGGCTTACTTCGTAATTGTATCAAGACAAGACTTGAGATAAGACATAAATGAGAGCAACTGGCGAAGTGCTATGAGGACTGATCAAGGCCTGAAACCCTCCCTTATTTCCCACCCCCTTGAGCCACATATTGTTGTGAGATGCAAGTTCTCCATCAGCTAAAGTGAGGCATGGGCTGTGCCAGACATTACATAGAGCAGGATTCTGTCCAAAGCCAGGGTGACGTATGCTTTATGTATGCTTGGGGTACAGTCTTGGCCTCATGGATGTTGATGGCAGTGTTCCCATTGGTTGAGAGGTTGCCTTTGACTTGACTTTAAATCAATGTATGTGGGGAGAAGGGAGGAGTCCAAGGCGTACTGTGGCCAGAGCAAATGCATGAAGCTTCTCTAGGGCTGGTGGTGTGGGGAGAGAGAATTTGCTGCCCACCTGAGCAGTAACTTGGGAAAACAGATTTGGTCCAGAGCATGGTAAAGTAGTTGGGAGACAAAGGTAGAGTGGCACTAAGTCTGTGTAGGTGAAATGCCTTTGTCAACAAAACCCTTCCCATCTGGTAGAAATGTTCTGGAAGTGTGATCTATGATCTAAGGGAGCTTTTTTAGTGTGTTAACTGTTACTGGCATGGGTTCCAGTGGGACTGAATGGTGGGACCTGAGCTGTGATTGTTCACCTGGATAAAACCATGATCTCTGTCATGGGGGACTTTCCTTCCCACACTTGTTCAGAGGAGGATGAATCATGCAGGCCAACGGCCTGTCATGCTTAGGGAAGCTGTAATGGGAACAGAATTGGGATCTTGTTTCTCCATCTTCCCTCAGTGTCACGACCTGTATTGGCAGGAACATGATTCTGGATTATTGTATAAACAAACCAGTTGCATAAAATTACCCTTGAAAGACCCTGTTGGTACTCTGACCCCAAGGCTGTTTATCAGCGCAGGCCAAACTCAGAACTTATTGCAGGCTTGGGTCCAAATCCAGGAGTAAAGTGGAAGTGGTTTTGTCAGCCAGCTTGGTTTTAGCCACCACAGCATCATGTAGGAAGCTGCCTGATGGGGTTTCTGTACCATTGTCCAGCTCCTTCCTTGTAACCTAAGGTTTTCTTCTGTATGTGGCTGCTCTAGCCTGATGTGGATAATGCGGTGGAAGCAGCAAAGACAGCATTCCAGAGGGGAGCTCCGTGGAGACAGATGGATGCCCTAAGCAGAGGCCGACTCCTGCACAAGCTGGCTGATCTTCTTGAGCGAGACAGAGTCATCCTGGCAGTAAGTACTGTGATTGGTGAGCAGTGATAAACCAGCAACTGTTGGCTGATAACTCGGCTCCATCCCTCTGATTTTGCTGCATTCATATCTACCTGATGTTTTTCTTTTCTCTTCCTTTATGAAGGGCAGAAGAGTCCATGCAGGAGTCATGGCTTATCTTCCTCTTGCTACAGGATGATTTTTAGGGGTGTTAGAAGGCTATTAGTTATTCTATATAGTTGACTTCTCCGAAACTTTAGCTAGTTATTGAAGTGATTACAGATATTAATGCTTAATTTTTCAAAGCAATAAACATTCTTTCTTGGTTTAAGTCATCAATGTTCATAGCTGTCTCCCAGCTCTTATTTTAAAAAGCAAACAAAACTCCCAAAACAATAAACAACTCAAACAACAACAAAAACAAACAAAAAACCCAAACCACCACAACTGACTTGGTCTTTCTTTATTACAAAAACACAAGGCTGGTTTGACTTCTTTGCAAATTGCTTCCCCTAAAATGGGGGGCTGGAAAGAGAAGCTTTCTTTTGCTGGCTGTCATCCAAAGTTTAAAATGTGTGTAAGTGGGAACTGTTTCTTTCCCTACTGAATGTACTGGCTCAGAAAAATCTCTTTATAACCGTGAAGCTGTGTTAACTTGGACTTCTGCACTGAAGAACTATTGCTAATGATTCCCCATCCTGTCCTGAAGGAGTCCTTCTACTGCAAAACAAGGGGAGTAGGACCCGAGCTAAAATGTGCTGCAGTTGGTAGAAGCCTTTAGACTCTAGGGGCGTTGGTCATCTTTCCAAATCACACCCACAGATCCTAGCATATCTCAGCTTAGACCTGCTGTCAGTCCATACCTAAGATCTTGGACCTGAGCACTCACCAGTTTAGTGCTGCACTTCGGCTCTGCTTATCTTCAGGGGAATGGCATTTAATGCTGTTAGATGGGTTAAGTTCCTGAGCTGATGTCCCACTGAGGTCAGTAGGACTTAACATACATGGGCTGTGCTTAGGAGCCTGTACTTGCATGACTACTTTGAGCTGGGTCTCTTTCTGCAACACAGTGTCTCTTAACCACATGACAGCTTCCAGTTTTAGAAGGTCAAAACCAAAAAATCCAGGTCTAAAGGCAGTTCTGGCCAGCAAATAAAAGGGGGGGGAAAAAAATGTGTGTGTAAATAGACCCTGTTCATCTTCCGCTCACTTTTTGATGTGACTTCAGAGGACTCTCTTTTTTCATAACCAGGACACTCATTTCAAGCTTTCTGCTGTCCTTCTGATCTGGGAGGGTTTGTTTGGCATTGTTTCTTTTCACTGCAGAAAACCAGTCATTGCTGCCTTGGCTGCACGCTAAGTAATGACTTACAAAAATCAGTCGTTAGCAGACGTTCAGAGTGGATAACAATCCTAGTCATTCCAAGGGGAATGTCTGTTTGAGTGCTATTTGGACCCTAAAGTCTGTGGAAGATGACAGGGTATGACTTCATATGTAAACAAAGATGTTTCAATCTACCAGGGGATAGTACTTCCTTTATGGATGTGCTGGCTATTTGCACCAATATCCCATTTAATGACCTGAGTGGAGAACAAAGCATTCCCTGACATAATGTCCAGAACAGTGAGAAGGACACAGGCTGAGACTGGACATCATTTAGAGCTGCTCAGCATCATTGCAGCTTTAGTGAAGCAACTTCTCCCTTGCCTTAGTCTCTGCACAGATCTGAGCCCAAAGGTTACTTTACCAGAACTCTGTAAAAAATGTGTTTTCTATCATCCTGTGGACAAAAGAGGCTTTTCAGAGGTTGGTTCTAGGGCTCTGAGGCAGAAAAAAATAGATTTACAAATAAAACGAAAGTGGGTCTGACTGATTTCAGTGACACCATCTGGAATCCAGAACATCTGCATCGGAGGGTCAGTTACGGTGAAGTCATGACACTCACATAATTTCTGACTGGTGCCCCAGACCACAGCCCTGTATCCCGACCACAGCCCTGTATCCCACCCACAGCCACCTTCTGAGGGCTTCTGGAAGATGCGCTTTCATTGTGATCACTGAACAAAGCAACTTGTGTATGTACCAGGGTTATTGGGTCTAGCGTCCCTTCCACCTTATTTGTATTAACAAGCTCATTCCTTAAATATAAGGTGAGGGAAGGAAACCCCATGTCTGCAGCACAAGCCAAAATAAAATTGAGAAGGAGTTTCTCTAAAAGCCTTTTTTAAGAAAAAAACAATGACTTCTCTGACAGTGCATGCGATTTGGTTTTTCAGACTCTGGAAACAATGGACACAGGAAAACCTTTTCTGCAGGCTTATTTCATTGACCTGGAAGGTTGTATAAAAACACTCCGATATTATGCTGGATGGGCTGATAAAATTCAGGGCAGAACTATCCCAGTGGGTAAGTTCCTTCAGACCCAGTTTCAGAGCTGGGCTGGGATCAGGGAGGGAGGGAGGCCTGCTGGGAGGGAGATGCATGGAAAGGCTGGCTTCTGAAAACCTGCAAAAATAGCCTTACATTTCCTTTCTATCTCAGGATGCATTTTAACTAGATGTGTTTCAAGATTTAAGCTAATGGGAGAACAATGTGAATGCCTGGATAGATCTCTGGAAAATAACGGGTGGGCTCTTTGTTGCTTTTTTAACAGAGAAACCTTTTTGGTTTTAAATTCACACTAACTCTTAAAGAAAAAAAGCCACACATTATAGGGGAGTTTATTCATTAAGTATCACTGAAATTGATTAAGATGCCAAAGAGTGGAAGGACAGAGGTTTCTAGGGAGAATTGTATGAAGGCAGCAGAGCTCATGCTGTCCTAGATGCCAGAGGGATGTGGCAGAGGATTGATGTGGAATCCACCAGTGCCTCCCACCTCACTGATATTCCTACATCCCTGACAGTGTTGGCTCACAGATGTTTAGAGAGATCACGTAGTGCTTTTTCTTAACTTTTATTAAAGAAAGGTCTGAGATGTTGACTCCTCTCAGGAGCCAAAGCACTGAGCTCTTGGAGGGACCCTGTGAAGTTTTCTGACACTTGAAATTTCTTTCAAAGTGTTTCCTAGACTGCAGAGACAGAGCAGTCACACTGCACTATTGTGGCAGGGACAGAGAGAACGTTTTGGCTCGGCGATATAAGTTCAAATACGGTTTTGGGAAGAATAAGTTAAGACAATGGATGTCCATGTGGCACGATGAGTAATATGGTGTATTTTCAAAATCAGTGTGTTTTGTCCCTGTATGCGGGTGATTGCTGAGGCTGTACGAAGGACAGACACTGCAGACAAAAATTAGTCACCAGAGGAAGGGCTCTGAAGGGCTGAACTAGTTCAGTCTGTGAAGGCAGCAAAGGGAGGGATGTCAGTCATGTAAACTGAGATCTGTCAACCTCATTCAGAGTAACGTGAAGCTTTGCTTGCCTGGACACTGCTCGTTGGTCCTGATTTGAGATCACTTCCAAAAACTGTAATTAGAAATGTTCATGTTTTCTGTCAGATCTTCTCAATGAAACAAGGTTTTTGGCAAGAATGAATTTGTAAGGAAAATGTCCTTCCTGCTTTCTCTTTGAAAGAGTAATAGCGGTATTTTAAGATGAATGGTATTACTTTACTCCTAGAGTTTAATCTTTCTGTGATTTCTTACCAGAAGTGCAATTCCTTTTGCACTGAATATGATTCCTGTACAAAATGGATTTAAAAACTCTACCCGTCAGGGAAACATGTGCTTTGCCTCTTCCAGTGAGACACAATCTGAATGAAATTTGTGCTGAGCCTGGTAGGAAGTTATCCTCCATCTTAGCCTCAACACAGGGAAACTGCAGAAGGAATTGAACCCCTGGTTTTAAAAGGCTCCGCTGTGAATGTGAGCAGTGTTTGGCTTTTGAGCTAATACAAGACCTGTTCTCAAATAGATCTTCACCTACCTGGGGTGTCCCAGAGCCATGAGTTAAGGTGAACAGATAGAGGGTTCTTGGTCTAATATGATTTTAATTCTGTCCCCAAACTGTTAGTGTGCAGTCGTCTTACACTCTTTCTGTAGAAGCAAGGATTGTGACTGTTTTGTCTTCCTTTATACTTTTGTCTTGCAGATGAAAATTTTGTCTGTTTCACCAGGCACGAACCGATGGGTGTCTGTGGAGCTATAACTCCAGTAAGTAGTAGTGATGGTGCCCTGCGTCTCCCTTAGAACTGGAAGAAGTACATGTGCACTCCCCATTTATGCTGCAGCCATTTGCTTCCTAGTTAAGCACAGCTGTTCTGTAGGAAACTCCCATCTCAGCTGCCTGATGTAGTTTCTTGTTTTACCCCCATGCCAATTGCTCTTGGCAACACAAAGTCCTCTGCAATGGAAGGGTGGGTCTCCTAATCAGATCCTCTGTTCCTCGCTAAGGCTGACACCAGTCACCAGAGACCAGTCCAAGCTCTCTGACTCTTGCACTGCTGGGACAACCATCTTGTCATTATGTGTGCTAGCTTTTTGCTGCCTAGTGCTGATGCATAGTTTTGAGTTTTAAATCATATCCATTATTAATAACCCCCGGCTTTTCTCTCAGCTTTCTGTGATTAAATCTCACTGAATAGAGTTTTCTTTTCCTTGAGGTCTCATTCTCTGCTGAGGGGACAGTGTGGCTAGTTCTTGGAATACCTCCAGTTTTAGTGTGTGTTGCTTGCTCTGTTTAGACAGACAGACAGGAAGACTTTACAGCTACATGGGAGTCATAGTTTGTTCCTGTCTGGCTGTAAAATGCTTTGAACGTGGTATCCTACAGGCCATGAGGCAAATGGTGATGTGCCAAGATTCTCTGTTTGGATACTTGGATCAATAAGAGTCCATGGAAGATTTTGACCTTTGGGATAAGGTTATAGGAGAGACTGAAATAAATGCATGTGGGGTATTGGGTTTGCTGGACCCTGGGAATACCAGGTCTGGACCAGTTCCCAAGGATATCTGGCGAAATTTTGCTTTTTGCTTCAGCAGGACTGAGCTTATATCCCCAGTGATAAGATTGTACGGTCTATTTAGCAATGTCTGGGTGAGGCAAAGTGGGAGATGGTCGGTACTACTTATGAGACTTTTGGCTTGATGACTTCTGCACAGCTTTTCTGGCTGAACAAGCAATGTGACTGCTTGTGAGCAACTAGAATTTGTGAATTAAGACCAAAACATCAGGTGCCTCACGTTGATCACCAGTTAGAAGACATCTCCTGGTCACACTTCAGCCACCTTTGGCACTCAGCAATGCTTTTGGAAACTATCCCTTTAAAAGCCTACACGTAGGATGCTTTGGAGGGCCACTATAGGGGGGTGTAGTGAAACTTCTAATATTTCAAGTTGACCCTACATCAGCAGTAAATAGAATAGATAGTACAGAACCAAATTTGACTCGAGTTCAACACTGTATTTGTGAAAAGGATAATTGGGGTCAACAAAACCACATCTGTCTTCCGTTTACTTAGAACAAATCCCCTTCATTTTTTTTTCCAGGGTGATCTCTAACACCAACAGTCTGTGAGTTTGTAAATTCCTACTTGATTTAAAGAGATTCTGTCACTATTCTGCATATGTCTTCCTTAGACCAATTAACAATCCTCCCTTTTTCCTGCAGCTTGACTATATTTAAACCAATGTTCTTAGCAAGGGAAGTTCTTAGAAAGTGCAGCATATGACTGAGCTTTATCCCAAGGTGATGTCATGAGGCAGCCCTGGAGTCCTTTACTGTTACTTTCGCCAGCCATTCTGCAATGGAAAGCTCCTAAAGGAATTATGTCACGCTCTGAAAGTGTAGAAAAGTAGTGTAGGTGTGGATGGCTCAAGCTGCAAAGTCAGGCCTTCAAGAAGGCTTAGGAGAAAAAGACAAATGGGCAAATCATGCAATGTGGCCATTGGAGAAGATCGCTGAAACAAAACAGGTCTGGGAAAGAGGGAGAGGCAAGTTGACGAACAGCACATTAGACTAGATTCTGCTTTGTTTCAGAGCTGCTGGGTTAGAACAGAACTCATCTCTTAAAAGCTACACTGCTAATTTATTTGTAAGTGTGGATTTGCGGATTCCTAACATATTTGGCTTCTTTGTTGATAGCTGAAGGCCCTTGGCTTGAGTCTTGACAAGAAGTCCCCTTACTGTTGGCCTGCTTCCATCATCACTAAAGCAGCATTAATTATTTTTAATGAAGAAATCCTTTCTGCTGCCAAATGACCTTTCTAAGATTTGGTGTGAGCTAGATTTTCCACTTCTTGCTTAGGCTCCAAGATCTACAAATACACATGACCATGAAAGAGATTAGCACAGAGGAAACTGATGTGGCCTGGTTCCTAATACCAAATAAGAAAACTAATTGGAAAGGAGCAATTTACAATTTGAAGGGAGTAGAAGACCTCCCCTGCATTTCCATGACTGAACAACCCACTGCAGTTTCCTAGTTATAAACCTGGAATTGAATGATGTTGTATAACTCCTAACTACTCATCCAATACCTAACACAGAAAAATGAGTTTTTTTTAAATGAGCAGTTGCATCCTGTAATTCCCCCACATAAGGATGCTGTGCAAAAGTGATGCATAAGGACACTGCCTCCAACACAATTTCTGTGAAAAGCCAAAATCCTATGCAACGTGTGATCAAACTCCTGTAAAGAATGAGGTCACATCATGCAGTGGTTTGTCCAACTTGCAGGATTAGCTTGAGGACTGCCAGCAATATTTGGGGTCTCAGGGGGAAATCAAGGAAGTTATACTCCGTAGTCCAAGCAAACTCAGTATTGTAAGCAGACGCTTCTCTTTGTGGCTGTCCTCCCTGTTGCTTCTTTCTCCCTTAGCTGTGTGTAGGTGGGGAAAAATGCTGCGTGGAAGTGAGTAGATGACTGTACTGGGCTCATCTGACCAGCCTTGTGTTCTTGCAGTGGAACTTCCCGTTGCTAATGCTGGTTTGGAAGATGGCACCAGCGCTGTGCTGTGGAAACACTTTGGTTATTAAGCCAGCTGAACAAACTCCTCTCACGTCACTGTACATTGGCTCACTGATCAAGGAGGTAAGGAAATCTGAACATCCTATCTAGGTACTGTTCTTTTAAGGTCATAAGCAAGACTGTATTTTGAAATGGCTCTGTAGGTTTTTAGGTTTGAAAGATGTTAAAGCCTCACAGGGGAAAGTGAGAACAACCTCTGTCTTCAGTCTTTTCTTACAAAGGCCTTCGTGACTAGCAGTGGCTAGCTGGGAGGTAGCAAAGATCACAAAACCTGTAGGTTTTTCTTCTTTCTTAGGAAGCTGCAGAGAGGAAAAAAAATGGTGCTTTTATTCTGCCTTGTTTTCCCCTCTCCCAAAGGAGGGAAAGACTACAGCTCAGTTTTATTAGACAATGGGACAAAAAAGAGTGTGATTATACAGCAGTGTTGAGCTTGTACCGTTTTTAAGTAGGATAATTCAACCAAGACAGAGTGCTATGGGAAACAATTCTTCATAATTTCTGTGGTTCATAGAACAATTTAGCTATGTCTGGCCTTTAAAGCCAACTCGATACTGACGTAAAGGGAATATTATAGGTTGGGATTTCAAGATGTTGATTTAGGGCTTGTCAGGTAGGATCTCAGGTGCCCTCAGATCTATTAATCATACAGAGGTGGTGGGAGGTGCACAGTACCTTCCAGGACCGGTCAGCATGTCAGCTTCCTATATTTACATATGTGACTAATTGTGAGGAAAACTAAGAGGATTGTAGATACACTTTTGCCTCTCAGCTGGAAAAGTCTGTTTGTTAGGCTCAGTCTAATGATAACGATGATTTTGTTTGTTCTTGGCTTAGCCTGGGAGAAAATAAAAGGATACCTTAATAATTGACACTTAGGGCTCCTCCGTCAGGGAAGGCAGTGCAAAAATACTACCAGTTAAGTATCTTCCTGCAGTTATTTGACTTAATAAGATTACACAAGACAAGTGAGCATAGGGTGCAGTTTTCATGACTTCTGGTTAGCTCTGCCACACCACTGCTTTCTTCACTCTGACATACAGCTCCTCAAACACAGGCGTAGTGTTCCCCCCCATAAGCCATTCAATTCTGATGAAATTAATTTTTTTAGCTGAAATTCTAAGCTGCCTGTTTCTCACAGTTGCCCTTCAAGGCAGAAATGTAATTAGAGCAGAATAACTTTATTTTGAAGATGCTCCTTTCTCCACCCAAAATTAGCTAAATTCTTTGCAGTTTCTCAGAAGAATAGTTTTGGGGTTTTTTTATCTTTAAAAGGATGCAGAAGATGTTAACACACAAGCAAAGCTATGTGTTAGGTTCAATGAAATAATTTTGGGCCAACCGAAATATTTTGGCTTTCATTTTTGCTGAAAAACAGGAAAAACTTTTTGGCTCAGGGTGACCTGAACCAATTTTTTGCTTCCTTGTGGCTTTTGCTGCTGACCCCAAACACCATTACTTGCACAGTTTGACACGCAGTGTTTTCTTGAAAACTCATTGGCCAAGATGCAAACTCTCTTAAACTCACTTTTATCATTTTCACATCCATACAAGAAATCGGACTGCCCTTCCAATTTATGAAAAAAAAAACAAAAACCCAAAAAAACCCTTATGAAGATAGTTTTTGCAAGGCAGTACATAAGCAATTACTTCCATTTTTTCTGTATTAGGAAGGAGCAACTGCATTTATTGAGATTATATGTTAAAAAGCAACAAGAAATGAAGTGAACGCTTAATATCCTGTAATTCCATTGTTACAAAATGCGGGGAAAACAACCTTGTGCAATCAGTAGTAGGGGAGGGCTAGCCTAGAAGAGCATAATCCTTGAAACTCTTGTTTCAGGAAGTAAAAACAGACCAGTAAGTCCCACGCTTCTTCTTGCACTAGAATTTCACCTAAAGTTTTGCCATTTGTGTCTTTTGGCAAAATTACTAGTTGGCTAATCTAGGTTGTAAATGTGGTGGAAACTGGCATAAGTCTGTTACCATCTGCTCTTGTATTCCTGTTTTATTAGCCCCATCATCTAGTGAGGTTTTACTGACTTCCTAATCCCTCTGGCCCCTGAAGAACCACAAATGTCAACCTTTGTTCAAAACAAACTTTCATTCAGTTACCCCTTGGCTCCAGCTGCACAGCAGTAGCTGGGGGCCAAGTTTGGCCGAAAGACTCACTCTCTTTTGACTTGAAACTGGGACTCCTCCAAGAATTCATACTGAAACTTGGCATTTCCTAAGCATGGCTGTTAGTTTCACCCGCATCTACTCCAGCTGGTAGCACGCAGCCATGTTACTGGAAAGTCTGGAAAACCGTGATGTATCTGGTATGGGCTCCTTGTCTGCAACTTGCAATTTTTAATTGCAAGGAATATAGTGCAACTAATTCAAGCTTCCTGAGAACTGAACTGTAGCTCTCAAGAGTGCAGATCAGCTCCAGAGTGCTCAAAATCTCTCGTTACAGAGCTGTATTTAACCTCTGTTTTAGGTGGGTTTCCCTCCAGGTGTGGTGAACATTGTGCCAGGCTACGGCCCCACAGCTGGAGCTGCTATTTCTACCCATCACAGCATTGATAAAATTGCTTTTACTGGATCAACAAAGGTAGGTGATGGATTTCTCACAAAACACCTGCTGTTCTTTTCTGCATTCTCTTCTAAAACTGCCATACACGTAAGACTGGACCAAGTAAATGTCAATGATTTCTGTATTGCCAACACCATTTTCCATCACATTGCATGTGACAGGATTTCTCAAAAGTGTTTGGGATTTGTCTAATTCAGATACTTGTGCTTGTGATAATCCCGCATCTCTGTAAGCTGGGGTTTGCCAAACCGCCACATTTCTGTAAGAACTGTAAGTAATAGATGCTCTGACATAAGGTAAGACAGTCTAGAGGAGAGGCTGGCAGTGACTTGACATCATGTCATTGACCTGATGGAGCTTCTGGGCAAGTTTGCCTGCCAGTCCTGCCCTGCAAGCATGTGCAACCAGAAAACGTGTTAGTCAGAGCCCTGAACAATGCTTCCTCGGCTTTAGTTACCTCTGAGGAACTAGGACTTAAATAAAAACATGGCTGGATGCCCGAGGCTTCCTCTGCTGACGTGGATGGGATTAACATTTGAGCTTTTTTTGAGACCTGCACAGTAAAGCACCTTCTCTTCAGTTTTTTTACTGTAAATAGCTACAGCTGCCTTGCTTAGAGGGGTGGAAGCGAAACCTCTGCACTATCAGACACCTACAGCCGTCCTCTTCTGTACCTACTCGGGGAAAGGAGCGCATGGCTTGGCGTAGTCCACAGAATTGGACACAGCTGTGGCATGCAAACAAATTTGTCTCCAGTAGTCACTGCTGCAAATTCTCAAACAAAAGCTTGCTTAGAAATGAGAATGTTTTTCTGCTCACTGTTCTAGATTTTTTTTTTGCAATATATATGCACCCCCTGAAGAAGGGGCAGTGTCCAAAGAATGGAAATGCTGACACCAATGGGTGCAGTTGAGGCAAATATGGTCTCTTCTCTTTTATTCCCTTGAGTAACGTTCTTTTTGCTGAGCATTTGCCAAATTCATCCATTCTTACGTGTATCTTCACAATTGCAGAGTGTAATCTAATTGCATAATGATGACAAATTACCTTGAATGGTATTCCTGGTCGGTAAAGGTAACTCACTAAACACTCAAAAGCTGCTGCATTTAGCAACAGTACCATCTAGTGGCTTTGCGTGCATGCTAACTGCTTTGTTTATCCCGTAGGAGAAGGTGTGTTAAGCCTCTGTTTCTATATAGGGATCATGGGAACAAACATGAATGCAATAAAGTAAAAGTTCACAATGAGCTTTTACTCTCTTGATAGTTGGTCTAATCTAGTTTACCCAGATACATGCTTCTCTCCAAATCCTAGATCAGAAACTTTTAGCCCAGATTAGACACTGACTGTGTGAAAACAATAGAGCTTATAGATTCATCCAGCCCACATGGGTCTGTTTGGGTTTTTAATGAAAAAGGAGTATCCAGTGGATTAGGGGCAGAAGGAAAATCTCAGCTGCTGGAGCCTGTAGGCAAAAAACACCTATAGACGCTGTGCTTGTCTTCCTAATCCACGGGTGTGCAGGAAACACCAAGGGAGACAGATTCTTTGCTAATGCATGTGTAATTTAGAAGTGTTTTCTTCCCCCTCCACCCATCTGTGAGTTCAGCTGCATCTCTGCAGTATTTGCAGCATAATGCTACTGTTTCTGAGCCAGGAAGTGAAGCTAATTCAAAATACATTCTGACTTAGTTTTTAAGCCCCAGCTTGGGCTCAGTGCCAGCCTGGAAATACTGATCTTAAACTCCGAGAATTTTCCCATCTAGATTTCTTGCTTTCCCTTAGTTTATTAACTTACTCCTCTTTGGCCAGCTAGCTTGTAGTAATGCTTCTTGTGAAGCTATGTGTACCTGCAGCAGGATGCATCACTTATTTCTGCTGTCTCTAGGACTAGGCTGCTGAGTGACTAGAGATGATCTGCACTGCTAGGTTCAGGAGTCTTGCTCGAGTTACAAAGGCAGACCATGAGAAATGCAGACCTACAACTGCCAGCCAGCTGCCCCATGTTTTCCTTGCTCACAGCTCCGCTCCAGGCAACAGTACTTCTAAGCAGAAATGAAGTTAAGATTGCCATGTGCAAAGGTAAAATACAAGAAAACCAGTTACAAAATAAGGAAATTCAAATATAAGGCCACACTTAAAAAAATAACCTGCCTTAACAATTGAAGCTCTCAAATATTTTTAACTCCTACTATTTCTAACAAAATTAGATTACTGAATGATTCTGATGCTTGATTTATGCTCTTCTTATGAGGAATTCCATTTTCTAAAACAGAAAGAGAAATTGCTGTTTTGGTGTTACCAGTATAAAAAAGAAATAGCACAGTCAGTCAGAATTTGGGGAAAACATTTGATATGAAACAATTTTTCTGTGGGGGGAAAAAACCCCTTAGTTTGACATTACTTTGATTAAATTCTGGAAGCATAGTAAATCCTTCCCTTCAGGGGAGGATCAGAGGGCGGCCAGATAAATTCAACCAGATGGTCAGAGCAGGTTCCTGGGCAGAAAGTGCCACAGCAGAGCTAGACGGAATTTGTCTGTTGACATCCTCAGGTATTGCCTTGGAAGGAACATGTGTCGGCTACTCTTGTGTATGGAGCAGCTCAGCTTAAACTGTCAGAAAGAAGTAGTTTTCTCCTAAATGTCAAAATCTCTACATGGCTTTCTGGTATGGGAGTGATAAGATAGGAACAGCGAGTTCTTATCATTGCCTTGGCAAGATCTACTCTAAGAAGTTGAATTCCCTATTTTTAAAAGTAAAACTCATAAACCTTGGAGCCCCATTGATTGCCAGTGTTGCTCTGCTTGCACTGAGTGGGAAATGCCTTGTTCTGCAGCTCTGGGTACCAGATCACTTCAGGACACAGTTCCCACAGTGCTCTCACATAGCCCACCCTTTCAGATCTGCCTAAAACAGAGACTAATTTTGGGGTTGGTTTTTACCCCACACATCGCAGCAGTAGGAAACTCAAATCATTGAAGAATGTTATCCCTGACTTCTACCTGCTTCAGCCACACAGCAGGCTCTTCTACCCGTGTTAGCATCACATTTGACATGCTGATTTAAGACTTTGAGGGGAAACAGCTCATGTCCTCTTTATGTCTCAATGCTACAGGTTGGAAAGCTGATCAAGGAAGCTGCTTCTAAAAGCAACCTCAAAAGGGTAACATTAGAGCTCGGAGGGAAAAACCCCTGCATTGTGTGTGCAGATGCAGACTGTAAGTATTGGCTGCTGTGTTTATTTGCTGTAAGATGCTATGAGTGTGGTGCTTTTGTGTGCCTCTGCTCTCCTTTGGCAGCTAGCAGGGCTGGTGTTTGCCACTGCATCCACCCCAAACCCCTGTCCAACAGCAGAATGCAGATCTGCTTAGCTGGAGCTCTCGCCCAGCACAGGGACCATTCCCACAGCAAATGAGCAGACCGTTATACTGTTGCCTTCCCTGAGGATGGCTGCAGCTGCAGATAAATCTTGCATTTGTGTGTTTCTGCTGTTGTGGTGCCTTTTCTTTTCATTAGCAGAGCCTGAACCAAGCAGTGGGGAAAGCAGTTTTTTAAAATGCAGCCTCTGTGCAGGCATTCCTGTGACAGGAGAGCTTTGTAGGACCTGATCTAATCCAGCCTTCACCTCTGTCCTGGGGGTCTGCAGGACTCACTTCACATGTTCTGTTGTGACTTTGTTGCATTAGTGAGTAGCGCTAGGAAATACGTGTAACCTGTGACCATCAAAGTGGTTGGAAAAGCCTATTTGGCTTGGGGAAAATACTCTCCACTCTCCTGGACAGCACAGCAGAGGTTGAAAGCCAGAGGTATGTGTGCCATCTGCTAACAGTGAGTATTGCAAGGACCTGGTCTGAGCTGGCTGTACAACAGAAGGCCACACTGCTTTCTAAACAATCACTACTGAAAGTAGTCGTCAGGAACCAATGCACGGTATCTAGGAATCCACATCTGAATTCCCACAGCGAGAAAAACTGGTTGCTGCCCTCAGTGAGTCCTTGTGGAAGAAAATATCAGGACCTTCAGTCGAAAGGCAGGAAGGGGGGTAGAAATAATAAGAGATCTGGTTTGGGGGCAGTATGAGGTCTTGTGAGTGCCTTCAATGGGTGTGGACCATTGTCAGCATTTTTTAAGGAGGCTTTCAAAAAAGAAAGGAAAAAACAAGTCTGGAAACACTGGAAGGCTGGAACTGTGCATGTTGTAACGCTTTTCCCTCCTGGGCCGTGTTGCAGTGGACTTGGCAGTGGAATGTGCCCATCAAGGCGTGTTCTTCAATCAAGGGCAGTGCTGCACAGCTGCCTCGCGAGTGTTTGTGGAGGAGCAGATATATCCAGAGTTTGTCAAGCGCAGCGTGGAGTATGCCAAGAAGCGACTCGTTGGAGACCCCTTTGATGCCAGAACTGAACAAGGGCCCCAGGTAACTGTGTGCCTGAGAACAGTTGTTTGGTTTTTGGTGGTGTTTTTGTTTAATTTTCCTTGTGTAAATATTATCCTTGTGAATATGGTCCCAGCAAAAGCGCTGAGGGGTGAGTAATGTATCATGGCTTTATTTTTCTCTCTATTTTAAATACCAATTAATCACAACTGTTGAAATGTTATGTTGTAATTTTTTTAAACACAAATGTATTTAATTCATTTCTTATCCAGCTTTATGGAAGGGGCTGTCTCCCTGGTACGGTAATATAAAGCATGTTGCAGCGAGCAATAGCAATGCACAGAAGAGTGCAGCTGCAGAAATGGCCATTCAGCTACTTGGCTGTGTTGGTGATGACAAGTAGTTAGAGTCCAGGGACTCCTGAGTCCCCACTTTCCCTCTCCTCCTCTGCCCCCTTTCTGATCCTTTGGAGAAGTTTCAGCTGAATTAGAAGGAAGAACCATGCCAAGCTGCTGTCATGACCAGCTTCGTCAATGCTTCCAGAGCCTTCCTCTTATTTTTTCCTTCCAAAGCAATCTGAGATGTGGACAAAGATGATCCTTGGGTCAGATCTTCTAACAGGGCCACTGACTGCTACCAAAATTAAAGGGGAAATCCAAGAAATCTATAGCCTAGGCCTCCTATTCTCAGTACTGCACTGTGAGTTTTTCTTCCTTGATGCTATATAGTATACCTCAGAGAAGGAATTACTGTGGGGACATCTGCATCCCCTTATCTGGATCTAGGCCCATTTACACATGATCCATACATGGCAAAACTTCATTGCATGTCCTCATGCATGGGGAATAAGATGATGTACATCCCCTGTTCATGCTGGGGCTGCATCTATCCCTGTAACTTGCCTAGAAAGAGATTTCAAACTGCTCAGCAATCTTAGGAAAATAATCCCATGCTGGAACTTGCTTCAGCAGAGATAAGCTGACCCTCAAACCATTTCAGGGACTGCTCTTACCTTCTGTTAAGGCCTCTCAGCTTTTCAGGTTTGTTTGTTTGTTTGTTTTAATATAATATCTTCCTAAACCATATCCAGCAGTAGCAGTAAGTGAGCTGCATTTATGGTTAGTCCTGTCAGGACCATGTTCACCTGGCTGCTCTGACAGATACCAGCCCCTGAAATCATAGGGAGTAGTTGTAAAGTTTTAAAGGATGAAATACTCTGCAGTGAGCAGAACATGTAGAACTGGGCTGCTTATTTCAGTTCGTCCATGCTCCCAGCTCTTGCTAGGCTGTCAGAGCTCTTCCCAGTGAGCACTATGGCAGAGCACCATGTTCTGGTATCACTGCTGTGGCTTAAGGGAGACTCTGCATACAGAGCTATAATTAAGGTTAACAGTAAGCTGGAATAGCAGGGTCTGGTCAGATTTAAATATAGCCCGTCTGTCCTCTTTCCCTGTTCTGGCTTACCTGTTACACTTGTAGCTAGGAGAGATAGCACACCCACACATACACCTGAACTTCTCTGCATGCAACTGTCAAGCCCAAGATGGGAAGGTGTTGAGAGAGTGGGAGGAAATGGTTAATCCCAAAGCTTTCATGTGGCTGCCAGTGCAAAGGAACAACCACTTCCTTTGCAGCTATGGTTGCTCCTTCTCTGGAGCCTATGCTGCAAGATGCAACACACACAAACTCAAGCAGAAGAGAGAAATGGTGCAGTGTCACAAGGGCTTAAAATATCTCCAAAAGTAGCGAAGATTCACACCTGCCCACAAATTACTGTTCAAACGTGAAGCTTCCAGGTCAAATTTTTCCTCTGTTCCTGAAGTAACCTGCTCTGCTCTGAGGGTTTTTTTAACTTGAACCGATGGGTAAGGGAAGAATCACCAGGAAAAATAATCTTTCTTCGTCTTCTTCGTCTCTCCCTGTCAGGCCTCAGTTGCTTCAGATCCAGGTTGTTGCTTTCATTCTCCTTCTGTGTGGGTCAGGGTGAACATATGAAATGGCCACATGCTGCTGTGTAGATGCCATTCTGGGATGATCACTGCCTTAGGCGCCGACAGTGGGAAGGAGCTGGAGCCAGCCTTTAGGCTGACGGTGGTTGTAGCCCATGATCTTTTTGGTCCTACATCAGCTCCAAGTGCTTGTAGCCAGACAACAGGACCTGCAACTTACAGAGAGTTCAGAAAGTCTAAAATAGGAGAGCCTCTGCAGTCCAGGCTTTGAGCTGGTGCTCCGTGAAACCAAGCCACATCATGGCTGACCATAGTGCTCTAAGTAGCTGCTGAGACAACTTGGTGCAGGACAGCATGGGGTGACAGAAAATACTGTTCCACAAGAACCTGATGTAAGCTAGTCCTGGAAAAGTGGTTCTGTCTGCAGCTGTTCGTTCCTATATTGGACTGCATTTATGAACTAGATTGGGGAACTGGCTGACTCAGGTCTAATCCAGCCTTGCTGGAAGTGAGGAAGAAAGGTTTTACTCAGGTCAGTTCTCTGATGTGGATTACTGTGCACTGGCATGGATGCTCGTGGCATGGGTGTGGGGAAAAGACTGTGCCAGCTGCAGTATTGGGTTATGCTGATACTAACTGCACTGCTCTGATCAGAATTCGGTCAAATTTAAACAGTATTAAATTTAAACAGAAATGAGGCATGCTTCTGATGAGACTTCTCCAAAACTCACATGTGTCTGGCTGTGTTGGCTGGCTGAAATTCAAAGGACACCACAAGAAACCTGAGGTGTGACCAGGACTGTGTGAGTAGAGTGCCAACCTCAAATGCAGACCAAGGGCATTTTTTAACTTCGGATTCCTGTGAGTTGTATCATAGGAAGTAATAAAGTAAATCTGCACAGATGGCAAACTGGTTAACCAGTGCATTATACAATTGTGAACAGCAGGCTGCATTAGATGAGACTAACGTCCTGGTGGACTAGAACAGTGATTAGATTAGAACAAGACTAGACTAATTTTGTTGCTGTAGAACCCCAAATACTGGGATTTGTGGACTATAAGGCCTGGTCTACAGGAAGGAAATAAGCACTAAGGCTGCCTTGTGGCACTTGCTAGCCAGAAGTTTTTCAGCCCCAAACCTATTGTTTGATTTTTAGGATAGTGAATTTTTTCCTTAAACTGTAGGTATTTGTGTATTTTAGGATTAAAGCATGAAAGTAAAATATGTAAGTAGAAAGAGTATGTGTCCAACAGTCAGCTGGACACAGTTGTGAGGTTATTCTGTAGGATTACAAATGCTCGGTTTGGAAAAGGAAAAACTGCTCCTTGCAGTCTTGGCTTAAACAAAGCAAGATACGAAGATTTGGGGCTTCTCAGATTTTCAGCATTGCAGTGATCCTTAGAAGTCTTCCTCTCTTTTGAATTAGATGGACAAATAATAGAATTTGCTCTAGCAGATCATGTGTTTTTTATAGAAGGCAGTGCTTGAACCATAAATAATAGTGGAGTAGGGGACAGAATTTAAACAAGCCTTGCAAGCTCTGGTTACAATGACAAACAGTTCCACCCTTGCATGTCATTTTTACAAATGTTTTCTTTCCCCAGTGTCTTTTCATCTAACTATAGTTTGCCTTGCAACAAGTTACAGCTGTATAAATATCCTTGTTTTGTTTTCTGTGATGTGAAGTGGATGAACTGGATTGGTCTGGATCACAGACATGCCAGGATGGAAAGCACTTGCAGATATTTTCAAATTATTTACATTTGGCAGCTAAGCAACCAGACAAACAGACAATATGTAAGACACCTGCCAAACTTACTATGTGACACTGCATCCTACATGAGGGCACACATTTCCTTGTGCAGTAGCATGTATCAAGTGTTTTCTTGGGTAGCATCTTAACACATGAGAGAACATGAGCACTTAGCACAAGCTGGCTACAGTGCATGTGATACACACATCTGTGTGGCAGGAGATGTGCTGTTCTCTGTTTTTGCTGTGTACCAGAAGTACCACAAGAACATCCTCCTGAAGCTTTGATGTTTGTCTGAAAGCATGAAAACTTGGATTGCCTGTGGCCAGGATTAACTAGGGACAGGATATAGTCTGTAATCTGGAGGAGTCGAGTGTGGAACACTCCATGTAAACAATCCCAAGTGGCAACTGGCCCTGCTGAAATAAAAACAGATGCCTAAGGAGGGGTATTGAACCAGTACAAGCATCTGGAGGTACCTGGCATTCAGAATAACCTCCCAGGCTGCCAGGGCACCTTGAACCTCAATAAATTTGTCGAGGTATTTGTTAGTTTTACTTTTTTTAAACGTCTCCATAAGGCTTTTATCATCAGCAGTGTGCTGTGATGAGGTGTTCCATCACTTAATTATGTATCATGCAAATAGTCACATCTGTTTGTTTGAAACCTGACAATACCTGCAGTACACTGCTGCATGGGGAGCACAACAGGAGGACCAGTACTGACCAGAAGTGCTGTGGGCTTCTGCACCTCTTCCCAGCACATGACCCACTGTACTTGTGGAGAACGTGACATCTCCTCCGAGTCTTGGTGCGGGGCTGCACAGCTGTGTGACTTCAGTGTCCTGTAACTGGACTGGCCTTTCCCCACCTCTGCTGAAACCCCTAGTGTAAAGGCTAGTAACACAACAGTACTTGTTACTTGAGATTTGCACATTTAGGTGTGGGTTGGGAGGAGTTAGACAAGGTCGGTAGTTAACAGTGAGGATATGGCTCCCAGTCCAGAGAACAAGATGCTGGCATGGTACTAGTCTCTAAGATCTGTGAAAGGTGATTCTGATCTTAAAAGTATGGCTTCAGTGCAGTAGTTGTTCTGAAGTCACCGCACTAATAGGGCTTGTCTTTGAGGCTGTTCGTATAGTGTGAGTGTGTGGAAAGAGATGGAGGCAGAACTTGCTGGGCTCTTCCAGCTGGGGACAGATAGCTGTGGGTGAACCTGCACATTACAGTAAAGTCAACAATAGTTTATATACCCTGATTCTCCTTCCCTTGCACTGATTTGATTGCTGGTCAGATCCCTTGCTGAGCTGACTGAGGTTGCTAGCCCACCAAAACCCATCTCAGGCTGTTCTTGTGGTGCTCTTGAGCTAAATTAGTGCATGGAAAAGGTTGGTAAGTCCCAGAGCTGGAGTGAGGTGAGCCATGGGAGGGCATATCCAGGATGCAAAGGAAGAGAAAGTGGGGAGACCCCCTCCGTGTGGCAGCAAACTATTAGATCAGATGAAACTATCGCATGTAACTTCACCTTCTGTTTTCTGTGGCTCAGGGCTATGCCCGTGTCCTGTCTTTCAGCCTGCTTATTGCCTGACTGCCGAATGAGATGTAAGCTTACCTGGTTTGACAGTGCCCTGCTAACGTGCCCCTGGGCCACATACCATGACTCCGGTCTCTGGAACAGTGATAATAAAGGCGCTGCTGTCTGTTTCTTTTCCTTTTGTGTCTGACAGATTGACCAAAAACAGTTTGATAAAATCCTGGAGCTCATAGAAAGTGGGAAGAAAGAAGGGGCTAAGCTGGAGTGTGGGGGTCTTGCCATTGAAGACAGAGGCCTGTTTATAAAACCCACTGTGTTTTCGGAGGTCACTGACAACATGCGTATCGCCAAAGAAGAGGTACAGTACAAGTCACCTGAACCTTTATATGCATTTACTACTGTAAATGGGAAAGAAAAGAGGTATGGTCGTGGTTTGAAGTGAAAACCTGAGAGGAGAATAGAAATTTCACTTATTTCAGTGTCCTAACAACTGCCTAATGCTGAAATCCATTCTACTAATGAAGTATCTGCAAGGTGAGCTTCAATTTGGAGTATACGTGCATGTGAGGGGCAATTGTGAGAGGTGAAGGAGGAGAGCAGAACAGGCAAAAGAACTGTCGAAACGTTTTAGCAGCAATTTTTATGCAATTAATAGGTGTCCGTTTGCCAGCTCTTTCTAATGCCTTGCTGCTTGCCCCTGTTTTGTTCAGTTTTCCAAAAGGGAAGCACCCCTGTGAGTGTACTCACTGGACAATAACAAACCCAGATAAAAACGTAGTAGATGATACTACCCTAAAGATTTTGGGTCTCATTTCAGGAGAACTTGATATAATGCAAAATACAAGCACATGCCTTACCTAGATACAGCTGCTATAAATGCTGCTCCTGAATAAGAAATAGTGGTTGATGGAGGGGTTTCTGTCTGAATCCTTGATTTTAAATATAAATAACTGAATAAAAATAACTGAAACTGTGGCAGGCTGGAGCAATTCTACGTATTCTTTGCCCTGAAGTTTGAAGGTTTTCTGAAGACAGAGTTAAGCTCTCCCACTCTACGCAGGCGGACAGTTGTGTGTGCTGTGTGCTCTTACGCATCTCCTACTGAGTGGACTTGAAACTGCTCAGCTGTGGTACATGCTGATTCAAAGTGATGGAGGACAGTATAATGTGTGTTCTTGCTCCACTACTTTGTAAAAAAGGAGTTGCTTTATTCCAGAAAGGTGGGACAAGAACTCTGGGACCTGAAGCTGGTGAGGAGGGAAGCAACGGCACTGCTATACTGCCACTGAAGAACTTTTCTCAAGTAGCCTTAGCGTCTGAAATAATCCCAGATTCCATTCTCATGGTGAAATATGAAATACAAAGATATGGTCAAAGCCAGCAAAGTGCAGATCTAATACTCTGGCTTTCATTATTCCTACACAGAAAAAATTAACAAGCTGCATGTGATTAGATCCTGTGATACTCCTTTGAAATACAAGTT
Source organism: Gavia stellata (assembly GCF_030936135.1). Classification (NCBI taxonomy): domain Eukaryota; kingdom Metazoa; phylum Chordata; class Aves; order Gaviiformes; family Gaviidae; genus Gavia; species Gavia stellata. Next base: position 21,017,985 of record NC_082606.1, read on the forward strand.
AATCTACTTTTCATCATGTTCCCCAATGGAAAATATGTAGTTGCCAAAGTGTAACTGGCACTTGTATTTTATAGTTTAGCCTAGTGCTTTTTATGGGGCTGCTTACTGTTCACTCCTGGCAAAATGTTTAGATGTCTCAGATCTGCCACAGAATCTCTAAGGAATCTGGGAAAGATATCAGTCAGTCTGGGCATGAGTTACATTCTAAAAATAGAGGGAGTAAGGGCTGAAAATCCCATGACAGGCCTTTTTTTAATGAACTGACTCCAAATCCCAAGTCATGATTCATGAAGCTTAACCAGTTTCATTCATTTGCAGTTTTGTTGCAAATGCACGTTCATCCTTTGCCTAGGATCAAGACTTCAGTTAAGTACCTGGATCTCCCAAAACTAAAAAATTTAGAAACACTTGTATGAGCCTAAAGGCCAGGGAAACTGCTTAGCCTGGCCGTCAAGGTGGCACAAGTGAGACTGTATCTCACCTTCGGTGGGGGTTTATTGTACTGAAAGACCATGCAGGCCAGAAAAGGGCCCCCACCTGTGATACTGTACTTGACAAGAAACTCCATCCCAGAAATTAGGAAGTATTGTGTATGCCTGCTGCCTTTATACTGGCAACCAGGAAAGCCAGTTTTGTGGTCAAACACATGCGTGGTAGGTGCACTGCATGCGAATAAACTGCGTACAATGACAAAATCAGAGTTAAAACCAAGGAAGAAGACTTGCGGTCCTTGAAATATATTACTTCTTGCATATATTCAACTTCTGAGTTCAAAAGGAGAGTTGTAAATGGAGTAAGGATGAATCACTTGAAACTTGTCCAGATCTAACTCTGCTTATTTTGGTTGTTATAGATGATCCTTTAGTTGTTGGATCTTAGCATGTATTAACCACTATAGCGCATCACTGTACTTCCTTTGAAGTCAGTTTAATTAGTAGTTTTTAAGAGACTCTATCAGTGACTTCTAGACAGCTAGGATATGACACTTTAAATATAGTATCATCCAAACAAGGCATCTGACTCTGATTACTTCAAAATTACCATGATTAGCAAAGGCTTTCCTGTACTAATGTTTGATTGATATGTGTAGATTTTTGGGCCGGTTCAGCCAATTATGAAGTTCAAGAGTATAGAAGAGGTCATAAGAAGAGCCAACAGTACTGAGTATGGACTTACGGCTGCAGTGTTCACAAAGAATCTGGACAGAGCATTAACGCTAGCTTCTGCGTTGCAATCGGGAACGGTCTGGTAAGCAGTGTAGGACCTAAGTGTGGGCTGGGATTTTGTTTCCTGGGAGAGGAGAGGGACGTATGATTTGGAATCATGTGTAAGTGCTGGAGGTAAGATGTATTAGTAGTCTACGTAATTCTTGATATTCTGCTCAGAAGCAACATCCATTCATTAAAATAAGGTGGTGAGGGCCAGACAGTCTGACGAGAAATGGACTTTTTGTTCGTTCAATCGATATAGTTCTTTGTCTGGAAAACTCTGAAAACGTAGGGGTTGTAGTAAGTTCCACCAGACATGATGCCTTTCAAAATCCTGTACGTAGAAAAAAGCAATTCTTATGATCTTTAGGTAGCATCAGATGGGGTCTTAGATGCACAAATCAGTATGGACAGTAGATGGCATCACACCACTGTCAGAAAGATAAGTAGCTTTTTTTGCTTACAGAATTTCTTATTTTATATTAGAATCATTTTAAAGATAGAATCCTGATTTTTTTTTTCCCCACTCAAGATAAGAATTTGATCTGATTCCTGATTTTGATGCATACAGAGGATTGATTTCAAGAGCTGGTGCCAGAAGAATCTGCCTCTGTGTAATATTGACATAAAAATGGGATGTTGGGCTTTGAAGGATACATGTGGTGTATATACGTGAAGGTGCAGTCCTACAGCACCAAGCCATACCTGTCTCTTGTCAGTCATTTGATCTTACTGACATGCTGCATTAGCTTTTTCTACTTAGTGTCTATGGAAATGGGGCTAGCGCTTTCGTTCTACTGCAACACAATTGTCTAATGCAGTCCAACTTTTTTCTGTACCTGGAAGTGGATGGTGGGGCCTGCTTGTGAGTGTTCAGACAGCTTTCTGAGTAAACGTGTTCATTTCAGAATGTGCTTCATTAAACTAGGGAATAAGTTGGACTATTTATTTTAAGCACAGCTCTGAACACAACATAAATTCCAGCTCAAGCATCAACCATTAGAGACTATGAAGTGAGATGTGGGTCAAACTGAGTACCACTCAAATGTTTTCTGTTTCTGTTGCAAAATAAGATTTTATTGCTAAAATCTGATTTCTCAAGTGAATGAACTGTATAAAGAGAAAACTGACAGATTTCAGCCTTTTTTGTATTGTGTTTGTTATCATCATCTTGCTTCTCCTTGGTATTGAATTGTTTTTTTACAATTGATGTTTTTATTGTAGGATCAACTGTTACAATGCGCTTTATGCACAGGCTCCTTTTGGTGGCTTTAAAATGTCAGGCAATGGCAGAGAACTGTAAGTTTTGCTCAATATTTTGTTTATATGTGGGTAGTGAATGCAATAACAATTGTGACTCAGTGAAAACATTGTTGAATTTGCTTTTAAATTATCAGGCTTGCAGTATGCTGCACAGGGAGGTGCTGAGCCAGCGCAGCATGGATGTAAAGCACAGAACGTGAGCAGTGCCATTAGGCGTACCTTCATCTGCTTTATAAGCTGTTAATAACTCCAGTTCAGTCAATTCTACTTGCAAGCATTTTTCCTTATTAGTTAGATTTTTAGATCAAGGGAGGAGTATGGCACCTTGGCTGAGGACACTGGTATCCACCCCAAACCTCCTCCATCTTTATGTGGCAGTACCTGGGCCTCCCTTGACTGCTGTGTCATTGCTCCTAGCTGGACCTCTTCCCGCCTCTGACTTTCTACTGTTGGAGCTAGAACAACAAGGAATGATCTCCAAAATCATTCTACCTCCCACCTTCCAAGCTTGCTGCTAAATTACAGAAGGACCCTCTGTCCCTCTTTCCCAGCCTGACCTGTTGCAGCATGGCTACCAGACATTCTAGCTCCAATCAGTTACTAATGCAGAAATTTTTAAACCAAAGTCACGCTATACTTTAGAGGTCGAGCTGAGAAATTGACTTCAATCTTAATTTTCTTCTTGTATAGGAGAGAGTCAGGTTTTATTACACCATTCAGAAGACTCTTCAGAGGAATCTAATGAACGTTTTCTTTCATAAGCCAGACTTATTTCCAGGAACCATTTCCAGTAGCTGTTCTGGTGCATCTGCTGCTCTGAGACATTCAGATGCCTCACTTGCTAAGCACAGAAAATGAATGAATCCTCAAATGGGACATAATATATTGAGACCTTATGGTTTACTTTGCCTGACTGTCTGGCTAATTAAAGGATGTCAGGGGTTTATCCCTTGGGCAAGGCATGGGAATAGAGCCAGTTTCTACCAACCAAGACATAATGCAGTGGCGGGGTCTGTCATAAGTATGCACTTCGGGAGCGACTGTGCCCTCTTGATGATGTGGTATCTTGTAGGTAGAAGCTTACTTTCAGGGAAAAAGTAACTTTAATTCCTGTCCAAGCACTGGTAACTATGTTCACATGGATGTTTCTTCTATAGGTTCTCACGATAGTACCCGGTTTTCACTAGGCAGAGAGTCACAAGGTGTCATCTTGCGGGTTACTGTGACCAGAAGCATTCCATGTTTCTTTTATAACAGGGTGTAGCTGTGTGTACTTATGTGCATGTACTTAGCGATTATTAGAAGTGGTGGGCCAAATTGATAGCTGGTGTAAGTTAGTTCAGATCCTGTTTTAATGGCCTGATGTCATCTACAGCAGCTGTCAATCAGAGGCTAAAATGCACTTGTGTGGAAATCTCTTATCTTAGGGAAGTACACATTAACACGTTACAACTGTTTGTCCCTTTCCCTCCTCTCTTCTTTTCCAGCGGTGAATATGCTTTGGCAGAATATACCGAAGTGAAAACAGTCACCATTAAACTCTCCCAGAAGAGTCCATGAAAACAGAAGGCCTAAAATGCTGACACTCTGAATGTGACACATGGGGGACGTGTTCAGAGCAAGGAGGAGGGGAGGGGTAGGAAGGAAAATGGAAACACCTAACTTTATTCCTCTAGAAACACTGAATCTACTGGACTCCATTTTGTCAACTGGCTCTTTGAAAACTGATTTAACTGACCCTACTGACAGCATAGCACACACTTGTACTCTACAAGTCCCCTGGCTGTACATCTGTCTTCTCCCTGTGACTAAAATGCTGGTCAGTCACAGTGTTTGCAGGACATCTGCTTTCAAACTGTACCCATGAAGGACTTGGACATCAATGGCATGTTAGAGAGACTTCTGGTACCGTTAGCACGGACTATTAAACATCTTCAGAGGCATATGGGTTTCACTTGGCATAAATGGACTTGAGTGGGAGGGCTAATACAACTTGACTGAAGTTGGTGGAGTTTGTGTGAAGACTGCAGCTGGAGTTTGGGATGAGAGTGCAAGCTTTCATGGAAGGATCTGTAAAGAAATTCTCTTTGAAAGAGCTATCTTGGTCTCTCTAAAGATACATGCATTCTCCATATTGGTGATATTCTAGCCCTGAATGAGATTTATGGGAGTTTCCCAGAGGACTCCTTTGGGGCCAGTATTTCACCCGACAGAGCTAGACTTTAAAGTATCCTTTGAACCTGAGGTTTTGGTGTGCACACATTACACATGCTGCAAATGCAAGTTACTGACTTGCTAACCCTTCTGGCTCTGAATGAGTCACAATCGTATCTCAAACCTTCACTATAGCACTTTTTGCAAGAGGATTTTGCACTGTACTTACCGTGATGACACAGAGTTGAATGCTAAGCATGTATCATGGTAGATACCCCACAGAAAACATCCCACGCTAGTCCTTCTGATCTGGAGGAGGGAGCAGAAGAGCTGCAAGAAGCTGCCCTGCTCTCTCTTTCTCTGTAACTTTCAGGCTGTGTGAAGATCTCTTCATTTTTTGAGCCAGAGCTATAATTATGAGTGTAAAACTTATAAGCTCTTCTCACTGCTTCTTTATCCCGTATGAATGTGGCTTAAAATACATTTCTGGAAGTACAGTATGAAAAGGCAGGTGCTCCCAAGCACACACTGAGTGCTAAAGGTGTGGGTGTACAAACCAGTTACCATGGAATAAGCTACGGCTGGACGTGTCAGCAGCTTTGTAGTAATTGTCCTCATGAGTGCTGTCATCTTGTGGCAAGCACAGAGTAGCTGATCCTTCACTGAGGAATGAAATGTCTTGAATCGTCTCTTTGCTTACAGCTGTATAAGCATGCACGTACATGAATAGCATCCATGGAGTGGCTGTCACACCAAGTTCATGCTTTAGTAGCTCCTGCAGTAACTTCTTCGCATGCCCAGACATTACTATGAGATTAATGACAAGCCACATGCTGTCTTCAGCTCCTGGGTTCACTGTTTTCCCTCCTCCTCCTCCCGATTCTGTACTAGAGAACCACTGGCAAATGTACGGGAAGTTCCATGTCTGCAGGAGCTGTAAGTATGCAGGAGTTAGTTGTGTCAGCTTGTTGGGAAGTTTAGCTGATCTCACTGGGATTGTCCTCTGAAAGCAAACCAACAGAGGTTCCTTATGGCATATTGACAGATCTCCATGGAGCACTGGTAAAGATTGCTGCCTGGAGTTTTCCAGATGTCAGGGCTTAAAGCAGAAATGCAGGTCTAACCTCTATTCTCTGATGAAAGCAAGAATTTAACCGGTACCTTCCTTTGCTCAGAGATATACCGTCAGTAACAAGTTCTGTTGCGTGAGTGGACCTTTTTTTGGAGGAGGAAGGAAGGTGGGTGGCGATAAGTAAGGAAAAAGTTTGCATGAGCCTAAACTTCCTTATTAGTTAGTGAATGTTGAAATTGCACTTCAACACTGCCTAACTTCTTAAATGACATACCTCCAACAGTTGTGTGTAACTAGGTGCCTGTCCTCCCACGGATACGTGAGACAGGTAAATCTCCCTATCCAGTGAAGAAAATGTCCTCCCTTCCCCATGAAAGGCCAAATGGGAACACTGTAAATAAGTTTCTATTTTTGTAAAACACTCAGAGTGCAAACATCTTCTCAGACAAACGTTTTACTTTTGCCTACTTGACAGTTTTCTAGGGCTGCAGTCAGACAGTAGGGAGGTAAGGCAAACAGTAAAAGGCTGGTTATCTTGATGTATCTCTCTATTAATTTTTGATAAACAGTGGTTGAAACTGAAATCATCCAAAATACTTAAAGTCCTAGTATTCTGGCTTTATATGTATGATATATATTTCACCTCTCTTTTTCCCTTATCAAGTTTTTAAAAAGTCAATGTATCTTTTATTGTATAAATCAGGGTTTGACTCTACACACTGAATTTTGTAAGTTATATAACACTAGACACTAACTTTAAAATAATCCCTTAGAGGGTATATATTCTTTCATTGCACAATAAGGCTTTCATATGAAATACTACTTTTTTTAAAAAAAAAGAACTATATTTATAAATTAGGATACAGTTAATCTAATGTATTTTTATAGCTAAAGGTACATGAAAATGCTATGTTTAAACCTCATGTATATATTTAGACTATGGGTATCTTTTTGTAATAGTTCTTGTTTCTAATAAATGTTTAACTTTGTGAAATGGTTTCTAAATGCTACATATTGATATTGCTCAGAAAGGAAGGTGGGAGAGCAGGAAACTTCTATTGACTTTACTCATTTTAACAGAGGAGTAACTTGAATGCTTTTTTATTTACACTGATTAGTGCTTTAAGATAATTCCAGCCCCTCTAATGCACGTGTTAAAACCCCTTCCATCAGCAAGCAACTTCCACTCAACTCAGTCCTCCTGTCACTGTTTTTTATTTCACTCTGAATTTGGCCCGTTGTGTCAATAAAAGTAAACACTGGAAAGGGTTACTGTTTCACGCTTCTAAAACAAAATGGTCCTGTATTGCTCTAGTTACAGGGGGCTCTTCCTCGAACAGCATTCTGTCTGTTCCCCTTGATTCAGTGACCCAGCAGTAGTCCCCAAGCGGAAACGTGCACTGAACTCACAAGAGACAACGTAATTTCAAGGTACCTTTTCCACGTGGCAGAACTGAACGCAGAGTGCATGTCTGCATGTGTGTATCTGGGCAATCAGTACCTCACAGGGGGACTGTGAAGGAATCTGAACTTGGAGTCACTTCTGCAGTTTGTGAAGAATAGCCTATTTTAAAACAGTGCCGAAGTGGGGTCAATGATCTACACGTAAAAGCTGGAGCGTGTGTCTGATAGCTTACCCTTTTAAGCGGTCACTTTTATAAGTTGTGCCATTCACAGTAAGTGGAGGGAGAAGGAGAGCAGAGCTGCAGCTGACAAGGGCAAGCACATCTTCTTCCAGTTCAAAGTCAGATGGATCCTTTTTGCCTTCTGAGGTGAGCCTCAGAACAGAGAATTTGAAGGGACCATGGACCACGATGCCTTGGCCTGGCTGCTTCCTAATCCCCTTTGAGACACATCCATCACTAGTATGACTCTGCTAAATGCGTTCCCATTCCTGTCTTATTTTCCTTGTCTGCAACGTAGATAGAGAGCAAGAACATGCCGATACCATTGTCTTTTAGCTCTCTTCCCATCCAATATGCATGTGAGGAATACCTGTCACATCCCTACACAGGCCAAGCCAAACTGCTTGAATTTTCCACTTGCTAACAGCATCACTCAGAAGCTTTTAGACTTTAGAAGCGGGAAGGCTGGAGATACAAAGGAATTACTGTGAGTGATATAATCAATGGAGACATAAGCCAGGAAGGGTGGGATGAGATTTGGGGGGAGGTCGGGGGGTGGAAATTAGCTTGAATGTGTGGAGAAATTCTTGCTAGGAGAAGTTAGACTCTCTGCCAAAATAAAGGAAAAAAAGATATTTTAATGGGTTTTCAAACACTTGTGCAAAGAAAGCTGTAAGAAAGGTCTGGGTAAGAGCCAGGCTGTGAGGCATAAAAGACAGCAGGCTGGGTAAGAGGTGGAAAGGGTGCTAAAAACAGGTAACACTACTGTGGCTGCAGCTAAAAGCAGATTAACGGGGACCTGAACACAGGTAAAAGCACCAGTTAAGACCCATCCTCTCTATGTCTCAGTAATCACGTCAAAGAAATACCTTAGGCAAATCTCGGACTGCAGCAGCCATTCAGTGAATGGATATGGCTTTTTCCATCCTCAAGCAATCATCAGAGCCCCATTTCTTGGTACGGACCAGGGAAAAAAAAAAAAAAAACCCTCTGTACGTAATTTACAGAATTGTTATGAGTAACAAAGCAAAAGGCATGCAGAAATGGTCTTTTCTTAGTAGGTCCAATGGGTGGGGAAAATAGAGCAGTACCAGGCTTGCGAGCAGTTGCTGGTACCTGGATTTGTGACGGGGAAAAGACGTGGGCAAGGCCAGCGCGCCAGCTGGAGCACAGCACGTCTAACACCTTTGGAAGAAAGGGGGCAACCTCGCTTTGCGTTTCCAAAGAGGAGCAAACTCACACCGCGGTCTGGGAAAGGAGCAACTTTCAAAGAAAGAAATCTCGGATCAACTCTGATACGGTAAGGCCAGGCCCCTGTCGAGAAGCGGTGCTGGGAGGAGGTGGGTAGTGCCGGCCTGGTGCCCGTGCCCGGGGAGCTACATGGCAGCTGGTTGTGAGGGGGAGGCGCTGCAGACAACCCGCCGTAGCTGAGAGGGTCCTGCTTCAGCCCCTCCAACTCCCCCAGCCTGGTTTTTCCCAAAAAACCCCAAAGCCAAAGAGCGTAGGCCCGCGTAGGGACTGTCCGGGGAGCAGGCGGACAGCCGTTGCCGATGGACGAGTGGGTCCCGGCTGGGGAAGGAGCCCAGGAGAGGGGCTGCGCTGTGCCCTTCCTCACGCTCTCCCTCCCCGTCCCGCTCAGCTGGGCTCCATGCCCAGGACACGGTGGCAGGCAGTGGGAGCGGTCTGCCCTCGGGAGGAAGGCGAGGGGCTGTGCGAGGCCTGCGGCCCACGGCCTGTCACCCTCAGCCGCCCCCGGCAAGAGGCCGCGAGGAGCCAGGCGGGCCTTGAGCGGGCCGGTGGCGGAGGAGGCGCCGCGCCGCTGCCCCGCTCCCTTTCCTTCCTCCCTCCCTCCGCCTCCCGCGCCGCAGAGCGAGGCGGGCGGGCGGCCGGCGCCGGAGGAGGAGGAGGCGGCGGCGCGGCCGCAGGGACCCCGCCAGCCCCGGGACGCAGGAGGTACCGTGGCTTTGCTGCCGCTTCGGCCTGGCCGCCCCGCGGGCACCTGCCCCGCCGTGAGGGGAGGCGGCGGGGTGGGGGCTGCGGGGGCACGCCGGGGCTTTTCATGTGGAGAAAGGGGCGGGGGGGGGGGGGGAAAGCTTTTTATTTAAAAAATAAAAGTTCGGAGGGAACTTTGTGGGACAACGGGCGCAGGGCGGCGGCGGGCGCTGCCCTCCCCGGCCCGGGCAGGCGGGTGAGCGGCTGCCCCGGCCCGGCGGGGAGAGGAAACTCTCGCGACTCGCCCTAAGGACAAACTCGGTTTTATGTAAGCAGGGCCGGGCTGGGAGCCGTTCCCTCCGGGCTCCCCCGGCCGTGGCGGGGGCCCTAGCGCGGCCCTCAGCCCCTTGGCTGAGCTGACAGGCGGCAAGCGACAAGTGACCAGAAGTCCTTATGAGACACCCCGAATCGGGGTGTAATGCCCTATTTCTCCTCAGCCGGCGGCTGTGGTGTGGGGAGAAGGGGGCTGGTTCGCTGCTGTCTGCACAGAGCTCACCAAAGGACGAGGGATGCACGTCCCGCCGAGTTGGGGTCTCTCCAGGTGGACATTGGGCATGGTGTTTCGGTTCCAGGTCTGGCTTCAGCCAGCCTTGTGCGATGGCAGGCAGATGAACCCGCAGCGCATTTCCATCCCCATGTTGTCGTGGGCCTCTCTAGATCCGTGGTGATGCCCATCACAGCGTCCAGCCTCAGATGGGCTTCTCGGAAACAGCAGGTGGTTTGAGCAAAGAACTGAAGTTTTGGCGGGTTTCCTGTGAATTGGGAAGAGATCCAGGCAAACCGTGGCGTTTCTGGGTGTCTTGCTGCATTTAGGCCTGATGCACGGGCTGAGGCCAAACGGGCTGCTGGAGCGGAGAGGAGGTGCTCGGGATGGTACAGGCATGGTCAGATGTGCTGGGACACTACGTGAAAGCTGGCAGCAGCAGGTCTCGGGAGAGAAACTGAGAATGTGTGAAATGGGATGTGAATCAGCATTCAGGTGTATTCTTCACGGTCTTCCTCCTTCCGATTGAGATGCTGCAGAGCCCATAGGATCCCTCTCCCTAAATCAAACTAAAACATGGTGTTTGCACGTGTTACAGTTGAGTACATCTTGCTTAAGGTAAAAACACTGTAGGGGAGTTTTTATTATATACACAAAGGTCCTGAAATATGGAAATACTGCTTACACGGGTGCTGCGTGGCAGTAATACACATGGCTACAGCATTTAGTGTCCTACTTGCAGTTAGAAGGAACTGATATCAAAACAATGCTATTATTTTTCCTGCAAGTTTTTTCCTTTCACTATATAGGAGGAAAGTTTCAGGGAAATTTCACTATATAGCAGGAAAGCCTGCGTAGAAACCTAAAAATCAGGAGTGGGATGGTTTTCAAGCCTCTGTGGTCCATACTGACCCCCATTCAGTGTTTCTTGTACAGTTGCTGTGAGTGCACACGGTGTGCCCCCACCGTACAGCAAGGAAATGCCTCAGAAACCAGCATCTGCTAAAAAGAGCTATTCTGTTGCTCTTTGCATGTGGAAATATTGATTCTTACTGTAGCTGCTCAGTGCATTTATAGCAAGAGTGCAGGGGAGGCAGCTGCTGGAAGCATCACGTCCCATCCATTTTCAGAGTTAACAACCTGGACAGCTTTTGGGAGGCGTGAGAGCCTCCCTGACACCTCTGCCTGTGGTATCGCACCCATGACACGGCAGAGATGTGGGGTCCCAGCGCAGCAGCCATGCCTGCTAGGGTGGCCAAAGGAAGCACGGCCTAGGAGCCAAGCTGACTCTGGTGGAAACTCAGCGCGTTTCAGGGCTGAATCTGGTCCTCCACCAACATAGCCCAGTTCACTGGTTTGTGGGATGGATCTGGGCTTAGGGACCACCTCCACCCCAGCCTCCTGCAGCAGCCCACAGCTTCCTCTCCTTGTGTGGCTGAAAGCTGCCCAATTCAGCATCTTACATGTCCTCGACTGCTGTTGCGTTGGGGTGCGAGAGCCACCAGGGCCTGACCTGGGAGAGGAGCTGCCGCTGCAGCCTGTGATGGGGAGGGAGGAATTGATGCTCGGCAGCTTGGGCATCTGCGTCCATCTGGAGTTGTAGCCATCCTGCTGCAAAGGAGGTGTTTAGCTGTGGGGTGTGTTTGAAAGTGCTTGCATGTAGCCTGGTCCAGGTCTCTCAATCCATATCGTTATTTGCCGTATGGCACCCAAATTATTTTTCCCACCTCTGAAAAACACCAAAAAACCAAACTGCAGTCTGTGGCGGCACCCAATGCCCGGATCGCAGGGCGCAGGGGCATGCGCAGTGCTTGGGGTGTGAGTTTTGGTTCCTGCTGCCAGGCACCACAAAGTAGGGGTAATCAGAAGCTGAGTTTTGCTGTAAGTGCACCTAAAATTCAAATATTTGCCTGGAGACAACTGATGTAGCATGCAGTGATTTTTAACATTGCCGGCTGGTGGTTAAAACCCTATGTAACGAGGGAGGAGCAGAAAGCTTCCTGGAGAGTGATGATGGATCAGTGTATTTTTATATTCTCCTTGGCCTTTCATCCCAACTCAGGAAGCCAACTCTGCTCAGGGAGAGTTAGGGATGTTCTTGGGTCTCGCTGGCCGAAGTGGGAGGTGGGTTACGTGCTTTGCTGAATTAGAGCCTCCAATCAAAACTTGAGCATCATGCACCAGATGTGAGAAAAACTAGTAAGAGTCCAAGGTGAGGGGCATCATGTTACATCTGAGAGACGTTTACTGACTGAAACTGAAAGCAGAAAATGAATGAGCGCTGATGCTGGTTGGGCACACACTGCAAATTCACCTGTAGTTTTAACCTCTGGGGAAGATGCATTAAAAGAGAGGAAATTACAGGTGTGCAGCTTTGAAGAGGTAAGGAGTTGCAAATGCCTTGGGAGACTGAGCTGTGCAGTTTTCTGCTGGCTGTTACACAAGACAGTTCAGAAGAAGCCAACCTTTAAGAGCTACTAAGGGCCTGGTTTGCCTCCCTGACCATGTCTGAAGAAGCCTGATGCTTCTAGAGAAAAGGGCTGGGCAAAGGGGAAAGGAGCTGGTGTGTTTCTCTTAGCCCTCTTGTCTTTTCTACAGAGGATTGTCTCAGTAACCACATCAGTATTTTTCAGTTTCTCACAGTGGAGTCTTACAAGAGCCACAGTCTTCTTTGTGGATGGGAAAGGTTTTGAGGTTGCGTTTAGGATTTTTCCAGCTGCACTGCATGGTTTCAATGCTCTGCCTTTACACTAGCTTGTGGAGAATCTGAAACTGCAGCTCTGACCCCTGTCCACCCCCCACACCCTCTGCCCAAAGACTGAGCAACTTTGGCAGAGAAAAATTGGGGACATTGTCTTTCTGTAGTGGAGACGTTGTTAGTTTCCTCTGTTAACTCACGTTACGCTCTTAACAAAGGTATTATGAAAATAATTGTATTTATAGGTTGATAAGTGCATTTCTGCAAAGTAATATTTAGACAACTGTGGTAGAATGCAGAGGAATAAGCATCTTGCAATTTCTATACTGGAACGATTAATTTGTTCTGCTGTTTATTTTTAAACAGAGTAAATGATGTTTCTTCAGGATGGTGCTTACTAGCAATCGCTCTGCTCCTGCATTTACTTGATGGAGATCATTCAGCTTTGACAACACTATTCAATTTCAAGCGCTGCAGAAAGTTTGCCTGTTGGATCTTCACAACTGTGACCCAGAATGTACTGGTGTGTGGGCACTGAGGAAGCCGCTATTTGCAGAGAGCTCAACATGGATCCGCAAAATGGTAAATAGGAGGATTTCTTTTCTTTCCTGTTCAGTTCGGAGTGAAAGGTTTTAAGAGAACTCAGCAGCTAGCTGCCACTGAGTTTTGATGAAATTTAAATACATGAAAGAACTTTGAGTGGTTTGAGCCCTAGTCTTTGAAAATTTACAGTATAGAACAAGGAATTTTACTTCCAAGGAGAATGATGTTGAACTACTCAGGTGATAAGAATAGCATTCCTCTGAAGACCAATTTTCTCCAAAGGCCTATGGAATAAGTCAATATATGTATCACGTCTCACCAGTTCCTAAATATGTTTTACAAGATCTGTGCTTTTTCAGCGTGTGAATGCAAATATGTTCCCAGCCACTGAAGCAGTGTGTATTCAGGGTAGGAAAGCTGCTAAAATCAGAGCATCGTTTCTCAGGCTGAACAGATATTAACCTGCTCCAGTTTTACTGTCAGCTGTGATTCAGTGTCTTGCAGTGATTTATTGTTGGGCTAGATTAGAAGATCTGTGTTTATGTAATGTAATAAATCCATAGGTGGAAATTTCTCTTTCAGAAGGGACATACGCTTCATGTCGCTTCTTGTTAAATTTTTTTCTGAATGGCCAAATTATTTTTGGATGATTTTTATCGCTGAAACCCTCAGCTCCTAGGCACTGCTGCATTTCTCTGAGTCAAAACCCAGTTATGTTTCTGCATCAAGAAATAGCCTTCTGGTTATTGTATAACGGTATTCCCCCCTTGCAACAAGCAGTTCATTAGGAGGCAGCATCTGCGTTTTAAGTGTGGGATGAAGGTGTGTTTGACGCTTTGTAGTGAGTAAGCAGGCTTCAGTAGAAGCTAATGTTTTTGCAGCCTTATTTTGGATTTTATCAGCAACTATGAAGCAAAACCTGATACTTTATTCAGAGGCTGCCTTACCTTGTTTGAAGACGTTTCTCACCAGCGTCACAGGGAGCTCTGGGAACTCTTTCCTTTCTCCGTATGTATTCTGCTTATTCTGTGTTACTGAGTTTTTGTTGGATTTTGTTAATTAGCATTGTATCTTTCTATAATAATCAGGGGCATTTGTTTATTGGATTTTCTTAAAATTCTTAAATTCTATCTTCTGAGTTCCTCTCTGGAAGAAATTATCTCCACTTGAATAGTAAGCTATAAACCATGACAAGAATTTTAATCTGCACTAATGATTCACAAGTGTTAAGAATGGCTAAATTTTTATTCTGCAATAGTAATTTGACAAGTTTGTCTCACTGTTTAAAGATACAGTGAATAAACATATTAGTTTATGAGTGAATAATGAAGTGAAAAGTGAAACAGGTATATTTTCTACATTGTGAGTTCAGTTTTTCTGAGACTTTCTTACATGTTTCTGTTATGTAAATATATTCAGTTAAACTGGTTAACTGGAGGCGTACAAATCTTACTGGTATAACTCTTCTGTACTTACATGTCTGGGTTATTTTATTTGATAAACAGTTTTGGAAGACTGGCAAAGGCATCCTAGGAAAGCTTGAGATCCAGGACTGCCCTGGTGGATTGGCTCCTTATAAGCATGCTGTACATGTCTAAACTAATTTTTATTTCGGGATTGTTTGAGTTCTGCCAAGAATAATTGTCATTAGCTAGCTGGTCCACTCCCTAAGTTAGCTGTTCTGCATTTGGATCCTATTACACAGCTTGAACGCAGGAACGCGGTGACTCATTCAGCCTCCACATTTGAACCTATTGTTTACGCGCATTTATTAACAATCTCAATGCAGCCTCCTGCTTCCATTCAATGGGAACCACTGGGAAGTGGAATGAGATCACAGATAATTTCTTTAACGCCAACGACCTCATTAGTGCTTGCAAAGCTTGGAGTCTTTTTTTGGGGGCAGGAAGGACAGGCATGTGGATGTGAAGGGTTTAACAAACTGCACAGTAGTGCTTGTGGCTCCGTGACGGGTCAGTTGGATCAGCATGGCGTTATGGCCGGCACAGCGCTGGAGGCACCTTCCCAGGGGGTACCATGTGCACCCGGTGCCCTCATCGTTTGAAAGCCTTTAAGATTTTTAGGGCTTCTTTTTCCTGACGGCTATACATTTCATCAGGTCTTCATGTGGAGAAGAGGTTCGCAGCATCACTGACTGTAGTTAGCAAATATAACATATGATGCAAGGGCTCACCTTACTGCTCGTGTCTCCTCTGTTATTCCTCTTGGCTGAGGCAGTGATCTTGCCTGTATCCCAGCAGGATGCCCGCTTACCCTGAGAGCAGGTGAGCTGTGTTTCAGAACTGGACTCTGTCTACCCTCCAGGGATGGTGCTGGGCTTGACTCGGTGATGCCAGTGAGCACCCGCTGGTCCACAGAGAGGATTTGTCACTGAAGTGCAGAAGAATTGCTCCATTTCGGGTGCAGTCAGCATCTCCCTTGCCTCTTTAAACCCTGCTTCCCCTCCCCTAGATTTGTTCATCTTGTCCTAATTAAAAGAAAGAAAGTGAGCAGAGATACGGGGACAGCTGCAGTCTCTGATGAAGCACAGGGCTTGTTTTTTTTTAAACTTGGTTAAAGAGCTCTACATAATATAGTGGAGGTGACATAATATGAATCTTGTAGGAAATACAATAGAAACCCAAAGAAATCACTGTATGAATGCCTAGAACAGCATGGAGATTCATCTCCTTTCTACAGGCTGGTTGGTTTCTTTGAATCTTATGAAATTTACAGCTAGGATTTAATTCTCACGTGAGTTTCTAGGAGGTAGTTCAGCAAAGATGTAGAAAAGCAATCATTGTCTTCTGAAATGTAAGGGCACTTTTGTTAAACAGCTTATCGCTCTCTTATTGAGAATTTTATTTGAAGTTGCAGAGCATTCATATGCCAACTTGTGTGTGTCTCAGAGGTGGAATTGGATTATCCTTCAAACACACCAGAGGGTGTCTCTTCTTTCCTGCTAAATCTAGAAATGAGCATTGAAAAGGGGTGCTATGTTGTAATGTATATAATATTACATAATTAGGGACAACGATGCCATTGATAGTTGTTTGAAATTTTATAGTAGCTTTACAGATATTAACTAAATGAGCCTTCGCAGCTTCTTTTGAGACAAATCTGTTGTAAGCTGGTGACTTTCAACTGTCCAGGGAAGCACAGATAGACATGTGCAGTATGCCTGGAAAAGAGACTTAAATATTAAAATGAGGGAGCAAACAAGTAACCAGAATATGATGACCTGAGTTGGCATTTGGAGTGCACCAGTGGCTCTTAAAGCTGTGCTTCAGAAGTGCCGTGGTAGCCCTGCAGCTCACAGAGCTTTATATTTTATCAGAAAGAAGCTACCCACAATGGTAGTGACCTTTGCAACCCACCCCGGGCCGTGGCTCAGCTCAGTACTGACTCAGAGGGAAAGCTGCTGCCTGCGCCACCGCTTCCTTAATCATAGAAAAGTCTCCAGTGCAAGTAAGAAGAGTTTAACTGGAAGAGCTAACGCGTCATTTTAACAGGAGGGACTGCTCAGGAGCTAGTGCAATTTTATATGGAAAGTTTTCACAACGGATTGAATGGTGATAGCTTGAGGTTAGCTAATAGCAAATGAAACGGCTTATTCTCCTGGGGCATTGCTTTGTGCATCCAGCGTCGCTCCCCTATTTGCATGAGGGCAGGACATTTGCAAATGCGGCCGAGGCCGTCGTCTTGTAGGGCATCAGTTTGAGGAGGTGATGGGACTGTAGGTGGAGGGGTGGAAACTTTCATAGACTCTGCCCTTGCTATCCCTTTTGTACTTACTGGATAACTCGAGCCTTCCAGGCTGTCAGTGTGGCAGTGTGAAATCCACTTAAAAATTGAAAGTCTACAGGAAGAACCTGACTTCTTTATAGCAATAAAAGCAGGCAGAGCTCATTCACTCATGGGTGTGCATGTACAGGGCCTCCAGATGAGACCTTTGCTGTCATCTCCTCATAGTTCTGCACAGTTGATTTTGTTGCCTTAAATGTGAAGGGCAGGAACTTGCATTTGCTTCTAAATCTTTCCTGCTGAATAGAGGAGTAAGGGAAAATCAGTGTTGACAGCAGCACTGATACCACTTTGCTCCTTGTGAAATCACCGTGTAAACCTTAAAATCTTTACATCAGCTGTGTGCATGGGGCTAGGGCCAGCAGCTAGGTCTTGGGGCACGTTGACTTAGCCCCCTCTATGGCACGTTGTGCTGTATAACAGGGAAGAAGTACTCGCACCCTCTGTCCTGCTTTTTCCATCCACGTATTACCCTGTAGTAACATTACCCTGAGTCTGCTGTGACAGCATCGTGGTGAGAAGGACAAGAAGAGCATCTGGGAGGTGATCTGAGCGCACAGAGCACTAGAGACCTGCAAAGTGTGTTGGTTGCTTGAAGTTCTGTATAATCATAATCAGACTGAATGAGCCTTGAAAGTTTTCTGGTTTTCTTCCTGCTCGTTAAGCTGCGAGTTAATTTGAGTCCAAACAGCAAATTGAAAGTATTCCTACAAGCAAAGAAAAAAAGGCAAAAAATAAAACAGGTATCTTACGTGAGTTAGTCTTACTGCATAACGCCCTGCAGAAGGAGAAGTAGGAAATGCTAGGCAGGAATAGGAAGTACACTAGTGAAGCAGTAATAGGCTTGTATTTTTAAACATATTTAAATACACACTTCATACAGAAGTGGTGCAATCTCACATGGGGCCAAAAGCTAATGCGGAAGGCTGGTCTGCAGCAGAAAACGCATGTGGTTAAGCCCGCTCTCCTGTGCAGGCTGTAGCAGAGCTGCGTGTTGCACCATCTCACTGAACTGAGCCTGGATTTCCAAAAAGGGCAATGAATGCTGGGGCATTTACAATTAGGTACCTAATTTAAGACACTCTGAACTGATTTTCAGAGTCTGGATACTAAGGACTGTTCTTCAGACAACCCCTTAGAAGATGTCCCTTGTATTTTGAAACAGGGGCATCTGGAAGAAACATTTGTCTTCAAAAACATCTTGTGCATGTGGAAAGTGGGAGTTTGGCTTATGGGTGCTGCGTCCCTCCGGAGTCAAGAAGATATAAAGGAGCACATAGGTCTTAGTAGTGGCAGGACCAGCTTTTTCCTGATAAATACCATCAAAGCCAGTCCGCTTTTGAACTTGAGGGCTGTAGCAAGGAGGGCAGAGCTGCTGGGAGTGCCAGCAGTGCGGTGCAGACCTTGGGAAGCTAATTGAGCAGTGTCCAACCTGAAAGCCAGTTTGATTTACCGACAGTAGTAAAACATTGATCTTTATCTGAGCTGTATGAGGCATTATCTGCTGCTATACAGCTTTATTTTTCCACCTTTCAGTTAAAATGTATTTATGGTGTATTACATTAAAATGTAACTTTTGACAACTCTATCAAGAAGCCTAGAAAAAAGCAAAGATAAGGTGGTAAGGTAGTAAAGAAAATCCTTTGCCCTTAGAACCTGTACACAGGGACTCCTTAATGACGTTACTAATGTGTGATTATAAGGTAGCCCTTAGGTGAGGGTTGACACTGTGGTTGTAGAACTGTTGTCCTCCATTTCAGTGGGAAAAAGCAATTGAGAGTGTTCACACCAACTCAGTCTTTACCAGGCCTGTAATTGATTTATTGTTTTGTCAGTGATGTTGCAGGCGATTTTATACTTGCATTAAAGAAAGTGCTATAAATTTATTTTTCTTATCCTCTCCAAAGCCTATGGGGGCCTTATCCAAAACCCATTAAAGTCTTCACGCTGACATAATAGGCTTGGGATCAGATCTTCAGGGATCCTTACAGCATTAAGTCTGCGGTTTGTTTGTTTTTCATTTCTGTGATCGATAAAGGGGCTGCCAGGGCTCTGCTTGGCAGAAGGCAGCTAACTGGGAGGAAATGTTTGCATTGCAGATGAGGGTGTGGGGGATCGATTTTATACCATTCAGCTCTCAGTCTGCTGTATAGGTGAAGTCTGTCTCTTAATAGGTTCTGTTTCAGATTTTACATCATGTTAGGCTGATATTTAATTCCTTTCCTTAATCCAAGTCTGTGTGCTCATTAGTGGGTCAGCAATTGCTTATTTGCATGATTATGTATCACCACAGCAGCAGCCCTTTTATATAAGCTGCTGATAGTTTCACAACAGAAGTGTGTCCATGCTTTGAATTTGTGCCTTGCTCTTGCTTAGATGGAGGACTTATAAAAGAAGTCTTTAAGTATTAGGGAAGGCCCTCGACCTTCAAAAAGCCCTCCTGCAGTCAGAGGGGCTCTGGGGGTCGGCAGTTTCTGGTTTTTAAAAAAAAGTGTACTTTCAGAAATTACAAATTCAGTGAGTGTGATGATGAATCTGAAATGGAGTCAGCAAGGACGTAGTCAGACCATGTTAAAATATGACAATTGAAAAAGATTCCCATTGAACAATAGCAAAGTTGATACAGTAAAATCCCAGGGGTTATGCTGCAGTTTTTGCAAATACTCAATCCCTCCCAGTATGATAATTAGCCATGCTGTGCCTGCTGGAAGAGAGGGTGAAACCCAGTAATGTCTTTGTAGATTGTGTGTTTTTTGCAAGGACATGGTGGTGAAGGTGCCTGGTCACCTTCCCTAGCCTGAGCTCTCCTGGCATGGGTACTTGTGGTGGTGGGATGTGTTGCTCCAGACAGGCAGGCAGGACTTGGGGTCTGCTGCCATGGAGCTGCACAGAGCAGTGGGAAATCTGGTGCAGGTCCTCTCTTTTTTGACTTACCCTCTCTGGCTGGGGAGGGCGGCAGATCTGTGGTGAGCTACAGGAACTTCTCGGTCGCAAAGACAAGACCCATGTTGTGTCACCCAAGGGTGAGGGAAAGGGTCACTCCACTAGAGGAAGGGCGGGAGGAAGGCGAAGGGTGAAAGGAGCAGGGACCTGGGGTTGGGAGCTGGAGGAGCAGCTTAATTTCATTTCTAATAGTCAATATGTGGCTCCCAAGTATAAAGGTTGGCATTTTGGATACTCCTGGGGAAAGCTCAGTCCCAGGCTGTCTGCAACTCCTTTTCTGTGCATAGTTGAAAATCATGGAAAATAACGAACCAAAGCAGTGATTCAAACAAGAAGTCTGGATAAATTTAGCTCAAATATTCTTGGTATGTTTGTGGTCGCTGTGGAAATTACATCACATTAATGATGAGAATATCACTTGGAAAACTGGCATGGCTGCCTGAGAAGAGCTCAAAATGAAATCTTTTAAAAGCATGTATGTCTTTGGAATTGCTTCACCTGCAGTTAGTTGGTTTGGGAGGTTATTTGTTTTATTCCCATCTTGGTTAAGGAGTGCTTTGACTAGAGGTTATTGCTGCTTAATTGAAAAGCCACAAGGTTTAGAGCTGATACACTGCAGTGTGATTATCTACTTCACATAAAAATTCTGTCTGGGGAGTAAGATTCAAAAAGAGTGCTGGTAATTGCTGAAGACAAGACCTCCTCTAGAATCTGCCTGCATGTCTTTCTGTCTTGCACATCAAAGAGCCTTTGAAAATGCTTTTATTTTTGCATCAAACAGGAACACTCCTTTTTTTTTTTTTTTTTTTGTAACACTAATGGACAAGATCCCTTTTTAGATCTCAAATGTAGCTTGAAAAACAAAAAAGTCTAGCTCCTTAAGTGGGCCTGTAATCATGGTCACAATTCTCCAATGTTTTGCACGTTGGACCTTTCACACGATGGCAGGCTGGGAATAAAAGCTATCAAATGAAAGTAATTTGCATGGATTGGGCCAGGTTCTCAGATCCAGTAGATCAGAGTTCATCATAGATTGGTGGGAAGAGGGTGAAACGTGCCTTGCCAAATTTTCCCTTAGATGTCTGCTTTTTCCTTGATCTATCAGTTCCTTTAATAAAAGTTATTATCGCCTTCTACAAAATTCCCTCAAAGTAGCTTGTGAAGTTGTTACTGTCTCATGTGTTACAACTGTTAGTGCTTGGTAGCTGGGTTAAATTCTGCACGTGCATAATGGGGGAAACACAGGCTGTAGGACTGGAAAGAGTGTGTGGGTCAGTGTCCTGGTGTCACACTCCTAAACCTTATGCAAGGCCTGTTTTAAGCGAGTTGACTTGTCTATTGCTTCTGCCTTTTCTAGAAGACTGTTCCAAAGCCTTATTTCTCCAATGTTTTAAACTTTCTTCTAATTGGCAGCCAAAATGTATTCATATCCTGTACATAAATAGCTCTTCTCCTTCCCTGGTGTGTCCCTTTGGATGTATTTATAGACAGTGCTCCTATCCCCGTCCAGCCTTCATTTTTCTAGGCTCAACAAGCCAAGCTCTTTTCACCCATAGTCTTGTAATTAAACTGTCCGTTTCTTTGGTTCATCTTCTCCACCTCTTCCAGATTGTCTTAATCTTCCTTGAACATGATAAACTGGAGTCATGTGAGGTATTTTACGTATCTTTTTGATGTTGCTTTCCCTTTTTTCCTCCTATCTGGCCAGCCTTTCCAAAATCTTCATATGTCCAGGTTCTGTAAGAGACCTGCTATACTCCTTGGGGAAGGGAGGAGGGACACTGGTGGCCACGCAGGTGACAGCAGATACCCAGGACCCCTGCCATGTGATGGAGCGATGGAGAACTGGGCTTGCTGCTGTGGCCCAAGGGGACCTGATGGAGCAGCTATGAGCTTCATCTTACCACTTCCATCAGCTTACTCTGAAAGCCCCACTGAGGCTTGTCTTTCCTGGTAGCATCCATGGAGTTTCATGGAGCTGGAGAGACAGATGTTGGCTGCTTCTGTGCTATTCTTTTGACCAGCAGTTGGGTTGGAGTGTCGTAAATTGTGTTTCCATTTAGGAGGGTGTTTACATGTGTTATTGAAGTGAAACATAAGCTTAGGAGCTGTTTTTCTCAACTCAGACAAGCTGTGGAATTGCTGGATGTGTCTTTGCTGGTTGTGTCTTTGGTGGAGCCAGCAGAGGACTCGGACTCAGAAGAGACCTGGGCAGAGACCTTGGGCCCATCCTCCCCTCACACACACACACAGGGAGTCCCTCCTTGAACTCTTCCAGATGTAGCCTCTCACAGCTGGGCCTAAAGGCATTTGCTTCTTGCTAAAGCTAGCTTTAAATATATGTCTAGGGAGGATGTAGCAGAAGGGGGCTGGCCATGACTTTGTGCTTCCCCAATGTGAATAATTAATTACTTTTTTTTTTTAGAAGAACATTGAGAAAATTATTTCTTTGAAAGAGAGAAAACATTGATGCATGGAATTTTTTCCCTTCTGATGAAAGCTTGAACATTAGGGAAAAGGAAAAGTTTCAAAAGAAATGAAAGTTAGCCATGAAATTTTATTTTATGAAGTTTCAAATGAAATCCAGTCTTGGTTTGGTTTCATGGCTACAATGTTTGATTCAGTTGGGCAGGAATGGTCTCTCTAGAGACACCTTTCATCATTTAATAATCCTGTCTTTCCAGCCATCCCTGAAAACTAACACGAAGAAAATCCAAAAACGTAGTCATACTTTTGCATGCTTAATGTATATCTTCCATTTTAAAATTTGGAAAGCAAGAGTGGCATAGATGGCTTTGCATGCAAAAGCATATTTCTGAATGATTCAAGCTGTAGGATTGGAACCAAATCACTGAGGCCAAAAGACAAAAATAGAAACTTTCACTGAGAGCTGAGTCATTTGTATTTCAATATGGCAATAGGCTCTCTGGCCATTTGGAGCTTTCTCGGTTCCCTCAAGCTCTTTCCCTTGGGGTGGAAATTAGCACCATCATAATTCTCTGTGGTCTTTGCTGATCCTTTGCACCCCGAAGAGGGCAATACAGGAGGGTTGCAGGGCATCCTGCTTCACTGCGAGATCCAGCCTTTGCCCTGTGCTTGCCAGAGGTCAGCCCCGTCCTGTTCCTTCCCTTTCCAAAGGCTAGTAGGGTGCCTACCAGGGATGATGGTGCCTTCATGAAACGAGCTGTCCACTGAGAAATGTGTTGTGGCCACTGATGCTCTGAGTGCTCCTACAGTTTGAAAGGGATGAACATGTGCACCTGAAGCTGCTTAGGCCTGACAGATGTACTCAGGGGAGAGAGTAAAACCATCACTGTCATCAACAGCAGCCCAGTTCGTCGTGCTGGTAAGCTGGGGTGGCGGGGTTAGCGAAGGGCTGCCTGCTTGTGTTCGGTACCCAGCTGCTTGGTGGAAAGTCGGAAGGAGAAGAGAGAGGAGGAGGAGGCAGCAGCCCTGTGTTTGCTGTCGGCTGCTGCCATTCGTTCAGGATGTCGAGGTTGTCTTGGTGTTATCCGTTGCAGCTAAGAAAGCTTTATAAACAGAGAGGGTGAAACCAAAAGTGGGCTGTGGAGCAATGGGAGCCTTGTGTGCTGGTGTGCACAGCTGGCTGGGGATTTGTGTAGGGTTTATCAGTACACGAGTGGCCGGCTGCAGGCCCCGGAGCCCAGGTGGGAGGAGAGGGTGGGTGCCCAGTCATGGTGCTAATGAGCTGCCTCCGCTCTGACTCTGCGGTGAGTATTGCAGCCCTGCTGTCTCTCTTCCATCAGGCATAGCCCAGGAACAGTGGAAGTGGTGCGTGCACTTTTAATATAGCCTGTGGGGAGCATCGTGTCTAAGGTAGATCTGTCCTCCTGCAGAGCACAAGAGAAGAGGCACATCCCAGGCAATCACATGTAGTAGCCCTTGTTCCTTTTTCCTGGATAGCTGCAGGTATCGTTAGTGACCCTGAAGCTACCTTGCACTTTCCAATGTGATTTGGATGCTGACATGATGGGTTTGCTCTGACAGTCATATTCCAGTGTGTATTTCTTTGTGCTCTCTATAAGCTCAATGCCTTGTAATGGCTTTGTGTAACCTCTTCAGTACTTCAGCAAAGTACAAATAACCAGCTTGGTTTCATTTGAACTTCTTGGGCAACACAAATAATTTCCAGAGTCACAGGGATCTGGGAGGTGCATGCACAAATGCAGGAGCCTGCTCAGATCTCGTAGAGCTTTTCAGCTCCAGCTTAGTGCTGGCTCTGACAGACAGACAGACAGCTTCGCACAGCCATTCAGGCATCTGTGATAATGCCCACTAAAGACTGCTGAGTCTCAGTGTAACTGGTATTTGAGGCTTTTTCTGTCCCCTCTTCCCCCATTATCCTGGATGATGGAGAAACGATTGTGTAAGTGTAGAG
Organism: Gavia stellata; assembly: GCF_030936135.1. Taxonomy (NCBI): domain Eukaryota; kingdom Metazoa; phylum Chordata; class Aves; order Gaviiformes; family Gaviidae; genus Gavia; species Gavia stellata. The sequence continues at coordinate 21,042,170 of NC_082606.1, forward strand.
CTAAAGCTTTCAGAAGTGTCTGGTTTTTTGTAATTCAGTTCTGGAGCTCCATAAAGGCAGGAGTCCAGAGCATTTTTCCATCCAGGACTTAATATTTTCCTTTCAGGTTTGCATTAGCAAATGTTTTTTTCCTTGCAGGTTAAGAGTGTTTCTAAATAGAAAATTTCCAATGGCTGTGGTGATAATTGGTCACTGTGCATTGCTGTACCTAAAATTGTCAGCATGCCCTTTATGAAATCCTGTATGCTTGCTGGAAAATGTTTAGTGCAGATTAGCACTTTGCCTGCGTGGTACTGGCATGTAAACAATTTAAAAATAATTCCAGATTATGCAATAATAGTGAAAAAGATCCCTTCAGTGCTGGATTTTTGTCTTTGAAGCATTCTTCCATGTTTCAAATCTGGTCTTTTGTGGGGTTATAAATTTCCTTTTGGGGCAGTGAGCATTGATTGTAAGCTATGTTGTAGGTGCGGGTTTCTTTTGTACTCAATACATCATCTTTTCTATTGCCTTGGCAGGCAGATCTTAGTGTAGAGCCACTCCTTTAATTAGCTGAAATAATGGATGTTTGGGTGAAATGGAACCACAAAAAACAGGCAGAAAAATTGTGTGGAGGGTTCCCTCTCTGTCCTGAGAAGCTGGCACATCTCACTTGTCGTGAAGAGATATTAATCAGGGTCAGAGGGACATGGCCCAATTCTGGTGTGGTCTCTCCACTGGGGATGCTGAATTTTCCGGATAAACCATCCTGTTATCTCTCGGTTGGCTTTACCATAACTTTCTCTCTTTGTCTTCTCACAGGGGGGTTTATAAGTGGTTCTGGCCATTTTTGAATCCTGCTGAGGGCATTTTGTAGTGGAATTGGTTGGGCCATATGTATTTTGCCTAAATCTGAGAACGAGGTGAAATAGATCATAGGCTTCTTGCTGCAGGATCCTCCTTTGCATGGTTCTGGGCCAGGTCCTGGCTATGGGGCCATGTGGACTGAGCATATGTGGGTCCACAACTTCCCTCCTGGGGGCAGACCTTGGTCCATGATTGTATCTTTTAAGAAATGAATTATTGAAATGAATGAAACCTTTTAACTTTTTTAAACAACAAATGAAACCCTGTTTTGAAGTGTCAGCTAATTAGAGAAGGAACACAAAAGGTATCTTTGTTTCATAAAGCATTTTTACTGACTTGGGCTGATTTAAGAATTTAATTATATTTTTTTATTAAAGAATCCAGGGTTTTGTTTTTTCTTCCTGGTTTGGGAAGGGTATTATTTTTCAGTATCTCAAAGATTTCCATAGGATTGAAATTTTTTTCTTACCCATCTAAGTGGAAAGCGCAATGTAGGACAGATCCATCATCCTTTGAAATCACTGGAGGCTTCCTGTTGGCTGTTGTTCAGTTTATTAATCTGAAGTTTTTCAAAGCAACAGAAGATACGTGAGTCTGTTACAGAGACTCTAGTTCTGCGCCTCAGAAATAACATGTCTTTCCATTAATTTTGCAAACCAGCCTGCCAAAGCTTCTGTAGGGTAGTATTGAAAAATGTTCAGCGACGCTTGTGAGTTTTTAAGTGTTTGAGTGGGTTGGCTTCAAATATCCAGCACATTTTTTAAACCTTGTCTCTGTCCTATTTTTCATTTGCTCTGTGGCAGCACTCAGAAGTCAAAATGGCAAAAGATTAAGCTGGTAAAGGTTAGCTGTAGCCATCTGGTGCTGTTGAGGAATTAATGTTTGAGCTCAGCCCGGAGAGGCGGCCTCCCTGCCCACCCCCATCACCAGATCCTCTCTGCACCAGAGGCTTGGATTTCGCTGTAAGGGGACATGGAGATGAAAATAACTGTCAATGCTAAAATATAGTAGTTAATTCAGACAAAGAAGCAGACAGCAAGCCAAAAGATGTTACATCCAGTGGACGCGGTAAGAGCTGTGTGTGCTGAAGCAGAGGTGGGTGGCTAACAGTCCAAGGAATTAATAGCTTAATTGAGCATTGCTGAATGGGATGCTGTGTTAAAGTCATCATCTTGATTTGCTTCCATCTCTGGAAATACCTGCACACATTATGACAAGGTCAGTAGCAGTTTTTAAGTTCTATTATTATTGTAATTCTGTTTTGGAGTAAGTTAGGTTCCCACCTTATTTTATCCTGTGTTAAGTATCTCATTTCTCTTTCTCTGCTAAATAGAAATATCCTAGTTAGTTGCCAAAGAACTCCTACCTTATCAAAGGGACTAATGTAGCACTTACCAAGTCTGTAAGGTTATGTGTCAGAAACAGGAATGCAGTGATTTGGGATATAAAGATAATAATAATGTATACAGTGTGCTGTTTTGTTATGCAGCCGTTTGCTGATTCACAGCATTGACCTGCAAACCCTCACCTTTTTACTGAAAATGCCATACTATCAATTCAGAAATTATAGATTTTTTTTCACCTGCTGTAATTACAAGGCCTGAGACTGGATATAACTACATATAACTCTGAAATTCTCATTGTATCCTTTATTATTCATAAGACCTATTTTTGTTTTCTTTCTCTGAGTTGGGATAGCAGTCTGTTTGTTGCACTTTAAAATTGATACTGCTATAACCTTTGAATGGCAATAAAATAACACTCTTTTTTTTATTGATAACCACTGTTTCCATTGGAATATTTTTTAAAAGAAAATTAGTCTTGCTCTTAGCCTCTGTAAAAGGCTGTTACTGCAAAGCCAAGCTTAAAGGCTACTTCCAAAGTATAAAACATTGAAATCAATAGTGGGAAATATTTCCAAAGTTAGATGCTTTGATATAAGCTGTTAAGTGGCATGAGGAATAGATGAAGGATGGTTTTTTAACGTTGGCAAATGCCTTCCGTTTTCGCCTTACAAACAGCACTTGGTTTGCTTACGGTCATTAGCAAGCAAGCAAAGAATAGAAGCCGTGGGTCTACGGAGAAGTTAAAGATGATGCAGAGATCATCTGAATGATGGGGAATAACCCCCATGACCTTATTTTCATTGACATTAAAACATGTTAGAGAAATGAACCCACACCATACCACCTCAGTTCAAACACGCTTCATTTATCTGCTTTCCTGCTGAAAGCTCAGAAGAGGGGTGCTGATTTGGGGCAGCAGTTTTAAAGTAACCTGTGCCAACACAGGAACTCTGTCCCAGGTCTGTGTGCAATAAAGCAAAAACTAAAGGAAATCAGAATGGGTGTGTAAGAGCTTCTGGAGTTTCTAGTAGCCTTTTATTACAGGAATATCCAAGAAATGCTGATAGAATATCATAAGTTGCTGTGCTGTTTTGCATATAGCAATGTGCATTGTCAATCAGTCATGCAGACCCTATTGTGCAGAGTGCAGAAACCAGTTCCTAAATCCGTTCAATCTAAGAATTAAAAGCACTTTGTTACGTCCAGGCTTAAATGCTCAGCTTGTTGCATGATCAAGTCCAAAAATAGAGGTTCAATATTATTCAACTTCAGTGTTGCTTTTATATCTTGTTGTTCAAGGCTATATGCAAGTGAGGTGACCCTATTATGAAAGTCAGGAAGAGCTCAGGTAAAGAGCATGAGATTTGTAGGGTTAAAACCATAGGCAGAATTTCTTTGGATTTCAGCCCTGATTTTTGCTAAAAATGGCTGATGCATGTATTGGCAAAACTTTATTCCCAGCCTACATGAATGCCAGTACTGATGATAGTTCAGTCATGCATCTTGTAGAAATAAAACAGTCTTTAGTCAGTAGAATGTAATTTTCCTCATTTTTTTTTCCTACTGGTGAGTATAAATTAAGCTTATAAAACATGCTGCTTCTTATTTCCATTTGTATTTCAGCAGTTAATATATCATTTACTAAGTCACCAGGAAGTCTTCTGTGAATTGGGTAATTTGGTTGGCGAGATGCTTAGCTTTGCAATAGATGGTTTTTGTGGTTTTGGGGAACTTAGGAATGGATGACCTACCTTCTCCCATTTAACCTTTGAAAGCTCAAGTTAACTTTGACAGAAGCATGTGAGTACAGCTGTTGGTTGAGGTCAAGCTTTTTTATCACTCTGTATCTCACCAGTTTTGCTCTTTCCAGGCTAGTAATTAGTTCAATTGCAAGGTCTTTTTTCGCTGAAGACCTTTGGCAGCTTTTTTTCCTCAGGTTTTAGGCAGGACGTCAATTTACTCTGCAGAATGCAATCGTAGAAAGAAGTTTTGGTGACAGTTACATAAGAAACTTGAATGATGAGCGACATTATCTTACTGCCAAGAATATTTCAACATAAATATATTGGTTTCAAACAGTAGAATTTCCCAGATTTCTTTCATTCAGTGAAGCTTTTATTGACTTCTACTTGATGGATGTTCAAATGTTCAAAACTGGGCAGTTTTGGTTAGATCAATAAAAAGTTCTTATTTGCCTAAGACAAGATTAAAATTTAGTTAGGGACTAAAATTAATATCTCAAAGACTCTGATTAAACTGCCAGCTAACTCTGGGAGCATGTAAACTCCACAAAGCCAGCACTTTGTGGCCTTCCCATTCCTGGAGTGCTCAGAAGTCTACACCTAATGTACATGAGCAGACCGCGATGGCTGATGGCCAGCCCATGTTCTCCAAACAGTGGTGATGGTAGCAGTGGTTGTAACTAAGCCATTACACTACAAAGGACTTAAGAAATTTTGAGGGGGCCAAAAATGTAAGAGGAAGCATGACACATTAGCCAAGTAGTTTCATGAAGTAGTCATTCTGTAAAACACAGAAGTGGTCTTGGGATTAGGGTCTAGCTTGTGGCATTCCTCCTTCCCTCAGTTACAACATTGTGGTCCTTCTTGTGCTCCCTGGCCAACTGATTTGGTAGTCCTCTCTGCCCAGTGGGGCAGTTCCAATAGGAGAGGTGGAAAATGCTCCTGTAAGAAGAGCAGGATGCGCGAGAGACTGGGTGGAGACCTCTCTAACAGATGAGGAAGTGACACCAGGATCTCCCACATCCCAAATTAATCTCTGACCATGAGATACTCATACCTCCATCTTCCCTGGCCATGATTTAAAAAGAAAGAAAGATGGCCCTGCTCAACTCTTTGGCAGAAAGGATGTGTCTTTACATGTGGAATGGCTGCAGGTACGGGTCTTGAGTGATAGTCCCCAAAATCAGGATTGAGGCTGGAAGGAAGTAAAATTTGTCCCTCCTTTCAGCATTTTTTTAGTAACTGGATTAAAGCTGCTGTGCTCTGTCAGCCCCGATTTGCAGGGCTTCCTGCTCAGCTTTCCAGCTGTTTTGTATCTCCGATATGAGGCATTTTTTCCTCCGAGGGGAATTCCAGTGCTTCTCTCTAGGTTCAGGATTTCATCACAGAGCGCCGAGTGCGGGGAGGCTGCATGTTCCAGTAACTGCAGTGTTTGCTTGGATCCATGCTTCTTGATTTTGCTTTGTCCAGTTCTGAGTTGTTTAGACTGGAGAACTATTTTGCTTTAAAGTTCTCTCTTCTGTCACCCTTTAAACAGTTACTTGCCTAAGAATCGTTTGCATTTCCTACCTTTGGTGTCCATTACAAAGAGAATTAAATCATATGCAATATTCTTAGAGATCCCTTACAGGTGGGTGGTTTGCTCTAAAAGACTGGACCAAATGCTGGATGAATTTCTTTTCCCACGTACCCCCTAAAAGTACAAAATTATGAAGGCATTGCACCTATTAACAGGAACTCTCAGATGCTGTTTATTATGCTGTAATTTAACACTACATTCATCTGCCTTGATTTCTGCTGCTTGTTCTTCACACGTTCTGCATCATCTGAGAAAGGTTATTGATGTGGGCACATTTTTAATGGCACGAATCTCTGGAGCCGTCTCCAATGTCTGAGTGATTTGAGCTTCATTTAAATAATTGATGATAAGTGTTACTCAGAATCTATTGGTGATTCAGACTGCATTATTCAAAGATATTTACTGACAGTTATAGATTGTTCCAAATTTACTTATTTTTCCAGGCTGCATTAAACTAGGCCCTGCATGACATATGTGTCTATTGAAAAATCCTTGTTACTGTACATGAAAATCTGTGGGCTTAAGGGCTTTATTTAACCAGTTGCAAATAAGCAATAATAATTAATAATGTTTTAGCAGGAAAAAGTGAGCATGAAATGGTCTCTTTTCAAGTGAAAAGTGCTTCTTTTCTCTGTCTTGCATGTTGTTCAGGAGTGGACCTGTACATCTTGCAATTCAGTGACTTCCCTGGAGCTTTCCCTGTCCTGGTAGTTGGGGGGGTGGGTGGGTGTGAGACTCCGTGATTGCCTCTTTGTTAGCCACCCACCACAAGCATCTTCTCTAATGGTTTGCAGCTTTTAATCTTTGACATGTAAAAACTCTACCAGCTCCTAAAGGCATTTAAAAAGAAAAAAGTCTAGCGTAGGAGACTCTCCAGAATTGATCAGGGTGATACTGGGCATGTTGCATAATCTTTTTATACTCTGTTTTCCCAGAATAAAAATATTCCCAATTTCTTTTCTTTCATGTTCATTGAGGTGTATAAAGCTCTGGTTGAAAGTGTTGGAGAAGTACAGTGGGGTTTTATTAGGCTGTTGTCAGGAGGTGAATGAAGTGTGACTGAAGCAAGGCTAATAATACCAGAATGGTTTTGCAGGTCCTGCAGACACCTTGCTTCTTCAGAAGTACTGCAGGTGCCAATCTCACGTAAGCCCTTCTCTTCCCTGATTCCCGCAGCAGGAGGTCGAGTGTGGCAGGCTGCCACAGAGCATACGTGTCCATGTGTGTGTGAGCTTTCACACCATCCTTTGGAAACCACCTCTAAGAGCAATTGGGGAACTCACTGTCCCTTTTAGTTTCATGTCCCTATTGGAAAGTACTTTAACATATTATCACTTTCTTTTATCAGGCAACTGAGTGTTGAGGTTTCTCCCTCTTTTTTTAATTGTGTGCAGTAAATATTCCACTGAAAATAATTCACCCCCTTTTTTGTTGCCAGGATGCATTGACATGGCAGCTGTGCAGGGTAATGAACAGGTACTTCTTCCTGACCCCTATTTTCTAATTTTACTGCAGGAACTGTGGACATGGGTGGCAAACAGTCCACAGTCGGCGAAGTCTCCATAATTCAGACACCTGTGACAGAAAGCATTCAGGATGCTTACAAAGCTGGAGACACCAGTAAGGCCCAAGAGTTGATTAAGTTATCGTGTGAGGAGACTGCACTGCAAGTGGAAAAGGTAGGGTTAGGTTACTATTCTTTCTCAAATTTTATTGGGAAAGAAACAAAAATGCCAAGCTGCTGTCTTCTGTCATTTCTCATGCAGAAAATCCATTCAGTTATATATGTTATATCTGTGCTGCAGGGTCCCAGACATGGCCGGTTGTGTGGGGCACTTCAAGAACATATGCTTGGGGACAGTATTTGCCCCTGAAAGCACTGTTCAGAAAGATGATACAGACCACAGGAACAATGTATGTAGGAACAGGAGGCTGTGCGAGGAGGCGTGCTGGTGCTGTGGTCACTGAAACAGGGAAATAGATTTTTCCCCATAAAAAGGAAGCAGTTTATAGACTTAGCAAAAAATGTATTCGCCCATCAGTACAAAGATGGTTAATGGCCCCCTGGGAAGATTTTGCTGCTTGTGTTTGGAACTATATCCTCTGTGCCAGCTTCTGCACTGCTCTGCCTCAGAGCCCTCATTTTGAGCCTGCTCTTTGCACAGAGCTTATCTTAGTGTTTCGGGAGGGTACCTGCGTGTCAAGTCCAGGTTTATTGGCCATGTCCAAAATTGGAGGTGCTACACCTCGTAGCAGAGCTGTGCAAATACTTTTTCTGTTGGTCCATGAAAAATGGATTTACATTCACCATTCTGTGCCTTAGGCACTTTTGTGGTAAAGCCATACAAAAAACTATAAAGTAAAAAACCAGGAAATTAATATAATTAACATATTGACATCAATGGTTATAATGTCTACTAGTGTTTATGACATTCTCAGTTAACCACAGTGACAGTGGGTATGCATTTGCATGGGCACAAATAAATACGTAGCTCTAGCAATGATCTCTTTCTCTGCCTGCTCCCTTTACAGAGAGTTTATTTTTCTATATTTTCTTTACCAGTGTCAGCTTTTAGGTATTGCAGCAGCATATGGAGATCTACAGGCAGTGAGATATTTACTGAAGGAAGAGTTAGTGGTGTTACCAACTGAACCTAATGATGACAATGCAGCTGTGGTGGCTGCATATTTTGGACATAAGGATGTTGTGAAAGAGCTGCTGGATTCCTTGCATGGTAAGCCTATTGCGTTGCCTCCGCCTTTTCTCAAGCTTTTCGGTAGCTGTGTGCTATAGCTTCAAGCAGGCATTTATTTATTTATTTCACGTTCCTTCAAAGGGGAGGGACTTAGTCATGGGAACGTGTGTTGAGGGATCTAATCTCTGCTGTGTTTGAAGAAAACTTCCCCCATGGGGGGAAAAACATATGCATAAAAATATTCCATGTTTGCAAATTGGAAGTGGAGGAAGATGCCATTTAGACAGTTCATTCCCATCAGCCCTCACAGCTGGGTAACGTCCCAGACCCCACAGAGAAATTAGAGGATTTTCAGGAAACAGCATCATCCCACTCTGCTGATCCAGCAGACACAGTGGTGCTTGGAGTGAGAGTGCGGCATGACTGTCTGGCGAGTAATAGTTTGGGTGCACAGCTGGCAACACGCTCTATGCTCGTTTGTTGGCATTTTGATTTGACTTTCAGGGGAATTCCTTCTTTAGAATCATTATTATATTTTAGTTACATCTTATTTTAAAAATTATTTTATAGCAGAACAGAGACATTTTTAGACCCAGACATAATTCTTAAGGCAGCTGGGGTGGCGGGGGGGAAAAGCATTACTCTGAGTCAGGACCAGGAACTGTGTTTGGGTGCCTTGTTGCTCTCTTAGTGTACTGCGAGCATGGCAGCTGCTTCTCACCAGGACCCTCAATGGATTCAGGGTCAACCAGTCCTGCACAGGGCGAATCGCAGTCTTGACCTCAGACGCTGCAGTAACTGCAACAGCTAAGCTAGGCCTCTGCAATATTTGACCTGAATATAGCTTTAGCTCCTCAGTAGAGCTATATACTTGCCAGTGACCTCAGTGAGAACGGGAATAACCTGTTGGGAAACCTGCTTATTTGATGTTCTTAAACTGTTAGGGCACTAATAAGCAAAAGAAACATTCCAGTTTGGGGGATGCAATTAAACATAATATTTCCTTCAGCCAGAAAGGAGGCTGACTGACAACGCTGGTTTTGTAACCTAGTAGCAAAAATTAAATTATATTAATGTAATACTCTCAATAATGAAAAATTACTTAAGTAGTTTCTGGAAACTTAGCTCAGTTTAGAACTGGCCAAATTCCCTTAAACCCTTGCTTCGGGGGTCAGGGGAGGTGCTCCATACAAACAGCAGCTTTTAGAAGTTTTTATGCAGGATTTTCCATTTGTTTCCCTGGGAAGTTAATAGAAACCAATCACAGGGTTTAGGAATAAATTGCATGAATTTGCAATTTGGCTAATGCACTGCAGTAATTCTGTCTGGCTCAGTGTGAACTTCTTGTGGCTTACAGCTGAAGGGGAGCCCGTTTTTTGCAACACGAGGGCAAGTGACTTAGTCAAGTTGTTAAGAATGCAAAGAACAATGTAATTTCCACATGGAGAAACTGCAAAAAAAAGTTGACATGTAAACTTGGGCTTGTGGTCGTTTCTGTAAACATTTCAAAGAGAATGTGAATTTGTAAAGTAAATGGAGGTGATACTGTGAATCAGGGAAGATTTGAGGACTGCTTACTGTTGGCAGAAATAATCCTCTGATGGGCATTTAGTTACATGCGCAGAATTATGCACACCTAGAGGAAAGCAGTGTTCTACAGGCAAAACATTAATTCAGCAAAAAAAGCAGTTTGGGGATGACTAAAACATTAGTAAATTCAAGCATAAATCAGAACATGGTATTTTAGTTTTTACCATTAAATGACATTTGTCTAGCTTGCTATGAATTGATAGTAAAGAATTCACCCAAAATGAAATCTTTCAAGGGGAAATGAAATTTTTTTGTGGGAGACTTCAGGTTGCAGTGAAAACAAACTAAAACAATTGTTTTGTGTTGTCTGAAACATTTTTGGTTTATTTATCCAGTAGCATGAAAAGTCAGCTTTTTTTCCCCATTGTTTGTATCCCCTCTCATGAACTTGGAAGAAGTGGCCTATCCTGGATGTTTGGCTCTAATGACTGTTGGATCAGGCCTGTTGTCTCTGGATGCAATGACAGTCATGGTCATCCCTTGCCACCTCTGCTTGGGATTAGATGTTTGATTTTTCTGCTGGCAGCCTAGCAGGCATCCTCAAAACCTTCCTCTGTTGCCAGCTTATGCATGATTAGATCAGGGACAGTCAAAAAAGTTCGCCCATTAACTGGGTAGGTAATGAAGAACAGTTAAGCAAAGCTGAAAAGTTTGTGCCTGACCAGCTTAGGGCTCTTCAGTAACACACTCAGCAGTGCAGTCTGCTCATTTGTGCTCAGGGGCTTCACCCTATACCCTTTGCATAGCCGTTATTTGTGGATGACACTTGCACATCACAGCCCAGTGGCATCAACTAACCAAATGCCGTATCTTTTTAGTAGGTCCTAGTACTTGCCAACAACTCCTGAACTGGATGCTGGCCATAGCCTGCCAGCAGGGACATTTGGACATAGTAAAACTCCTGATTCGTGCATACAGTGCTGACCCAGAGAGCTGTGCAGTCAGGAAGAATGAGTTTCCAGTTCTTATACGGTTGCCCCTGTATGCCGCTATAAAGGCAGGTATGTATTTGCATGCTTCAAAACTTTGCCCCTTTTCTGCAATGTCTTTTAAAGAGTGGGCTGAGTTGTTCCCATCTAGGAAGGTATCACTGTGGACTGGCTTGCCTGGAATTGTTCTGGATTTCCAGTTGGATAAATTAAAATAAATTTGGCTCTGAATCTTTGGACTTAGCCAAATTTAAGTCAGGGCCTTCCTAAGTTAGATTACTGTAAATGCTGAGAGGCTGAACTTTCCTCTTTAAACTCCTAGGGAAAAGACCCTTCAAAAATAGAAACCTTGCAAGTAAAAGCATTATTGTTACGGACACTCTGGCACACATGCTTGATTTAGGCTGAATAATTTACACTTCAAAGCACAGCTGTGTGTATAGTTTAATAACACAGGATAAAAAGAGAAAAAAGAAGGAGCCTGGGCCAGTGCTTCTACATAGTGTCTTTGCTGTTTCAGTTTGACCAAACTAAATCCTATCACCGGAGGAAACAGTCTATACAGTTCAGTTCCCTTTTTGCACACCCCCATGGTTTTTTTCAGAAGTGGTTATTTCCCAGGATTTCTGTTCAGCTCCTTGTTGGTTCATTTGCATGAGAAGAAGAAAGCAGACAATCTGTCTTTTCTCTAAAGGGAATGAAGATGTAGCCGTGTTTTTATTACGGAATGGAGCTTTCTTTTGTTCCTACATCCTGATGGACAGTCCTGAATCCAGCAAACACCTTCTGAGGAAGTATTTCATTGAGACGAGCCCACTACCAGGTAGTGCTCCAGCAAAAACAGTAAGTAGCCATTTATCTGTCTGAAGAGACGTCTTTTAAAGGAGCATCATGTTAATAATCGATATTTGTCTTTGCATACCATGTGACTGGTGATTCTTCTTCTCAGCGAAGAGCCTTGTGGTTTGCTACCCACTTAGAGAACAAGCTGTGGAAGTGGCTTTCATGCCAGTGCTGAATTGTGAGGTGTAAAACATGAGGCATCGTTGTGCAAGACGCTGTGTGCGGCAGCTTCCACTTGGCAATTTTAACATCAGCGTGTGAACCAGGCATATGCTATGAAAGGAAGCATTGACTTTGTGCTCCAAGTCTTCCAGAGAAGTAAGCATTACCACAGGCTTCCTCTGGGACCCTAGGATAAGCACTTCATTTAGGTTTCTGTTGTGCATCCTGGTTGAAGGTAATGCTACAAGCTCTGTGCTGTCCCGGAGTGTTAGCATGGCACGGAGCTGAGTGTGTAAACCCTTCTCTTCCCCTGCGTCTGATAGCTCAGATACAGCACGTACAGATAGGCTCATATGGCTTTTTGTTAACATGGAGTGTGAGTACAGCAAGCTTACGTCTGCTCAAAATATCTTCCCTACTTCAGATCCTCGTTAGTAAAAGATGGCTGGTAGCCTTTACTATCACTCGCTCAGGACAGATCTGGCTCTCTGGAACAGCAAGGAGAGTATCATTTGTGATCAGGTCATATTAGTTTAACTGCACTTGCCCCACAGAAATGTTTTTTGATGGGACACAGAGGCCAACAAAAAGCAATTGAAACCTTTTTAGGTTGGCAAAAACTCTGTTCACTACTTAGCCACTGACAGCCTTTTGACAATTTGGGTAATTCATTTGCATCTCTATTTCTTCCACTGTAAAATGGGGAGATTTAAACTCCTCACATCTCACAGCTGTTGGAAGGCTTAATACATGATGATGATGCTTTGAGATCTACAGATGAGTGGCATTGTTTTTATGCAGGGTATTATTACATGTAATTATTATCCCATATCTTTGTATAACTAGGCTATATTCTTTGTTCTCTTAATCTCTATCATCCAAGTCTCCTTTATTCAGAACTGAAAAACTTCTTACCGCACACACTGTTACTGCTTTATAGGGAAGCACGTACTATTTCATATTATTTCTACTGTTATCCAGCATGTTAGTTAACAGGCATTTTTTGTTTTTCTCCTCAGTATATAGATTAACAAATATTGAATAGGAGCATCAGAGCCCTGAGCTTTCAATAGTTATAGTTTTCATCAGGTCATAAAAATTACGCGGTGAAAAATTGTGAGGGACATTTTTTGATCAAGACTCTGTCTGTGTGAATCCCATTGCCAGTTGAGTACTGTTTGCTCAGCTCTTAGCATTGCAGGGTGTTGATTCTGCTTTGGTGTTAAGTAAAAATAAGCAGAGAAGTTTTCACAGTGTTATGAACTTCTCCATTCTCTGCTTTCCTGCCAAAATCCTGTCTCGTTGGATTCTTGACGATACTGCGAATGTTAGGGACTACAGTCCGCATGTATGAGCTTGACTTCATTAGGTTCAAGCAGCAGATTTAGAGCCCTCCCTGTGGGATTCTTAGTTTCATTGACAGGTAAACAAAAGGAAGCTAAATCCTAGATGTTTCTGGATGAGAGTTGATAGAGCTACATGCCTTTTAGAAGGAAAAAAATCCAAGTAACTGGATAATTCAGCTTGAATAAACTTGGAATAAAAGTTTGAATCACAGGGAAGAGGTCTGTTTTCCATGTGAACTTGCTGGCAGTATTTAACTTAGCTGCTGTAAAAATGACTCAGCTTTGCTGTTGTCACACCCTCAGCGAAGAAGAGAGCAGTCTTAAAACATCAGCTAATTGCCAGAAGGGCCTCGTTTAAAAAAAAGAAAAAGAAAAAACAAAAAAACAGACCCAGAAACTTGACCTTGATTCTTCTAGTAGCTCTTTATTTTTAATATGTTTGCTTATTTACTGCTTTCTTTTTGAATTCACTTTGGCAGACTGGGCCAAACTCGGGAAGATTTGTCCTAGTTTGTCTGCAGAGCTCAGGTCTCTGGGAAGTGATAGTCACGCACCCTGATAATTTTTTAAAACACGACTTCATGGCAGCTGCAAACAAGCTGCCTCAGTGCTTTCTTCGTATCTTGTAAGGTTCACAAATGTAAGTCCGCTTGTGTAAGCACTGTGATGCATTTTGCACTGGGAGGAAGCAAAAAAGGTTTGTGTGGAGACTGCAATGTGTATGGCAGCCAGCTGGATGTCAAAAAGTCTCTCCTCTTGAACAGGGCAGACCGAGCACAGATCATTTCAAAAGAACCCAGAGCTTCAAAAGGTTTTGTCCCATCTGTGCTATCTCTGAGGGAAAACACTGGACAGTTGACCTCCAATTGATTTCACAGTAGTGAATACTACCAGCTATACATAAAACACGGTTGGAGAGCTCGGTTTAGCTGCCACACCTTCCAGGCAGCCATTGCGCTGTGCATAGTGCTGCCTTTTCTGAGACAAGAGGAGTTACATTTCACTTTTCTAATATCTGTTTCTCCTTTTTTTTTTTTCCCTGGCATAAATTTATCCCCACAGCAAACCACTGTCTTGCTGAAGAGAGGAAGTGCTCCATTTTTACAGGAACAGGTAACAAATGCCAAAAAACACCCCTGCAGTAAAGTGGCACAAATTCCAGACTTCAATAGGTGTAATCAGCATGGAGATATATGTAACTTTCCAGTGTGTGCAGTATGAGATATATCTTTTTTTTCCCCATTACAGACCAGAAAAGAGCTTAAACTGCTGCATTTTCCCTAGGAAATGTTTTGCCAAGAATTTTATACACAAGCATACAATAAATGTGTATGTGTGATCCTCCTCTGATTTCTTTATCCACTGCCTGGCTAATCTCAGTTACATCACCATTGGTAAAGAAATCTGCAGCAGTTCCTCTCAAGATTCACAGCAGCATTATTGATGGGGGAATTAGATCACCATCCTCAGAATATCCCATCTACGGCAAGAGCGAGGTTCTGTTGGTGCATGTCAAGTCATTTAGGAGAAATGCACAACAGCCTTTTTTAATCACCTTACCAAATTGTCTCAAATCTAAGTAAATATTTTTCATATTCATAGTTCATTGTTCGCACAAGAGCAGTGGGGTTTCTTGCTTCTGCACAATTTCCAGTCCCTTGCCTTCTTCAGTGCATCCCCTGACATCACTGCAGTAGAAGATTTCCATTTAGTTTTCAGGACTCATATTGAGAAGTTCTTTCCTTGGCAGGAGAGGAGTCTACAGAGGTTTTGCTTGCCCTTCTCTCTGCGAGAGAAGAATCATAGACCTTTGGCATCAAAGAAATGGGCTTTTCTGGGAAGATAGTGGAGATGATTAAGTATGAGTTGGGGAGGAAATCCCCTCTCTTTATGGCATTGCTGTCAGGCTTTCTTTCACTTAATTATGTTTTCACCACAGAGTGCTGAGCCAAGTAAATCCCTAAGGAAACTCCACTGACATCAGGTTACTAGCACCAAGATGGATTTGGTCCACTGTCCCTAAGTCAGATGAAGGGGCTTGGCTGATCCTCTAGTTTGCAGCACTTAGGTAGAAGAGACACTGTCAGTCCTTGGCTCTGGATGGGGAGGAGGACTGAGTGCAAGGCACTTACTGCTGAGATTCAAAAAAAACTGCCTAGGAGATGGAGACACCTACCCCACAGCATTCATAGCAGGTGTTGGATTTCACAATCTTGTCTGTGGTTTTAGAAGTCACTATATGAATTCTACAGGTATCTTTCTATCACATTAAATACCGTGAGGCCATGGCTCTGCATTTTTGAGGTAAATGATACACAGCAATCTAAATGCAAAATAGAGATGAGTATCAGTCTGAAATGAGAAGCAGCAGAGATGCATGGTACTGCTTACAGCTGCCAAAAGCAGGCTATAGATACTATTATTACTGCATTGATCGGTATACTCAAGGACAAGTACTTTTTTGTACTGAAATAAGAGCCTGAGCCCACTGTAAAGAGCATCATCTTGAAACAGAGCAGGAACTGAGGGAGGGGATAAGCACCATCAGTTCTTTTTTCTGATTTTTTTTTGATTGCAGCTTTGTTGGGCACAGTTTAATTAAGCAGGAAGAGAAAAGAGAGGTGCGTTTTTACTCCTGGCTGCCCTGGGAGAAGAGGAGATGTTGTTGTCCCATTACATGGGCTGGCAAACAGAGTCTGGGTAGCCTGAGACAGTGACTGGTGTCACACAAGGAATCTGGAGCTCTGGAGTCTGAAATCAGGATTTGAACCACAAGTGCCTGCTTTCTCCTGTGAGGAGGAAACCAAACAAGCAAGCCAGCTCTCCAGGCCTTCGTTCCCATCACTGCCAGAATTTCAAAGCCCTGTATGCTTATATGGATCCTCTGTGTAACTGAAGGACCCGTGGATAGCCTTTGCATGGAATATTTGCCCAGATTTGTGGCTGTAAATCTCAATTTTCTTGCCTCTGTTTGTTTATGTAAAGTATGTGAATAGTTCATGGGGTTCAATATTCTGGTCATGGATGCTTATCTTAGGAAAGGTGCTGCGGAGCATTCCACTTTAGATCAGATCCTAAAAGATGTTTAAAAAAAAGCCAGGAAAATTTTCCTTCCCTGTTTTCTTTTCAGGCCATGGTGCAGATCCTATGCACCCACAGCCGTTGTGGCGATACCATTGCCAAAGTAGAAAGTGCCAGGATGCCACCACTTCCATTTCGGTGTACTGTTTGTTGAAACTTGTCCTGAGCTTCCGGGGTGAATCTCCTCTGGACGGCATCTTTGTTATGTGTCCTGCCCCATGCAGTGCTAGTCTTTGGTGATCATAATATACATGCGATAATAATTAACAGCTTGCTATATCAGTGCTGAGGCCACCTTTGAGTGCAATGTCACTGTTTTCCTTGTTGCAGAGTGAAAAGTAATTTTAGTCTCACAGCCGGATCTTCATCCCAGATCAATCTACCACCTTGGTAGCATGGGGTCAGTAAAAAGCTGCTTCAGCCACTGCCTGAGATCTCCGTGAAGGGCATTGCTGTTACCCTCTGTTGGCAGATGGCAAGCTGTAAAGGGAAACAGAGGAAAGAGCATGGCTGATCTCCAAGGCTTCATTTTTGAGGTTTAGACTCCCTCTGAGCAAGGTCTTTGTGATGGTTACAGGAGATAATTGATGGGTCTGATAGACAGGCTGAGGCGAATCCACCTTTCTGTAACCCTCAGTGCTGTGTTAGCAGTACCATACCCCATGTCTTGACAACGATATGGGTAAGCAGGAAGTCCCTTCCTTACTAGCAGTTAATCTTTAAGACCATAGACATGCTGTCTGGAACTGCTGCTTAAAAGCTTGGATTTTCCCCTATTCATTCTGATTTAACCCTTCTTCCCCCATTTTGGCTGAGTCTCAGCATAGCTTTTGGAAAAAATTGGCATTCCTGGAAAGAAAGGATCAGGACACACTATGCATTGCCAGATGAGGTTAGTTGTTAAAATGGCTGATTCCCTGTTAAAATGTTTCTTGCATATCTAGACAGACTGTGCTTATATTATACTTTCAGTAGCTGGATCTTTGTTACACCTTTCCCTTCTAGCCTGACGAGGCCATTCCTATTAAAAATATACATAAAGCACAAGTAGTTGGAGATCAGACCCTTTCTTAACTCTTTCCTAGGCCAGGGGATTTGTGGTATGTGGTTTTGCTAACACGGAACATGTGATTTTACCCAGCACTGTAACAGGTAGGAGGGTGATGTTTTTGTTTCTGTATGAGCCGAAGTCATGGTGTAGATTTAATTGTCCTGACATAAAACGGCTTTTGCTGGCATCACTGTAAACCACAATATGGTATGAACGACATCAGTAAGATAATTTCATTGCTGATTAAGCTGTATTTCTATCAGGGACAATTTTAGCTGATATAGGATGGAGCTACAGTGATGCTGCCCTCCTCCTCTCCCCAGCCATGCACTCCTCCCTCCTCTTGCATCAGTACCGTTGTAAGTCGGTTTTTGGTGACCTCAGCTGGGAGCTAAACCAGCTGAAAATTCTCTCTCTAAAAAAAAAAGTAACAATATTCTAAGGCAGGGTAGTGCCCTGAAAGTGCATGTAAGTAGCCAGACAGATATCAATACTACCTGAGAATTTTGTTTGTAGTGTAGAGCTGGTTTTCTGCATTCCAGGGGAGATATAGACTGGATATTAGGAAAAATTTCTTTACTGAGAGAGTGGTATCACAATGGAATAGACTGCCCAGGGAGGCAGTGGAGTCACCCAGGAGCGTGTGGACGTGGCATTGTGGGACGTGGCTTGATGGGCATGGTGTTGTGTGGTGTGGGTGGTTTTTTTTGTGTGGGTTTGTGTGGTTTGTTGTTTTTTTTTTTTTGTAATGGTTGGACTTGATGATCTTACAGGTCTTTTCCAACCTTCGTGATTCTGTGATTCTGTGATTATCTGAATTTAGGGATCTGGCTTCTGTTGTGAGCTCTTGGGGCAATTCAAGGAATCAGAAAAAAATAATCAAGTGTCTCAGCACAAATGTGTTCTTCCCCAGTGAGGTTTCCTCATGTTGGGAAGATCTTCCAGTACCTTAGCATCAGTACCACATCCCTACATCTCTCCTGAACTGTGGGGTAGCTAGGGATGGAAAAGGGAATCTGACCTGTGTGTTTATATTCTCTATTACCATAACTTGCAACTGATTGCTGTCCAGTGATGTAAACAGCTCTTGGGCTGTTACAGGTGAGAGAAAATTACAGAAAACTACATACCGAATTTAAAACAAGACTTTGTAAGCAGGAAGCTGTTAAATATACAGACCTGGAAAATCTAACAGTAAAGCAGAATATATTTGGTGCCAGTATGAAACCTTTGCAGTGTGCCTTAGATACTGTATATTTTGCAGTAGCAGTGGATACTCTGCTTAATTTGATTTCTTGCTGCTGCTGGCTTGCTGTGTTTTATATGGATGCCTTGTGGCATGACAGTGAATGTAGCTTTAGACAAACAGCTTGTGCTCTCTGTCTTGGTTTTCCCAGTGATACAATGGGCATAATATTTCCATTCATATTTGCAGGGCTGTCCTGAGGCTTCACTAGTGAACGTTTGAAAAGCACTGTGTCTGCATTAAGTATGACTACTGTCAATTTCTTAAAAGTGCAACTGTTTGTGCTAACCCTTTATTCCATTCTCCTAGACATTTGCACTGTGTGATCTACATTACTTGGAGTTCTGAGTCTCAAATAAGCATTTGAGATAGACCTTTGTTTCCCTTTTCTTTCACTCCCTTTCCAAAATATGTTCCTTTTAATTTTAAATTTGGGGTTAAAAGTCTTAAGAGCTAAATACTGGGAACTGGAAAGCAAATTAAGTTTGCTCTCGGGTCCTTGCTGCCTCCTGGTGGAGAATTAACCATCACTTCATTGAGGCTGTCTTTGTTATGAGTTATGTCAAAAACACAGAGCTTATGAAAACGTTTTCAGACTAACATTTTAAAAATGTGTATTTTGGAATGCAGATCTCATTGGAATGCAATGAGGTGATCTTGAAAATGAAGCCTTGGGTTGTTTACTTGCATTGACGACCGTTATGCGTTCACATTTTCTTCTGTCTAAGCTGGAGCCTGAAATAAGTTGTTATGCCTTTCACAACAACTTCTGTTTTTTTTCCAAAAGATAAAACGACTTCCTCGCCTTACTGTCAAAAGCAGTAGAACGTTATTTAGAAAGGAGGCAACTGCCAAAATCATGTCTCTCAGATACTAAAATGTCTTCCTAAATGATACCGAGCAAATTTCTAGTGTTTAGAAATGCTTTACAAGAGGGCGTTTGCCTTTCCTTGCCTTTCCTAGATGTTCTTTTGCAAAACCTAAAACTTCCCCAGAATGGTTTGGCTGCTTGTTGTTGGAAAGTTTAAGATGGAAGAGCAGTCCCTGGACATATATTAATTATTCCAGCAACAAGCCTCCTCATAAGAAGTCATTACTATACTCAGCAGATCTGTCTCTGTCCTCTCTACAGATGCACAAGCAATAATCCACAGGGGTTCCTCTGGACCTGCCTGGCCTCTGTTGATGTTCAGAGTCCCTTGGAGATCTGAGCAGCGATGCAGGCCAAGTCCAAGAGACAGAATAGGGTTCGGGCTGTGGAGTCTGGTTTTAAGATGGGTTTCCGTGATCTGTCCATATCATGCTGCTAGCGTAGGGTGTGAATGCGTCTTGTGGGGCAGGGAGCCCAGCCCCATGGAAACTCACTGCACATTGTTGGATGAACAAACCATTAGAGTTTGTCCAGCTCTCGGATGAAGAGTGCTGGTTTCAGGCAAGGGCAGCTCACCCTTTGTGGCGCACACTGGAGCTGGTGTATGGACAGGCGAAGAAGTCCAAGTCCCCTGCTTGCACTTGCTTGTGGTCTTGGAGTGAGATCAAGGAGCAGCTATATGGTGGGGACTGCTGATATCCAGGCATGATATCATCTCTGAGTCAATTTAATTCCTAGAAGCAGATTGGAAAGTGAGAACAATCTTTATGGTCTGTGCTCTGACCTACCAACTTCCCAGTGGTGTAACACAGGCTGAGAGCAATTGGGATTATACTAACGTGGTTTTCTCTTCTTTCTTTGACATACGCAGGCTTTGTGCGTGAACTGGTCAAATCTCAAACTGCCCTGGGTGGATCTGGACTGGCTAATTGATATCTCCTGTCAGATAACTGAGCTTGATCTCTCTGCCAACTGCCTGGTCTCCCTTCCGTCTGTGATCCCATGGGGCCTGATAAACCTCAGGAAGCTCAGCCTGGCTGACAATCAGCTGACGGAGTTACCCAGCGTACAGTCATCCGACGAAATTATATGTACGAGGTATGTGCACTGGATGCCTACAGAAAACTGAACCCGTACGGAGAGCAGGTGCCAATGAGTCAGTTGTACTTGTGTGAAACTGCGTAAGTGAAGAGCATATGCAGGAGCTTCTTGGTTTATTTTCTGTCTGCTGCAAGGTTTAACTTAAGATTTGCTCTTTTGCATTATCAGTGTTTCCAAGTTAGTTGTCAGGACAATTGTAGGGACTTTTATTCCTGTATTGGCTCATGTTGCTTCTGCTTTTCTCCAGTTCTGGTGAGCCCCACTCCTCTAAGTCTAAGCCCTGAGCTGACTCAGGTTGACGTTTGCTGGCTCATATCAATTACCTGGTCTGCTGTCTATCCAGACCACTTCTGTCTGCTCCCTCGAAGGGTTAATTTTCTAAATCGCATTTTTTGCTTTGCCTTGTGAGAGCCATTCCAGCTGCTTTCATTCAGATCTAAAGCTGTCCTGGTAAAATAGATGTCTATGGCAACAGGAGCCTTTGCTAGCATTTTATTGATGCCTGACTGAGTATCTTCTGTACTCACAGGTTACTTGAGGTCGACGTATCCAGCAACAGGCTCTCTACTCTCCCTTCTGGATTCCTACATCTTAAAAACCTTAAAAAACTAATTGCTGCTAAAAATTATATGGAGAAGTTATTTGACGAGGAAAACAGTACGTACATGCTTGCATTTCAAGGCCTGATTTGTAAGGGAGAACCCCAAGCTGTTATAATAACGACTTAAAGCCAGTATTAGCTAGAGATGCTTAGCATCTCTCAGTCCTTTGTCCAAAGTACATGAAAAGGCCTGGTTATTTTTCACCACTCATTAAATACTTTGACTCTTATCTAGCAAGTATTCAGCAACTTGCTGGATCAGACTTATCATGCTTACACCAAGTCCACAATATTTCATGTTTTCTAGCAACTAATTGGATTGGCTTAAGGAAGCTGCAGGAGTTTGACGTCTCTGACAACAGGTTGGTGGAACTTCCAACGGTTTTTCTATACTGCTTCAAGTCCCTAAACATACTGAATGTTTCCAGAAATCAGCTGAAAGTGTTTCCAGATCCCTGGGCCTGCCCCTTGGTAAGTCGAACTGCTCTGACAGAGTCAGAGGCTGAAAAAGCTGTTGAAACAATGCAAAAAATATATTGTGGTGCTTAAAAAGCTGTCAGACGTCTTAGGCTAAAAGGCTCTTCTGTTCCTGTACGAGTGCCCCTGCCTGATTCAGTTTATGGATCTCAGATCAAGTCTTTCTGAGGTTCTACCCTGTTCTCACCATGTTGATGGCATTGGTGGAAAACTTCTAGAAACATGTCTTATATGGATGTATTCATTTTCTCTATAGTTCATATGAGCAGAAGTATTGTTAGGATCATTTTACAGAACACTCAGCCTTCATTCAAAGTTAACTTTGCCCAAACCCATGGCTAGCTACGGCATCTATATCCACCCATCACTGTCGCTTTATTCCCTGTTATTACAAGGATAGCAGGAGAACAGTATACTTTGGTGAAGTGTCTGTTTATGGTTGAAAAGCAAATGGGGATAATTTTCAAAATAACTTTTTAAATACTTTTTGCCAAAGAATTTGCCCATCAATTAAGTGAGTGCATCTCCTCAGCAAATCCTGCGTGCCTGCATGCACAATAATTTATCTAGATCAAAGTATCTAAAGAGATCACCTAGAATGAATTTATTAATGCCTTAAACATGTGATAGCTGATCTACCTCATTATTTAAAGAGATGATTACTACTCTGTGGGTGTTTTTTCTTATGTTTTCCAGAAATGTTGTAAAGCATCTAGAAACTCACTGGAATTCCTACCTGATGCGTTGACTGTTTTCTGGAAAAATCACCTCAGAGAAGTGGATTTTTCTGAGAACTCACTAAAAGAAGTTCCACTGGGACTCTTCCAGCTCGAAGTGAGTGACATTTCTTCCTAATTCACAGTATTTCTCTTAATACCTACTCAGACCTTGAAGTCATAGCAGTGGCTGCCTGGTTAAGGTAGGAGACTACTTGCTGTTTTGAGCTAACAAACACAGCAATTGCGCAGAGCCTCTGAGCAGCCCGTAACCTCCTGAATGACTACATTCAGGCCCTCGTCCAGTGTGATATGGTATCTAGCTTTTGACACAGGTCTTCTCAGAACTCTTTGGCTGTCTGTGGTTTTCAGATCTTGGGAGCGCCATTTGGAAGACAACCACTGCATTGTAACTGCAAGCTCCAACCATTGAAATATAGACATACTCAAGTGCGCTCACAGAGTTATGTTTTTTCTTAATCTGGCACACCAGTGTTGGGTAATTAAGGATTAGTCTTTCCATGCTGAAAGCAACATCTTTGAATGCCCTAAACAATGCTAGTTGGCATCTCTCTTACCTTTAAGCTTGTGCAGATTAAATAATTCTTGCCAGTGGACATCAGAGATCCATAGTGTTACTTCAAAATTCTTCAGAATTTGTGGCTTCACATAGTTTCGGCATGAAACGAAGCAGAACTTGGGGGTTTCCTCTAAGCTTCCCTTCCACATTGTGAAACTCAGGGTCATGGAGATAGAAACAGAGGTAAATCTTTATGCAGGAGTTTCATGATTTTCACTGCTGGCCTCTGTGGGAAGGATGCTGAAGTGATGGTTCATATCCATGTCCAATTTGGACCTCAGGAGTCTGCTGCAAAGGTGCCTCTTGCTCCTGCCTGGAAGAAGAGTGCTGAGGGTTGTTTGCTCCCTCAGCTGTTTTTAATGATCCCTGCAGATTTGGCTTTGCTTTCTGGTAACCATTTGGTTTCAGTTGGCATTTCTCCCAAAATAGAATGAATGCAATGGACTATTGTCTCCGAAACTTGTTTTTTCTGAATGCATTAAAAATAAGCCCAGTGGGTGGGAGCTACCATGACAGACATTAAACACTAGATGGTGCTTCAAGGGCACATTTCTTTGGGTGCTGCTGCTCAGAGGCTGCAGAGGGATGTGCTGGCACCAGTACAGGGCATCAGGGAAGACTTCAGTGCAATCTCTGCTGATGGTCCATCTTCAAAGTTAGCGAACTCTGCCTGCCTTAAATAATGCCAGTTCTTATCCATATCTCTTCAGCCTTACCTTCATAAAAGAAATAAATAGCAGGTATTTTCAGTCCCCCAAGGGCTACAGTGTGGTGAGCAACTCGAAGGTGAGAGCCCATGCCTAGATCAGCCCTGGCTTGGGCTATTCCTTGGTTGTAGAGTTTATGTCAGTGAATAGGACTGCACTCACACTCCAGCCCTCTCCAGAAGTAGATGTGGAAGGAGGAGAAATGGGCAGTTAACGTCTTCCTACACGTAATGTGCTGAACAGCAGTGAACTGTCTTCTCCCTGGGAAAAGCTGAAAGCAGGGAGGCACTGTGACTTGAAAGCATGTCTGTGACCTAGGCTGGTGGGACATGTAGTTTATCACTGGCTTTTGCTTGGTTTGTGCAGCAGTCTTAAGACTAGGACTACCTCACAGTCACTAATATGATGTGTATACCAGAAATGTGGTGCTAAGGGAAGCAGCAGCCTTCTCAGCTTTCCTGTCTGTTGCTTTCTAAAGGAACAAACTGTACATGCTCCAAGCCACATCTTAGTACTCTAGACTAGTTTGCTTCTCTTGAGGAGACCTGACCCCTTCTGGGTGGAAGTATTCAGGTAAGACTGGTCAGCTTTTCCACATCATGATCTGACCAAGGCAGCCTAATGTGGATGCTGCAGATTCTTCCCTGTGGTACAATCTAACGCACCAGAGCCCTTTTTCCATGCTGCGACAGTAGGTTTGAAGAAGTTGTCTGCTGCTGCCATTGTCTCACTTCTGAAGGCACCCGTTCTCTTCCTGAAAGGCAGCAAAAATGGAGAAGTTAGAGATGAGAGAGAAGAGGCAATTGCAAAACAAGGACTAGTGATGTCCAGAATTACAGTCATGAAGAGCCACAGCCAGTTGAAAGTCACTAATTTTCCCCCTACAGAGCAGGCACATAAGCATTGCATATAATCTCACCAGGCTCTCAGCTCTCCTGGAGAGTGGCCTTTGTCAGTGTTTGCAGGGGACATGTAACATGGATACAGCTCACTGAAAATGAAGCACCCCAGCTAGACCACACAGAACAAAGTTTGTGCTAATTCTGGAACGTATAGCCTCCCTTTCCTCCCGCCGCCTGCTCAGGGATATTTCGGGGGAGAAGTCTGAAGCATTGTCGTTGAACAGCCCCATGCTGATACTTGGAGAGAGCTTGACACCAGGCGCCAAGGGAGAACTGGGTCTTCCTTCCAACGGGAGGTTCGAGCCAGTCAAAGACTAATGATGATAAAAGCATTGGCTGTCAAGACGCGAGCAGCAGGGAGGGTTTTATAATTTGCACGGTTTTCTAACCCTTTCCTCTAGTGGTTCACTCTGTGTATCTGCACTTTTATGTTTTACTTTACCTTCCCCAAGTCCCACCGAGGCCCAGTGCTGCCCCTCTTTTATCACTAGAGGGAGCGTTTTGCGTGGTAATTGCCATTCCAGCAACTGCAGGTTGTCTGTCACTTGTGTCACATGGATACCTCATATTTTTCCAATCTGAGAAAAGGGGAGGAAGGCCAACAGACTGGCTTCGTGAGACATTGTTAATCCTGCTTGATGAAAAGGGGCATAAACCTTTTATATTATGCGGAGCACATAAAACATTTAACACACTTGAAGCTGAAGTCTCTGCTGGTAAAACATAATTTCCATGGGGTATAATACATTAATACTGCTGTACTTGTGGCATGAGATAATTCAGCTGACATTCTGCTTATCTCAGTTTTCATGGGGGGACTTGCAGAATAAACCTGGTTGGAAACTCTACATAGAAGACTGGTTTTCAGTGGAGAATTGGATTTTCAACCAAATGAAAATGACCATTCGAGCCTCAACATTATTTTTAAGGGCATAAACTTTGCAAATCTTAAGTGTGAACTGCATTTTTTCTTTTTTTTCTTTTTATATTAATTTTTTTTGTTTTATACTTCTGTTAAATTTAAAGGAAGGCTTGTATTTAACCTCATTCATGGTATCTGCAGCTGAGTCCTATCTGTATGGGGTTAACTGTACAAATCAGGTTCACCTCTTGTTTTTAAAATTTCTATCTATCTCCTGCGTGAGGGAAAAAAGAAGTAGATAGGTAACTTGCATAAACCTTGAAAAGTTAATATAAATCCTTTCCACTTTATTAGACATGTAATAACAAAGCAATTAAAAATTTACCTTGTGTGAAATAGTTCACACTTTGCATGTTGATCTTATGCATACACAACAGGTGTAAGCCCACTCTGACACTAGCTTGCACACACACATAACATTTCTCATCTGTACGTGGCATACTGTGTAGGTAAACCATACTGTTCTTTTCCATTTGGAAAGGCTTCCTCACTAAAAGTAAAAAGTCCTCCTAAATGGGTTGTTTCCAATTCCATCTGTCAGCAAGTAGACTAATAATCTCCCAGAACTAATGCTGGTGTTGCTTCGTGCAGAAAATATATTTGCTGGAGACAAAAAGCAAATGTTTGCATGCTAGGCAGCATGGACAGGATGTTCTGATGAATAAGATGTACTTTCTTCATGTTTCTGTTATTTAATAGCCATGCTAAAAAACCTCTTTCTGTGTGTTTGATGGACTCTGTCTTCTAACTCTAGGCTATTCCTCTTTTAGGCTTTGGTGTCCCTGAAGCTGCTGGGAAATCAGTTAGTTACATTGCCTTCACAAGACAAGTGGAATTGCAAACAACTTAAATCACTAGATCTTTCAAAAAACCAACTTGGGAAGTAAGTGTTTCTTTCAAATTTTGTCTGAGAATAAAAAGCTGAAGAAATAATAGCAAACCTGATCCCTTGTGTAATACAAAGGGTGTCAGTAGTGAATTAATTACCTGCATAGAAGGCATTGATACCCACATACCCTGTCTCTAAGTATATTGTGTGTCTGTGACAGTGATGAATTATCCTTTACTGATTCTTTGGGCATTTAGCACACTATATCATTTATTAAGTGGATAGATTACTGATAATGGCAGTTTAATTTCAGAGCATGTAGAAATTTCTTTAACCCAGTGTGTGGTTCATCACTACGAATACTAGTTTGTGGGGAGCGTATCTTAACCATAAACCATCTGGCTGGACTGCACTTTGTAGTTAGCGTGGGAGTATTGTTTTGGAAAAAAATGAAGCATCTTTGTTTTTTAAATGGAAGTGTAACCAGCTGCAAGTTCATAGAGCAGACTGATGTTAATAAGGTCATCCAATAAAAGAGTGATGTTCTTCTATTTAGAAATTAAAATAGGGATATTTAACGTAGAGAGTTAAAGGTCCCTTATCTTCTCCAAAACTGCATTGAATTGTGTCATACTTCTATCTTCTCATTTGGGTGCCTGTCCAGCAAATTTTCTGGAGTCCTTATGAGTTGCTGTGTCAGTTGCAAAAGACAAACTAATGTCCCAGTGCATTTCCAGAGTCATGTTGTTGGGTCATCTTGTCAGAGACTCTCTGGTGAAAGCAGGGAATGGCAGCAGGTCGGTTCTTCAGCACTCCTCATGAAGCTCGTTCAATTTGCTGTTTGACAGCCTACTTAACCTTGACACCCGTAAAGCCGGGGGTCAAGTGCTCTCGCCCTGGGAGCTGAAAGCACTGCCTTGCAGAGCTCTGTTAGTTTGCCAGAAGAAAACCGCTGGGCCTGGACAAGTGTTGGTGGAGTCTAGCTCTGTGATTGCTCGGCAGGTTTCAATCCCATCTCAAAAGCAGACAGGAACCCGTAAGAGCTGTGCTGTGAATCCCACAGCCTTGAATGGGGCCAAACTGCACCACATAGTGTCCTGGACACGCAGCTGCAGCACAGTTCTCAGCTGCTGTGTCCAAGCTCTTTTCTCCACATGTCACAATTTTGTTTTGCCCGCAGGAGTGACGAGGGATTCAAAACAAAGCGGATTCCCTTTTTCACCACGAAGAGCAGGGTGCGCTGTGGCCCAGAGGCAGGTAAGGTACATGGCAGTGCAAATGCAGGGAAGCAAGTGCTGAGAATGCCAGGTGAAGCAGCAGGATTCTGTGGAGTTTGGCTGGAGGGAAATCAGTGTAAATCCATGTGCAATTTTAAGTGCAACAGCGTTTAAATTGAGAAGAAATACGTGTAGATAAAATGCTTCTAAAGAAATGGTGCAGCTGGTTGGGACCATCAATATAGAAAGATGAAGAATGAGAGAAACCTGTTTCTTTCACTGAGCTTTTGTTCTTTTCATGAAGGTTATTCTTTTTAGCCAGAGTACTAACTGGTGTGTTGAAGGGAAATTAACTAATAATTAGTCTTATTACTCTTAGGATTGTTTCTGTTGCTGAATTTGTGAATTGCATGTTTCCCCCTACCCCTGTCTCTGTGGTTTGCACCCGCAGTTTGGGGCAGAGCAGAAGAGATGTTCTGGATTAGTGCACGTGAAATCCCAGAGAGAACAAAGGAATATCTGAAGATATTTGCACTGCTTCCTGCTCTCTGTGGGATTCATCTGCATTTCTTTTTGTTTGTTTGTTTTATTTTAAAGCACTTGAGAGCTTTCTCATTCTCGGCTGCCTGAAGAATGGCTTGCTCTAAAGCATTCTTTGCAAATCACAGAGTGGAGTAGAGCTGGCGTCTTCGTGACGCACATCCAAGCAGCCCTCAGCTGCTCGTGGGAGGGAGAGGCCCTCCTGCAGCAAATACTTTCCTCAGTTCCCCTGAAAATTGTGCATGATCTCAGGTCAATGTGAATAGGTAAAATTGTAAGTGCACCAAGTACAGCCATAGGTGTAGGTTAGGACTGAAGGTCCTAACCTCCTGTCTGCTCATCTGGGAGGCAGAGGCTCTACCTGAACCTCCAGGCAAGGCTAATCCTACCTCATTTTTCTGTCTGTGGAAGTAGAGGCTGCTGTGCAGCAAGTCCTGTATCTGCACCCTAAGGAGGAGAAAGGGTAGGTCTGCATTGTTTTGCAAGTAGGAAATGGAAATAGAAATGCTGTGACATTGGTGAAATCCTGAACAGGGAAGAATTGGAAAAGGAGTCTGAGTCTGGCGAATCTGTGGAGTCTGACATATCCTCAGAGCTTCCCTGGGAAGTGCTACAGCAGCATTTCCCAATGGGGAGAGAAGGGCAGGGGCAGAGGGCAAAGGCAGCTAAAACCAGCTATAAAAGGGAATTGCTGTCCTAATGGAAATTTCTACATGCTGCAAACCCAGCATAACCCCCCTGCATAAAGGAAAAGAGGATGGACTCTGCATTAGTCCCATTTGAAAAGCCTTGGCACATAATACCCTGGTGCAACTTCGAGCTGCCTGAGGTTGCCTCAGGTTGCAGGAGGGCACGCAGTAGCCCACCTGGCTGGTGCCACAGTTGAGTAGCCACAGAGACAGAGCAAAGCCAGCTCATCTTCCTCTCTCTGTTCCTCTGCCAAGTATAGCTTGGTGAGACTAGAGGATGTGGCCAAGAATTTAAAGAACATCAAGAGAAAACAGAAGCTGGAATATATCAGCTGCTCACAGAAGTCTCCTAGCAAGGTGGGGGGCAGGTTTTCGTATGATTTTACCAACAAAGCTATTTACTTAAGTCTAGATTATTTAAAGAGAATAATTTATAGATGCTCACTATACTTGATTGATAAATCTCAGAATAACTTCTTGCACACGCATGTGGTGTTGGTGGCGTTTACTCATCCAAAAATATATTTTCAAGATGGGATTTGTTTTAATTTTTCTACAGTTCTTTAAAAGAAAATTTGAGCTTAAGCCAGAGAAATCATAAATAACTCATGAATAAATAATTACAATTCATAAACACCTCGAGCTTGCTTCCAATATAGTACACTCCTTTCTGCCTGGGACTCTTTGGTGAATTGAGAGTATTACTACTATTTTAGGTGTTTGCTCCTACGTGTCCAAGAGGGACTAAATCTGTCTGTGCCTAGGTGCGTACTGAAAAGGAACAATGAAAAGTTTTAAGTCCAGCGATGAGCCAGAAAGGAAGTGAATTGAATCCATGAATAAGCCTGCTGTTCTCCTAAAATAATCCCAAAGATGATTTTATATTTGAAAACTCAAAGGCGGACTGTGACACCCTGCCCACACCAGACAGTCCTGTCACATATATAAAACAACCCTGCAGACAGTGGGACTCTATCTTACTCCTTTTCTGATCATAGCTCAGGCTTGAAATGCTGTTAATATTAGAACTGGGGAATTTTCTCCTGAGAAAACCTCTTCCATTTTCTTCTTTCTTTTTCGGCTAAGTCTAGTTACAGTTCCTCAAGTCTTCTCTGTAGGGAAAGAAGATCTTGGTGGAAATGCAACTGTCCTATCCTTGAGGAAGGGTGTGTCTCACATCTCCGGGAGTTGCCTTTGTTGACCGTGGAGGCAGCAGATGGTGCTGGTTGTACTTTCCTAATCAGAGACTCAGAATCTGCTTGTCCCTGTGTGGCCTAGTTTTCCTTGACTTCAGGATGCTTCTTGGTAGATACATGTGACACTCTTAAGACAGCAACACAATTCATGGCAGCTTTTCATGCTGCTATCCCGGGAGTAATTTGTGGAGCGAAATGATGCTCTTTGGAACCAGCTGAATTTCCCTTTGTTTCAACCTCTCCAGCAGCAGCAACTCAGCCATGCAGTTGTTGCTATTATTGCTTGGGTTGCTCCCAAAATACACTAGTTGCTGCTCAGACATGTAGGAAGTCTGAAGTGCCCTGAGACTTTGCAGTCTAAAACAGAACAGAGGGGCAAATGTGAGCTGTGTTTTAGAGGCAACATAGGTTAGCAGTCTGTCAGCTGCAGTTTGGGTTTTCTTCTCTGTTGTTATTGACTTTGATTCACTATAAATTGCTCCGGGATGCAACGTGGGGGCCTGAACATAAATTCTGACTGGCTTCTGGCTTTTCTCAGACAACATGGAAAAAACATGTTGAGAACCACTTGCGCCCTTGGTATGCCCTTTCACTGCCAGCTCTTAGGCTGGAATAGGGGCAGTTCACAAGGTATTACCAGCTATACAACAGCAAGAGACATAATGCCACTTGTCCTCTGACCTGTAATCATCTTGGCAGGCCTGGAGTTCCTCCCTCAGCACCCCAGAAGTCCTGAAGACTGTCACCTTCAAACACGCGCATCACCATGATTTTAAAAAATTGAGATGTGAGCATTGATGTTTGATCACCATTGAAGGCCATTTGCTTTTCTGCTGTTGCTTCATGGTAGTTCCTGCCAAGGAACATGACCTCACGTCCTGCCTACAAAGTTAAGGTGAAGGCTCTTGGTTCAGAGCCTTGGTGCCTGTTATGTTTTAAAGGTGCAATTTGTTTCCTGTCTTGTTCCAGGTCCTTTTTTGGAGTTTCCAGCATTTCTGAGTGATTCTCTGGAAGTCCTTTATCTGAACGACAATCAGCTGGACTCTGTCCCGCAGTCCGTTTGCCTTCTGAAAGGTTTAACAGAACTTTATTTAGGAAAGTAAGTCCATGTCCTGAAAAAGCTATGCAGTATTATTTCCATGTTGTTTTAGTGACCAGTCTTCTGTGGAGCCCCACCCCAGCTGTCCAGTGCTTTTGAAGTCAAAAAGCTGGAAATAGTCAGCCCCTTGTTAGAACTGTGCCCATCATTTGCTTTAGATAAGGAGGAGGCCAGCCTTTTGAATTAGGGAAGATGATCTAATGCTTTGAACACAGGCTTGGGAATCTAATGTGCCTCTAGTTCATTCTGGCTTTTTGCTGTCGGCTTCCATAGTGTTAGAGTCAATAACTCATCATTTTTGCCCTTATTTCCTCAACTATCCAGTAAAGATGATTACACTTGTCTGCCTCAGAGGATAAATTGAGGTTATACATCAGTTTTAGGATGGAAATTACTATTAAAGTGCTGAGTAGTCTTATTAAAATGTTAATGGAAGATTTCTGCAAGGAGAGAATAGTGTAATCTGAGAGTCCATGAGAGCAGCTACTTACACACAAAGCCTGGTTGTTGGTAGATTTATTTGTTTTTGTACAGTAACCCTGGTATCCGAGAGCTTCCTCCAGAACTTGGACAGCTGGCTAATCTCTGGCAGCTGGATATCGAGGAACTAAATATCAGTAACGTTCCTGCAGAGATCAGAAAAGAGGGTAAGGCTGATCCTGTGTGTTCTTTATTAAATTGACTGAACATATAATGAAAATCACTTCCTTTTAATGGTCCTGAACAGGAACAGACTGTGCACCCAAGCCCTTGTTGCGGTTAACTGGAATGGCATAGGGAAACCTCCTATGCATATTTGCAAATTTGATAATCAGTGCTAAGCTCTGGCTATATGATCAATTTAAGATAGATCACATGTTAAAATGGTGACTTATAAATGCAATATTTCATTTGCAGTATGCATGCCAGATAAATTCCATGGCTCGCTTCCTGAATATTTTAGGGTATTTAGATGGTCTTTCTAAAGACTGAAGTATTTAGGATCAGCAGTCACAGTCACATTGAAGTGACTTTATTGTAGGTTTTTGGATCTATTACAATACTGTCTTCTTTTTTTGTGTGTTTTAATAAGAAAATCCTGTGGGAACAAAGTTATTAGGAATTATTCCTTCTCCAGCACACTGTTGAAGCCTAAATCTAATTTTAAATGGAAACATAAAAGTAGAAGGAAAAACTGAGTATTTTCCAATACTAAATTAGTATTTTATGTTTCCTTTGAGCTTCTGAAGCATACGAGCCACAGCATTTGTTTCTTCTTACAGTGCTCCATTGTAAAGTCTCAGAGCAGTGACCTTTTTCTGGGGTCTCTGTCTCAGGTTTGTCCACTAGAGGTTTCTTTGTTTATACTCTGCTTGTCTGAGCCCAGAGCGAAAATGCAGGGAAAATATTAATGCAGCAGATGTGTCTGCAGCAGTAGGTTTTGTGCAGTCCTGCTGTACAGTTGAAACTGCTAACCACAGATAAAGCTTGTTCACTTCCCCCCCATAGGCCCTAAAACAGTGCTGGCATACTTACGAGCACAGCTGCGCAAAGCAGAAAAGTGTAAGCTGATGAAGATGATCATCATCGGTCCTCCACGACAGGGAAAGTCGACACTGATTGAGATCCTACAGACAGGAAAAGTCCCTCAGATGATGCACAGCGATGCTACCATACGTACAACAAAATGGGAGCTCCCCAAGCCAGTGGGACACAAAGCAAAGGTGAAAAACAATCAAAGAGCCTTAACCCCAGTGGGATGTTTGAGCCCTGCAGTGTTCCTTTTGGGCTGAAATTGCCTGTCCTTTTACAAAGAACAGTTTCCATTACCTGTGAGCCAGACCTCACAAGTGAGGTGTTTTTAGACCCATCACAATTCCTCTGTTTCATTTCCAGTTGCTACTAGAGGACAGTTCTGTTTTTCTGAGCACTCAACTTTATCCTAAAGAGAGCGAGCCATGTGTAGACTGCCTAAATTCTGGCTCTCCCAGCTCGGGTGGTTTTGGACGCTGATTCTGAGAGAATGTTTTAAATCAGCTTCTCTAAAGCAGATTGTCCTTTCACTTGGGGCCAGAAAATGGGACATCAGTACCTAAAGCTGGACTCCCTTGATATCAGAACTGTCCTAGGTGGGGAAGGTGGGTGGAAGGTAGGATGCCTGACCTCTGGTATGATCCAGAGATGTAAGACATACCTTAAACACCAAAATCTCAGATGGCTCATTCAAGGAGTGTGTCAACCCATACTGAACTCATTTGGACAACATTGAATTCATTCAAGCATTTGTAGGTGGCCCTGCCCACTGCCTGCGTAGTAACACAGGGATTAGAGCATGCAGAATTGGTCCTGAGGTCTTGTCAGAGCTGAGGGTGTGCAAATGCATGGCTCTCCTTTCCCAGATGAAAGCCATGACCACCAGACTGTTTTGGAAGGGGTGGAGGAGCCTGCCGAGTTCAGCGAAGTGTGCCAGGCCAGAGACAGAAAGAAAAAGAGCAAGCACAGCCTGACTCTTTAAAGAGAAGACTTTGGTGGGAGAAGGGATTTGTGCATTTTGTGTTGAAGAGCAATTGAATAAAATAAAAACCTAGACAGCATCAGAGACCGGGAGGGGGATCAAGCTGCTGAACAGGCTTTTGTCCCTACCTCTCAATCTCTGTCTCTGCATACAAGCACCCGCAGCTGAATGTCTTTTGGATGAACAAAGCAGTCCTGGTGCTAGTTAGGGCTTGGTTTGAACAAAATGGAAGTTCTTCCAGCTGTTTCTGGGAGACTTCAAACTGGGACTATGCTAGGAGATCAGAGCCCTACTGAGATACTTAGCTCCTTGCTGAAATCTCATAGGGTAACTTGTCATGTGGGATCAGTTAGTGCTTGGACCTGGACCAGTAAACAGAGCCCACTCAGTGTTACATGATGCTCTTAGGATGGTGGCTGGAGCAGGGTTTGGTTTCCTGCTCAGTCACAGGCAGAGCCAAGTGATTTAGGGACAGAGCTTCCAAGGTATGTAGGTGCTCCCTATTGCAACTGGGAGCCTGAATACCATTTAAGCGGAGAGCCATGCTCCCTCTTAGTGCTGTTGTTGTGCTGCATGGAGGAATGGATGCTGAGATACTTGGAAGAGAGACAAAGCTAGAGAGGCCTCCATTCACACATTCCCCTGAAAATCAGTGAGTCTGATTTACAGTGGCTGTAATTCTGGCCCGTATGTGGTGTGACACACACATCAGAAGCCTCTGGGCAATGTGCAGGAGGTGTTTATGAAAGGCTTGAGAAGTTTCCCATCTCCTGAGCATCTATATTCTGTTTGGCTCAGTTAGGGCTGAGCTCAGTGGAAGTGATTTCAGCAGGGGGTTTCCTGTTCCCCATAGCAGTGGCAGATAAGCAGCTTCAACGGTCCTGTCGAGCATGGCACAGACAAGGATGAAACAGTTTCTATTCAAGATGCAGTGAAATACAGGGCTCAGAATGAGACCCTTGTTTGTACTGGAGAATCCACAGCATTAGCTGGAGATTTACCAGCATCAAGGGCACCTCTATCATTTTAGCAGCAAGTAATTAGTCTTGATTTCCTGTGGGGAAGTGGTAGCCATGCTTAACAATTGCTTGTTGATTTTTCTTTCCTGGAGGCACAATTAGGACATTGAAACCCTTCTTGTGTCATACATTATGCAGGCGTAGGTTTATACTTCAGCTATTATCTCCCTGTGATTTACTGCAACCGTTTGATTTGAACACTTCTCTTTGTCTAAGTAGGTTGATTCAGTGGAGTTCAATGTCTGGGATATCGGAGGCCCAGCAAGCATGTCTACAGTCAATCAGTGTTTCTTCACAGACAAAGCATTGTACATAGTGGTATGGAACTTGGCACTGGGGGAAGAAGCTGTGGCAAACTTACAGTTCTGGTTGCTGAACATTGAGGTAAGAAGTCACTGGTCGACTCCAGAGTATCTATTTATCAAGTAGTAGCTCAGCACACAGATATATGATATTACAGATTCTTTTTGGTCTGCTTTTAAAAACTCTGCAAGCTATGAATTTTGCATAGCTTTTGGAATTAATTTTCCATTATGCTGTAGGCGTATTGCTATATTTAATGGTTTAAATTTATCATTTGCTTTGTTCTCCCTTACACACATCAGAGAACGAAACAAAAGCTGATTTATAAACCCTTGCTAAGTAAGGCTGAACATACTTATTTTGGAATTAGTGTTTGACCACACTGTGCTCTGAGGGGGGTGTGAAGCATTTGCTTTCTTGTGTGGGTTAGACACACATTAGTCTTGAGGTTATATTTTTAACACTTTAGATTCAGGTAAGCTAGAGAGTATCTCCCAGAGAGCTCTCAGCTGAGACTCAGAGCTGCAGTGAATTAATTGGTGTTGATTGATTTTTACAATACCATGTTCATAATTTTTTGTAAATGTTTATTATTTGATATCTGTCTTAACATTGCATACACAAAAAAGGGCTCTAAGCTAGTACCTCTCAAAAAAGAAACATCTTGACATTACAAAAATATTAGCTTGGTCAGCAGCAATCAAAAATCCAAACTAGGTAACAAAGCCAAAAGCATAATGATGATATTTCAAAAATTTATGATGTGCCTTTGTCCTTAATACATCCCAGCAAGCACATAGTAGCATCAGAAAAGATACAGAGAAAGATGGACATGATGGTTAAAAGTATGGAAAAGTTTCTGAGTGCGCAGCAATTAAATAGATTAGGCCTCTTCATATTGGGAAAGAGGCAAATGAGGAGGGCTGCATGTAGACTTAACCAGGGATAATGAGAAAACTACAACGGAGTCTTTGTTCATGATCTTTTACAATGAAGAATTAGGAGAGATGAAATGAAATAATGAGATGGTAGCTTTGAAACAAACAATAGGAAGTATCCTAAACACAAATAGCTAACCTGTGGAATTTATTGGAACTACAATGTACTGTGGGTGTCAGAAGTTGAAAAAACAGACTGGTGGAAGAAAAATCCATCAAGTGCTGTTAATTCAGATATACCGTCTCATGCTCAGGAAGTTGGTGAGCTGCAGGCTACTGGATACTGGGAGAACACGCCAGGGAAAATCTCTATATATGCTTACCCTGTACCTATACTTTTCATTAGCCTCCAGGCAGAATATTGGGCCAAGTGGGCCCGTTGGTCTGAGCTGGTACAGCCATCACTCCTGTGTCTGCACAGGGTTCGAATTTGGTGTCATTCAGGTTTGAGATTTCAGTGGGCATCACAAGAGAGAAATGGATGGACTGCAAATAAGCATATATTTCTGCATCTGAATTTTCTTCTGTGGTCAAAGTCATTTGGATCAGCAGGCTGATCCCTGCTTAAGCCTGTGCAATCCCATTGTATTCGGCAGTGTGTACCCTGAAATCAGGATACGTTCCAGTCCTGTAATAGAATCAAGGAAGGACTGGAAGAAACCATGAGATCATCTAATCCGTTCCTTTGCACTGATTCAGGATTAAGTAGATTCAGACATTTCTAGCAGTTTGTCTCACCTCTCCATATACCTCCAGTGAAAAAGTTTGTATAACTTCCCTAGGTAACCATTCTGGAGTGTAACTGGCCTTTTGCAGGATATCAAAGCTAGATCTTCTAGCTACAGGTTAAGCTATGCTCTTCTAGCTACAGGTTAAGCTAACTTCTTTTCCTTCATCTGGGCAGACATAGTTCCCATCATTTAGCTGACTCGTAACAACTTAATACCACATGGCAACTCCCTTTATGTTAAGCCCTGATGTAATAAACCCAAACTGACAGTTTCCTGCTCTGCAGTAGCAGCAGATGATTAAGCCATATTCTGCAGGAGGACTTCCGTAATACCCAGATCACTTGTTGCTGTTGTCAAGCTGCCATGACAGGTTGCCTCTATTTCATATATATGTTCCATTTTACTAATGTATATGACTACCCCCTCTTAAATATTATACTTTTCACATGTCCTCACTGAATTTACCACGATGGAATCTGGATGAGATCATTGTCAGTGTTTTCCCTTACAGGCCAAAGCTCCAAATTCAGCGGTGTTAGTGGTAGGAACACACCTTGATTTAATTGAAACTAAATTCCGCGTTGAGCGGATAGCAACTCTGAGGGCGTATGTCTTGGCTCTCTGTCGGTCTCCCTCTGGATCCAGAGCAACCGGCTTCCCAGATATCACGTTCAAGCACCTACAGTAAGTACTTGTGCCTTTATGAAGCTCAGTCACTCTATTTTATGTCACTTTAAACAATTTTGTAATACTTGATCTCCTTGGCAACGGAACGGATTTAAAGATTCGTCAGCATTGCATTTCATCTATTTTTGACTGAGATAATGTGGTATAATCAGAGAGAAGTTCAATGTTACTCAGGGGTCTGATCATGGGTCTGAGAGCTGGAAGCTCCAAAGTCATGACCTTGGCCAGCCTGTTTTAATGCTTGTGCTCCACTCAGTTTTCTCACCATTAAATGGTGATACAGTTTATTAGTCACAAGGAGAGAAGGTACAGATTGAGTAATTAATGCTGCAAAGCTTGACTGCATGACTGTTACAGGGTGGGTGCTGTGGGGCTTGTTAAGGGGAGGCTGCATGGGAACCTCTTGCTACCTGATGCAAGAACGCAGCTCATGTGGCAGTGTTGGCAGGGCAAGGAGCGCATCAGCCCCCTGAGCCCCTGGCAGTCCAAACCTGTGCCATCTGAGTTCACCAGGTGTGATAAAGGAGGGGTGGGGCTGTCTGGAAGATCGGTGTCAGTCAGGCCATTGAGTCTGATGCCGCTCCCTCCCTTTGGCTGACGGAGAATGCCCTTGGGGAGAGGAGGCTTCTCTGGCTGGGAAAGAAGCTGGTCTGTCAGCCAAGGGAGTGCAAAGCATGGCGGGGAGCGGAAGTGTGGATGCAGCAGGCTGGCACCAAACAGTGTGAAATCACCAAAGCCTGGGGCAAGAGCAGGTGGCGGCTGGCAAGTAAAGAAGAGCACTGCAATGTCCCCAGCGCTTTTCATCTGCTGCCTGGCAAAGTCATCAGGAGACCTCCCACGCTCTGTTCTGCAGACGCAAGTGCTGCGTCGGGCATCCCAGCTGTCTCTTTCCTGGTAGGAGGAGTACCAGGGACCCAGTGTGAGGCACAGAGACTCACAGTGAGAAAGAGAAAGCCTTGTGCTTCGGTCTCCTCAAGCTTCTTTTCCCATCACCACGAAGCATCCTACCATGATCTCAATCATTCTTTCTCAAGGGGACTGTCTTTCACCCTGCCCCACATCCGGCACGTTCCCCTTCTTCACACTGTCCTTTCCCCCTGCATTTCCTTCCAGTTAGAGCTGTGCCTGATTTCCTACCTCCTTCCTCCCGTGCCTCTCCTTCACACCCCATTGACCACCTGGATGGGGCTTCTCTGAGCAGTGCTCCGGGCAGCTGGAGGAGTGTGAGGAGTGTGTGGTGAAAGCCTTGTGTGGGTGAGCCCAGGGTGCTTTTGTCAGTGGTAGTCCTTCAGCATCCCAGTGAGTGCACGCTTCCCAGTGCCACTGATGGCTGAGGTTTAAGATAAAGTATATTGCTTTAGAAAAGGATTTTCTGTCTGCCACAAGAACATGTGTGGGATCAGTTAGAAAGACCCTTTGCTGTGGAAAGTGGAAGAGAACAGTTCTTAACCCAGCCCACAAAAAGGCCAAAAATAATAGGAGCTGGAGAGAGCAGGTTTTTGGCTGTTAAAGAGATGACGAAGGCCAGCTTTTAGGATCTAAGCATCAATTCCCAGATCACAGGATCCAGCTGAGCAAGGGCCAGAATGAGGGTGGGAAAAGGTGTCTGGTAGTCATCACCGTGCCTCTTTGATCTGAGGCGGGGAGAACTGGACTCGTCTCCAGCGATTGCCAAAGCACAGTGTTTTCCTCCTTTGTGCAGTCCCTTCCAGGATGTGTGCAGCACCGAAGGGAAAAAAGGTGATGACTTTGGTCAGTCTACCAGGGAAGTCCCCAGAGATCATGGGGCATAGGGGACAGAAGAGCAGTGCACAGTGAATGAAGCCGGCAGAGCAGAGGTTGACCTAATATATCCTTTCCAGGCTTCTTTGTATTTTTCTCCAAAGCTAAAAATGCTCACTGACAGCCTTCCTCCCATTCATCTGACACAGGAAATTTAAAGTCTCTGATAAGAGAAAGTGAGCCTGGAAAGGAAGACAGTGTGCTGATAAGGTTTGATAATCTTCACCCTTGCATGTCTTTTGCAGTGAGCTCTCATGTAAGACTCTGGAAGGCCTCGATGGACTCCGACAACTGATTTTTCACGTCACTTGCAACATGAAGGACGTCGGCAGCTCAATTTGCTCACAGAAACTTGCAGGGAGATTGGTGAGAACTGTGCTTTCTAGTGGTGATCCTTACCAAAGTGGGCCTTTTTTGGGCTTGGTTTTTGATTCGGAGGTGAACTTCAGGAGTTACTGCTGATGCCGGAGGCATGTGAAGTATATAAGATGGCTATCTGGCTTTGGGAAAAGACAGCACTCTAAGATCCCTGTAAAGGGGAGATGACTTAGCCAGTTCATCTCCAGCAGAGTGATTGCTGTCTGATATTGATCCTGCTATTTTTCTTGTGTGGCTTGCAGATACCAAGAAGTTACCTTAGTCTTCAAGAAGCTGTTCTTGCAGAACAGCATAGAAGAAGTCAGAATGATGATGTACAGTATTTGACAGACAGACAAATAGAACTGATCATTGAGCAAACCCCTGGAAATGATATCAAAGACTATGAAGACTTGCAAACTGGTAGGTCAGAGCAGACCAGTAATTTCTTGGAAATCAATATGTGTGACCAATTTAAATGTTCCATGAATAATAAAGGGGGGGGGGGGGGGGGAACAGATGAAAAGCCCACCAGATAATTGCTGTGCAAAAAAAACAGTTACAAAGTGCTCTGCACCTGTGTAGAGGTCACTTTGGAAACTGGTGAGATATAAAATTAGTAATGGGGCTTTGGGGAGAGGGCTGGGAAGTTTCTAGGATGGTCTAAGGCTATTGAATTACTTTTTTTTTTTTTTTACAAGCTTTGTCTGATTTTATTTCTGCTCTGTGAAGAATGAGGGTTGCCATAGTTTCAAGGCTGTCTTCTCTGTAGGGCCGCAGTCCTGTGATCTTTACGGAGGCCTTGCTCTGCAGGAGCCAGGGAGAGCCCTTCCCTGTGAGGATGGCAGGAGGAGGGTAAAGGGGAGATGCGATGGGAACATAAATACTGACTGTAAAGTGGTGAGATGGGGGTTTTACAAATGGAGTGCCAGATAGCAGCACTGCACAGATAAATGATATTCTCTTGGCTTGGCTACATGATGGCTGTATCTGGTATGCATAAAACTGCACAGACTGCCTTATAATCTTACTCATCTGCACTGTGGCTTCCTAATGCTGGTCTGTTGATAATCTACAATTCTTCATTTTTATTTTTTGCAGCAATTAATTTTCTCATAGAAACGGGTACACTACTGCACTTCCCAGACACAAGCCACGGCCTGAGAAATCTCTATTTCCTTGACCCCGTCTGGCTCTCGGAGTGTCTGCAGAGGATTTTCAACATCAAGAGCTCCAGGTCTGTAGCTAAGAATGGAGTCATCAGAGCAGAGGATCTCAGGATGCTGCTGGTTGGGACAGGCTTCACTGAACAAACCGAAGAGCAGTACTTCCAGTTCTTGGCCAAGTTTGAAATTGCACTGCCCGTGGCTAATAACAGGTATGTTGATAATTAGAGAGGCTTAGCCAGGCTGGAGAAAAATGGCCATTTAATCAGTGGATATTAACAAGTTTTGTCACTATAAGCAGTTGTCTTGACAAGGATCTTGCGATGAGAAAATATTGGAGTGCATTAAACAGTGTAATGGAAGGCACCCATCCATTTGGGCTGTATTTCCTGGCATGAGCGTCCTTTGGTCCAAACAAGCTAGTTTGAAAACTTCCCAAAGCAGGTCTTTGTCCACTCGGTGCATTGAGGCTGGTGGCAGGCTCAGCCACCAGCGCGCAGGGGCAGTGACACCGCCAGGGATGTGGGGATGAGCAGGTGGAAGCTGTAAGCGTTCAGCCGGCACAGCTGCAGCTGAGAGAGGATGTGAGGCTCGTGGCTGCCGGGCCTGAAATATAGATGGGCTGGAGTCATCTGTTTCCAGTGAAGGATCCTCACTCCAGAGTATGGCAGAAAACTTTGCGTAATCAATAATTATGTCAGTCCTGAAAGTAATCGTATTTTATTTCCAGTGAAATCAGGAAAGTGTAGCTTTGGTAGCAATGTGATTTTCTTAATTTTTTAGCCTCAATAGGTGTTGATCAATAGTTTTTCTAGAAATGGTCTTGGAAACCTCAGTCTCTTTAAATGTTAATGAGTCCTCCTCCCCCCTGCCCCCCAATCTCTTTTCCTCTGGGCAGAGTTCCCTGCTATTTTTCTCTCTCCCATCTGCTTGGCGACAGCCTGTTGTTGCGTTAACGGTGAAACCATAGTTGTATTGCACTTTTGATGTGGCATTTGCATTTCACTTCCTTGCCCTTCCAGGACAGCATGGCTGCATCGCCCTGAGCCTCTCGGGAGCTCTGAATGCCAGCACAAGTGCAGCATTCTCTGTGCTGTCATTATGCCTGTCACTTATCCAGTCCCGGATGCCAACAAATTTTCTCAGGCTTAACACAGATAAAGCAGCAATGTTTCTGCTTAGTCCAAAATGCCTTTTAGACTCCTTGTCACTATCTGCCATTTTTCTCCAAGGCAATTACATTGTCTGTGCCTCGGGAACAAGGAAACTGCTTTTTCATGTCCTGCCCAATCTTTTTTAGAGCGATCCAAGCCACATTAGCAGAATATCCTTCGCACTGATGGGCTGTAGCTATAGCAGGTTGGATTAATTTAATGTACTAGCCAGACACAGAGCAGTTATTTGTTACTGTGCTTCTGCAATTATTGTCTAGATTGCCAGATAGAGTTTCTGTGCAGTCAGTAGAGAAAGCAGCTGCCAGTTTCTGTTCTGAAAGGGTGGATGGGGGCATGTTTCACATATTTTCAAAATTTGCATTGGCTGTTGTTCAAGAGCATTGAATCACCATCTGTATTATAATCCACTATATAGTTGTGGTCCAGAAGGGCCTCACTGGCCTTCTTATATTCCTAGACCCTTTCTTGGATGTGCTGAGGAAAATTTATTGGCTGTTATACAATGCATCCACTACCTTTATAGAGAAAAAACTTTTAGTTTGATGCACTCCACTTTTCTGCCTAAGGTACACGTAATTTAGCTTTGTTCTGCTTGTTAAAACAGGGTTGAAAGTATGACCATTCTTATTGTAATTTATAAATGAAGAGAAATTTCTATCAGTTTTACATTCCAAAGATGTTTCATGGAACAGATAATTCAGTCATGTAAAATGCCATCAGATGTTATGGTTTGTGACATATGGAGAGAGCTGTTGTCTAGTGATGGCTGTTTTTTCTGAGCTGGTATTTCAGGTTTTACAGCCTACTGCAGCTGCTACAGAGAAAACATTGATAGGCTTAAAGCATTGGATTTGGACCCAGCATTAGTTCTAGTTGTGCGTCTAGTCCCTGCCACTTATTTTCTTCAAGTCCCTTGGCCATTTGCCTCATTGCTGTCATTATGCCCGTCAATGATGAGGCCCAGATGCCGACACATTTTCTCAGGCTCAACACTGATAAAACAGCAGTGTTTCTGCTTATAAGCAAATAAGATTTTTGATCGTATAGGCATCTTAGAATGTATTTGGTACAGAAGAGTATCACTGTCAAGGGATTTATTGGCAGGTATTGAAAGCCATAAGCTCATAGTTTTCAAAACAGTTCTAGTCTTCCAAAAGGTTTGGCTTCCCAAATACTAAAGATCAGGACAATTGAATATTCTGTGCTTACTGAGAGATCTGAAAATAATTTGAAAAATTTGTGGTCCTCTACACCAGCGTAGCTCTGTTTCTTCTGACTGGTCAGACTCAGATAGCAGTGACTCTCCTCCACACTTGGGCAACGAACCTAATAACCTGATTGCAGGAGGAGACTGAGCAAGACCAGTGATATCTCTGCTGGCATCAGTCTGGCAAAGTGAGCTTTTGCCCTTGGAGTTCGTCAGGGATGTGGTAGGGAGTCCATCAGCTGCAGTATGGTACAGCAGGAAACCCTGTCATGTTGACCCATAAGATGCTTTCATTCTGGGACTGGGGATGAGAGCCAGAGCAGTCCAGTCCCTGCAGCCTATAACTACCTCATTGCCACCTCCCCGCAACACCTCCTCTCCCCACCTTCTGGGCTTACTGAAGTTGAGCTGCTCTAGGTGGTTTTTGCATTTATCTGCTGTTCCACAAAGGAGCACAGCTGTAATTCTCTGCTTACTACCAGGGCCGAGTAGTAAAGATACCAAAAAATGAGTCCCAACACCACAGCTGTTCTAATGACTCTTATATTTTAATGCATTTAATTTGTGATTACACAAATGTCCTGCTCATTACATCAATTTTAGCCCTGTCCAATAGCCCTGGCTGAATTATGTAATGTCTGTTTTGCCTCTGCTTGCTTCCAGAGTGTAAATGAATTTCTCCATGTATTGCTGCAGCACCTTTAGTCTAAAAGCTTTTTTATATGCAGTAGGCTGTGCCATTAAAAATCTCTTTGGAGACTGAATTGCCTTATTATCCAGTAACAATGTACTCACTGTTATAAGCTGTAGCTAAAATTTGAGCTGTTGAATTTGATGTGTTTCAGCTACCTCCTCCCTCATCTGCTTCCTACCAAGCCAGCACTAGATATCCACGGGCTCTGCCACCAGACCACAAACACAGTCCAAAGGGTCTTCAAGATGAGTTTTGTCCCAGTTGGCTTTTGGCAAAGATTCATAGCCCGAATGTTAATTAGCCTGGCAGAGATGGACCTCCAGGTAGGTTGCTGTGTCTCTCTGCACGCAAAAGACGACAGCTAAAGTTGTTGTTTAATATAAGTGTAAGTGGGTGTCTCTTCACATCCAGCTTGCTTCAGTCACAGACTTCAATAACATTATTTGAGTAAATAGGGAGACATGAGACTCTGCAATCAAAATCTGATTCTGTTTTCACAGTAGGTGTCATTTAGAACAACAAATTGGCACTGGGGAAGAAAGCCTGCATTCTCCACAGCCTCTTTATAAGATGATCCCCTGGAAGGTCTCAGTACCTCCAGCATCTTCCAATTACAAGTAATTGGAGTTCTGCCTGTGGCTCTTGTCCATGACCATTCCACTGGGCCAGATTCTGCTCACGTTGTTTGCCAGTGGAGATCTGGAATAGCTCCACTAAAGTCAGCTATCTGAATCTATATGGGTTTAAATGAGAAGAAAATTACAGAACTGTTGCCTTAATGAGATAATGAGTGCAAGCAGGCACCCTATTAGTGCAAGTGGTATGCATATCATTACAGTAGTGTTTGTAAGGTTCTGAAAGCTAAGTGAACTTTGATGTTGTTACAGGCATATTTTTGCAGCAGCCTATATCTGAAAATGTAGCCCTGCTGGAAACCATAATAAATACCTGCAAAATATTTTTAGTACTACTGTGGTATCTTCTTAACAGCTATCCATTTAAACTGTGTTCTGTCATTGATGTACAGAACATGGAAAACATGATGCCTGTTTTTGGAAGGTGCTCTGTGTTC
Source organism: Gavia stellata (assembly GCF_030936135.1). Classification (NCBI taxonomy): domain Eukaryota; kingdom Metazoa; phylum Chordata; class Aves; order Gaviiformes; family Gaviidae; genus Gavia; species Gavia stellata. The sequence goes on from NC_082606.1 coordinate 21,086,699, forward strand.
CAGGCTTCTCAAACTGTGTAATAACTTTACCTGTTTTAACGGGCTGTCTTGGCAACCCCTTGCTTACATCCTCATGGGCACTACATAACCCCAGAGTAGCTTTGCTAGGGACCTCATCCAGTCCTCGCTGAAGTGAATGGAAAGGAGCTCAGGCATCAGACCCGCCTGCAGACAAATAAGCGTTGGAGCAATGAGTACAGTGGAGTTCTGCAGATTAAGTTTTTGGTTTTAAAACAAAAATATATTTTGCTGTCAGTGCTGGTTTGAAGTGTATTGGAGAAAAGCCATCTTCCTCCCACTGAAACAGGTGGAAAAGTTAACTGTCTACATTGAGGGCAGACTTAATCATTCACTAGAGCATTTAGCTCTTCTTTAGGTTTATAAGACTTTGCAAATGCAGAATTCATATAACAAATGTCACAGTTATAGAATTAACTTTGTTCACTGACATGAAATTGTTCCTTTTTGAGTGGCATGAAAAATACTTCCATTGCTGCAAAACCAACTTCTACTGCGTGTATTTTCATTCCATCGCAAAAATTTTTTTATGAGCACAAGTCGCTCTTTAATGGAAAAGGTATGATAGCACCTGAGAAGGCCAAAAAAAGAAGTCACCTTATTGCTCAATTAAAACAACATCCTTATGAGAAATTTCAATAATATAATGATTTTCGTGCTTTTCTGCTTGTTTCAGCTTTTTGAAAACAAGAAGAACACCAAGACGAGAAACAAAAAGGTGACCATCTACAGCTTCACAGGCACCCAAAGGAACCGCTGCAGCACGTTCCGAGTCAAAAGGACTCACACTGTTTACTGGCAGGAAGGTCTGTTCGTTACCTTTGATGGAGGCTATCTTAGGTAATTTGTGTTCGTAATGCAGCATGTGTGACAGGGGACTAATAGAGTGTATGAAACACATCATCTGAATGGAGATGAATGGGCCTGACTCATGCTATATGCTCACTCATCAGTAGAAGAGGAGGCTCTTCTAATAGACATAACTCATCTGGTAACAACTGGTGACAAAAATGATGAATAACCGATTGTTTGGCAGTTCTGAGTATATCAACCTTATGTGCTATTGCAGCCACAAATTTAAAGAGGCCTGAAAACAGAAAGCGATATTCAGAGCAGAACGCTTTGCCAGTGTAAAATCATGCATTTTCACATGCAAAGATTTCCTTACGTCAATGAGTTTTTTCCACTGAATCCTAAAACTTCACCACTGTGTGGCAGTAATCCAGATCAATGGAGGTACTTCTGCTCTATCAGACTGCGTGCAACAGGGACTATGACTAACTGGTTTAAGCTGGCCAAGGCAGAGTGTCTGCTGGCTGCAATCCTGGAGAAAACCTGCTGTCCATGTTCTTTCACAAATGCAGAGAGTAGGCAGCCACTTAAGACTTCCACCTTTGTAGTACCTGCAGATGCACTTGCTCTTCCAGTCCCTGGCAAGATAGGGAGGAACCAATGGTGCTGTTGCATGGTTGGAGACCAGAAGGGCACAGTGACTTTCCTGAGTTCATCTAGGCAGTCTGCAGCTGAGTAGTGACTTGGACCCAGACGTTGCAGATCACAGGCTGGAATCCTTAATTCTGGACCATGGTGGTGGTCGTACTGTTATCTCCCCATGTAATTCAGGGAGTTACAGAACTCAGGTCTTTGTATTGAAGCTTTTTTTATTTTTCTGTGGGAATCGCACAAAAATTGTTACGTCCATAAACTTTTCCAAACCATTTTTGGAAGTAGTATTATTATCATAATGATCATTATTATTACTATTATTAGGCCACTGGAGTTTTATTACTGATTTTTAAAACTCTTAACCCTCCATCATTCTGTATGGGGCATTTCTGTCAAAACTCTTCATCATACTCAGATGGAGAGTTTTCTCTGTGTCTAACCTTCTGTAGCATTTACCCATTGTGAGTAACTGGCATTTCTGTGCAAGAATTCTAGATTGCTTTTTATTTTGATTACTTATGAACTACGTGTTATTATGTAACTCAGGTTTCCCGCGAGAAAGAAAGTTTGTTGACCCTGATACTTCACAAAAGCTTCATGCAGCTGTCTTTTGGCTTTCTTACACAGTGTCGAGTCTTCTGATGTGAACTGGAAAAAGAAAAAAAGTGGTGGAATTAAAATCATTTGCCAGTCAGAAGTGAGAGACTTTTCAGCAATGGCGTTCATCACAGATCATGTCAACTCTTTGATAGACCAGTGGTTTCCTGGTAAGAGAACTACTGTAATTTTCTGTGCAGTATTATGTCTTTTTAACAGAAGGTTCTTTGACAGAGCTCTCCAGGTGCACAATATTGTGTGTTAATTGAAGACCCCTCAGACTCTGACAATCTCAAGCCCATAAAGTTTGAGAAAAGCTGATAACTTGCAGACAGATCAAGATTATTTGCCAGCACACCTTGGTCTAGACATTGTGTCTTTCAGTCCGTCGGTCACAGTAAGCACAGGTGAAACGTTACTGTTCAAACAGGACCTGCTTCCGCAGGAGTTCAAGACACTCTTCCAGTGCTCATAGCAGGGACAGGATTTGGCCCAAACTACTTGGCACTGTCCCTTGATGGCAGAACTCATTTTGGCATCAACTGGGATCAGCATTTGCCCACCATTTCTAACACCCTATAATATTTATAAAGTTGTGATGTGGGAGGCATGAGTGAATATGATACCAAGGACTCTATGCCAAGGTAACTTCCTTGACTCCTGCAGCTGTTTTTCCTGTGATCAGCACAGATCCCGCTGTTACCCAGCGGGCTGTTTGCAACCCCAATACACTTTGTTTAAAACCAAAACAAAATCTGAAGTGTTCTTTGTCGTCCCACACTGGTCTAGAAAACAGTGCCAAAATCTCTTAATTGGAGGCTCTCTGGAGGAAACAGTTGTGCACTCTCACATATTCATGTTCAGCATGTTATGAAGATAAAAGAAGATTTTATTTGCCTTTGGGTTAAAATAATGATAACGTTAATCACTGAAGCTTGAGAACAGTAATGACATCAAAGGCTACGGCCTGCATTCACCCTTGCCTAATTGTAGGCATTTAACGGAGCTTGTCACCACAAAATCCCTCTGTAGTTAGTGGGAAAGGTGTGAACCTCTCAAAGGTTTAGTCTTGGTAGAATCCACGTTTCCCCTGGAGGGACTGAAAACATTGCCCATGAGGGAGCCCACAGGGACCGTGTTTCTAACTTGGGTGCTGCAGGTGAGTGCTTACTCATAGCCTGCACCTGAAGCACTCAGCCTGAGCACAGCAAGCTGTGCCTCCCAGTCCACTCCCATTCCCGTTCCCATGCCTGCTTTCTGCCTGAAGCTGTCTGGCAGCTTGCAAAGCAGATGTGGCTGGGGCTCCTGGGCAGCCTCACAGCTGCCATTCTTCTACTGCACAGTCATGCCCTTTAGCATACGCAGTGATCCCTGTATGCAGTTCACACGGAGACAGCCAGCAAGTAGGAGGTTTTCTCCAAGGCTTTATTCATATACTACTAGTTTCTACTGGTTCTGAATGTATTTTCTTCGCAAGCTTGGGCGTTATCTGTGACCAAAGCAGAGTAGCTGTTAAGTTATGTCAACAGTCCTGTCTCCTCAGTACTGTCCCTGCTATCTGTGTATACTTTGCAAAAAGCTATTTACTTATTCCCGTCAATACACTGCAGTAAACTGTTGCTTTCATGAGTGTGACCACTTTCAGCCAGTGGATCTAGGTAGTGACTGTAGACATTTGAATGCACTAGGAGCTGTTTTTCTTTCTCAGTTTGTGTGGGTTATGTTGTTTTCTGTTTGCTTGCTTGCTCTGAAGCACTCACAGCCACCGAGAGTGATGGCACGTTGCTGATGGAGCAGTATGTGCCCTGCCACATCTGTGCAGCTTCCAAGCCAGAGGAGAATGAGTGTGGTGAGAAGGCGGAGGATGCACAGTACTTTAATATGGAGGACTGTGTCCTGACTGCCATTGAACTGGACTATATCACATGTCCTAACCACCCTGACATCCCCGTTTCTCTCCAAGAGCTGGTCCCAGAGCTTTTCATGACCGATTTTCCTGCCAGGTAATGTTATTTGATAGCCTTTGGTTAAGTTTCAGTATACCTATGTAATTCGGTTGGATTTTTTTCCTGAGTCATCTCTGCTAGAGGAACATACTGACCACAGGAAGCAAATTCATCTGCTCTCAATCCCTACTCTGGCAATTCATCCTAAGCTGCACTCCTGGAGGTCAGCACACTTGCTTAAACAATTGCTGTGTGCTGACCCAAGTCATCACTTCGGGGGGTCCTTTGAAATCACTATGGTACAATGTGAAAGTCCCTTTTTAAAGCCACAGCTGTCCTGCATTGCCCAGTACTCTGGCCAGAGCTTTCTGTAGTTGGAGTCTTTCTGGGATCCCAGAAAGGACATTTTAATATGGCAAAACCAAAAGAAAGTGCTGCTGCATCACAAGATTGGCACTGAAATCACCTTTAGTTTTGAAGAGCCTGTAGGTGAGTGAATTTATATAGACACCACTAAAGAATTCACATTGAAACAAGGCTCCTGCTCAGCTGAGGGCTGTTGGATCTATTGTAGTAGTGTGGCAGTCCTGAACAGCTTGAAACAGCTCTTCCCTACCCATAGCAGCACTGCCAAATCTTTAAGCTGCTTAACTGCATTCCCAGATGGGTTCAGTCCTATACCCCTTATTAATTAGTGTGTAGTGCAAGAGCCCTTCTGACAGCAGGCAGGACAGGAGACCAACGTCTCTTTCGGTTCACACTCTCTCAGACCTTTCTGTGCCCGATGCAGAGCCGTGAGACCTCTAGACCACACTGTGTCCTGTTGACTGCTGTCGGAGCTTTCTGTGCTCCCCCCGGCCCCTGTTCCTTTCTTGGGGTCATTTTACTGGGCAAACACCCCATCGGCTCCTCACGACAGCCTTCCTCGCAGTACTATCTCCTAGAGATTTATTTGACGGGTGCGAGGCGAGTGGAGATGTTTGAAGTGTGAACAGCTGTAAAAGTAGTCTCTGGGAGAGTGGGGAAATGATGAATTGCAGCCTGGGAACAGTAAGCTGATTTGAATAATCAGGTTTCAGAGTGTGGGGCTGTTCATAAACATCCTGTCCTGCCTCAGCAGAGAAAAGAGGAACAGGAGGTAAATGAAGCAAAAAAATCATTAATACAGATAAATGGTACAAATGTCTGTACCTGTGTCATCTGCTTGGAAAAGGAGCTTATGTGCTTTCCAGATCGGTTTGATTCTTGTGGGATAAATTAGTGAAAAGCCTTTTCTGCTTATTTGCCCAGGTTACTTTTTTTTGAGAGAAGTCTGTTGTAAAACACGAGCCAGCATAGAGTACATTGAGATGACCAAGGTAGTTTAGGTGATCCAGTCCTCTCAGCTGATAAGACAAGAACCTATTAGGGATTTGTGAAAATGGAAATCACATTAAAAACATGAATTTACACTGTCTTTGAAACTTTTAATTAAAAAGCCCCAATCTCTTTTTGGCAGACTGTTCCTGGAAAATAGCAAACTGGAATGCAGTGAAAATGAAAATAACGTTCTTGGCCAGGGTGGAAGTGGGACCGTTATATATCGGGCACGATACCAAGGAAAACCAGTGGCTGTGAAAAGATTTCAGATTAAAAAATGCCAGGGTTCTCCCACTTCAGCTGCAGGTACAGTACACAGAATTGGTGTCGGGAATCGGCTCTTGCAGTCTCTGATCCCAAGCTAAGACTAAAGAGCCTTCGCTCTCCGAAGTGCTGGCAGCACCTGTTTAAATACAGCTTTGAAATATATAGCAAAATTGATGTGTTTCCATGGAGGAGGAGGATGCATCTTAAAGAGTCCTTCACGAAAGCACTTGTAGCGATGAAGGTCATTGGCACTGCAGGAAGCTTCTCTCCTGCAGGTCAATGTGTGGACTCACAGGGTGCCAAGGCAGAGCCCTTGATTGGGGTGGGAGGCAGGATTTAATCTCCTGTTCCCAAGCTATTTGGCAGTAAGAAGTGTGGATTTGCATGGGTTTGCACTAAGGACTTGTGGGTCTCCACCTTTGAATAACTCTTTTACTCCATCTGTGCCAGTAGCTACAGAAAGCAAATTGGAAACCCTTCTCAGCCTGCCAGCTCCTCCAGGCAGGGACAGGCTCTCGTACTGCACAGGCTGTCTGTCAAGCCCAGGTTTCCAGCAGAGCCTCAGTCCATGGACAAAGGAAAGTGGAAAGTGCCTCACTTTCCTCATTTTTGTCAGGAAAGGAGGCAGTGAACCCCTGAGCGGTAGAGGAGGCCAACTGCTGTCCCAGTGACAAATAACCTTTGGAAAGACCAGACCTACCTGAGCAGCCTGTGGTGTCCCATGGCAGAAAGACAATTACTGTGAAGGGTCCCTCTTCTGGCAGGGCAGCCAGGAAAGAATAGGGAAGACTTCCACCAAAGGGTCTGCAATGTGCTATTCACACCCAGAGAGTCCCTGCTTTAAAAAGCACAGCATGAGTTTTCCAAAATCACCCAGATGATACATGACAACAGTGTGTGCCAGGCGCACTCAAGGTTGGTGTCAAAGGACCAAGGGAGCACTTGCTTCATGAGGCATATATCCTGATTATAGCCAGGATGTCTGTTAGTGGCTCATGCACCAACATGAGGATGCAACTTAAAGCCCTGCTGTTGGCATAACCCCACAGGCTGCCTTCCTCCTGCAGCATTTGCTCAGTGATTAGCACCTTCCAAAGAGTTTCTGACTTGGTTTCTCAGCTGGAGAGTGAGACGGGGTTTGTGTGTCTTGCCAGATACGATGCTGAAACATCTGAGAGCCATGGATGCCATGAAGAACTTCTCCGAGTTTCGCCAGGAGGCCAGCATGCTCCACTCGCTGCAACACCCCTGCATTGTCTCCCTCATTGGCATCATCATCCATCCTCTCTGCTTTGCCCTGGAGCTGGCCCCTCTGGGCAGCCTCACCACTGTATTGTCTGAAAACTCCAAAGGTAGAAACAGGGTCTCCCTCCTGGGAGAGCTCACTCTCTCAGTCACGGTAGTGACAAATGATCAACAACATTTAAATTACTGCTTGATTTACTGAAGGGGATTTTTTTCCAGACTAGGGGAAGTGGGAGGGATGGAACTGCTCTTAAACTGTGCCTTTGGGAACCTAGTAAAAATTGATGCTCCGGATTTTCATAACTACTTTGGAACCTGGATTTTCGATTTCTCTGCAAATTAATAAGAAGTGCATCTCACTTCAGTGCTGCATGGGTAATGTTGTGTTCTTCCTCCTGCAGATGGGTGTCTGGCACTCTAAATTCTCTCGTAATTATTTGTATTTCTGTCGCTGTCAAATGAACGACAGTAATTCCAAGATAGGTTGAGGCCATCTGACCCTCCTGGCACCTTGGCTTTGTGTCAACTTTCAGTCAAACACTAATTTTCACCAGAAGATTTAGGGGTCTAGAAGTGAAAGGGTTTAAAAAAACAATCTAATAGAACTGTCAGACGTGTATAGTAACATGAACAGTGTCATTTCAAATCATGGCATTGAGTGATGTTTTAAAACGTTGTTTGTTATTGCTCTGGAGTTTAAAAGAGGAAGAGAAAGGGGAAAAAAAAAAAAAAGCAGTTACTGCAATTACAAGAACTGAAGACAGGTTGTTTCTTTGTGGCAGGGTCTTCCTTTGTGCCGCTGGGACATATGCTGACACACAAAATAGCGTATCAGATTGTAACAGGCCTTGCCTACCTGCATAAGAAGAACATCATCTTCTGTGACCTGAAGTCGGACAACATTTTGGTGTGGTCCCTGGACGTCAAAGAGCACGTCAATATCAAACTCTCTGATTATGGAATCTCCCGGCAGTCGTTCCACGAAGGTGCTCTGGGAGTGGAGGGCACACCGGGCTACCAAGCTCCTGAGATCAGGCCTCGCATAGTCTATGACGAGAAGGTAACTGTGGTGTATGAATGGGTGCAGCCCCTGTGTGACAGCGGTGGGTTGCTGGCTTCACGCACGGGGCTGAATTCCCTTATACATGCATGGTGTGCAGCACTAGCTTTCCCACCATGGCCTTCCTTGCTCTCCACCCACCAAGGGAGGTTTGCCCTGTTTTCTTCTCACTGTTTCTGGCTTTAGGTCGACATGTTCTCATATGGGATGGTCCTGTATGAGCTGCTGTCTGGTCAGCGGCCTGTGCTAGGACAACACCAGCTCCAGATTGCAAAGAAGCTGTCTAAAGGGATCCGTCCTGTTCTTGGGCAGCCAGAGGAGGTGCAACTATATAGGATGCAGGCACTCATGATGGAGTGTTGGGACACTAAGCCAGAAAAGGTACAAGACAACCCTCATTACCGGTGTTTTCTGATTGTGTAGCTACAGGGATCTGGCGGCGCTCTTCACGCAGGAGAGCTAGGCTCTGTCTCGGTACAGCAGAACAACTCAGTTGCCCATTTACCCTTCCTGCTGATATGGCCCAGAACTTCTGTTGACTTAAATGAGAGTTTTCTGAATGAAACAATGGCAGATTGGTGGCCTTAGACATCTGCGGTGACATGAAGGTCCTTTGACGTCAATGGCAGTTAAGCTATTGATTTCACCAGGGCAAGACGTTACCCATAATTTCTAGAAACAGCTACAGTGTCATGCTGTGAGTGTAGCTACAAAGACTTCAAAGACCCTCAGATTATAAAAGGCAGTATGAGGAAGAAAAGGGTTCAAAGTACGAGAAAAGGATTATGCTGCATTACATTTTTCATTAATTACAAGTTGGCGTTTCAGAGCTGCTGTCCTTCAGAGGTCAGCTTGATTCACAAACAGCTAGACACTGTCATGACAGTGGGCCAGCTTCCAAAACTCATAAACCTGAAGAAATACATCAATAAAATGTGTAAGAGAAACACACATCAAACCATGGAAGTACAGAAGATGTTTGGCTTCAGTGTCTGGGATACAGAGGATACCAAGAGCCAATGAGGTGGGATTTATAAGGAGAATTTGGTGAGATTTGAGAACATAGCAGAAGCGTTTATTAAAGAAGTCCTACTTCTTGGCCCTCTAGCCTTAATAAATAATGATTATTATGTTTCTTTTATTTCATCTGGACTTCCAGCTGTCTTGTGTGACATATGTCCTTCTCTTTTCCTTTCCCCACAGCGTCCACTGGCCATTTCTGTGGTAGGACAGATGAAAGATCCTACCTTTGCAACATTTATGTACCTGCTATCCTGTGGGAAGCAGTCTTCCTTCTTCTGCTCCCAAGGACAGGAGTACACTGTGGTGTTCTGGGATGGGAAAGAAGACACCAGGTGAGACGGCTCATATTAGTAATTTCTTTCTTTTTTCTTTTTTTCTTTTTAAATAAAAATCCTTCAGCATCTTCACTTATGCCTCTGGGAGGGAGGTAAAGAAGGTGAAAGTGAATTTGGGTGAATGCCAAGGATACGGTGAACACTGTTTTCCCAAACTCTTTTAATTGGGAACAGTGGTTGCTTTATAAAGGATATTTAATGAGCTTAACTCTGCTTCAGTTAATATGAGGAGAAGATTAGGGCAGTGTAATGATTCACACACAGAGGATGAAGCATTTGCACATGAGAACAGACGTGTTCTGCCTTTCCTAATGAGGCCATTTAACACTAAACCTTTCCTAATTGAGAGTGCAGTTCCATCTCTGTTCTGCAAAGCAATTAAGCACATGCTTAAATCCTGTTGAAATCATCGGGAGTTAACCACATGCCTGAAGCTGTGTGTGCATCCAAGTGTATACTTCCAGTAAAACGTGTGCTATACTGAATAGGCATGTGCTTTAAATGTTACTAAATTGTGTCTGAGATGATGGTATTTTGCTCAGCCACATGTGACCCATGGCTAGTTAGGTTTATTTTTATGGATATTACTGATTTTTATAGCCCCAATCTTATTTGGAAAGATTCACAAACTGATTTGAAATTTATATTAATGTGTTCATTATTTGTAAGCATTAACCTAATGGGAAAGGTACGTGACTTGTTCATGAACTATTTGCTTTGCTATTTGTGGTGCCTGGTCAGTCGTTCAGTGCAGACAGTATAACTATTCCTGCTAAAACTGGTGAAACACATGGGACTCACAGATGTATTTTGAATACATGGATGTTGTCCAAATATTCACAGCAATATATCTCAGTGAATCTGCTTCCTGACTGGACAATCCAGTTGCTGGAGACTGCTGAATAACAAATTACTTATATGTGACAGATTTCAGGATGTGTAATTGCTTGTGCCACAGTTGGTAAAACATCTGGGGCTCACAGATGTGATTATGAATATCTACTTATTGTTCATACACCCAAGCCCAATAAACTTCCCCAAATCCCAAACAAACAAAACCCTTTTCGTTACAAAAAGATTAATTAGGTATATTTATAAATTATTTTATCGGGTTACAGGTCTTTGCTCTAATTTGGAAGACTCATGCTCTTCTGTTTATGTACTAGAATAAGTAATGAAGCCAGATAATACTGAGGCAGTGAACTTGGAGAACGAGCACATATTCTCTTGAGAACCTAATGGGCAAGATGGGCTAAGACCTCCCAGATATTAAATACTCCTGTTCAGCTGGAGGTATTTGTCTCACAGCTGAATTATAGTAACAGACCACGTAAGTTCTCCTAATCCATTTCCGTGCAAACTCAGATAGCTGAGTTTAAATCTTCACAGAAGCAATTGCATATCTGCCCCCTGAGGAAGAGTCGTGGCACATCTGTATTTCTCTTCCGTTACGATGACCATTTGGAGGGGTGTAGATCCTTGCAGCATCATCCACATCTGGACAGTCGTGTTACGTCTTGGCCAAAAGTGCTGAGTACTGTCCTGTAGCAGTTTGCAGGCTGAATGTCGGCTATAGGAAATTGTTGTTTGCTCTTTTCAGAAACTACACGGTGGTGAATCCAGAGAAAGGAGTCATAGAAGTGGAGAGGATGAGCTGCCCAGGAATGAAGCTATGCTGCCAACTAAAATTTCAGAATGCCCTCTGGGCTGCCACTGAGGTGAGCGTTGCCCACACTTCAGTGCCCCGCTCAAGAGGGGCCTCGTTAGAAGAGACACAAATGAAGAGAAAGAGCCTATTAAATTAGTAAAGCTAAGAGTATTTGAGACAATGGGCGTCTCAGATGAGCAGCATGACTTTGCATCTGCTGTCTGCGGGTGTATTGTTTCTAGCTGTTATATAGCTGATACCTAGATTAAAATCGTGCCTCCTGGTGTTCAAAGCGATCGTGGGAACCTCGGCTTTCCGAGGCGAAACTCTCCAGATTGTAGCATTATCTGCACCCAGGGTTTCATCTGGGAAATGTCCTTATCTGTAAGCGATAAAGGGAAGCAGTGAAAGAAACCATGCGTTTAAGGGTGGGGTTTTGAAAGAGGCCTGAGGGATTTGAAAGTTGGTGGGAAATGGGTACCCAAGTTTTGTGTCCGCTGTGGAAAACTGCAGCTAAAAAAATAAGAGTGAGAGAGCACGACTGATTTATCCCTCAGAGCCCCTGTCCACTCATCAAAAAGGGCAGTGTTAAGTGTCAGCTGGTTCTGACACAATCGTTTGACACAAACCAAATAAAAATCGGCTGAAACAAACTGAAATGTTTCTGAAGTTCAGTGTTTCAGAGAGGGGAAAAAAGGCCATACTTGCCGAATAGATAATTTGTGTTGGTTAATTCGCCCCACCCTAGCATGAATGCTGAAACTGAGTGAGATATAGATCATTTTTTTCCCTGTAGGAAAATAAGATATTTTGAATTTTTCTGTTCCCAAATAGAGGTAAAGTTCAAATATTTCTAATTTTTTCATAACCGGAAGTATAGCATAATTCAGAAGCATTGTATTTCCACCTTTTTGATCAAAATGAAAAGTGTTGCTATTCCCCAAACTGAGCGCTCTATGTCAGTTTAGTAGATTTACGAGGTGTAGGGCAGGTGTAATTCCACATACAATGTAATACCAGCTTTCCTTGAATTGACAGATTAATGCAAAATAACATACAGCATGTTTCAATTGTCCTGGCACATTTGGGATTTGTGCAGTCAGGGTTGTCGAATGTTACTTTTAGATGTGGTGATAAAACACCTATAATGGTGATTTTGGTGGCTTTTGGATAGTGCATATATTGCCCACAGCTCATTCTGGGGAAGGCAGTACCTGCTTTCTACCCACAGACAGGGCAAATGCTCTCCAGGGAAAACAAAGAGAGATCCAGGCTTTGGGTATCGAAAAATACAGGTAAAAAACGGTTTTGGAACCAATTTGATCTTGTTCAGGTATCAAAATATGAAAAGCATGGAAGATTATTAAAATTTACAGAGTTTTATGTGCTCTTTCACAGGACCAGAAGATTTCTGTGTATGGGTTGCAGGGCATGTGTCCTTTAAAGACTCCGCAGAAGGGTTTAGACACTCCTGCTACTGTGAGCTGCTTTCTAGTAATGCCGGTTGTCAAAAAGGTAAGGAGGAACCTAAAGGAAAAAGGGCATTAGTGAGACTAAGCTGTCTGCTGCCGGGCCAAGCTGCCAGAGTTTGCGCAGCTTGTCACAAGCTAGTGTTGAAGGACTTTGCGATGCCCAGGAACATTTTGGCAGCGCGAGGAGAAGGTTTCCAGGTCTTTGTGCCTCTGCCAGAAGACAGAGGTGTGGGCAAGAACCTGAGTCAGGGGATCAAAGCTGGCACTTCCAAGCCTGCTGGGAAAATAGTCAAAATAGATCAAATTCCTCTGCAAGCAAGTTTTCCAGCTGTGTTTCCACATCACTGGAAGACAAGGTTTAGGCTGATCAAGCAAAGTAGAGAGGACATGAAACAATAATTAGAATAGAGATTTGTTAACTGCTAATGCAAGACTTGGGTATATCCCAGCTCTTGTACCCATTCTTTTCCTGCTGTGTGTGGATGCTGTCATTTGTGCGCACAATCTTCTTTAAATATTATCTAGGCTCAGCCACACTTCTTTTTTGGTTTTGAATGAGAACACTTACATAATACAACTCTTATGGGTAATACTCTTATGGGTAATATGGGTAATTACTCTTCTGAGTAATAACAAAAGTTATATGCTATCTGTCTAGTTCCGGAATTGCTAACATTCAGTAACTGGCAAGAGAAATCTGACATGACTGCCTATTGCGGGCAAGTCTTGTGAGATGTATAAAAACTGTTTTCGAGCTAAATTACCTCCGGTTTGCTTACAGCCACCTCAAGTAAAAACATATAATTATGTTCCAACATTATTGGTAGCTGTGTAGTTTTTGCAAATGCCAGCAGACTGGTATGTGTCTAAAAGCTCAATATGGAGCAGCTCTTGAAGTGACAGTAGAGCTGGTTTATACCACATCCCCGTTCTGCGTTATTGTCCATTTCTGGCTCATTTGCCCAGACTGCTGCATCGCTGCAAACTGAATCCAAGGCAGATGGTTGGTGTAAGGTGTACTGCTTCACTTCCAAACATGGTGTAAGTAGGACTAAAGTAGGACATAGATGTAAAGTTGGCACAGGGATGAATTTCACCCGCCGGGAGGCTGCATCTGTCGGCTTTCTTTGGCTCCCAGACCTGCAGCATTTCTCCGCCGTAGAGTTTCATTTCTGATGTGTAGGGCAAATTTCTTTTTCATGCTGCCTGAGGTTTTGTCCAGGACAGTCGAACGAGTCTTTCACCTTCAGATTTTCCACTGTCATACAGCTTGCAAAGCCATTCCTCAGGGGTTACGAGTGGCTTTATGTCTCCTGGTTTCTATTTTCAGTTTGTGGCTTGCCTAGAAAATGTCATAAATAATGCCAGGCCCTACAATAGTAATATTGAGTCTAGACACCTCCCTTCCTCCCCCGACCCTACCCAACCTTCCAGAAATCCACATCCCTTTGACACACTCCTTAGTTTATTGAACTTACTTTTTCCTCTCTCCTTTCTATGAATGAGTTTGGCAGTGAAATAGCCAGAGCAGCAGCCATAGGGATGTGCAGACCAGGTTGGCAAGAAACTAAACCATTTTTCGAAACAGCCAGTTCTTCCAACAAAGCTAAGTGGAAAGCTTGCACTTGTCAAACTCGCTGTACGGCGCAGCAAGCTGTGTCAGAGTTATCACATAGTCATTATTGTCCAGCGGAGAAGAGAATTGCTCGCATTTCCCTGGGAAGAAAGCCTTTAGCTGATGAGATGTGAGGTAACTAGCAGTCAGAGAATTGCCGAGGGATGTTGCTGGGAAGGGGAATTCTTTATGACTGCCTTGGGAAGACTGATCCAAAAGAAATAGTTTCCAAAACTTGGTTTCTCATCCAAAGGAAGCATCATGGAAATTTAAAAGCAGCAGAGAGGGGCCCAGAATCCAAAACTTGCCCGCCAAGGAAAAGTCTTGTACAGTTTAAGCTTTTTTGTTGCATGCTTTCTGTCACCAGTATCATTGTTTTTGGCAAACAGTAAAATTTTCAGTAAATTTCATTTCAGAAAAAAAAAAAGCAAACAAACAGGTTAAAAAGAGCAAAACAAGATGCTTTCTGAATTAGTTTGCAGCATTCTTACAAAGAGATGTTGAGGGGGAGAGAAATCTGAATGGGTGCGAGCCTCTGGCCTCTTGCAAAAACCTGGAACACAGGAAAACAAAAGCTGTATTTAACGGCTGCAGCCTGCTGCGGCATTCGCTGCCAGCAGTGCCAGACCCTGCAGGGAAGAGAGGAGGAGGTGACCGAGGCCGTGGTGTTGGGGGCTGTATTTTTTTTTTTAACCTGCTCACAGCGGCCGTCCCAGTGGCTGAGACTCGCACTGTCCTTAGCTGCGAGGACAGGACGTCTGGAGCCAGCTCATCTCCTGCACATCACATACCGTCACAGCCCTGCTCAGAGGCCTTCCTTGCTGGCACAGCGGGACTTCTGGCAGGACGAAGACTTCAAATGCAGTTTTGTTGCTGTGTGTTTTTGTTGGCTTTATGTGGAGCCCAAATGTTGAAAATCAATTCTGAGAAAGTTACTTAAGGTTTCTGGAGGCTGCTGCCCTGCCTGCCTTTGGTCACTGTTGTAATACCCTGATTTGGAGAGTTTTGCCTCCCTGACTCGTTGCACCAGCACCTAATAAAGTCTGGTGAGTCGGTGGCATGCCAGGGTGGGTGGCCTTTGCTGTGTTCTTCTGTGAAATGGGTCACTCCCTCGTCTCGATCAGGAGAGGGATGGCAGGTTGAGGGCATTTCTCAACATTTGTGTTCCTACTCCTTCTGTCTTAAACAGAGCAATAACAACAGTGGCTGGATAGAAACAGGTCCCGATAGCCAAGGCAGTGAGTAATAAATGCCCCAAAGCATAAAATATCTTCCAGATTTGCTTCCACCATTGTGCTGTTCCAGGCAGGCTAGAATTTGGCAGAGTCGGTATTACTGGTAAAGCTGGGTGGGGATCACTGCCTGATTATGGTGCCGATTGCTCAGGGCTGGGGAAATTTGGCCTATGGAACCCAAAAGAGAATCTGGATTCTGTTCTGCAGTAGCTGACACTAATCAAAGAAATCAAAATATTGTTTATGAAGACTATGCTTGGATAATTAAGCATTTTTGAATCAAATGAGACAAAATTATAGAGATCTCTGAAGACTTTAATAGTGTCCTGTGTCACGCTAGGAGCAGTTCAGGTAGACATACCCACATTACAGTTAATTTCAGATGTTCCCATTTCAATTTAAATTTTCCGGTTTTAGTAAGAAATACCTATTGTGAAGGGTCCTTTGGACTGAAAAAGTTGGACCATTTTCACCAGAGAAGTGTGGGCTGTTCTGCTTTGTTTTGTTCTGTTTTAAATAATTGAACTCCTTTCCAAAGAAAAAGTAACCCAAAACACAGCTTGTGCAAAGCATCGTGCCATGTTCCAACCTATTGATGCAACTCCCTGGCAAACCCATATCCAGGAGCCTTTGCACCAGATCCACATGGCAGCAGGGACATGGCACCGAGCACTGCAGGCCATTTGGGTTTCTTGTAATTAGTGGTTAGAGAATTGGGACTGGACTGAGTTAAAGTCCAAGTCCCATTTCACAACTTTCCACTTGCTTCCCTAGTTTTTCCCATTACAGTAAAATTCTGCCGTGATTTGGATTAGTCATATGGGCTCAGCACACTCATGGTTTTACTCATACTTTGTATGTAGATAGTGTCTTTTTGTCCAAGACTCTTAATGAGCCTTGCAAACAGTGCTATCAATTAAACTAATACTTACCCCTATGCTATCTGCCCCGTGATATCTGGGAGCTATTCAAGATACTGATTTTGGCCTCTACGGACTTAAGCAGCCTGGGAGCTATCTTCCAGGGCTGGCACAGCTGAGATCGCTGGAAGGACACAGGCTTTCCCTTAATTTATGAGCAGCAAGGGGTGACGCCCAGTCCCCATTCCATCTTGGAGAGGCGGGCAGTGCCACTGGCATCCCGGCATGCCGGGAGGCAAGGCTTTCCGCCACAGCCAGGCTGCGGAGGGGTGAGGTTGTGTCGGTTCAGCTGGCGGTGCTCTGTCTGGTTCTGTTCGTTTTGCTTTGCTTTAGTCCGGCCAGATTGTAACAACAGCAAAAAAGCCCTGGGCAAAGGGTCTTTTTTTAGAATTTATTGCTCCACAGGGAGGAAACAGAAAGGCCTTTGAGGTAGGTATTGTTTTATCTGCTTCACAGATGGGGGAGTTTCTGGTACAGACCCAAGGTCATGGGGAGTTTTGTTCCCAAGAGATCCATTTCCCAGTCTGTTTAACAGCATTTTGCGCCGCTGTGATGAGCTGGAGGAGTCAGAGAACCGGCGAGCCGTGGCCTTCTCACCGGCTCCCGTCCACGGGACGTGACAGTATCCATCACAGCAGTGCTCCAGAGTGCTGCATCGGAGCTCGACGCCAGCCGTGGCTCCTGCAGTCAGTTATCTATACGTTTAGGGGCAGGTTTTTAACTACCTGCAGAATTGTTCATAATACTTGGCAGCCACTTTGCTGAACTGCTGCTACGTCTGTGCCCTCCGCTCGGATGTCTCTGAGCTGCCAGGGATCCCCAACCAAGAGCACATCTCTGGGAAGAGCGGTGCTGTCAAAGCAGTAGACATCGGATGCAGAGCGATCACTGTATGCTTTTGTTTGCGAGAGGATTGTCTCCCTCTCTTTCTGTTTTTACTGCATTTCTTCCATTCCTCTCCTACCTACACCGATAGCAATAGCTTTACTCCTTTTTGGAAATGAGCCGGGTTTCTACAGCTGGATTCCTAGGATCATGATGGCTGTCTCTGAACATACTCCAGCTTGAATTTGTTAACCTTTGGGGCAGGCTGCCAGGTCCGTCTGTCCTCCCTTGCCAATACAGAGAAAGGTAATACTGGGTGAGAGGAGTATGGCTCCACAGCAGCTTCTATGTAATGACTTCTTTTTATGTTGCTGTTATCGCCGAGTGATTTGGGGTAAGTTACTAGTGTACTTGCAGGATTGTGAGAGGCAGCCAGAGCCTCTGGGATTGAAAGCTCTTGTGTTGTGGAGAAGTAAAGAATCCAGATAGAGAACCCGCTGTCTTTCTTGCAGAACTCGTATGTGGTGCTGGCCGGCTTGTCGGATGGACTTGTAGCAGTATTTTCAGTGTCCCAGGGCATCCCAGGGGACAGCTGCTCCTACCTGTGCTCCCACACGGCAAACAGGTCCAAATTCAACATTTCTGATGACGACCCCCGGCAGAACCCGTACCCCGTGAAGGCCATGGAGATCACCAACAGCGGAGCAGAGGTCTGGTACAGTAACGGCCCCGGCATCCTCATCATAGACTGCGCCACAATGGAGATCAGCAGGAGGCTGGAGCCATTCAGCCCGCCGTCGGTGATCACATCCATTGCCTGCAACTCGGAGTGTCATGGGGAGGAGGTGGTGTGGTGTCTGGACGATAAAAGCAACTTCCTGGTGATGTATCATGTTACCACCTACCAGCTCTGCGCACGCTACTTCTGCGGAGACTGCAGCCCCCTCAGAGACATGTTTACAATCCAGCAGCCTTCGGCAGGCATCCCAGCTACAGCACCTATAAACCACAAAGCGATGGAGAGTAACCCACTGGGGGACATGAGCATTATCTACAGCCCAGAGGTTGGCACCCAGATACTAAACCACCAGGACTCGCTCACAGATTATTGCTCTGTGTCTTCCTACTCCTCCTCGCCTCCTAACAGGATAACCCGATGCCCCTCCAGCCTACCCAGCTCGCCCATGAGCTCTTCCAGCGCACCACTCTCCACAGATTTTGAGGAGTCTGACAAATTTCATGAGCTGAAGCCTTCCCTGGATCACGAGGCTATCCCTGCGGGCGACAACATGCAGCATCTCCAAGCTGTCAAGATTCTTCCAGTAAAAGACCTCATATGGATACCCAGGTAAGTAAGTGGGTCACTTACCAAAGCAACTTCATCAAAATCCCTCCTGGGCTGAATGTGAGATTAGCTCAGGCTAATTCAGGAGCTTTTGCATTCTCAGTATGATTCACCTGGCATGGTTACCTTGAATGGTAACCATTCAAGTTACCAATAAGAAATTTTGTTCCAGTACAATGGTACATCAATTTTATACTCCTTTTTAAAGATACCTAGTGTTGAGCAGGATGGCCACATTTAAGGCCTTGCCAGATTGATTTCAACAGAAATGTGGGTGGTAAGACTCAAAGCCCTGTTTCCCCAGCTACTGAGGAAACAAAGAACAGCAGGCAGCTTCCTTGCTCAGACGCAACCCTGGCAAGTCCTGTTGCCTCCCATTGAGCTGATGGAAACCACTGGGAATCTGATTTTGCTTGTCACAGGGGTTCTCACTGTAGTGGATTCAGGATGCCCCTTGGTGGCATCACAGTGCCCCCTTCCCTGCAGAAGGTCGTGTAACCGGGGGAGGGATTGCAGCAGAGAGGATGGATATCCCACACGGTTCTTCCTCAGCTGTCAGCAGTCCCCATTGCTGAGTACATGTGACATCTCCCTCGTTTCTTTTCTAGGAGAGGAGGGGATATCATCGTTATCGGACTGGAGAAGGAATCCGGCACCCAGCGGGGCAGAGTGATCGCTGTGCTGAAGGCCGGGGAACTGGCACCCTACGGGTGAGGCTGACTGGGCAGTGCCCGTCACACCAGTTTCCAGGGGCACAAGGGGACTGGGTGGCTCTGCAGGCTCCGGGGGCTCTTGGGAGCTTCTTCTCAGCATCCAGCAGCATCTGAGAAGCTCCCAGCCAGAGGAGACGCGGTTGCTGGTTGCACATTGAGGCACGTACATGCTCTTACAGCATGGCAGAAGGTGAGGGGAAGGCACTGTGACCACGGTCTGGTCTCCAAAAGCCACAGAGACCAAGTACCCCCGTAATGAGACAGGCAGGACTGTCTTGCACAATGCAATAAACGTCGGTCTGATCCTGCCTGGTGCCGACTCCCGGTGCTCTGAGGGCACCTGGCAGAAGATCGGTGGAGCTTGGCAGACTCAGGCCCTGCGTTAAGAACAAGAGGTGTATTTATGCAGAGCGCAGTGCTTGTCTGTGGCTGCATTCACGTGGATCAGGTTGACGTTCTGGCTCTAAATGAGCACCTTTGTGCTGTCGGCAGTGACGGGCCGGGGCAAGGCTCCTGGAGCACAGGGGAGAGCAGTTATATACATTAATTTAAAATGTTTCATACAGCGAACAAGAGTCCAAGTGAATAAATAGCTGCTGGAGAGATGGGGGTGTTCCTGCTGATCACTTAAATACCAGTCTGGGATTGTACTATTTATGTCCAAACAAATGGAGGTTAAGCAGTGCTAAGGATTATAAATGATCATTTATTACCACCGGGCAAACACAAGAGATCAAAGTGTGCCTGCCATTCCCTCTACTTGCTAACTGAGTGTCTTTATCAGTTAGTTAGGAGTGGAGTATTCTCTGTATTGTTCACAGGTACTCCTAGGTTGATTTTGCTTTACCCAAATTAAGCATGGAGTTAAGATGAGGTGACACAGTTGTCTCAGAATTGTCCTGCTTTGCTGTTTTTCAGCCTGGCTGGTTCAGGCACGGTGACCATTGGCTCAGTCTGGTTTACCAGAAGGATAAAAAACAGCTGGTAGTGCCTGCTTCCTCCAAGCCCCTCCAAGTGCAGAGCAGGGCCGGGAGGTGAGAGAAGGGAGGTGGCTTCTTAGGGGCAATTTGTGATTAAATAGCAGCTGCCAAGGACAGCCCTTGTTGCCAGTGCTCCCCATCTAGGGGCCTTTCTGGGGAAACGGTTTGGGGCAGGTCTTCCCCCATCTGCTGTCGGAGTGGTAGAAAGAGCCCAGCAAGGTTCCCTTGAACCCTGCAAGGACACAAGTGTCATCTGCCTGGCCACCTCCCTCCGGGGTATCTGCAGGGCCAGCGTCAACCGCTCTTGTTCGATCAGGTAACACGCTTAGAGACCATGAAGGGAAGCACATGCAACACGATGCTGTCACGCAGGACTTCTGCACGAACCTTGTGGGTCCCTGGGCTGATGCCGTAGCCATGCCTGCTGGTCTGGACTCAGGGCTCATACCCTGAGCAGGCAGAGCTGGGCTCTGTCCCACTTCCACACTGCATTTCAGGCTGCGGAGGCTCTGGGCAGCCTGCGAGCTGTGGCATGATGCGGGCTGTTTTGAAAATGCCCAGCTGGCAGCAGGCAAAAGAGTCTGTGGATTTAGCAAATTGGGAGATTAACAGCAACTTCAGAATGTCACGGCAGATTTAAGCACCCACCTGCATGTTTAGGCACCTGAACCCCTTTAAAAATCTTTTCCCATGTCACTGAGCCGCTTGCTTTTGCCGTGACATAGTTTCTGATCCCTCTCTTTGTTACGTTCTCCTTTCTCAAGGATTTGCAGCTTATAAAAAGAGATTTGGTAGCTGGAAAGGAAAGCTTGTGAGTCAGTGCCTCCCAGATGAGCGGCAGCGCACTGTGTTAGCAGAGCTGCTCTCCACTGTAATGCTCCTCTCTGCTCTGTTCTTCCTCTCCCAGGACGCTGGTGGATGCTGCTCTCATAGCAAAGGACACAGTTGTGTGCTGCTTTGAGAACGAAAACATGGAGTGGTGCCTGGCTGTCTGGAGGGGCTGGAGTGCCAGAGACTTTGACGTTTTCTACCAGGCCTACGAAGAGCTGGGAAGGCTTGAAACCTGCATGCGAAAAAGAAGGTAGTGCTTGTGGTGCTGGGAACCGAGGCTCGATGGAAGGCGGAAGCGTCCTGCTCTGAGCGCGCCTGGACTCCGAGACACAGCTCCGGAGAGGGAGGGGATGAGGGGTGCGTGGGGGGAGCGCGCGTCTGGTTTGCTGCTAATGAGCACTGCGGGGCTCCTGTGGCTGGAGCCCCGTCAGGGCTTTTGGAGATAGAAGAAACCGGTGTGAGCAGGGCAGGGACGAGCCCGGGAGCTGGGCCATCTCTCTGCTCTCTTGCTCTGTCACACGCTCCCCTGCAGTAGTCGAGAGCAGAAGGTAGAGGTGGCTGCAGTTCTGCTCATGCCTCTTTTTCCAGTTTCTTCTTCCCCATTTTAAATTCCTTCCTCACCTTCAGCATGCCCTGGCTGCTGCTGCTGCTTTTATAGTGTATATCGTCAGCCAGGAGAGCTCCGTTAACCTCAGCGGGCTCTTTCCTGGGAGCCTGAGCACGTTACAGTCCCCACTGCCTGCTGGCCGGCGGTGTGGTTCCCCGTGGGCTAATTCACCCTGCTCCGGGGGGAAATGCATCTGCTGGAAGCCCTGTGCTCCGAGGCTGCGACCCGCATCCCTGCAAGTTTGTTAGAGGCTACTGCAGGTGTAGCCCCTGTTGTGACTGCTGTGTAGACACATCCAGGTGTAAGAACCAGCAATAAGCTTTGGCTGGCCACTGCGTTTCTGGTTCCTAAATGCTATTGTGGTACAGTGTTACTGTGAGAGAGCCTAAAATAATCTGCCAATAATACTGCACAATCTCAGTACATGAGTGAGCTATTTAATTGCACTGTTGCAAAGTCAATTGTAAATAGAGCTGATACAAAGCAAAGCCGCTCGGTTTGACAGATACTTCCTGGTGTAAGAGAAGGGAGCCCTGTGATCAGGAAGGCTTATAAACCGTCTTTGCTCCTCTCCTCTTTCTTTTGGTAAATACACTCTGGAGTATCGGCAACACAATAAGCTAATTTGCCTGTGTATCTGTGCAGCTTCTGCTCGCCACAGCTTTTATTTTACCTTCATTAGTGGCCTGGGATGATGTATTGGCTCTGAATACGATTGCACTTATTTATCCCAAGCATGTACAGCAGTGTAAAAAGTGAGCCCGGCTAAGCACCCTGTAAAAAGGTGTACAGTTTGAATTTTGGACCTTTTTTTTTTTCTATCCCAAGAAACTTGTGTGAGTATCGGCAAGGCTGGCCAAGGCCGAACGGGCAGGTTAACCCTCTGGTTCACATTTCTGTTGCAGGCTGCTAAAATATCCTTCTTCAGAAACAGTGTATCTTAAAATAAACAGATTCCTCCCCACAATGACACTGCACTGGTGGCAGTTTTTGTTGGCAACCCATGCCTGCATCAGCTGCAGGGTGCTTGGGATTTGCAGCGGCTGATTAAAATGCGCATCCTCCTGATGAGCGTAGCTGGGATCGGGTTTACAAGTACAGTCTCCTTACCTGGCCTTACATGTCTCCTTCCCTCTGCGGCTCCTCCAGCGGTTCGTGAAGCAGGTACGGCAACACCGCTGCGCCCTGGTTTGCTCTCCCTTGCCAGGACAAGCTTTCCTGCCCGTTGTCTCGGAGACACGGGGAAGAGGTGGCTCAGCCCTTCGCTGCCACCGTGGTTTGACAGGCATTTTCACAGCTGCCCCGAGAGCTTATCCTGACTCAGGCTCAGCTGTGAAATAGCTGTATCTGTATCAGGGCTAATTAACTGCATTTCCCTGAAACTGTGTCACCTACCTCCCGTCCTGCTGCATAGTCCAAATGCACGTGCCTGCCGCGCGGACCCCTCACCTGGGCTGGGGTTTGACCATCTCACAGTCGCCTTCTCCAGGTGCCAGACCCCTTTTACAGGCAGGTATTGGTTTGTGATCCTTGAAGCCCTAACAGGGACTATAAACCGGCTTGTACTTTATCCAGCCTTGCAGGTTTTCTTTGAGAAAACAGTGTCTGGAATAGCCACAGCTGCCCCTTATCGTCTCTCTGGAGCAGAACATCCCAGGCACAGTGCTGCTTCCAAAGCCAGCATGGGGCCGTGCCCCCACGGGCTCCCCAGCTCCCGCAGGGGTCAGCTGGAGCATCTCCCAAGCCTTTGGTGGGCACCGGCCGAGGCCCCGCCACAAAAGGGGCTTTGTTCTGCTCGCCGCCGCGCGCTCTGGAGCTGTTATTGCACGCAGCCATCGCGAACACCCTCCCCCAGACACACTGGGACGTTCCTGCTCCGAAAACCCTGCTGCCATCCTCGCCAGCCGGGTCGGGATGGTGGGGAAGGGGAGGTGGGAGAGAAGCAAACGTCGCTGCATGGTGACACGAGAGGTCCCTGCCACAGGGACGGGAGTGAGTGTGTCCCGAAACCTCCTGGGAACAGGAGGTCAGTTCCCAAAAGCGACTGAGAGCCTGAATGCAGCTACCCTGGAGTCAGGACAAAATCCCCCCCTTCAGCCAACCTGAAACCTCGTTAGCACAAGGCTCCATTAAGTAAGCATCGCATGTGCTGTGGGAACAAATCCCCAGGGGCAAAAATAAACAGACGTTAAAAACAAAACCCAAAAAACCCCACTAGTTCAGACAGTTTAAGTGAGATTTCAGTGCTCTTTCCCAACCCTCCCACCAGTGAAGCCTGTTCTGCTCCTGGCGGGACTGATGATGGCAGGTACAGGTGAGGGGCGTCATCCATCCCCCTGTCATCCATCCCTGGGGAAAGGGATGGGGTCAAGGCCAAAGGCAGGAAAACCCCAAAAACCCAGGAGCAAGGGGCTGCCTGAGCCTGGACGCCGGTGGTAAAAGTCCCCGTTACGGGCACTTGGCCCGGCATAGCTGCGTGTATCGCACTCCTTCCTATTTCATTTCAGCTTCGAAAAATAAGCCCGAGCAGGGGCCTTGGAGGGGGTTATTCCTTCAGCTGGCCGAGGAGAGACGAGAAAACAGCTTAGTTCTATTTTGTCAACGTCAGGTTTCCCCCAGCCCATCTCGGAGCAGCGGGAGCGCACAGAAAGGGCTCGGCACTGGGAGGGAAACGGATGCTCTCAAATGAGATTAACCCTCCGCACCGGCAGCGGGAGGGAGGCGGCTGCTGGGGCCATTCATTACTCGCCAAGGGCGCAGTGAGAGGCACAGCACCCGCTGCCACCGGCATTCATTGAGCCGTTCAGCGCCGGAGCCCCGGCTCAGCCGCGGCTGCCCAAACCCCCCGGCCTCGTCCCCTCGCCCAGCTGCCTCCCGCGAGCAGGGAGCCGCACGCTGCACCCCGGGCTTCCTCCCTGGAGTGCTCGGCTGTCCTTTACCCGCTTTAAAAGAAAGAAAAATAATTACCATCTGCACACTGAGCCCTAGGCCTGGTTTTAGCTGTTTCTTTGCTGGCATCGGTGCGGTGAGTGGGATGCGGGGTCAGGCCCTGGCGTGGAGAGCGACTGCCGTGCCCAACACCTGGGTGCTGGTGGGGCTCAGGGCACAGCCCGAACGTCATTTTTTGGGGCGGGGGCAGGTGTGATGGATGCAAACTGCTGGTTGTACCTGATCGCCGAGGCCCCACACACTGGTGCTCGCTCAGGGCATTTTGGGGACCCAGCACGACCCTCCCTGCGCTGCGGGCACACCGACCCTGCCAGCCTGGGGCTGTCCAAAGCCAACCGGCGCCTCCGTGCGCACAAAACAGGGCATCATTCAAGCTAATTCTGCTAGAAGAGGGAAGAAGGGCCAGTTCTTTGTGCCATTGCTCACGCTGCCCCGGGCAGCGGTGCAGGATTGGGCCCAAACGCCTGCGACAGCTCCCAGAGCAGCGCAGCACCGCACCGCGGTCCCATCCTGCTGCTCGCGGACACGGCTGATGGTATTACACCCTGCGGGTCTCATCACCGGGCGCATCCCTCCAGCTAACCCAGGCGTTGCCTGCAAAGCAAGCCAGGGGAAGGGCAATTCAATGGTGGTAGAAATTTCCCCAGTCCTGGCTGGATGAAATACCATTGGCAGAAAATAGGTGCCCTGGGCAGTGCTGCCCCAGTCGCTCCGACTGTTCCAACCGTACTGCGGCTCCCGTGGTTCCCAAAAGCAGCAGCTCTGCAGGAGCCGGGCTGCTCCGGGAGCGGCAGCCGGGCATCAGGCAGCCGGGTAGGAAGGGCAGCAAATCCGATCGTATTTTCTAATCTTGCAGCGTGATTAGAAACTAAAAGCAGGACTTTATTTCCCCAGCCCTTGAACAGGCCGGCTCTTCCGCAGCTCCTCTGCGGCGGCTGCCCCGGTCAGCGTCCCAGCAGCGCGGGCACGGCTTCAGCCGGCCGGAGCAGCGAAGGCGCGGGGGCTGCTGCCCCGGCTGCCTCCCGCTCCCCTGCGCTCTCGCCGTAGCACCACGCTGCCGCTGAAGACCAGCACACGCATTAAACCACACGGCAATTGTCTGCGCTCGTCCCTGCCCGAGGAGAGGACCAGGCAGCTCGTAGTGCTTTTGAGGCTTAAAAATGCCATTTTTTCAGCTTCATTTTTCCAAGAGCTCAATGGGTGACTCAAGTGTTTTTTCCCCTTCTCTCTTACATTCAAAATGCAGCAAAAAAAAGTACCATTATTTAATATATTAGAGCAAATCTCACCTCTCATGCCCCAGTGACAAGCGTGGGGGGCAGGTGGGCATTTACACACCAGCTCAATCTGCCCCATCCCGCACCACACCAAGGGCTCTCGGCTTCAGCGTAAGGAAAACAAAATAAGGTGATCTTTAAGGGACGTGGGGAAAGGGGCAGGGCTGGCTGTTTTGTATTCTGCTGCCGAAAGGACAGAGGAAATTAGTTTTCTTTAAGCAAATGTTAAAAGGACAGGAAATATTGTGGCTATTTCAGGCTGCCAGCCTGTCCCCGGCTTACCCCGGACCCGTGGCGGTGGGATGGGCAGCACCGTCGGGCTTCGGTGGCTTAGCCGGCACCGGGGCCCTGGCTGTGGTTTACCCTGGGCGGGAGAAGGCTGCTGCTCTGCCAGGGCAGGTGGCTGCTCTTCGTCACCAACGCTTAACAAAATTACACCAAGAATCCCTGTTTGTGCTTTTGTGTTTACAGCAGCACCTGGCCAGGCTCCGCTGCGCTTCGGCTCCTGCTAATTCCTCCTTCATGCCAAACTGTGACCCCCCTGCCCCTTCCCCGGCCAGCGCTGGCAGAGCCGCGGCACAGAACCGGCTCGCACGGTGCCACCGAGCCCCGGCAGCGTGCCGCGACCATCCCGCTGCCCCTCCGCCTGCTCCCTGGCCAGAGCAGCTCCGCTAAGGGGCTGGCTCCGGGGCCGACCCTTCGTTAGACACTTGCGGTGCCCACAGCCCATGACGGGGCGAACCCTCCTCCACCCTGCGAGCGCTTGGGGACGGATGGAGGCATGCAGGGATGGAGGGATGGGGGTTTGGAGGGGTGCAGAGGTGGAGGGATAGAAGTCTGGTGGGATGGAAGCGGCTTTGGTGACATACAGACATAGGGAAGCGCAGCCGTGTGCCCAGGGAGCTGGTGGGGTGGGCAGAGAGGAGCTCAGGGCCTGGATCCCATCAGGGCTCTGCCCCCATCCACCACCTCTTCCCTGTGCGATCACACAAGAGCATGCCCCCAACTGCTGCGTTCCGGCGGGGCGTGACAGCACCCTTCAGTTTCCATTGCAGTTTTTATCAAAAAAGGGCTGGCTGCTCCCATCTCCACGTGCTTTGCAGGGAGCGGGAGGAGCTCAGCACCCCACGTACCTGCGGGAGCCGCAGACTAACCCGTGCCACGCGTTTGCCCCTTCCTTCTCCATTTGCTGTCTCGAAAATTATAAAGCACAGCCCTATTCGGAGGGTTAGACAAGAAGAACCAGCCCCCAAAATAATTCCCTTGGCCGCGGTGGCCTGGCCACACTCGGCAGAGGACAAACGGCTCCTGCCGCGGGCGGGGGACACCCGGCACCGCCGCCAAACCTGCTGTCCCCGGCCAAACCTGCTGTCCCCGGCCCTCCCGGCACGGCTGCAGGTCCCCGTTCGCCCCCAGGGCCCCACACAGGGCTGTGTGGGGACACGTTGGCTGAAAGGACCGTTAAGGCGGCCGCATCCTGCCATGGGGCCCCGCTCCCTATAAAAACTCTTAGGCGTCGGGGGCTCCTCTATACAGTTCAGTCCTGTTGTGGGGTTTTTGTTGGGTTTTTTCCCTCTTTTTTTGACAATAGGGTCTTTTACACAGCAGGTCTGAGGAAGGCTCGGAAAGCCCCCGCCAGCGCGCACTCCGGTTGCGGGTCCCGGCTTCGGGGCCGCGGCTCCGGGGCTGAGCCCCCACCCCAGGTGCAGGATGGGGGTCCCAACCCCACACACTGTCACCCCGGGGTCTGGTTATTGCACCAGCGGCGATTTGGGCCGGTTTCCATCCTATTAAACACTTGAGCGCGATCTTCCGGCCCTAATAAACCTTCCCCCCAGGGACGTGTTGGTCTGACCTCTGGAAAAGGGGGTTTCCCTCCGATTTCCACCGTGGTGACGGTCTATCCCTTATGGCTGCAGCGAGCCGTGTGGGGAGGTGGGAAGGCTGCAGCCTGGATGGGACCTGGGCGGGTACGGGGATGCGGATGGGGATTGGGGTGAAGATGAGGATGAGGTCAGGAATGGGGTTGGGGAGGGGATGGGGGCTGAGCTCACCTGGGGCAGGTGCTCAGCACCAGAGGAATCACAGAAGAGTGATTTTCGGCCACAGGCGGCCGGCCGGGGCACGTACCCACCCCGCGAGGCTGCACGTCTGCGGCAATTCGGGTTCCCCAGGGCCATCACGGTCCTGCGGCGCTGCGCGGAACCCCCCCGGCTCCACCTTTCATTTCTGAACCGCCCGACCCGCTGCCCGCAGAGCCCACGCCGGCAAAGCAAACAGCCCTTATCTGCCCCGTATCGCAGCGCGATCGCTTTGGAGGTTTGTTTTATCACGGAATTGCTTTAAACTGTGCCCTTTGTATGAGCCCTCTTACCGAAAAGTCAATAAAGCACAAAGGTGTTGGGGTTTTTTTGTCTTCCTTTTCTAAAACAGTCGGCGAGGCATAGCAGGACCCGGGCAAAGTCCTCCCGGCACCCCCAGCCGCGCGGCGGGGACCCCCGATTTCCGAGACACTGGAGCCCAGCGTGCTGGAAATGTTGGAGCCGATTCAGGTCAATTAAAGTCGAGATTTTTATTGAATTAAAGTGTGAAAGTAAATACAGCCAGCCCAGTATTCGGTCTGTTATTTTTTTGATGTTAATTCAATTTTTTTCACCCCGCTCATAAATGTGATTTAAAAGGTGGTAGAGATTCCTGGGCTGGAGGAGAGCCGGGAGATGGGTTTTGGAGGTTGGAAAGGACGCGGACGGGTTTCTTGCACCTGGGAAAGCGTCGGCAGCGGTTTGGACGTGAGGAATAAAAGCGCTTCTGGCAGCAGCAGCCAGGTGAAATCCCATAAAAGACTCGGGGAAGGAAACCTCATGGGATGCGGCTGCACTGCAGCCCAAACGTGCCTCGGCCGCGGTGTCTAGGACATCGCCAAGGCTGCCCGTGCCCCACGGAGGAGACGGCCTCCGAGCTCAAATTGGGACCAAAAAAACCCCGAATTTGCTCCAGTCAGCACGGCAACTCGCGCTGCCAGCGCGCCGCTCCGCAGAGACCGCAGCCCTGCGTACAAAAACGTTTGTTTAAACAGGTCCCGGCGTGGGCAGTGTCCCATCAGCCCAGAAACCCCCACGTCCCGGAGCGGAGCAGAGGAGGAGGAACCCGGTGGGACCTGGAAGCATCTGCCCCCGGCAAGGCGCTAACCCGCTCTCCGTTTTTAATGCCTCTGAAGGATTTTCTTTCCAAAAAGCTCTCGAGTGAGGCTGGCTGCGCAAGCGGAGTATTTTTAGCAAGTATTCATGCGAAACGACTTAGGCTCATAATTTGCAGTGTAACGTTAGAGCTTCAACAAAAACTCAGCCTAAGCAGATTTAGGGTCAGCGGGACTTTATTGCTGATTTTGCTGGAAGGAACCGTGCAGCCAGGTCCAGGGAAGCTGCGTGGAGGCTGGAGCTGGTCACTGATTTTTCAGGGCAATAAAACCCCACTGTGCCTAAAGGACTTGAAATCCTTCCACGGACTGTGACTCTGCAAACTTACATATAAATATTTAACCTGTAAATAGTCGCATTGAGCACAACGGTCACCGAAAGTACCACGCCGCCTTTCCTGGGCCCACACTTTCCCGGTGTCCTTTGCCTCTTTTCACTATCATTTACCCTTGAGCAAAGAATTGAGCTGCCGGGAGGGAGGTGCTTTTGGAAAAGAGCAGTAATAAATCCAGCGTGTGTCCCCCCACCCCACTGCCTCTCCCTGAAGTTTCACATGCGATTTAACTCTAGCGACTGATGAACGTTCATGAACAAAGAGCCAAGCGCAGCCTCAAGACGCCCCAGCCTGAGGCTCACAGTGAATTTTGGCCATTCCCCAACAGCCCACGGGACAGCCGGGCTCCCGAAGCCACCCCACAAACGTCCCCAGAAGGAAGGACCAAGGTTGGCTTCAGGGTCCTTTGCAGGTCCCCCCCTGTGATGTTCAGCTCAGCCCCTCCTGTTCATCAGCTCCATCTTCTGCAGGTGATAACCCACCCCAGAGCTGAGCAGCTGCCAGGCTGCTGGAGGACGAGCCCCGGGGACGGTCACTGCCGGAGGACGAGCCCTGGGGATGGTCACTGCCGGAGGACGAGCCCCGGGGACAGTCACTGCCGGAGGACGAGCCCTGGGGATGGTCACTGCCGGAGGACGAGCCCTGGGGACGGTCACTGCCGGAGACCAGACCCTGGGGAGCTCCCGGGTGGGGACATCAAGCCCCTGACAAGCAATGCGGGACCGGGGAGCGAAGATACCTGAAGGGTGAGGATGGTGATGGGTCATCCCATCTGTGCTTCCAAACATGGTCCCTCACCAGTCACTGGTCAGCAGACGTGAGGGGCCTCGAGCCACCGACCTGCCATGCGCGAGCAATGGGCAAGGGCGAGCGGAGCCAACGAGGGCGAGGAACCCCCGTGTGACACCATCTCTCACCATGAGCCCCAGCAAGACGAGAACAGCAAAGCGTGTCCAAGCTCCGCCTCGAGAGTTCATCCTCCGTGCGGGTGCGCGGGACAGAGCTCGCACCCATGGCTGGCCAGAAAAGGTGGAAGGGTTTAAGCCCAAGTGTTGAAGGGCTGCAAAGATACTATTGCGGTGAGCATGCCCGCGACCAGCACGGCATCTGACATGCGTTACATACGCTGGAAGAACGAGGGAAAGAAGTGTCTCGTGTTTTTTAATTGTTTTAATGAAGAAGAGAAGCATCTCAATATATAGCAAACGACTCTCGGTCACCACGTTCTTCAGTTTCAGGATGACACCACCTCATTTTCTCATACCTTTTTTTTAATGGACTAGAGGCAAACCCTCCCGGGTTTTCCAACACCAACTGGCTTCTCGGCATGAAGTAAACTTCTCTCCGAACCAAACAGCCAGAGTAAACTGCGAATGAAATGTTCCAGCCCCAGAGGGGATTTTTGTCAGAGGCTGGGTTAGCACTTGCCAGTCGATGACTTCCACCTGGTCAAGCTCCTTACAATTTGGGCAGCAAATACCGCTTATTTTAGTATAAAATGGGTTTTATAAGGTTAGACTTTATCATAGACGGTTATAATTTGAAATTTAACTTTAAAATGGATTACTTTTAAGCTGCGAGTCCATAAAATACGTGGTCAATTAAGATGTGGGGCCTCAAGAGTTGCCTGCAAGGTTGGTGTGAAACTCGTTTTTAACGCTGCTTGGACAGATTTGGTAACTGAATCAGAACTGCGGCAACTGAGCAAAAAAACCCCAATACCAGATGGGTGCTTTTCATTAAATGGCTTTTTCCATTTACGTGCATTCTGCTTTTACCAGCTGTTATGGACTAAAAAAAGTCCTACATAATCATAAATGTGAATAAATACCGTATAAGTACAGGGCTTTTTTGCCCCCATCTTTTGGTACAGTTCTTTAGGGTTCATATTCTTCAAGCTCTTTTCTGCAGCCACTAATACTAGTTGCTTTTCTTTTTCTTTCCCTTGTGTGAAGAAACACTTCTGTAATCCCTAAGATTTTTGCTTTGGGACTTAATTTTTACATAAAAAAGCCTCACACCAATATTGAACAACTGTGATAAAACTGGCAGCGCTATTAAAAGTAAGTGCTTAACACAATTATTTTTGAATACACAAAACATTATGAAATTATTACGCCTTGTCATCATATGCATTTTAAATGTATAGTTACGGACGTTTTCAGACAGCACAAGCACTTTTAATCTTTTCACAAGGAAAAAGTCAGAAACCTCCGTTAGAGGCGACCAGCTGCCCCAGGGAATGGCACAGCTCATCAGCGCGGGCAGCAACGGGAGCGTACACCAGAGTCAGATGAATGGATTTGTTTTCCCTTTCCCCAAGGTACGTGGCATGAAGTTTATCCCGGGCCAAAACACAACTTAAGAGGTCAAAACCCTTTGTAAGAGGGAGATCCTTTTATCTGGACTTACTTCCCAAAACTGCTTTACATTTATGGCTGTGCCTATGCTGGATGAAAAGATACGGACTGAGGCGGACGACATGAGGAGCTCCGATTGCAAATAAAAAATCTTTATTGCATCTTAGAAGCAAGTCTTTAAAAAAAAAAAAAAAAGATTTTCCATGCACTGAAACCATCCAAGTACCTACATCCTTGGGACTGTCACCAAAAAACGATGAACATTATAAGACATCGACTCTACACTAGTTGCAGTTCATATTCCATACACGTGTAAACAATGGTTATTTCTTCTACTGGAATAGCAATTACTCCGTAAGATCCCTTCAGACATGGCAACAACCTAAGCATCGGTTTTTCTCCATTCCTTCACTAGTCTCCACTTCCCAAAGAGTAGGCAAAGTGGAACTGAGAGCAATGAGACGAAATGGTGCTGGAGGATACGATAGAAAAATATATTGTTCGCTGGTTTTTCTTTTTTTGTTTCTGTTGAGCAAGATATTTACAGGTAGGCGGGTCTCAAGAGATCATCTGCTTCAATGACAATGTCCATTCACTGTCTAAGTCTCAGTGTAAAGGGTTCCCTTTCTGGCTTTAAGGCACTTTATTTTGTGTATTTTTCTCTTACCTTGCTAGGTGTTAATTCATAGGGATCACACTTTCCTTGTATTTGGCCTCCCCATCCCCAGTTCCTCTTAGCATACCAAAAAAAATTCCTAAGCTTACTGGAGTCATTCCAAAAATGTTAAAGAAATTTGGGAAAAAAAGATCGATGAAAAAAATATTTTAGAAAGTAATCTTTGGAGATCATTTACTGCAAGTATGATGTACACTACCTTATCAGTGAGAAGATGCAATACATTCCTAATATATATATATATATTTACACACACATATATATATATATAAAATATTAAAATGACTAACAGATATTCAAGGAAAGGTCAAGAACCTAAAACAATGGATATTAAATAAATTAACGGTCTATCAGATACAGAAAAAAATAATCCCAAAACAAAACTAGTTATCAAATGTAATAATTGTTCCCATTAACATCACGTAACCGACTGAACAAAATCAATGCAATCAGGTGCAGTACACTCGGTATAGAAGATTTTCCAAAGTTCTCGTTAGGGATCTCTAATTGTTCGTTGCGTACTGTCGCTTTGCTGCAAGAGATTCGCACTTCCCGTCCTCTTCCCCTCCCTCATTACGCTTCAGCATTTCTTGATCACACCGTCTCAGCTCCAGACAGGACAGCGGTTGAGGATAATACGCAGAACCCATCACGGATTCTTAAAACATTACGTCCGTATATATGGACCAAATATAAAAGACAAAAATTGCCACAAGGACTAATCGGACAGCAGGTTGTGCTTACTTTCTTCCCTCCCTTGAAGTCGCCTGGCCATAATAAGTGGAAGTGTATTTTCAAACTGAAACAATCAGCCATTTGGAAAAAAAACCTCCTGCGATTAATACCCTTATCATCGCCACACTGATTTGTTTTGTTCTAACGCAAATTAAAATGTAACGGCTATCCTTAACAAAAGAAGCAGAATCTTTGCCCGGTAGCAGTCACAACAAAACATTTAGATACAGCGTTTTGTCACTTGGCTTGCACGCTCAGGTCCCAATTTACAGAATCCCAGCAACGAAGACAGCAACGGAAAAGGTAGGAAACAATCTTTTGTTCATAAGGAAATTCTAATTCAAGTCAGATTTCCGCTGATCGGTCAGATAACTCTTAAACAATTTTTTTGTTTGAAGGCAAATATTGATCACAGTTTTGTTCAAAACCAAGAACACAACAACAAAAAAACCAACGGCCTTGTTCTTCTCAAAACGAGCGCTTTGTAAGAAAACAATGATGATTTCTAAAATATATCCTGTGTGGTCTTTTAAAAGTGAATTATCAAAAAACATTTTCCCAAAAATAAATTAGATAATTAAAAAAAAAGTCTTTTCCAGCATAGCTGGACATTAGGCTGTCCTCACTGAGCCATTAGTATTGCTGCTTTTCCCAAAATTTGGGTCATTTTTTTCAAACCATATTTCAGCCAGCTGTTGTGTGGACCCATAAGTTGAAGCTTTGGACCCCAAGCACATTTTATATTGTTTTGGATCAAGATTAGGGTCACAAAAAACAGGGTGATGCACATGGACTACTCCAATTTCTTGGCTTCGGAAAGTTTTTAAGCCAGCTTGAATGACTTTGTTAAATAGGTCTACGTCTTCAAGGCCCCAACCTTGGATGGAGACATCAAAGCCACCTGCTCGAAGAAGATCACCTTTGTAAATACAGGTAATACCAAAGCCATAGTTCCTCCAGAAACCTGTTTTCTGGGTGAAGGCAAAATGATTGTCACTAGGAACTTTTCCACTATAAACAATCTTTGGATCATACTGGCTGAAAATGATGGGAAAGTATACTTGTTGACCCAAAACTGTATTGGCTCTACACCGCTGGAGGAATTCTGTGGTAAACACTAAGTCAACATCACAGAAGAAAAGTAAAGACTCGTTCTGGAACTGAGAAGATCCGACTTCCAGAGCCAGTGCCCTCGAGAACTCCCCCGACACCGGTAAAACCTGCATGTCAGCCTTGGGGTATTTGGAGCGGTAATCTCTCATCAGCTCGATCTGCTTCGCTTTGTCAGGGTTGGAGTTGGAATTGAAAAGCAGGACAACCAGCTTGACGTTCTGGTTTGGAATGAGGCATGTCTTTTCAAAATTCCCCATGAACCTTGCGAACATGTCAAAACGTCCGGAGAGAGGAATCAGGATGTTGATCTTCTTGTCTTTGAGTTCCTTCCTCTCTACTTTTGATCTGCTGAGCTGGAAGGGAACAAACATCTTCAGTGAGTTGGAGAGGAAAGACAAGGATCCAGAATCCTGGTTGATTTTGCTGGCCAGCTCTTTGGCGTCCATCTCTTCGTGCTCCATAAACTGGATCTTGCTGAATGTCTGCTGCAAGTACGCGTGCCTCCTGACAGGGACAGTCATCTTCTTCCCCTTATGCTTTTTGTACAGAAGCAACAAGTCAAGAACATACTCTGCTCCGTACATTGGATTGACTCTGCGATAGCCATACTGTATTTCCTTGAAATCTATGATCCTCCCCCGGGTCTTAGCGTTGGCGTTGATCATTTCCATGACCTGCATAACAATGTCATCCAACGCTTCACGCTGAGAAGAGTCCATTCCTCTCCGAGGGGGCTGCCCGTCGGCACCCGAATACAAATACTTGCCGGTAAGAAACTCCCACTCCAAGATTTCTTCCCGGTGGCGGGGCTGGAATCGCATGAAGGAGGGTGGCATCCCCAGCTGCAGGTCATCTTTGTGGATTTCTGTATTGCTGTATTTGCTCATCAGGACAATTTCCCGGTGCAGCTGTACAGTCCGGTGGCGCAGCTCTGCTATCTTGCGGCTCAGCATGTAGCTGTGAAGTCTGTACTGGTACGGGGGGTTCTTATTCGGGTGCAGAGTTATAGCTCTGTGTATTTTGCTGTTCCTCAGGTCTCGGATATAGCCTTTTTTGTTCTGCTCATAATTTTCATAAAACAGCTGCTGCATCTAGAAGAGAGAAAGGAGAAGTTAGTGTCTCGGCAGTGTTGTCCTTGTGAAAGTTAGCCCACGCAGCCCCCACTGGGAGAAAATTCCTCCTTGATCGCAGGGCTAGAAGGCTTTCTGAATAAGCTCTTCTCGGGTTTAGGCACAGGTTGTAGCAATACCAGCTGCTATTCAAGGAAATTAAGACGATTATTCATTGTAAACTGGTAAAAGAAACATCTACCATGGATTTGGGATTTATGACAGCCCATTCTAGAGATATCACCATCGGCCAAACAACTGAGCAGCAAGTGGATTGTAAGCTCATTTTTTCACAATACAGCATCACCAGGAAAAAAAACCCCATGAAGTGTTCACTACAAAACTCTTCTGCCTCCCATGGGCTTTAAGAATAACAGTAATAAAGAACATAAAAAAGGATGCCATATACATAGTACGCAAGTATGATGACACTGTCTCCGGTACACCCAAATGCTCTTCAGGCATTAAAAATCCAGCTTACAGAATGTTTTAGTCAAGATGCTAAATATGTTATCTCAAGTGCTGCAAGGCAAAGCTACTGTTCCCCTGTCATTTTAGAATGTCAACAGAAAGTCAAATGCACCTGAGATTCCCAGCAGCAGTTCCAGAAGGCAGGTAATACAGGATGCATATGTACACTAGAATGAAAGCATCCTTAAAGTGGAAATTGCTATTTCAAAACAAGAAGATAGCGAGCTAAGATTAGATTCAGAAGCCTTACGGAGAACTTAAGAAAAGCAGGCAAACCAGCTTTACAGTTTTCAGTAGGTCAGGCAGTAGCTGATATAATGAAAGGCATGTGGAAACCAGGATGATAGAGTGGAAAAGAAGCTGAAAAAAACCCCCAAAACAAAACAAGAGAAAGAAACCCCCTCGTTACATATCAGCCTAGACAATGGACATTTAGAAAGATCACGGGCTGATTCGATGTCACAACACAAATGTCATCAACCTGCCAGAGGAGCTGACATGACAGCTTCATTTGATATAGGATCCAATCTGTTACTGGCAGCAGAATTTGCTATAGGTAATACAGTCAATAAAGCACATGTAAGGCGGCTATAAAGATTAGCAAAGAGCTAAAATCCAAAAGACAAATGGAAGAGAGAATGAGTCAAATATGATGGCAATTAAAGGGAGTGCTAGAAAGAAAATCACAGGCACCGAAAGCCTCCCTTTAACAGACAGTGCGAGTGATGCTTCTACCAGCTGTTGAGACCCAGCAGAAGTCCTGTTTTATTAGGCCTTCAGTTGCATTTTTCCCATTATTGTGGACAGACATTGAATCTAAGGGATAAACTTACACCTGGATTTAATTGCCACTATCTTAACACACCAGATGTGCGTATACTGAAACCTGAAATTCAGCGTATCACTGTGGACAGCACAGGAACAAGCCGCATATGCTTGAAACTGCTCACGTGGATTTTAATCTGAATAAATGTAATTCATTTCAAAGGAGGGAGGGAGGAATGTCAGCCAGACTGAGAAAGAAAGGACATTTTTCTCATGGGTCATCACCAATCCCCCACGCCTTCTCCATTCCTGCTCAAGTTCACCTTCTTGCCCGTTCTTCCCCAAGTGATTCCTGCTGCTTTCATGCTGTCTGTGAGCAACTCGGGCCAGAGGCTGCCTCTTATTAGATAGATCCCATACAGCAACGCGGCCAAAGGAGAACATCTTGGCGATGGCCTCTTGGCAAGCCACAGATCAGCTGCCTGTCAAGATGTACATCCCTTTAGAAGTCATGAGAGATTTAAAGAAGTGCTACGGGCAGAGGTTAGTTGGTCTAATCCTACGTTCAGCTGAGAGTTATCCAAACTGAATGAACCTCATGCTTTCCTGAGAAGCATGTTTTTTCCCACTCACCCAAAGACTGTTCTTCATTTGTATCCCTATATTGTTTCCTCTACTAATAACACTTTATTTTTTGTCCACTTCGAACCTCGCTGCTTCTGTTAAGGGCTCCAGGAGACCTCAAATCACACCTGCTTACGGTTAGTCCTGTAAGCACAATTTATTACAACGGAGAGCTCACACAGCAAGAACAAGACCAGTCCAACACTGCAGGACCCACATGTATATTTTTACTGACGCCACTGATCTATCTTCTCTAACACTGTGTGTGTGTATATATATATATATATATATCTCTCACTAGAAGTATTAAATGCATATGGTAACAGGCTGGAGATTTCACTGACATTTTAACTACAATACAACTATAGACACAGGCTTTCCCAGGAGTATTGTGACATCAGATAAAAATTCTTAAATCATGTCATTAGGCAACTATTATTTAAACGAAAATTGACAATAGGACTTAATTTCAAATCTTGTTTTGAATTTATAAGAAAACAAAATCAAGACCATGCAGCCTGAATGCATTTATTCCAAAATCGCCATCTAGGGCATTCTGAATTAGCTGCAAGAGGAAACCATGAGAAGCAGAAAGGCTTTTAGATTACACAACAAAGTTTTAATAGAATACCGATGGGTAGGAAAACATTATAAAACTTCCCAACGGAAGGAGAGATATGAACCCCTAGCAAACATCCCTAAATAAAATTAACAAGCGTATTTTAAAGCTCTGGCTTGTCATGCAGGAGTAACCTCTTAGCTAGGCTGGCTAACTTCGGAACTTTTAAGACTACTTCTTGCCTCTTCCAAAAAGTAGCTAACTTCAAAAACTGAACTGAAAATAAAACAAGACTTTACTGGTGCTTCAACACAAAGCAATTCACAACTGAAACATCTATTAACGGCCACCTTGCTCCAGCCAAAAAGGTGACAACTGTAACAAACCCTGCGCTCCGGCCAACCCTGCAGCGCAACTAATGAGAAGCACCCCAGTAGCCAGGCTTTTAGATAATCCTGTTTTTCAGAAGAATGCCTTGCAAGGCTGGCACTTCCATTGTTCTTCCTATGAAGCCTCCCCCTCTCCTACTCCAGCGTCCCTCTTGTCTCCTCGCATTCAGCAAGATGTCTACCTGGACTTCAGTAAAGCCTTTGACACTGTTCCCCACAGTATTCTCCTAGTGAAGCTGGCGGCCCGTGGTTTAGACAGGTACACTCTTCGCTGGGTAAAAAACTGGCTGGATGGCCGAGCCCAGAGGGTTGTGGTGAATGGGGTGAAATCCAGCTGGCGGCCGGTCACAAGCGGAGTCCCCCAGGGCTCAGTTTTGGGACCGGTCTTGTTTAATGTCTTCATTGATGATCTGGATGAGGGGATAGAGTGCTCCCTCAGCAAGTTTGCAGACGACACCAAGTTGGGAGGGAGTGTTGATCTGGTCGAGGGTAGGAAGGCTCTGCAGAGGGATCTGGACAGGCTGGATCAATGGGCTGAGACCAACCGGATGAAGTTCAATAAGGCCAAGTGCCGGGTTCTACACTTTGGCCACAACAACCCCAGGCAACGCTACAGGCTTGGGGACGAGTGGCTGGAAAGTTCCCCCGCAGAAAAGGACCTGGGGGTGTTGATCGACACCCGGCTGAATATGAGCCCGCAGTGTGCCCAGGTGGCCAAGAAGGCCAACGGCATCCTGGCTTGCATCAGAAATGGTGTGGCCAGCAGGAGCAGAGAGGTAATCATGCCTCTGTACTCGGCGCTGGTGAGGCCGCACCTCGAATACTGTGTTCAGTTTTGGGCCCCTCACTACAAGAAGGACATTGAGGTGCTGGAGCGTGTCCAGAGAAGGGCGACGGAGCTGGTGAGGGGTCTGGAGCACAAGTCTGATGAGGAGCGGCTGAGGGAACTGGGGTTGTTCAGTCTGGAGAAGAGGCGGCTGAGGGGAGACCTTATCGCTCTCTACAACTACCTGAAGGGGGGTTGCAGAGAGGTGGGTGTTGGTCTCTTCTCCCAAGTGACAAGTGACAGGACTAGAGGAAATGGCCTCAAGTTGCGCCAGGGGAGGTTCAGGCTGGATATTAGGAAAAAGTACTTTACCGAGAGAGTAGTGAAACATTGGAATAGGCTGCCCAGGGACGTGGTAGAGTCACCCTCCCTGGAGGTATTCAAGGAGCGTGTGGATGTGGCATTGTGGGATGTAGCTTGATGGACATGGTGCTGTGTGGTGTTGGGTGGGTTGGTTTTTGGTGTGTTGTGCCTTGTTGTTGTTGTGTGGTGGTTGGCTTGCGTGGCTTGTTTGTGTGGTTTTTGTTTTTTTTTTTTTGTTTTTTTTTTTTTTTGTTTTTTGTTTTTTTGTTTTTCAGGTTGGACTTGATGATCTTACAGGTCTTTTCCAACCGTAGTGATTCTGTGATTCTGTGATTCTGTGATTCTGTGAAGATGCAGCAGGCACGGGACGTGCCAGCATCCTGCAGCCCTGATCCCCCATCCAGGGACCAAGGTACACCCCACACTGGTAGGAAACACAGGGAAGGGTATCGGAGGGGGTTAATAATTCCCTACAGGGAGTATAATGACTTACAAACTATTTTTGCACAGTGGCATGAAGTGCTGTAAATGAAGTCCAAGTGGCCAGCAGCCAACAGAGCAATTTAACCCTTCCTGGGCTGAGGTGCCTGCGGACACTGACCCAATGCTGCAGAAGTGCTGCGATGCCCACAGGCTTTCCTTCACGATAAGGAGCCCCACGTGGATTGCATCTTCTCAGCCACATCTACAAAACTTGAAAGAAATGAGCAGCTCCCTCCATACAATTTGACAGCTCCACCAACATTAATCCATTTAAATCATTAAGACAGCGCTAGTCCTCGGCATTGGATTTGATGACTAACAAGGGCAAAGCCCGACTATCGCCCATCACTGGTAAGGTAGCTTCTACCTCGTTTGGAACCAAAACACTATGCCAAATATTACCTATCAGCACACGCAGGCTTTCGACTCCACGCAATACTGGAATGCCATAAGGAAGACAAAAAAATCGTAATTACCTCCTGTGCACATCATTAACAGGTGGGTGGGAGAAGACAACAGAGAAAGTAATACCTGTAATGTATTTGCTCCTTCCACGTAGCAGCCATTAAACACGTGGGGAGCGTCACAAGCCCAGAATGTGCACGTCTCTAACAGACATTACGTGCAAACTTCCCCATGTCTGTTACCAGATTCTTGTGAGTTGAACTCTTGCAAACTCTTCTTTTAGTGAAACAGGTTTCTCTATGATTCTTTTCAAAAAAAAGAACCTTTCATGGATATTAATTTTGCAATGATTATATTCTAAGCATGCTTTATTCTAGCGCAGAGCACTGAGAGTGTAGGGATACAAAGAAGAGCTACTCTTTATTGACCACTATTTACTCTAGACCTGTTGAAGCCTTAAAAACCCTAATGTTCCCCAAACCATTAGAGACTGAATGTTTAAACTGTGGTACAGCTGTTGTGGGCACTACTGGCTCGTGTCCAAAAGACCAACTGAAAGGAGAGAGTGTTATGTTCTTCGTTTTAAATGAAGAAGTCTTTTGCAGGCCAAAAAAAGTGTACTGGAGAAAATGGACTTTAAAAATAAGACCAGTTTATGCAGAAACTGGCCCGCAGCCATGGATTAGCCCCCAAGGGCTTTCTCTCACAGCTCCAGATTGTACTACCACAGCCCAGAAAACGCAGCCCCACAAGTCTCATGAAAAGCAATCATGGACAAGACATGTTGTATGGCAGGCCTCGAAATGCCCAAGATGTG
This sequence comes from Gavia stellata, assembly GCF_030936135.1. Lineage (NCBI taxonomy): Eukaryota > Metazoa > Chordata > Aves > Gaviiformes > Gaviidae > Gavia > Gavia stellata. The sequence goes on from NC_082606.1 coordinate 21,127,578, forward strand.
CTTTAAATACAAAGCCCAACTAATTAAAAGCTCGAAAGATGGCTAACGTCACCTACCGCGTGAGCACCTCAGTTGGGAGACGAGCACACAGGACCCTCTCTGCAGCTGGTGCAGAGCTGTTCTCCTATGGGAGCAATGAGGGTGCCGGGACAGCCCTTATGCTGCTCCACGGCTCTGCTGCCAGAACTACGCAGGATGCTCGCCCCCTCTCCTCCTCGCTCCTCCTTCCAGAGATGCAGCCGTAGCGGTGCAAGGGGGCAGTTCCTGTCAGTTGGCTGAAGTGAAATGAAAGATGTTTTGCAGCCACATCCCAAGTAACTGTATGAAATAATTGTAGCTGCACTGACATAGCTTTGCCACTTCGGAGACAAACACAGGGAAGTAATGGATAAACACTCATTTCCAGTGAACTTGGCCACTCATTCATCCCTTTAACCTCCCCAGTTGCCACTACAGGAAAGGATGCAGGAAACACCACTCGGCGCTGGGAGATCAGCTGACAAGCGAAGCCCTGAGCTCTGGAGCACGATTAAATGACATGATCTCTCAGACGAGTTACTTCTCACACAGATTTCATCATGTACCACTGGTTTGCATTTGCTTTGTTTCATAAATTAAAGAGGGGCAAGAAAATCAGCTGGACATCCCGAACAGCCAGTACTCAAAATTTCCATAGCAGACTGCTAGAGAAGCAGAGGCAGACCCAGCTGTGATATACTGCGACCTCTGAGTACAGTAACTCCAGGCATGCTCTGAAGCAAGAAGTTTATTTTATACAACACAATTGCCTCTTCTTATATGATACTAAGTGAAACAGCGCCTGTCTCACTCAAGAGCCTCGCAGTGCCTTCTGCACTGCTCTCCTCTCCAAAGTATTCGAGAAAGGAAGCCAAGTATCTAAGGCAAGTTTCAAGCACAGCAAACTCAGGGTCATTGAATTCCCAAAGAATCTGTGAGTTAGTAGAGTTACTGCTGGAGTTCAATCTTTTGTTAACAATACCAAGCAGCTGTTTAATTAAACAACTGTCCTTCTCCCAAGCCCTTCTTGTTTAAGCAAGAAGAGGTTAAGAATTACTTATTCATTTACAATTTCTCAAACCAAGCAGCCTTTAAAGTATTCCCAGCTTGGCAACGGAAAGGAGAAAACCTGCAAAAATACATGTGCCTTCAAAACTGGCATCATGTATTTCACCTCCGACCTTGAGCTTGATAATCTCATTACCCAAAACCTACACGTGGGAGCAATCCACGGCACTTGGGAACTGAGATCCTCCAGTTACAAAGCAGAGGAGAACTTCCCTCCTCCTGGCCCTGCATTAAACTGAGCTTCATCTTCCTGGTCTAAATGACGATACAGGATCCTGGTCTCCTCTTCGTCATGCAGCAAGGATCCCTTCCTCAGGTCTCCCCTATTTTGGACAAGGGAGACAAGTTGAATCAGACCTCCTGTGTAAAGAAAAGAAAGACTAGCGCAATCACGTAACACCCTCAAAAGAAGATAGTTGCTCGTTTAGTGAAACATCCTTCCCCTTGGGTGTATCTGACACACAAACTACACAGGTGCCACTGTGCACTCCATAAAGCCTGGAATTGCTTCTCTAGAGACACAGCTTCATGTTTTTAAAGCATAAACCAGAATACAACCTGAAAGCATTTTGTACCTTAGGAGTAACCAGATAAAACAGAACGTGCCCTTTTAGGATATTTAGATTTAACTGTGCAAACCTCAGGAGAGCTGGATGCAATTGCGGGCTGTACTTCCAAAAGGTTCTGATTTAACAGAAACAAAAACAAGTAAAACACCACTAAATATTAACAAATGTTCTATCCTACGGCTATTAAAGAAGCAGAAGATCATAGGTGCTAATGACTAATTATTGCTATTTCTTGAGAAAGTGTGCTCAAAATTTGTTTCTAGCATAATTTCCAAATTACGAGTCCTGGTGCAAACTGCTGTTCTGCACATGGCTCTCCCTTGCTCAAGTTAAGGCTTTGACCCACGGGGCAAATGATTCAGCTCTCCCTCTCCAGCAGAGAGGGACTGCCTCTGTCCCAGATCCAAACAAAACCAGGAATACAGCGACTCGCCGCTGATTCGTTCATTTAAAGGCCAGACTCAGGGGTGATGCCAAATTACTTGCCCACCGAATATACTGCGTCTCGGGATTTCTTTTCCTTGTTGTCAACTCCACACTTTCAGAGTCTGCAGTACAGGCAGAGTACAAGAAAAACTTGGTTTTCATTATGAATTTCAACAGGCCCATGAAAGAAAGAGCCGCAGCCTTGGCAGTCGGTATCTGCTCTTTCTCATGCAAAGTGTTAAGATTTCAGAGGAGCCGCACATGACCCTTGGAGGGTAGTTTCATGGAGATGATGAGCAGAAAGCTTCTGACACCCTGGCAAATATTTTTTTGGATGCTGGAAACAGCGTTAGAGGGATGCAACCTCCTCTGCGCAGAGGCTACAGAAGAGAAGACCTCTTCTGGACTGCTGCATGATTTTCCACCATGTGTTTTCAAGAGGCAGTAATGTAATCACTTAGAAATACTTTCGTCCATGGAATTCAAAGATTCCTATTTGGGAGCTACTTTCCACATCCAGTGGTTTTGTAGGAGTTGCAAGCCATGATGGATGATAAGCCTTTTTGGTCCCCAAACACTTGGCAAGGCCACCACCAGCTGCTGCTTACAGGGGGTGGAGAAGAAACCTTCTGCTTGGAGAAACCTCAGCTGCAGCCTAGGCACCCAGGCATCATTTCAACATCGGTCCAACAACAGAAATAAAGCCAAAGCAGTGTAGCCTTTCTGCCAGACTGGCTGGGGACAGCAGTGATTTTGTAGCACACACCAGATCAGGTCTCCAGGTCTCCGCCAACACCAGATTCTGCAAGAACCCTGGAGGAAGGATCAGCCCCAGTGGATCTGGCTGCAGGATCCAGCCCATCACCAGCACAGCTTTCTTTTAATGCAAGATGTTTCAGGAACCCCCACCCCTGAGTAGGTACACAGTGCCCTACATGGAGACGATGTCACGGTAACAGGTCCGGGCTGAAGGACAGTACTGAAGCAGTCACATCAGCGCAAAGCTCTAAATCTCTCTGAGCCTTCACAGGAGATTATTGTGAATTTAATTAGGCAAAGAGTTGGCCTCACAATAGCTACTGCTGCAGTTCTTCCCTGGGTGTAAAAAAGTGGAGGTGTATTTCAAAACCAGATTCATTTTCAAGACTTTTGGCACTTGTAGCTTAAGCAGCACCATTTTAGATGAGGAGGGACACAGCTCCCTTCTACATGGCAACAGGCCATGCTTGCTGTTTCTGATCCCTCACAAAGACTCGTGGCAGGAATAGATCTTTTGGAAAGGGGTGAGAGGGGAGCTGGGAATGCTGAATAAAATCCTCAAGACAAGGCCAGCTGCTGAACTGCCTGTGTCAAAGCTGCAGCCCTTTGAACCTGCAGTGCCAGCAACAGCCTCAAAGTGACAGAGCATCTTTCATAACTGCATTCAGGAATCAGTCTGTTTTATGCTTTCCTGACAACCGGTGGTAAAACCACTTCTCTGCCAGCAGCATCAATATTGGCTAATGAAAATTGACAGAAAACTGGGAATATATTAGATTTCTGATTTCTCTGCTAGCGAGCCCTCCTCCCAGCTGCCACAACAGCGGTTCTCGTGGGTGCTGCTGCGTTGCGTCTCTGCCACGTGAGCAGCTGGAAAGAGGGACGTTGTTCAGGACACACTCTTGAAACCATAGCCCCTTCCAAATCGGTGGTGACCTGTCCCTAGGAGGTGGCAGCTGCACACCACCTCATGCTGGCAGGGATGTCTGAAAGACAGAGCAAGCCAGCATTTAAATAAACTCTGAGAGTGGGCTCATTCCATCCACTTGGCTTCGCTGGATCAACGCTTGGCTCCGCTCGCACCTCACCAGTGTCGCCTGGTTTGCAATGCCACAAAGGACAAGGTGATGGCTGAGTAGCTGTGGTGTTAACTGGATGGCACAGCCACCTCTCCTCTCCAGGCCTGGAGTTTAACGAGCGCTCCAACATGGTGCTCACTAACTGCTTTTTCCAGGGTCGTGCTGAAGACACCCATTACTTAAGGTGACTGAACACCCACAGCCCTTTAGCAAAAAGGACATGCAGTGACTCCGAGCTTGCAGGTGATAGGGAGCTCCATGGGGATTCAGCTGACTTCTTTCAGATGAAAACTTCCCCCCATCTGAGAGCCAGCCCTGTTAGCAATTCAGTTTGAAGGCCACTGGCCATCCTGTGTCCCCGCTACCCCTCCAGCTCAGCAAGCTTAGGAAGAGCCGCTGTGGCTGCGTACAAGGCACCAGGGCCTGCGATTAACTATATATCAGCCCCCCAAAAAGCAGAAAGCCTCCCAGCGAGGCCCACGATCTCCCTCCACTCGCTGCAGCAAGGCTGCCTGCCTTTGCTGGCTGCTGCTGAAGGCTGGCCTGCTCTGAACGGGAGGGGAGCCGGCAGCACGAGGCAGCGCTGGGTTTCCTGCCCGGGACCGGTGTCAGCAGGACGCCCCTCCAAGGCATCCAGCAATGAAGCTGGAACTCGCTCTGTGATCCTCTGGCTGCTTCTCCTAAATTAAGCTGGATTTAAAAGAACATCTCCTTTTATTCCTGTCGGTGGAAAATAAGAACAAGCTATGGAGTTCCTTACAAACTCCCGCAGTACCGGTGCCCAATACAGATGTAACGTTTGTGACATAGGCGGATGGTTTCACTGCTCCTCTTTCATCAGCCTGCGAGCTCAGATCGGTTCTTCATCTTCAATCTGTTTTTTCAGCCAGAGCCACCATTTCTGGAGCTGGTTTGAAGACAGTCTACAAGGGCCTGGACTCAATCACCAGCTCGTTTCACACGGGGAGCTGTGCAGGATGACAGCTTCCAGGGTTCACTAAAGCCACACAGCATTGTTCTGAAGTGTGCGTTTTAAACGCGTGCACATTTTTTTTTGCCAAAAGAATTGTTTAGTAATTGCTCAGAGGAGGGGAGGGAAATAAAGCCACAAACCCTTGTTTTATGTGGAGAAGCCACATGTTTCAGTCAGCCCAGGAGGATCCTGCAGCTGAGCCCTGGCCCTGGGATAACGCAGCTTTAGAAGGCTGCGATGGTAAAGAGCATCATGCGGTAACAGAATTTCCACAGCAAGATGCCATGATTGCGAAAGTGTTTTTCTTGTGCTCGTATCATTACCACACAGGACTTAAAGCCTGCCCACTATGCTGTGCTGAGTTTAAAAGCAAAATCTGCCCTTTGTCTCATCGCCGAAAAACATATGTACACCGTCCAGCATAGACATGGCACTGCCAAAACCAGACAATGACAAGGTCTCCGCCTCAGAGAGTTCTGCCATCTAAAATACGTGCAATACACAGTAGTTTGCTTATAAAAGATACAGCTCCTTCATCAACGGGGAGAACAGCAGAGGAAGTTTGCCCATTCAGAGGGCTGATGATCTCTCAAGAATTTGACTTTCATGCCCTGTACATCGAAAGCCCCATAAATTGTGCATTAATAGCTCTAACTACAAAGGTCATCTATTTTTATTATTTGCTTTGCTGAACCACAAGGAATAATATATTTCAAATAAGGCACATTTTAGGAGAAAGTAGTGATTTACTAACGCAAACTGGAGCCTCATTTGCATAGGATTCGCAGGGTGGGTGCAGATTCAACACCCCGGAAAGAAGAGAAAAGCAGCGAAAGGAGGAAAAAGCAGGGAACGAAGGGAAAAGCATGGCTGCACGTGCACAGGTTTGGGACCAGCCCATTCCTCTGCAGTTTCATCTATGCTCTGAACTAGAAGAAAGGCAACATCTTTCTATGCAGCCACAGCTTTTATTGTCTTCCTGTCAGTGGAACAACTTTCTCATTATTAAAACGAGCTGTCAGGCAGACTGGCATTTCCCTCCTCGCGGTGTCCAAGTTAGCCCGTTCGTTCAAATATGGTTAAAGATTTCACATAGTGTTGCTGGCTAACTGTATATGGTCTGAGGTTTTCTGGAAGTTTGCTGTCTGGCACAGTTTGGAAAAGTAACAAGCAGTGTAATTCTGCAGCACTCTGTAACCAAGTGCCTCTTGCATTACACATGGTCTGTCAAACCAACGGCCTCACCTCTGAGCGGGTGTGTTTAAGCTTCGCTGATGTACACCATCCATCATCTAGCTTTGACAAAAAGAATATTCAACTGCTGCTTTTGTAATGCCCTAAATTAAAGCTGGAGATGTGGATACTGATAAACCCAGTTATGCTGAATGTAAATGCATTAGCCACCATTAGAAATGTAAAGGAAAAAAAAAATTAAAAACTGCCTCAAATATTCCCAAGCTTGGTGAAGGATTTGCTATTCACACAACACACTGAACGCCCTTTTGAACATTAGCTACGCACACATGGAGAGCTTTTTGGTCCCTTCCTAGGGTCTTCTTTGTTCCTCTGCTTCCGACCTGGAAGATCCTTTGTTCTGCTGGTTGCAACCAAGCTGCCGCAGGTGCAGTTTCGGGAGAGCGGACCTGGCTCCAAAACTTGTGCCCATTACCTTCAGCCACTGCTGCTCGGTCCTTCCATCCCTCCAGCAGCCTGCAAGCCTCCGCTCGCACCCAACTAGAGCTTTCTTTCTCTTCCCTCCCCCTTGAAGGCTGCAGCCCCTCTGGATTCAGACACTGGTCATCTTGGGGGTACTTTAACATTTTCAGTAGTGACTTCCCCTTATCCCAGCGACACTTTTCGCTCATCTGGGAGACAGGGGCAATGGGAGGAGCAGGGAAACATGGAGATCATCTGAGCGGGTTTGACCACCGGGTCAAAGTCCCATTGCTCTGGGAAACCTTGTGGGTGCTCGACACTGCTGAGCACAACGGAGGAAGGCAGGGAGGGAGGAAGAGCCATTGCTGAGAAAGCAGAAGCAGCTTTAGCCAACAGATGGAGAAGGCTGGTGGAGTTAGCAGCTTCGTTCACCAAACAGCGATGCCTTGTCTTTTTATGACCCATTTTTAGTTGTTGATCGAGGACATTTCAGGGATTTGACTCATGAATAGCAAATGACTTAGGCTGAGTTTGCCAAAAAGCCTTCTCCTTACTGCAGGAAGGCAGGGCTGCTTTGAAGTAGCTCCTGAAACAAGACAATTTACAGCCTGACAGCTTAAAGCTGCATTGAAACGGGTACTCGTTTCCTCGGGGCGTTATAAATCGCCGCGGTTCAGACGCAGGCGGGCCGCTGGCCCAGGAGGGCAGGGTGCATGGATGGGGACTGTGTTCTGCTGTCCCACAAAGGCACGTCCACGAGGGAGCCAGAGCCCTTCAATGGGGCTTTCAGAGGGACACACAGGACTACTTTCTGCTGCGTTTTCCTTAGTACTCTTCTGAGATATACTTGTATCATCTGAACTGCAGGTTGTTCCCGAGTTCAGTGTGGTTTTGAGCTGGAGCTAATAATGGCTCTGACGTGAACCCGATGAGCAAATAGGTGTACTCGCAACTCACAGCCGACAGCTGGCTTTAAAACCGCTACTGAGAGCAAGTTTTTGCAAAGAGACTCAGCTGGTGGCAGAAGGACATGTTCCCCATTGCTGACTCGGCCCTGGGGGCAGCACTTCGTGTCAGAAAGCAAGGTGGGCACTGACACACTCTTGGCATCTTAAAACAAAACGCAGCTCATCTGGCAGGGCCTAGAGGCACCCAGAGAGCTCAGGGTGGGAGGAAGGCTCTCACTCCGCTCAAGGACATCTATCAAGGGCATACTCTATAGCAACAACCTGATTCTGGATGCCAAATCCAGCATTATCAGTATTTTTCTCTAAAGTCTACAGAAAGAGCTATACATGTACCCCAGGATTCTCACCCCTCATTTCTTGGCTGTTTTGCCTGTCACTGTTTGGCTTTTTTTCAATGAAAGGGCCAGCGGGGTAGCAAGCAGGGTGCTGGACCATGCTTTTTATCAAGCCATGCCTCTGCTGCCTTTGCCTCGCCTTGATGCGAATGCCAAAGTCAAATACAATCCACCCACCCGAAACAGATGTTAGAAACCTGTCTCTCTCTCTTCAGCTGTCCTCTGAGGTCTGGCCTCCTGTCAAACACCCGAGGGGATAGTTTTCTTTTTTATTTTTAAGGCAATGGTAATATGTTCAAAGGCTTTTTTCTGTTTGGAGAAGGCAAATCTACACCTGGTCCAAAACTGCTTCAATACACACAAGCGAATAACAACCCTCTGCCTCTGACAGAAGTTTGACCTCTTGACTTGCAAAATAGTTGTTTTCTACCTTCACAGAAATTTTAACAGCTAATTCAGTAGTGCCACAGGAACACAGGTGACAAATCAAGTCCAATCTATTCAGTGTGCCATCTTTTTATTCAGCAAACTGTCAAAAGAGAACTTTTATTTTTCCCCCTGGTATGACATCTGTTTCTACAGGGCTTTAAGGCAGAAGAATACAGAGATGATCTCCCGGGCATTTTGTTCTCCATGGAAACAGTGCACCGTTATGGTATTTCCCACAGATAAAAAAAGAGGAGGAAAGGATAGGCAAAGACGGAGGGAGAGTAGAAGGGAGAAGGCACAATGGCAGACCAGAAAAGGCAAGCTTACAATACCATTGTGTCATCTTACAGTACTTTTTAAGCAAGATGCTCCTTTCGGGTAGTTTATGTCCTAAAAAAACCCCAAAACATAACAGCAGTCTGTGTTGCGCAAAGATGAAAGATGGAAAGCATTATGCTAACCTTAAAATGTAGCTCGGGGGCCTGGTGCATCACAGACTGTTCGGTATTAGCATCATCCAGAAAAGCACTGAAAAATGCATTGCAGGATATTGAAGAAATCTATATCCGGATATTAAAACTAGTATTCAGTAAACTGCTAGGAGTGACTATCACAACGTGGTCAGACCACAAGCTTAATGAAGCCTAGGAAATAAAGCACCATGACTAATTTGAAGCACATTAAAAGAAATCACATACAAACTCCACTAAATCCATCAACTCAGAAAGGATACTTCTTTGCCTTACTTCGGACGGGTGAGGAGACAGACGCATGTGATTTACAAAACATGTTGTATTGCTCATTGCTTTACGTTGATTTTCAACAAAAGTACTGCCTGTTCTTGAAGTCTGGGATTTCACACTTGGAGGATTTCTAAGAAAGAGGTTTCACGGCTGGAACCGCAGTGACGTGGCCCAAACCTGAAGATCCAGCACACTTGGTGCCTGCCTGCTGCTGCCTTCCCGTTACGCAAAGCACTGTTCCCTTTGGCAGCAAGGATGAGTGTCCAGGTTTTGTGACCCACTAGCAGAGTAACAGCGTCATCTTAGCAGATGTAGCATGTTACTTGCAACGAGTCAAGAAGTAGGTCAAAGCAAGTCTTCCTGGCCCTGAAAGCCCAGCTTCCTGGGCTCCTCGTAGGTTGTTTTTTTCTGTGGTGTAGCCCTCCTGTCCACTTTGAATGGGAAAGAAACCATGCAACTCATTAAACGTCAGCTTCTCTCATTTTGTCAAAGGGCTGAAATACATTGGGAGAGTAAAACAATCCCACAACATCAAAAAGCACACATCAGAAAACAACCCTATCCGAAACACCCTTCTCATCTTCATCCTTCAGGCAACTCCCACTCAGTACTGAGATCGGAAACTGTCTTGAAAGGACATTTACCTGAGTTGCTCTGCTCTGCTTTTGCTTTATGTTCCATAGGACAGCAACTAGACAGGCATCAGATGGTTCACAGGCGTGAGAAGGTGTGCAGTAACGATAGCCAATGACTTGCTCAAGGTGGCAGCTGGAGCTTTATGAGCCGCAGGGGATGATACAGCAGGTCTGCACAGATACCACGTTCGATAGCAAGTTGTGTGATAAATGCCAGCCTGGAAATTTCTTTACAGGAAGAGAGATATACCGACGACTTGAAAAGAGCAGAAGATGGTAAGGGGTTGTAGTTTATGACAGTAGTTGGGACTACTGCTAATAATTTGTGCCCTGAGTGCTACAAAATGCCAGAAAGAGTGAACTATGTGAACTCACCAAGATGCAGGTTTGTAAGAGATACACCAATTCGTGTCGTTGCTGAATGATGCCAAATCCACTCCACTGGTGAGTTAGCCGGCTCTATATTAGGTTTCCTTCTTCACTTGCAAGTTACAGAAACCATTACCCTGACATAATGGTTAGAGTTTTAATAGCATGAATCTTTTGGTCATAACCATGAAGAAAAAAACAATAATAATCTGTAAGCCTCAGTGGCAAACAAAAGAATGTAATCTTTATTCTCTTGCCCACTAAATAATTATGCTTACATCATGCTAAAATAAAAGTCTAGGTTGTGCGTTCTGCTATTAAAAAAACAAGGAAGAGATCAAACTGTCTATATATATGGAATTATAAATCCAAGCCATATATAATCCAGACCAAAGTATGTAATCAGGACATAACAAATGGAGTTTAATACTCAGAGGAAACCACAGCTCTGGAAGACATTTAAAGGAATACTTCCATTTTCCTAGGTACTATATCAGGTTCTTGGCCAGACATTTTTGATTGCACTGTACTAAAAATATAGTCCTAGTTTCAGAAGACAAAAATTTTAGAAGGATGACGAAATGTGAAAGGTAATTGCAATGCACCGCTGAGCTATTTTATTACATTATCTAACATCTTTAAAGAGTAGATTAGCTCACAGTTCAAACATCCTGGTTCCCCTGATGTTTAAGTCCTGGCATCGACACAAGCAGCAGAAACAACTGTGCCTGAAGATGGGGGAGTGGTGCTAGCGAGCTTCTGGAGCAGGTTTCCTCGGCAGAACGGGCAACGCTTTCCGCGCAAGAACTACATGGAAGAGCTACAGCCCCTTTGTAAATACAGTCCGGGAAGACGGCTGGGAGAGGTGTGTGATCACTTGCCAAGCCCTCCTTAGCAAAACTGAAATAGCCAAACAGTTATCAGCATCGTGTGGGTCCCGCGGCAGACATAAAACCAGGGGGAGCTGATATGAAAAGCTGTCGGAGGGACTGCAGGAGGCCACAGCCCCACAGAGCACATTTGCTGCTGGTTGAGAACTGCCTCCCCCCTTATCTTCCTTCATTTAATCCTACCTTCTTCCCTTGTCTTCCCAGAAAGAGAGGGCACAGTATCAATGTAACCTCTGGCTGGTTAGTCCAAGAGATGGATCTAGTTATCGGACAAAAAGCAGGGAGACAGGCATTATTCTTTCCCTCAAGAAACAGACTAATTACTAAACAAACTTTTGTTTCCTTTGTGCAGCCAGGCTCAAAAATTTAATAACTGCTCCCCTCCTTAAGCAGAGTGTAAAGCCCTAGGGAACCTGCATGCAGGAGGAACCAGCATGGCATGGGATGCAGGGAATAAGCAAACATCTCTCAAGAAAGGAAAATGGAGGAGAAACATCAAGGTCTTTAGTTAAAAGTACACAGTAGCTATATGTTGCTACCACCCACTATACGACATTGCAGTTTATTGCTCTATAAAAGCCAGGTTTAATCCTGAAGGCTGTCTTCAAGCAGCAATTTAAATGTAGGGATATTACTAAACTGAAGGCTCATTTTAGACAAGATTAAATGAATTGTGTTTTGAACGTTATTTTTCTAAAAATGTACAGTCTGCCATAAAAACTAGTCAGAGAAACTACACCCAGAATACGAGCTGTCAATGGTCAAGCATATCCTCATTAGAGGGTGGCCAAGTGATATTTATTTAAAGTGTTATGTACTATGAATTAAACATTTATTTTGTATCACACAGTAAAATGTCTGAACCTCATTTTGGCAGCTGCGCAAATTCTACCCCGACTGCATTGACGACTGACTGTACTTCCTTTGACTTTCATACAGCCTCTCTTCTCGTTTTAAGAGAAAACCTAAAAATCAAGAATGCCAAAAATGCAAACATTCGTGTATCAGCCCACAGTATGCAAAAGGAGAACGAAAGCAGATCACCCCTCAAGATACCATCTTTATTAAGGTCGCAGATGGAATTACAGCATGATAATTGAAGTCTTCGAAGACCTGGCAACCTCATCCTGTAAAAGTGACTCTTCTAAAAGATCTGGGAACACAGACTTTCTGCTCCTGGATCAGTGGCTTAAACAGGGACCATACTAAACATAATCCTGGAGATCTGACCATCGGTTCCTTTTCCCCCCTAAGGAGAGAAGGAGCCTCACAGATTTTGGCCATATACCTCCTGCAGATCCTCCTGCCCAAGGTGGCTAAAGCTAGAGATGACAGCCTGCAAGAAACTCATGTCAGCCTGCTATTAACATTTACCAAGTCTGAAAAGTGTTCTGGCATGGTTTTAACAGGATTGCAAGATTTATTCCATTTCAAACACACTTTGGACCGTAAAGCGGAGCAGTGCTGCTGTGTGTCACTGTTTCGTTGAATCAGCAGTAGAAACATGCCACTTTTTCTACCTCAGAACAGGCCTGGAGGGCAGAATTAGCCTCCGCTACCCAAGGGAACGCAACAGCAAATGACAAACTAGTCGATACAAAAACTCTAACAGCGAGAAACTGCAATAGGAGCTGTTGACACCTACTTCTCTTGGGCAAAGCAAATTCAAAGGCACATTTTGACAGACCAACATTGCTTCAGTACCTGGCGCACAAAAGCACTGTCACCACGTGTACTGCCCATTGCAGGGTGGTTTGTGACGACGCAGGAGTAACGGGGTGGGATGTTCTTAAAAAGCACAGGAATGGGAAAGAGAGGGTTGCAAGCAAGACTGCTGGGATTTGCTTCGTTTTCTTTAGTTGAATGGGCATTAGCTTAAGAAGAAAAAGCATTTACAAAGGCCAAGTCACCATTTGAACACTAGGTGTGCGTAGTTACTACCCGACAATATGGAAATGGGGTTTCGTTATTGATTTAAAGGTGTAACAAGATCCAAGAGCTGAAAACAGGGGCACTACACTGTGAAAGTGGCTAAACTTGTGAAGAGCTTCACCAAAATGAAGAAAGTGGGCAAGATAATACACTACTGGCCAACTACTCAGACTTCAAAATTAGATGTAAAACCTTTTTTTTTAAAAAAATATACTTTAAATATAGTTTCTGGGAGCTGTTGCATGGCCTCTGTGTACAGAGGATCCCAGCTGCTTAGACGTGACCATCCCATCTGGACTGGAACCCACAAATTCTCCATATAACTCATTACTTTACGCAATTGCCTTTATCTTGCTCAGTTTGTTCCTACCGCTCACAGCGCTCTGTTAATAAACCTTTCTTACTAGATCTGATATTTCAGAGCTTCAGCAGTTATCTGCCAGGATCAGGGAAGATCTGGTGTTGTTAAATGTATTTCTAGTAGCAAAAGATATCAGTGAAGGAGATCAGAGGGGCACGGGTGCTTTGCTCTGAAAAGTTGCTGAGCATCTCACACCAGACCAAGTCCTATATAAGATACAGTCCTTTTTTCTAAGAGGGTTGGCTAGTTAGCCATGCTGAAGGTCACTGTTGGTCATGAGAGCTGCTGTCAGGAACAATTCCTATCCCAGGACAGATGGGAGAATAAATCCTTCCCCCAGAGTGCTCTCCTACTGCAACGTGGGATATGCCTCTCTGTTAGGACCACTTAAGTACCTCTCGTCTAATGAATCATCTGTCTGTGGAAAAGATCAGGAATTAACCTCTCTCTTGTCTCTCCAGAGCAAAACTGGATTAAGCTGAAATTCTTGAGTTAATACAGAGATACCTGGGTGAAACTTAACAGCCTGGGATGCACGCAAGATCAAACGAGCAAAGTCTAGGAGGAGACATGAGTAAGCGCTCTGCAAGCTACGACTCTAAGTGCAAGCACCGCCTGCTTTTCCAATCGCTTATGCTCCGCGCAGGAAAAGCGAATTTAGAGCTGTGGCTCCAAGGCTGCAGCATGGTGGATCTGTATCAGCCGCAGTATTGCTCTCCCTCCCTCCCCGCCATGGGGAGCATGGCGCGGCAGTGCCAACCGCAAGCATCCAGTTTCATAATGAGTAACGGCACAAGAGCAGCCAGCTCCGGGCACTGCCGTATGCCGCACCTCGTGGAAAAACCATTGTCAAACGCTGTGCAAGGCCAATTAGTTAAACGCTGCCAAAAATCAACTGAAAGCAGTCGCAGTCTCCCCATCAACGTGGACGGGCAACTCCCATGAACCTGCAAGGACACAATATTCCTCCAGACACCGGCAAGTCCAGTTGCACATTTTATACCGCTTCGGTAATGACACCAGTTTGAAGCGATCCAAGCCTCAGCCCCAAAGGATTAGTATTTGAGAGCAGGAACTCCAAGTTAAGCTGTGGGCACAAAAAGTGACTTGGGATTAAGTAGCATTTTGCTTTGCTTAGACTATTACTCTGGGTGGAGCACCGCAGCTGGTCCAGATATCCCTGAAAGGCACTTTGCTGTGCAGTACTGCTGTATCCTCCGAGTTTTGTCAGTGCTGGAGACCAAAAAAATCCTAGTTTGATTTTAAAAGAGCAGTGGATAGGGAATGCTGACTCAAGATTTTAGCTTTTCCCTCCATGCCCCACCACATCCCAGTAGTGCTAGAAAGGTGCTGTGATCCCACCCCCAAAGCAAGAGGATAAGGAAAAAGAACTCTTTGGGCTCTTCCAACAGATAGCAGAAGACACGCAGTGAGAATCTGTATCAGTGCAATGCACCAAAACTCAGAAAACTGTCATTAAAATGCAGCCTGATTTGCGTCCAGAGACAAACAGTGTTCTCTACCATTTTTTTCCCCCCTCTTGCAAGACCTGCCAGCAGCGCATGATGCCTCAGCTGCACTGCGATGTGGGGAAGCTCGGCAGACAGCGGGATGAGCCTCAATAAATGAGAAGCAGCAGGTTCAGAACAGGGGGGAAGGGAAGGGAAGCAGATTACTGGCTGTGGCCAAGGATATACTCATTATATAGAAAGGAGATGAAAGGCTTTACTTAAAGTGCCAACGTCAGTTCAATGTATTTATAAGGATTCAAACAAGTCCCACCGGTGCAGAACAACCCGAAGGAGCTTTGCGTTCGTGTAATTTAATGGCTCTTTTTTCACTGAAGTCAAAAAGCAGTGGCGGATTTCAGTGAGTCCCCAGCCAGGCCCTGTGTAGCTTCCAGGACGAAAACAGACATCGCTGGAGAGTGCACTGAACTATGGTGGGGCAGCTTGAATTAAAAGGCTGTTGTAAAATAAATCCTCTGATAAAAGTAATTAATGCTATCCTAATTATATCTTTTCCCATACTCACCACTATTCTTGCTGGCTGCTGACTTGTATAGCCACGAAGGCACTCCTCCCATGCAAAAATAAGAAACTAGAAGTGAGGTGGGGACTTTAAAAATATACTTTTGCCAATTTCTTTTCAATCCAGCGTACTGAATACAAGATAAAAAAAAACACTCTGCAGCCTTTTGTTCTGTGATGTATTTTTATTACTGGCAAAACCATTAAGCTTGAGGTTTTCTTATTTTATCTCTGCATTCAGTTTTTTGGGGTGGGTTTTTTTTTTTGGTAATAAAAATGGCAATAGTTTATTATATGCTTTGAGGTTTCCTGCACACAAAAAGAAAAAAAGGCTATGCTACTATTCCTGTCCCTAATTCATCCCTTTTGCTTGCTCTGCTTTGGGCAAGACTTCAAATCATAACCAGCAATTTCGTCTGCCTCCTAGTTACCAAAAATTACTGCTGCACCCACTGGTGATTCACAGACCGAGAACGACACACATGCACACACGTTTGGTACCAGGACATCCATCTGAACTAGCAGATGCCTGGCAGCTATGTATTTCGTTCATTAAAACATGAAAGCAGGCCAGCCTAAAAAGTCTCCCTGATAAACTAGTGAAAAACAAACATGCCCTTTCAAAGGGGTTTTAGGCTGATTAGCTGGAATAATATTTTCAAGCCAAGAGAATGATACTGGAGCATTATACATCCTTGAGACATGTTATCTGAAATGTACCATTCTTTGTCAAAATGGATGTCCAAAATGTCCAAAGACAAAAATCAAGGCACTTCTTTGAGAAATATATCTGCCAGAATATCTGGTTATTTCTAGGAAAGACATGGAGAGAAGCCTCTCCAGCATCAGTGTATTTGAACAAAACTCCAGCTCCAGCCAGCCAGGACGTCCCTCAACCTTTCTGGAAGATCACCCTCCAGTAAGGCATGGCTCAGCATCCCCCTCAAACACAGTGTGTAGTATTGCCTAACGCCAAACTATATCGCACCATCTTCCATACAGTATTTGCAGAAGAACACGCTTATTTGCATCCCCAGAACAATAGATAAATTAATGGAGATGACTGCAATTCATACAGCCTTGTGTCTGCAGCAGTGGAAAGGTCAAACAAATTAAGGCTCTGAATTCTGGGCAGAGATTTCAAGCTGGCTCTCTAACATTTGCAACACAAGGGAATAATTAGAAAACATCCATCAGCTCCATTTCCGTTAGAAAGCCCGTTTCTGTTAACATGGTGATGAGCTGTCCTCTGCATAGCTAGATCTGCTGTCAGATTATGGTCAATTATTTCTCCTCAAGTATTTCAACTCACAAACACAGACTTCACTTCCTTCAGCTCTCAGATCTCAGACACGTCGACCACACACAATACCCCTCGCAGAAAGAGCACCAAAACCCCGCAGAGCCAGCAGACAGGCCGAGCCCCTGCAGAAACTCACTGCAGCTCCTAGGGACATCAAGGAGGGTGAAATGCATTAACAAGATCTCTAGGTACTTTAAAAAAAAAAAAAAAAAAAAAAAAAATCAGAGGATTTCCACACTGAACACACAAAACCCACAGCACTTCCCTCCTCATAACTGTGAAGCCTTATTCAAACGCCCAGTCCTCTTTTACAAGGAAGCATCCTGCTGAGCCCATAGGACATTTTTAGATTGGGGGACAGGAGAAATATAGGACACTGCAGCTTAAAAAGCACATTTTATACGAGGTCTTCCATGTGAGAGCTTGCACACCCAGACGCTTCACTCCCCACGGAGCTGGCACGACCTTATTTTTAACAGAGCAAACCAACCTGTCCCCCCTGGGATGCAGAAGGCTTCAGAAGAGATCTGCTGTTTTGGCACTGCCTTGGGACACCAGGCTTTTACATCTCACAGTTGAGAAAGAGACTGCCAGTTTCTGGAAATCTGGGTAGGGACCCATCAACCTGAGCAATGTCCCCAGCTACACTGCAAAGATGCCAGGAAAGATTCGACGCAGGAGCCTGAGCAGTGTGACTGAAAGGAGACAAAACCCCTCGCCAGCCACCTTGGCAAGGAAAAAAACATGATCTGAAGAGATTATTTAGTATCAAAGCCTCTTCTGCCCCAGGAGAGCTCTCGGAGAGAAATCATGGGGGAAAAAAGAGAGGAGGAGCCCATGTGAACAATTTCCCCACTGCACTGCTGTCGTACAGGCAGTGATGGGACACGTGTACCTGCTCATTACATGGCTGATTTGTCCGATTTCTGCGGGGTCTCCGTGGCGATCGTGAGCTTGTACTGAACCAGCATCTCCTGTGATGCGCCTTATTCCCCCATGCACTAAACTTGCTTTCCAGCTCTTGACAGACACGGGCATCAGCAGCAGAGTCCCATCTGGAGCATCGAGTAGCAAACAGGTCCAGATCTCCTTGGATCTGGGATTCCTGAGAATGGGCACTTCCATTCAGCATCATCCCTATGCTGAAAGAGTCACTCTTAAGCCCACTGACTCATTAACTTATTCCCTAGCACAGGAAAGCTCACAACTGATGCACATTTTTTTGTTGTAGCATGGCTGCCAAGGCTAATATTGATATCTGGCCATAATCCTTCCTAACCCCATGGAGGGCTTTGGCAGATCAGCATGTTGCAGCAACAAGGTTTAGGGGTTAATGGGTGCTACATAAAAAGCATGCCCTTGGAAGTTTTAAAACCCTGTTTCTTCTCAAACGTTATGACGACGCCTCCCACTGTGCCCCTTCTGTGCCGACCAGCTGAGCAGCCAGCTGCAGCACTGCCCTCGTCCCACTTTCCCAGTTTGCATTTGTGTCCCTTTTCCCCCCCCTTTTTTTTTTAATTTCATTTAAAATGTTTGTAAGTGCTGGGTTAGCTGAAGCTCCGTTACCTAGAAATGGCACCAAAAGAAAAGAAACCCAGACTTTTCTGCCTTTGGAAATAAAAATGCTTTAGCTGCCAAAGAAAAGAAAGAGTTACACCCATGTAAAGCTTTCACTTCGGAAGAATTAATACAGCCAACTGTTTTTGGATGGACTGCCAGCTAACTACAGTATTAAAAAAAAAAGAAATAAGAAAAGATGAGGCCCAACCCCTGTCCTCTCCCATTAGACTCACTCCAGTTTCTAGCTTCTACTGGGTTCCTGTTCAGAGGGAAATCCTCCGTCACCTCTGTCTAGACTACTCACCTGATTTTTTACTGGAAGAAGTAGTCCTGAAAATTTATACTTTCAAGAAGCTGAGATGCAGCTTCCAGGACCGTAAGCCTTTCAAAGCACACATGCTAGAACACACATACAAGCTATGCTTTATACACTTACAATATTTTATATATGTGTCTCTGTAGCATCAACCCTAGTGGAATTCCCTGCTATGCGATGTCCTTGCTGACCATCAATTCAAACACTCCCATCCACAAAATGCTCCAGAAAATGCCCCTTTAAAATAGTTAGAACTTGCATGTGCAATTCCTAGCTCGAATTACTCTACATACTATGGCATTCTAGCTTGATCCCAGATGCCTCCCACCGAGCCAGTTAAGCTAAAGATCTGTCCAGAAGGACATGTGATCTTGCATATAATCACTGCTGAATACGTAGCCTTACTATCACAGCTAAATTCCCAGCCTGGATAATTAGAGTTTTTATTCCTCTATTGTCCAACTGCAGATTTCATTACAGACTCTATGAATGCCTCTCCTTTAACTTCCCTGATAATCATTAGCAATAATTAAGCAATGGTGATGCAGAAAACAGAAGAGGTTAATCAGAAGGGAGTGATTTATTTTTTTTTTCTTTTTAAACAAGTCCAGTGCCAGTGTTCATACTCATAAGCTGATATTTTCACAACTGTCCAGCAAAAGCATGTGGTAGGGGAAAAGAAACCCTGGAGAAATCAGGCTTTGTTGTCCCCCTTGGCTTTAATGCTGGGAAGCAATGCTGAGTGCACATCTCATTAGCTTGCTTTAGCCTGTACTACGTAAGAGGATATGCTTCAACACCTCTCCTTATGTTGACTCATGGTGCAATAGGGACGGTCTGTTTTACCGTCTTGACATAAATGACTTTTATTACCACACAGCGCTGGACAGGCTGTCAGAGGGGCTGACAGCAGCTGGACTTCATTACTCATTTAACATACCCGCTTCCCTGCAGCACTGAGCATCCCTCGCCGCGACACTGCAAAGGATCTCGCTGCTGCTCTCTCATCGTTCTGTGCTTTCTACTGTCTGCCCGCCCCTCGGAAAGAGAGCTAAGGGATTCCAACATGAACTAGATCAGCTACTGAACCCTTTCTTCCAGACAAAGCGGTGAGATAAAGAGGATTCTCTGTATTGGACATAATTCTCTTCAGCAACATGAGCTGAAGGAAACATATTAAAGTGCATCACTTGCAATTAAGAGCATGCTGACTAGAATTTTTCCACTTAAAAATAATAAAAAAAAAATCAGCTCCTGAGTAGGTTTCCTTTCCTTTCTCCCTGATTTGGAATTTTCAAATTCTGAATTATCGTTATTCTGAATAATTTGCCCACAGGCACAGCCCTGAAACTCCTCACAAACTAGGACATCTCAACTATATTCAAAATTCTCAAGTGCTGCTCTAACTTGCTTATCAAATGTCTGATTAAGAAGGCGGTGGAGACAATCAGTCTATGCGCTGGTAGCTCAAGTATTGCACACTGTTGCTCAATTTCGTCCTGGTTTTTTTTCTAGTTTCCTTCAAAAAAAAGGGCAAGCAGCTGTTCCAGCAGACAGCTCCCGGATTTCCCTCGATGTGCGTCAGTGGTATGATGCATGCTACTTCTCAATCTGGCGGCCATCCTTCAGACAGAAGGAAGTAAGACCGTGGTCATATCTAAGCTACTGAAAATCTTGGACATAATCTGTAAAGTAAGCCAGACAGACAGCTTTCCGTGCTTGCACTTTCTAAAAATGAATCATGAAAAGCCACGACGGTAGATGGAATAGTTTAAGCCAGCCAGTCGAAAATAAAGCCAAAGCAGAATAGCACTGCCAACGTCGCTCCACTGTGTCATTTCACATTCAGGAAGGTCTTACAAGCATTTGCAGAGTCTTAAATTAAGCCATCGGTACCATACCGGACAGCGCGTAGACATTCACCAACACTGCTCAGTGAAGCAGTGTGGCGAGCCTCCAAGATTTGCCTTCCTGCAGCCATTTTCTCCTTAGCGCCTTTTAATAGTGTATTTTCAAGCACAGCTTCACCTTTAATTAATGCAAGATGTACCAACTGCACAGTAATTCTGCATCCCCTTCCCTCCCCAAAAATATTCAGCCTGAAGGTCAGCTTACCGGTTTCATATCAAAAACCCAAGACACAACCAAGAATCCAAGATGCAACCGAGCTCAGACCTCCTACGTAAGGGAATCAGGCTTTTCAGCCACACGATGACGTGGATAAGACCACAAACAGTGGAAATGCTACAAAATAGATTTACGCATCCTTGCTGGAAAATCTCAAGAGGAGCAGTATCTGTTCTGGGCCCACTTCTTCCCACAGGGTATGACAAACTCACACTGAAGTCCACGAAAATTTGTCATATCCTGCGAGGGAAGAATTTACTCCATGAGCCAAGAGGGGAGAAGTAGCTGTCAGTCTGCCCTGACAAGGTACAGCTGACCCAGGAAAGAAACCAGACCCCATATACCCTGACATCAGCTGACAAACCCTAAACGAAACTATTTTGCCCTAAGCAATATTCTGACAGGGCAAAAACACATGCTTAGTAGATGCTTTCTTTACCACATGCATTGCTGGCGTGCTGAGAAACGTGCACAAGTGTTAACCTAAAAAGCTGTTAGGTGTTAACCTGACATACACACAAGAGCTTCTGCCTAGTAGTAGTACAGAGGGTCGAATTAAGTATCACTCACGAGACAGAATTTTTGCTGGGACTGCGATGGAGTATCTATGTTGCATGTGAAAACAAGATCTGTCTCACCTCCTCACCATCTCCTGCCTAAAAATTCAACCCAGATAAAAGCATCCTAATGCTGTCCTCATTGCAGGCAAGCCCAGAGAACATGTCTTGCTCTAATCCCTCAGGCACCAGCTCCTGCCTGACATTCTTTCAGATCAGGATTAAAACAGCCTCCTACCTACCTACAGAAGGCTCACCACAATTTAGATTTCAATAAAATGCAACATTAAACCCACCACAACCAGAGTCACATTAAATAGGTGCAAGTGGTCAAACAGAACACTGAAGTTGTAGGCGATTTGGCCATGCAGTGACAACCCAGATGTTCCCTGTCTGAGCCTGCCTCCCACCTCCTCACGGCATTAGTCACTCAGAAGACACCAGAACAAAGCCACATTCAGGCTCGCCAGATCAGGTTTTGTTTGCTTCAAGACCACAGTGGTAGACAGCTGTTGCACATTTTACCCTAAAGTTTGAGTGAGCTCTTCACAAGATTACAGAAGCTTTGACTATGAAGGACCTCTGAAGGGCTCTAGCCCAGCCTTCTGCTTGAAGCAGGGCTATTGGCACAGCTTTGAACCTCTTGAGCTGCATTACGTGGCCATTGATCCTTGTACCGTCAGGCACTACCAAAGAGTTTGGTTCCATCATCTTCACAACTGCTCTTTCAAGTAGTTGTAGGTGGCTGTTAGGTGACCCCTTAACTTCTTCCTCACCAGAGAAAACAGCTCCCTCAGCTTCTCTTTGGAGGACATCTGTGACTCATGGGTGTCCAGCCATCTTAGCAGCCTTCTGCTAAATCCTTTTCAGTTTCTCATTGACCCTCTTAAGCTGAGAGGATAACATTTTAGATGCATCTCACCGCTGTCAAGCAGAGGGGGATCAGAACTTCCCTCACGCTGCTGGCCAGGCTCCCAAGGAAGATAATGAACACTTTCCCTCATTTGTGATAACTGCATTCTGGGTTTGTACTCAACCTAGTGCCCACCACAACCCCCGGTCCTTTCCAGCCAGTACTGACACAGGCGTTATTCCACTCCATGTGCAGAACTTGACATTTTTTCCTCCTAAACTCCACAACATTTCTGTCAGCCCAGTCTTGAGCTGTCTGAAGGCCCTACACACACTCTAGGCAAAATGAGAACAGCCTGCTTCAAAATATCGTCTTTGTATGATCCCCTCTATCCTTCCTCAGCCTAAAAGGATCCCACACACATACTAAATCCCCATGCGATATCCTATGACACCAGATTGAAGCATTTCTCCTCTGTGATTCACTTTCCCCATTTAAAAAGAGATAAATACACACACACACTGTTACATGCATACAAATCTGGGTAACACAGCACTTCCCTGCCTTGAAGGTGCCCGTAATGTTAAGTTTATTGGTAGGTAGCCAAAAGTAACGTGACAATATCAACATGTGTGCCTTCCCCTGAACCTGTGTTGTTTCCTGCTTAAGACAAACTGTAAAGGTATTAAATATATTTAAATCATAAGGGTTATAAACAGCTCAGTTTGGAACATGTTTACTTTTAGACTATATACAAATTAGTCTTTATGTCATCAGAGAAAAAACAGGGCAGTTTAGTCCATAATGGTTTTCTCCCCTGTAAATAGGCATTTAATCAACAGAAGACAAAACACGGCATCATGGAAAACCACTTAAATGATCAGATTTGGCAAGCGAAGCCCTGGTATTCCTTACAGTCTTCATTACTTTAGGAAAAGAAAGGAAAGAGAGGCACTGGACTTCTTTTGAGGACAGTTGTTCACCTTAAAGGGGATGTAAAGAGGCACTGCTCCACATCACACCCTCTTTTGTATGGTTGCTGGAGGGCTTCAGACTCAGCAGCACAGCCAGGACACGGGTAACCCCTCAGCCCCTTTGCTCTCAGGGGCTGCTTCATCTGCTGAGAAAGGAGGGGTAAACCCCCAAAACTAAAACAGGGAGGGTTGTGAGCTGCCTCTGCAACCCACCACGCAACTGCAACCATACGTCACATCCCGTGTTTTCGGCTCAACACTTTCAGTTGATGTTCTACAAAGGGCTATCGAGGAGAGGAGCAGAGCCCAGATGTACACATGGATCAGCTCGCCCAAACCAGGAGAGCCCACAGTTGCAGAGGAAAGATTAAAGAGGGGATGGAGGTGGAAAGAACACACCTTTTTCCCTCCTCCACCATGCAGATATGTCTGTATGTTTTCCTCTGCAGCTTCTCCTATGATCTTCAAAACAGGCTCATTTCTGAGTTGTACAGACTGTGCTGGGAGCTGCAGGCTGGAAGCTGGTGGCCCTTGAGGTCTGTAGCCCTGTTGCCCTGGCACGCATCCTGCCTTCCAGGGAGTGGACACTGGGCTGGGGAGGCTTAAGCCACAGCAGGCAAAATCCCTGTGTCAGCCCTGCACTGCCGGCCCCAGCACAGGAACACCTCCCTGGGCAGTACAGTACACGTGGTGCTGCAGGCAGGCCCCAAAGGGACGTGTTTTGACTCAAAGCTCACCCCAGTGCCCTCAGGACATCACCTCTGAGGGCTCCCATGCACGGGATCCAGGCACTAACCGCCACGTCTCACTGTGAGTGCTTTGTTCTCGTTTATGGCCTCTTGGACTGACAGCTGTTTAAAAGTTCTTTCCCCCCCTGCTTTTTTTTTTTTTTAAAAAAAGGAAGATGCTGACACTGCAAGTGACCACCCAGGCTTTCAAAGCACTGCAGGAGGCAAAAAAGGAAAGTTACCCATCAAGCTGCTTGTTACCCTGATGTGTCTTTACAGGAAAGGCAGTTCCCACAATCAGTCCTATTTACCGCAGGCAGTAATTTTGCCTGGATGGCAGGATGAACTCCTCGGGTACTGCTCTAGTTGTGTATGAATGCTTTTGAGGCAATATTTAAAATTAATGAAGACAGGTTTCGGGTCTCCCCCCTGCAAATGTTCAATGTCCATGTGCTGACCATCAGTTTTAATGGACTCGCATGATGCTTGTCGGTGCAGAACACGCAAATACTAGGCGTGATGGGGGAAAATTGTGTGTGTAATGGTGCTAAAAGAGTGACAACCTGTAACTTTTAACGCCTCAGCCTCTATCTCAAGACCACAAGCCCCAAGAACAAGTGCAATTTTACTTGACACGAACAGGGATGACTGAGCAAGATGACACATACAAGGACGCCGAAGGTTTCAATCTCTTCTGAAAATCTCTGCCGTAGTAAGCCAAAGACAGGGAACATATGGCTCGCAGCCATATTATTTGTTTTAGTTTATTATGCATAGCACAATACACACAGTAACAAGTGCGTGTCAAGATGTGGCCCGTCAAATGTGTTGAAAACATTTACTGGGCCATTAGCAATGAAAAGGTTCCCTGTCCCTTTATTACAGAGATAGAGGTTTACCGCATGCAACCCAAATTTGAATGCATTGCCTAATTTGCAGCCAACAGCCCTAAGTCTCAAATGTTTTATGAGCAACAACTTGGACTCCTTCTCTTAGATACATGTGAGCAATTTCAATTGGAGTTGTGTTGGCACATCCAACAGGCAACCGCCGATTGCAAAAGGATTGCGAAAGGGTTGCATTTTCCAGTGGTTTACCAAATGGTAAACTCCAGTCCAAAGGCCATTTAAGAAGCTTCAGTAACTGTAACAGAATGAATGGCGCAGGGAGGGACCTCTAGAAATCGCCTAGTCCCACCATTCTGCTCAAAGGAGAGCAGCTTAAGCAGGTTACTCAGGACCCTGCCCAGTTGGGTGTTGACTGTCTCCAAGGATGGAGACTCCACAGCCTCTCTGGACACCCAGTTCCTGTGTCTGACCACCCTCGCAGTAACAAAGTTTTATCTTAAGTTTACATGTAATTTCCTGTATGCCAGTTTGGACCCATTACCTCTCATCCACTGAGCACCACTGAGAAGAGGCTGCTCTCATCTTCCTTACCACCCCACCAGGTATTTATACACGTTGATGAGATCCCCCTGAGCCTCCTCTCTCCAGGCTGAACAGCCCCAGCTCTCTCCGTCTCTCCCCGCACACCAGATACTCCAGTCCTCACACCCTTCTCAAGGCCTGTCACTAGACTCACTCCAGTATGTCTGTGTCTCACTTGTACTGGGGAGCCCACCACTGGACCCAGCACTCCAGATGTGCCTCACCAGGGCTGAGCAGAAGGGAAGGATGACCTCCCTCGGACCTGCTGGCAATGCTCTGCCCAACTCATCCTGGGATGCCGTTGGCCATCTTTGCAGCAAGGGCATATTGATGTTGCACATGCAACTCGTTGCCCACCAGGACCCCACGTCCCTCATCTGCAATGCTGCTTGCCAGCCAGTTGGTCCCCAAACTACTACCTGTATAAACTCAGTAAGAAACTAGACTTCCATCCAATAAACACCGCCCCCCCAGTCCTTATTTGCGTTCGCAGAGCCAGAAAAATCGAAATGCAAACAGCTGACTCGCCAAACACACATGGCAAAACCCCAAGTCTGCCCAAAGCCTCACCCATTGCATTGAGTTGTTAGAAAAGGCCACCAGTGCAGACACCTGAAAGGTCCTTTTCTTGGTGTGAGGAAAGTACAAAGCTCAGATCAGATATGGATCAGAAAATCAGCCTCACATTGTAATTGGTGTAATTAAATGAGCTTTGAACCATTGCAGGAAGAGCACATGAGGAAATAACACTGTAAAACAACATGTAATGACAGTGTTATCACAGCAATTACTGTTTTCAGACTTAAAAGGAAACAGCAAGGTAACAAAGAGTGGACCAGTCAAATCAAAGCTTGAGACAGCATATTAAAAAAAAACCTCAAACAATCTTAAAATTGTTTCACTTCAAATTTGCATTCTCTCTCCCCAAGATAATTAGAACCTTTTGATCTCTGCAAGCAAGACAAATTACATTATTGTGATTAAAAATTCAGGTCCTTCTGTTGCACCAGTAAGTAGGACACACATGGTATGGCAGTGTGCTGGCCCCTGCTACAAACGTGCCAGAGATCTAGAGAACGGCACAGCAGCACTTCTTCCCTGAGATATCTCAGATTCTAGACACAAAAGAGTTAAAGTCATAAGCTGCCAGGACTTAATGATGCTCCTTCACCCAGAGTGCAGAGCACCACGCTGACCAATATAGGAAATCTAGAAGGAGCTGTCCCAGCGGTGAAATTGAATTGCACACGCCCATTATTTGATTTCCAGTTGCATATGTAACAAAATTAAAAGGGGAGGGGGGAAATCAAGTTAATTTTACCAAAATCTAATTGGGAAGGGAAGCCAAGCAAACTACCACATCTCTCCTTTTCCTTTCAGTTAAAGGTCCCTCTGTCAAAGCCTTAACATCTTGTAAGTGCATGCCAGCAAATCCATTTAAAGTTCAAACACAGAATTTTATTCTTCTGTGCCCACACAGCAAAAGAGATCAGTCTTCCTTTGTCATGCTGGAAGGATTTGGGCTGAAAACTGGCAAGAACCAAATTTTAAAGCTGGGCCACTACTTCCCCCCGCCTTTTCATCCTGGTATGGTCTTGGTAGCAACCTTCCACTTCAGTCAAAGGAGATTAGGGAGAGGTTCAGGAGCAGCACAGTGAGAAAACTAGAAGTGTTACCTTTAGTAATTACCAAGAAAGACTTTCATGGTGTTACCATAGGAATTAATCCTTATATTAATATTTAAAAGCATGAACAAAAGCAAAGACTCTGGAAGAAATGATGGGGGGAAAAGTGCTAGCAGTTTGCCGCTGCAATGCACTAATTGTAATTAAAAAAAAAAGAAAAGGGAAAAAAAAAAAAAGGAAAGATTGAGACCCCTAAGGAAATTGTGCTGTCTGGATGACAGGGTGAGCTCAAAACCAGAACCACTTTCTTCCCCTAGACATCTTCTCAAGTGAGTAGCAAAGCCTACCTAGATTTTCACAAGTCTCCAGAACCGCACTCCCTTCTATACAGCTTTCTAGAAATACATGCCAACAACACAGAGCACTCTTAAGCAAACCATATAAATTACGAGGCAATGAGATGCGAAGAAAAGAGTTCCTTTCCAAATTCTGCAGGGTTGTTCTGAGTAAAGACAAAGTTTGGCACCATACCAAGTCGTAAAAAAGCAGGAAGGTGTCGGACCAAATTTTAAACTGTATCTTAATTAGAAATATCAGACACCCCCTTCGGATCATTGCTTCATAGCAAGTCTGAACAGCACCTTCTAAAAAGAAGTTGGGTAAACCTCAAACAGCCACAGAAGCCAGACCTTAAAAAGACACTGTTCCCTCTGCAGCAAAGATGACGAAACACAGCTGAGCGTGCGTGCAGAAAGAGCTGTACCACTACTGCAGAGGGCTGCGTGCACATGGTTTTAGTCAGCTCTCTCTTTCACTTAGCTCTCTTTCAAACCAAGAGGCAGGCAAAGGCAGGGAAGAGATTTTGCTTGTAGCGGTGTTATGTGAACCTGACTGCTTTCAGTAGAACAAAATCCCACATAAGTGCTGTGACATGCTAAAAATACGGGTCATGCAACATGCGCAACCATCAGAAAGGTGGGGGTCTGGAGTAAGTCTCCCTTTAAAACCCATTATTTCAAGAGAGCTTGCAGATTTCAACACCACTCCACGCAGGAACTGTGATCTTCAGTCTCCTTTTGCCTGGCAATTTTCCTCAGTCTTTTGTACTGATTTTTTTTTTTTTTAAAGAAAACTGTACACCAAACACTGCATTTCTAAACATTTGCACATTTATTCCCTGCTCTACCAGTCTGTTATGTGGCTTCTTCTACATTCATTCTCAAACCATCTTAAACATTTGGAATACCTCCCATGTGGGGGAAGAGCACAGCGCTCCTGGTCCCTTCACAGACAGCTCAGAAGTAGAAAAAGCCTTTAAGCATCCATTTGGATATTAAAGAACAGGCCAGGGAGCAGAAGACCTTACTCCCTTCAACTCACAACAGAAGGTGAAGGTTTCTTTTTCCCTGGCATCTTTGAACAATCTGAATTCTGGAGTTTCTATGGTAGCTTTGAGAGGTGAAAACAGCTTGCTTAAGGAGAGAAATAAGATTTTTAGCTCTTACAGAGGTAAGTGCATTTAAATCAATTAGTGCGGTTAAAGTGAATAATCAAGTGCTTCAAAACCTCATGTGACAGAATACTGTGAAGAAGTTTGAGGGAACATGTGTGGGAAGGACAAGAAGACTAATAGCTAGTAAGAGAGGTCTCCAGTTCCAATTTCCTAAAACTGATGCCCTGATACTGCTATCACAGCAAAAATAACAAGTCTCTTTTTTTTTTTTTTTTTTGCCTTTCCCGGTTAGCAACAGCTATAAATGTCATCAACAGTACCAGCAGGAAACCTCCACAGAGGGTAGGATGTGAAGAAGTAAGATGCTTGCTAGTTTTAGAAACCATTAAATTTGCCATTTCCACTGAACTCCTACAGTCACTTCTTCCTGAGAAGTTCAGGGACTCAAAAAATAAAAGAGCCATCCTAGCAGAAAAACTGCCTCGGCAGCAGAGGAGCGAGCAGTGACGGTCCTACCCATCTCCTGTGGAGTCTTCCCAGTCTGATGGGATAGCAACTGGCCACTGCGGGCAGGGGAAGAGGCCAAATTCCTCCGGGTCAAGAGGTTCAGAAACTAAAGACTAAGCCCTCTGTCCTCACCAAAAAAATACAAGACGATTTCACAGGAAAAACCTCACAGTCTGAAGGACCCTGCTCTCAAATTCCCATTAAAAATCGCCCTACTCTGTCTAGACGTCTAAGAGGAAGGAGCACCTTTTTGGAAGTCTGTTATTTTCTACCTTCAAACAGATATTCAGCACCACTGAATTCAGTCTACTAACTTTCTATTTTTCTCAGAGATACTGGATAAAGTTTACAAAACTCTTTATATTTCACTTGCAAGCTTGCGTGGAACTGGAAATCAATGGGACATAAGAAGCCAAGCAACAGAAATGCCTGTGATAGTTTTAAGTGTGCTTCTTTAGGGTTTGGAGACTGAACAAATCAACTAAGTATGGGAGAAGTATAATTAAAACCAATTCTAGCAAATGCCTTTTCGAGGCCAAACCTACTGCTGGAAAACAGCAGCCCTCAAAGGAGGCCTGTAGAAGCAGCACGAGAAAAATCAGATGCCTTCAGCTTCTTCAAATACAAACCCTTTTATACCGCAACTCGCTGCAGTCGTGTGGTGTTTTTCCCTGATGGCGGGATGCAAGTCTAAGGCACGCAGAACAAGTACGGGTATTTACAGCCTCGCATAGCAACACCCAGACTGACTTGAAATGCCTTAGCTCAGGGAAGAAAGCTTACTGCAAATGTATGCAACTGCCACAGCCCATTTGTTTCTTGTACCTTCCTACATAGGCCCCTACTTCCACACCGCCCTGCAGCCTGCACTACAGATGCACCCACAGGAGCCATTATCTGTGAGCCTGTAACTACCCACGTTTTGAAAAAAAAATCAGATCTGTCAATGGGCCGCCAAAGTATCAACATCATTTTCAAAGACAGTAATGCTACTGAAAAGCAGACCACCACATGCTTGAAAGAGAGATCTTTACAATGCCAGATAACCAGATCCAGCTAATACATGCCTTCATTCAGCAGGTTAAAAAAAATAAATTTTAAAAAAAAGATTAGTTGAGCTGTCTCATACACCACAGATTCTGGTACACTGTCACTTTGACAAAGATTACTTGTTAATGCAAAAAAGCAGTGCAGCAAGAGCAAGAACCAGCTCCTTGCAGGGTGGTTAGTTCTCCTGCAGCGCACTTGTGGAAGGGAACAAACTCAGGGCTGCACTAACCTTTCCACATTCTTCATTCCCTGCATGTTGTGAGTATGACCAAATACATTTTCTTTTAAAGGTCAGAATTTATCACAAGAATTTTAATGGCTTCATGATCCTTAAAGTAGCACTTCCAGGCTCACCTGCAGAAAGTATTTGAGAAAGAGTGGTCAAGAATATGATTTCTCAGCCAATACTAAAAACCCAATAGCCAAGAACCTGAACATTTCACAGTATCTGTATGTTTGGAAGGAGGGGACGCCCTCCCCAGCACAACACCTCGGCACAGCCCTTCTCCCCACTGACGACAGAGCCAGAGCAGCCCCAGGCCTGGCGCAGGCTGGACTCACATCCCTTGCAACATGTCCACGGTATTTTGGGAGCAATTTTATTGATGTGTCTGTTCTGGAGGGATTATCAAGTCTACTGGCAGCAAATGCTAATCAGGGCACACCACCTCGTAAAGCAGGCGAGTAACTGGTGCTATATTACATTAGGAGCTGCTGGCTAAGATGATGTTTCAGTGCTTCCAAAAGACAGCAACGCACAGCTATCTGGTGGAAAATAAAGAGTTTGGGGAGTTTGCTTTATTTAGTGCTGTTATTCACCAAAGATTTCTGCAGAAATGCGTAACAAGAGCTGCAGGTAACACTAGATGATGCAGCAGAAGCTCCAGGAACTGAGAAGCCCAGCTGCATTAAAAGGGAGAAAAGCAAAGCAAGGACCTGCTGCAGGACTAGCATTTAAATAGACTCTATCCAGACTTCAAAATGAGAGAAGTTTTCAATAACCAAAATATTAAAGGCCTGTGTATTGTCCATACTACTTCACCACCCACTTAAAAAAATCGGATAGCATTTCCAAATCCATCCTCATAATTTAAAGGCTGTTCAGGAGTGTTATGGAAACCTGCCTAATTCGCCTAGACAGTTTTGACAAATCCAAACCAGTGTGTTT
Source organism: Gavia stellata (assembly GCF_030936135.1). NCBI lineage: Eukaryota > Metazoa > Chordata > Aves > Gaviiformes > Gaviidae > Gavia > Gavia stellata. The sequence continues at coordinate 21,158,469 of NC_082606.1, forward strand.
AAATGTTCAGTGAGGAAACATTTTTCAGGAGATGTAATATCTTTTATTAGACAAACAGATACAAACAAGGAGCCCGGGGGCTGGGAGGGCAAAGACACTGACAAGCTTTCGGCATCTAAGTCTTCTTTTCCAACCTGAAGAAGGGCTGTTGGCCTGAAAACCTTTCTGCTCAGACTAAATAATACAAAAAAAATTAGAAAACTTGGCTCCTCCTCTAAACCTCACCTCATTTATATCCTTAAACTGTCAAGACTTCAACATTACTTCGTTAAATGATGAATACACCTCTGGACAGTGTATTTGAATACACCAAAATGTTTGCAAATCCTTTTTTTATACAATGAGAAAATTTAAATCCACTTATGGGAAGCGTACAATGTCATCTCTCACCAACCTTTGCTTCCCTGTCCCACAACATAATGTCAGCCGTCATGTCCTTCACCAGCTCACATTAGACTAGATGTTAACAGCTTGAGACTTGGGACACATGCTGAACTGCCAACCACTGCTCAGCTAAGTAGCCATTGAACACCGAGAAGATTCATACTCCTCCAGACTTTTTCTTTGAAAGCTTCACAGAAAGAGCCCTTTTTTCGTTGCCTTGTAGCTAGGCTGGGGGGAAGCAACGCTTACGAAACTTGTCACCACATGCATGACGTACTGGGACATGCCACTATCCCCAAAGAGGATGAAAGAGGGAATGAACAAAATGTCATTTTGGAGTTGCACTGGGAGGAACACGACCTCAGTGTGATGTACCTGAGCCTGGAATTTCGTTGCTGCACCTGGGGACCGCAGTGTGCGGGAGCAGATACCGGCCATGTGCCCTTCCCGTAGCAAATGCTGCAGGACCATGAGATGCACTCAAGGCAGCGAACATCTCAGCTGGCTTTCTGAATGAGCCATTCTGTGTACATGGCACAGCCTTTTAAAGGAGACAGATGTCTGATCACTGGAGACGTTTCAGTTGCTGTAATCTAATCACCACAAAGGACAGCTAGTGGCTGTTCTACGAGCTGTACTAAGGGTATCACCAAAGGTCACTTTTAATGGTTTGATAGGGTTTCACATTATGGCCACCACCACTGAAGACATGCTCTACTGGCAAGACTACAGATACACCCTCCTGGCCAACTGCCCCTAGGATTTGGTCACCTTACCTAAGGAAAACAAATTACGGTACTGTCAGAAGATCCTCTCCAACAGTTAGGCATGGTTGGATAGCTCAAGCAGCAAAAAGAAGAGGAAAACAACATCAGCACTCTGACAACCCGCTTCTGTGATTTCTCAGATGAAGGAGCAGAGACCACAGCGAGCTACAGCTGAGGGACAGAGAAGGAAACCCAGAACTGTGCCCATCCTTGTGTCTGGTCTCACACCCATGCAGTTCTCAGAAAAGAGTTTGATCTCCCTGCCAAGCAGCCGCTTCTGCTTCCAAGCCCAGACGCAGAGAGGCTGCCCAGCGTTACACGGACGGTTAGGCACTCAGCCTGACTGCGTGCCACACAAAGCTGGCGAGGAGGACCGCAGCACTTCAGTCCTTGTGAAAAGGCAAGGCTGCAGCAGACCTAACTCTAAGAAACACTTCTGAGGTCCTTACCAGAATATTCACATGCACCCTTCAGAAGGGCCTGAAGAGTGAGAGCTAGCGACACTGGAAATCTGTGCCAGGTAAAGACAATCTGCAGTCAGACTTACCACTGTTAAACACTTGGAAGACAACCATGAATAAAAGAAACTGAGATGTTTTAAACACCAGCTTCCCTCACTCCTCCCTTAAAAAATATGAACCAAAACTAAGTCGAAATATGAGGACCTACAGGCTAATCTAGTACCTTAAATAAGAGAGGTCAATTTTGCATTTGGCTAGTATTTTAACATTGTATTAAATTACATTATATATGTTTTTCGCTGTACCCCTTAGTAAAAAAACCTTATGTAGATGCCTGAGATCTTTTGGGCTGTTATTAACAGCAGAGACAAGAGTCTTTGAAACACACACCCTGCAGGGATCTCTGCGCACATATCCAATTACATACATTTTTATTTCCAAAGTTTTTTCCTGATAAGTGTCTGGAATAATCTGAAATTTCTGCAGCAGGCAAAACTTCTGGGATGAATTTAAATAAGCCTCTCCAGCATTTTATGAGCAATCCCTTACAAAGAGGAAAACTAAAAGACAAGGTCCATTGTCCAAAACAGGTTCCAGGCAAGGTTTTGCCATAAAATTCCTGTATGACTTTTGGGAAATGTCCATTCCATAGAATGGAAATCGGAAATGCAAATTGGACAGGTATAAGAAACTGTTCTCCCATGCATCTAATCAGCCAGATGAAAGACTGTCTAAACTGTATTAGAGATTGGGCAGAGCTATCTCTAACGAGGCATGCTCTCCCTGCCCGTGGGAGAGCAGGAGATTTGGGGAGCAGTCAGAAATACCCACTGTCAGAAAAAAAAGGCCTATTTTATTGTCATGTAGGCAGGACCTGAGATCATGTGCCAGAGTCAGAGAAGGATGAAATAACAGAAAAAAAATTTTAAAAAAAGGAAAGAAAAAAAGAAAAAGAACTTGTCAAAAGATACTTTATTACCATGGATTTCGAGCCAACTGTACAACAAGGATTTGCAGGAAGCAGACAGCTCTGCCAGACAGCTGTGAGAACTTCACACTCATCAGACAACCAACCTCGGCTCTAATCACCACCTCCAGTGCTACTCCAAGAAAGATTTGCTCAAAATCTGCAAGTTAAAGACAATTCGGTTTATAATTTATAGTCTTGGGATGGCCAAAGGCTCTCTCTTACCCCAGATGAGAACCCATCAGGCTTGGTAACAATATGAAAAGAAAAAAAGAAAAAACCCAAGAAAACACAAAAAAACCCCAACCTCTTTCTGACCTCCAAACTTAACAAAGCAAAAGTAAGGTGACACACAACAGGCAAGTACAGGCAGAGCAGAGAGCACAAAGCAAAAGGTGAGGTAATACTTCAGCATCACAGAGCACTGGTGTCAATAAACCAAACACATACATCTGGAAAGGACATAGAGAGAAAATGGGGCTACAGACTGATAATAAACAGATTAAATCTAACCAAGGAAATACAGATCCTTCCATCATACTTTATCGTTTAATGTGGTGGTCTTGCAGACTGAATACGTTAAGCACAAACCCTCATCCACAACACTGCTGTTCGCAAATACGGAGTCCAGGTAAAGAACAAGTGATTTTCCTAAGCTTGACCCTGCAGAGACAGAATATCATGCTTTACTGCCCCAAGCTTTGCATTTCAGCTGTGGCAAAAATTCAGGGCAGAGGGAAGGCACCACCTCACGTGGGTGCACATTCTTAGAGACTTGGTACGCTGACGGTTTAGCAATCCTACCATTTTTAATCACAACTGTGGTGAAAGGTAATGTATGTGCCCATTATGGCTTACAGCTGGGAAATATTTATGGAATGAGCAGCATGTTAGCGTGTCTTTATTTCCAGCAGCTAAATGAGGCTTCTGAGAGTCCTCCCTAACATTGTGGACATTTGTTTCATTGCATGAGACTTCATACTCCAGTTTAGGATTAAACTGTCATAGGGGGATTTACTGATTTAACTGAATACTTGCTTTCTGAGAGAGAAATTCCAGTTGTCTGCTTCTCAGCTCTATCTAGCCATCAATACAAGCCAATTTCAATTTCAGGTTTCCTGAATGCCTGGATTAAAAGAAAAAGAGGTGAAAATAAAAATCCATTTTTTCAAGGAAAAAAATCAGCCAAGACAACAACAAAAACAACAAAATAATCAAGCAACATTAAAAAAAGCATGCGGGTCTTCCTAAAGATATTGAGAAGTGTCTTCGGCTCAGCCTTTATTACCTCCAGCTTCCTCAAACACACAACCTTGTCAAAGTCTGACGTGCAGAAGGGACTATTGCAGGCTTGCCTTTTGTCTGCTGTCCAAACTTGTTGATCCTCTGAGTAGCTGCAGAATGGAAATGAGGCAGAAGCTTTAGTAGCACAGCCTTCGCTGCCCCGGGCAGATGAACACCCATAAAGCACAGGAAGGCAAGCTCTGTCTCAATAGAGCTAATCAGATGAACAATTACTTTCCATAGTGTCGTCATGTTCAAGCATAAACATGCTTATCTTTGTGCTCAAGATACAGAAAAGGCAAAGCACTGCTGCAAAAATCCCTTTTTCATGTCTGATTCTGTTGTGGGAGCTATAGTCCTGAAGAGAAAAAAAGATTAAGAACAAGAAGTAACTTTGTTCTGTCCTTAAACTTCCAGCATTTTGAAAAGTCTATGGGAATGCAAGTACCAGTAAAATTGGGGGGGGTGGGGGGGTGGGGTTTGCTATTTACCTTTTCATAAGGCAAAGTAATACTATTGATTTTAAAGGTTGCAGGCAAAGCAAAAAGGACATTATCAAGGCAATACAATAAAGATATCATGTTCCAACTACAAAAATCATTATTAACAACAAATTTTTAGGAAACAACTCCTAAGCTGTTCACTTTTCAAAACTGTTTTTCACCAAAAAAAGCCTTCAATTTAAATATTCACTTCCGTGACACCAATTTAATAGACAGGATGAACTACCAAATCCTTCCCTTATTCCACACGAGAAACAGAACAAAACCCGCAACACAAACAGAATGAGCAGTGCACAGTTGGACTGAACACCAGCCTAACTTCCTCAGAAATGCCTATAGCTTTAAGGACAAGATAAGATGTTTTGAACAATATCAGAGGTAGAAAAGACTCCATGAAGACATACTCCTTACCTTCTGAAATAAGTGACATCCAAGTGTCTACAAAACTCTGAAAATTAATAACTACTACAGGAGTGTTTGAATCACAAAAGCCTTTGCCTCTGTCAAAAGCCTAATTAAATTTAAGCTGTTGGTTTAAAAGTTAATACTATTACAGACTCATACCAAAGAAATCACTTTCTGAACAAATGAAAATTTCAGGGAGCCAAGGGGAAAGCACCCTGCCTTTCTGGCCACACCAGCATTTAAGGGGTGCCTAGCTTTTAATGAGCAACCATTTCAAGATACATTGGCTCAGCAGGTTAGGTCCATCGCTGCTTTGGGGCAAGTGCAGCAGTGGGGAAAGGCCACTCAGATGGGTTCAGGAGCAGCCTGAGCCTATTTAAGACGCAGCTGATGCTGCTGGAAGGGGCCCATCTTCCTTCTCCTAGCACTGGCACAAGAAGCTGTGGCACCAGCCAGCTCAGAGAGGTGATCCAGCTGAAAACTAATCACTGTGTGATAACTACCAAGCATTTTCTCTGAGACACTAGATATTCGTTCCACTCCTCGCATGTGTCTGCTATTTCAGAAATGCCTTAAGCTGCTGTCTAACATCACCCTTGCACAAAAGGGACGCCAGTTTGTATGCAAGCGGGTTTCCAAGGGGTGACGAGGACAAGAAGGTAGCTCTTCCCCCAGCGGGGCTGAGCCAGCAAGCGTGCCGTGCTGTCCTCCCGCATCCACCTTGCCTGTTCAGAGACCAGCTGGGGTTTTCCGACTAACTGCAAGGGTCAAAACCCAGCACTGTGGGTTAGGCACAGTTTAACTAGCCGTGTGACTCTATTCAAAACATGGAAAGGTTTCCTGCAGGAGGGAGAAGAAACACAAATCTGACAAAAACTCTAAGAGCCAGAAACCCTGATTCATCACTGTTACTGATCGCCAGAAAAAACGAACCATCTAGGCACTGTTCTTAAACCATTAGACATCAGTAGAAAATGCAGATGTGTCTTTCCATCTTTCCCACCTGCACACCTCTAGCCCCAAGCCAAATTTCTTTAAGAGAGGAAATTCATTTAATTAAATTTAAAAAGCTTTTGGCTTCACGTTGCATTGTTCAGGTGTTCCCTTTCTGCCGCAGTGCCCTTTGGAGTGCTGTAAAGGACAGGGCAGATTTAAAGAGAGGGAAGAGGAGAGAAACAAGACAATGCATTTTAACTAAAAGCAACCCAGCCCCATCTGTAAACTGAAAGTTCAACTGACAAGATTAGCATCACAGTCTGATCAAGGAAGTTTTCCACTGAACACTTCATGTTCCCAGGACACAGAAGAAGCGGAAAGTGCAAGATCTGTTGGTAAAGATCGGAAGACAGCATGCACTCAAACAGCTTGGTACCAGGTTTGGGCAATCATGCAGAATACTGCTTGCAAAACCACTGAAGTCCAGTGAGCAGGTAAGAATTGAAGCCACTGACTTGGCCTTTCTTAGTATTTCCTAATATAGGAGGGTCCCTTCAGTCTATTGTCTCTGAGTAATCTTTTCTCTCAAAGCAAACAAATCGCCAACATGTCAGAAGTGCTTGCATAAACTTAAGATTGATACTGCTGGAATACAAACATTCAGATGCCCATTTCTTTTCCTAATACCAAAAATAATCCTATACCACAAAACTTCATTATTCACTACCTTCAAATACAAAGCACTAACCTTTATTAAAGTGTTCTCATGTACCAGCAAGAAGGGCAATACTTGAACCTGCATTAGGCAAAGGGAAAGGAAACACTACAGATATAATCCTCTCCCACGAGCAATTAAAGAGGCTCTTCATGGAAAAGCTGTCCTTTACGATGTTTGACCCACTGAGCATTAGCTCTCAATTAGTAAGAGGCAATGCTCCAGAGGATGGTAGGAATCCAAAGAAAAATATTAACAGGTAGATAGTAGAGGTTGAAGGCTGTTAAACAAGCTCACAAGATCCTCCAGGTGGCAATAACAGGAGGAAAACGGGCTGAAGTAAACTGAATGCTACTTCTCAGTGCACAGCACAGAGGTGAAGCAGTGCACATCGACTACGAGCAAAAAGAAAACGACACACAAGTCATTTCGTTGCAGGGAAAGATTGAACAGCACCAGAAATAAAAACCGGTGGAGAAATAGGTACATGGGAGAAGACGACCCCAGGATGCAGAGTAGCAGTACAATTTTTAAAGAGCAATGCTCTTTAGGACACTGACATCACAAACAGTTTAAAGAGCAGCAGTGACACAAACCCATCCAGGGGAGGGAAAGCTCTGGAGAGGGGCCCATCACTCAAATACGGAGGAAGAAACCAAAAGGTGACACCGAGCCGGTAAAAGCCTTCACTCACATTTCTCATGAAACAGAGAAGCTCATAGTGCTGGAAAAAAAGGGTCAGAGGAGCAGTGAATGTATTTCATCTCATTTCATCCCGTTGACGCCGTGAAACCAGATGACATTCATCCAGAGTTTACAAGCCAGCTGGCAAACAATTTGGACAACTCAGTAAGACAGAGGCGGCACCAGAAGGAACTTAAGAATATAAACATATAGCAGCCACGCTGTGCTGGATTGAAGGCCCACCTGGCTAACGTCTTGTCTGACAGCGGGCAGTTGTGAATTCCTCCGGGAAGCATCCGAGCAGCAGGGCAGATACAGGATAGTCCTTGCCCTCATATTGCTTTCCAGCTTGCAGCAGACAGCAGTCGAAGAGTTTCCTGAGCTGGAGATTGCATTTGGACCATTATGTTTAATAGCCCCTGACAGACTTTCCCACAAAAGGAGAGCCGTAGTGTTTTTACATCTTACAGTTTGAGCTAGAAAGCAATTTAATCACCAGCGCAGCAAAAAGGCTATTGCTTTGGGATATACTAATGGTATCCCCACGTCCAGGGCCGAGGAGCTAAAAATCATACATTCACTCCAATACTGCACCTTCTGCAGATGTTCCTGCCAGAAAGCTGGCTGCAAAACTAGAAGAGTTAGGGAAAAAAACAACACAGCAACAAACTACCCAAGCATATAGCAGACTGTGGACAGATGGACAAAGGAAAAGAGTAATGTGATTAGTTTGAAATGAGCCAAGGTATGATCTACTAAAATGTTTTACAAATATTTGTAAAGCAATAATCTAAATGTGAAGGGACCGGTTAACAGTGTAAACAAGGTATTCTTCCCTGAGCCCAAGACAAGATACTATTTGGTTATAACTTAAAGGGAAAAAACAGATCTCCCAAGTGATTAATGAAAAAGTCACTGAAAAAGTGGTCGAAATGCACAGAAATGTCTAGAACACGGCACTTACAGGACTAGCAAGGAGGAAGTCTTGGGTTCTCCCTTGAGATTTCAAGGGAGAGGAAAAGTAAAGTTTACAGACATCATCTCAAATCCAATTACTCTTTTCTATTATAAAAACACCCTGCCCCACTCCATTTAGGAAAATTCAATTTTACAGCATAATTATTTTTTCTTGTTACTTTTCCCATCTGTAGGTGAGAGCCCATATCAGACGCCCAATGCTTTACCAACACTTCAGCAGGACGGTATTTCAGAAATTTGTGCATACAATTAATGCATATTTACAACTCAGGCATTTTAGATATCAATTTACATGACAATGTGCACAAGATAACTGTTAATTTCTTCAATCGTGTAAGTATCAAGCCAATCAGTTGTACAGAATGACTGCATGAACCACAGCTGGGTTTTCATCTACACCTGCCTCGTAACACCTGATACACTTAAAAAATGACAATGCTCAAAACTGATTACGTTGATATTGGCTCTGCTAAGTTGCTATATAAATAATGGAAAAATGATCAATATACTGCAGTTCTCAGAGTATTAACATTTACTGAAAAACGAATGCAAAAAATAATTAAAATTGAGTAGAGGAACTAGATTTGCAGTTGGAGCCAGTTTATCCAGCAAAAAAGGATTTTCAAAGTACAGGTCCATGTTCAAATCAGCAATATAATGCTGATACAAATCCGGGTTGCTTGTACTTCACAAAATACTTCCTGCACTAGGAAATAAGGTTCTTCAGTCATTATTTGCATGTCTGAATTAACACACGGCAAACGATGCAGAAAACCTCAATGTCTTTACCTAGGGGTTGCAGAAAGCTATTTCTTCAAGTTGCAGTCATCTTGGAGACTCTAACATTTTATAGGCAGCGACATTTATTAATGTATGGAATAACTTCAGTGGTTTTATCTATGTAAGAACATTTTCACACATGTAATTCCTCATTTCTTTCCCCCACATAATTTAAGCTCCAAACATCAAATCTAATATCCAAATACTGCCACAACAGTGCTAATCTTTCCCCTGCTGATGGAGACAGCAGGCAAAACAGGTAACAACCCACAATAAAACTGCTTCTCCTACCTCTCCAAGCACAAAATTTGCTTCCTAAGTTCCATTTCTTCCCAAGTCACAGTATATGCAAGACCTTATTGACATCTGCTACCAACAGCAGATCTTATATAGTTAATAAAAATCAGTCATTTTACAGCTTGACACCCCACCCCCCTTATTTATAAAGGGCTTTATGCATTTCAAAGGGAGATTCTGAAGTAGATAATGGAAGAGTCATTACTGGAGCCTAGTCCTGCAAAAGCCCAAGACACTGAGCTTTAAAGTCATGCCAATCTTATGTACAGAACAGCTATTTTGGGTAATTACAGAAGTTGTAATAATGCCTTTGGAGTCCCATAAAGTTGAGCTCACTGTAACTAAGACATGTAGTCTTGGAGGCAGAAGCTTTTTCAAAAGAGACTCAATTTGTTTTAATAAAATACTGAACAAAAACATCCTTTAGACCCTACTATTTTCTTGTAGTACCTGTATGTAGTCACATACGAGATTTCTAAGCCTAATATTTAGCTGATGTAATTCAGCATAACCTTGCTACCTGATCAAGTTACACCCATTTACATCAGAGGAAAATTCAACCTTACGCCAGGTCTTATTTAGAAGTAACTCTTGTAACTCATCTGTATTTCACTTTTAGCATAAATAAATTTAAAAAAAAATCTTAAATGCTTGCTGTTTTGAACTGAGCTCTCTTATTACACCAGAATTAATTTCCTATTGCGTATACATTAAAGATAGTTCAATCCAAATCGATTGAGGTATATATTTTTAGAAGGTGCAAGAGAAACATTTGTAAGTATGAGGTTTTTTTTACACAAGGAACCAGAGCGCAAAACCAGCTCTTTTGCGGCAGGACAGGTGAAGGACAAAGGCCTCAGTACTGTGCATGAGCACCGAGGCTACAAGAAGTGGATCAGAGCTTTTCCTGCTGCTCATTCATGTACCAACTCATGGAATACGTCTTAACTCTCCAAACCTATAGAGAGGTTGTGGACCACATTTTTAGTTTCTGAAAAGCAGCACAAGGACCTGCATGTCTCCGTCTGTGGGTGTCCCTGTGCATGAATTTTGTGTTGGTATGTGAATTTTCAGATGCTTACTCAAAAGCCCAGAGGTTTCACCCTTACAGCCAGTTAGTGCTTTCCAGAGATGAGAAGACTTTGCTCTCTTCTCGGGAGGGAACGGTCTGTTCTTAAAGCAGGCAAAAAGCAGTGAAAGCCAGCAAGAAATCAAAAAAAGTATGACAAAATACTAAAAGCTTGTTAGCTACTGTGCACCTCGGTTTTCACTGACGTCTTTCGTACAGTCTCCACGTTTTCAAGTCCCTTCTGTTAAGCAGGCATGATTAATTCCCCTTCAGTTTTCCAAGCCTGCTTCTGCTTAGAAGCCAATTTAGCAATTAAATTAATCGTCAAATATTTCTTGCCAGAGAATAAAAATGAAGTTTCACCTCGCCTGGGCAAAACGCAATTCCCAAAGGATTTGAGAAGTTAATGAGCAGAACAGTTACAAAAAAATGTAAAAACTGGCAAATCAGACAGCCAAGAAAGAGACAGGAAGTGACAGATTTAAGAAAATACCTCTGAAGTAGAGGAAATGAGTCGTCCTTTAAGAAGAAATCATACATATAAAGCACATAAAACAGAGTATTCTTTGTAGACTTGCCTGAAGAAGGAAAGAAAAAAAAAAGATTAAAAAAAGACACATCCTGAATAGCATTAAAAGCAAGACAGCTTCAGCGGTTAGCCTCATCTAGTTAAGATGGAAATTTGAACAATTTTAAAAGCAGTGGCCAAAACCTATCTGTAAAAGAAAAAAAAAGAGAAAAAAAAGCAACTATATGCATGGAGAGGAGTGACTCGAGCCAGTAAGTAGACACACAGCTGCTCACGTTAAGCAAAGGGTGAGATGCTGCACTGTGCCTACTCCATGCATTGCAGGTAAAGTCCTAATGGTGATACTCCTGAATAGATAAAAGGATTTCTTAAAAAAATTACAATATGCATAGGCTCCTCCTGAGAAAGATGGGCTGAGAAAAGCCTTGTGTTGAGTTTCTACTCAGGTGAAGTTCTCCTTGACTGAGAGGCTTCTTCAGAGAGTTACAAACCAGAGGCCTTTGTTGTAGCAAAGGGGTACGACGCACAACTTGAGGAGTACATAAAGATACACTTTTATCACAGGCATGACAGGCAGTCCCCAAACTTAGAACAGCAAGAATTGCCCAGTTGCACCCACCAAGCTCATTCACACACCAGGTCTGGGAAGGGACTGGCAGGAATGCCGAGGAAGGCATTAAGGGCTTTGTTAAGTGACACTGACATTTTAAAAAGGAAGCTCAAGCTAAGTACAGCCTTGCTTATGTGAAGTTAAGTCTTCCTTAATCACTTTTTTTAAAGCTAGTTGCTATAATGCAGGAAATGTCATGTATAAAAGAGCTTTATCTGAGTGCAAACACCTTACAGAGCAAGTTTAACCTCCAAAATTGTGTGTTCATCCCTACAAAATAACGTTCATTGTCCAGACATGTTCAGCAAGGTTTTGCTGGGGGAGGGCGGCGGGCAGGCGGGGGGAGAAAAGGCAAGAGAAAAAAAAAAAAGTATCTTCACTCCATTTTAGGACTACAAAAGGCATTTCTAAGACATTTCTGTATTGCTACAGTGTTCTCTTTCGTTATAATGTTATCTCATTCAGTATAAATTTACCTGGACCTGATTCTTTACTTCTGGAATTATTTAAGACCTCTTTCACTAGGTAGAGAAATTAGACCAATTAATAAATGTGAAAGCCTTCTGCCACAAGGATTTCCCCTGAAAGGGCCTTAACAGCAAATTTAGCGTTAAACTGCTTCAAGCAAGCTCACCACCTGGTTTTCTCTGGCTATAAAGGCAGCAGCAGTTACACTGAGTAACAAGCCTGCTACTGTAATACATCACCCATCACAGCCTAACTGGCATGATAAAGTGTTTGCTTGTGAGGGGATTGTATGGCCAGTCCAAACAAAGACCACTTCATCTTGCATTTCCTAGAAGTCTTTTTAAAACAAACGACCAAACAAAAACACATCCTGAGCTGTGCCTATGGAGAACACTGGAAAGCCTGAGCCACTCCCCAGCCTTCGCTCTTCCCCCACCAAGCAGAGAACTACCTGCCTGCCCTTTCATACAACAGCTCTGTTGCAGCCATCCCCTATGTATTTCATTCAGTTATAAATGAAATAATATTATAACCACTTGGGTTTTTATTACTGTTACCTGGAGACATTATCAGCAGTTTCCTCCAGCAGCTTGCTGAGTGGATGGGATTTGCAGCAAACCTAAATCAATCAAGCCAGCAAAGGTCATCTTTATTGAAGGGCGAGAAATAAAGCCTGGATCAGCCTCACACATTTTTTTGCCCCTTGCCCTCCTCATTTCCCCACTCCTCCCAACAGCTCCAGTTCCTGAGAGCTCCCAGGGACAAGATGTAGGAGAACTGCTGGAAGAACACCTCCCCACCAGCGACTGCAGTGCACCTTCTCCCTTCAGGGTGCAGAGGTGCATATATCTATATATATATATAGAGAGAGAGATATATATATCTTACATGCACATGTGCAAAACCCTAATCATTCCAGCATTTCCCCACAAATAGAAGACAGAGAAACAAATATAGTGATCTATCATCTCTCCAAACTATTATTCTGTTAAATTTGCTGTGGTTTGGGAAAGCAGGGAGTTACCCACCAGATGAAGCTCTGTGCAGTGGTAGCTCTGTTTTGAAGCATACAGTCCACAGAAAAGCAGGCCCCAGTGCTCTCTGCATGACCTTATGTTTTAATTCCCCTTCAGATATTATGAATTTCCTACTTCCGTTAACTTTACATGGCAATGAGTTTCCCAGGCTATCCTGGCACGAAAAGCGGACCTTTCAGCCTTGACCTTCAACTGAATTGCTGGGGGGGGCAGGAGGGAAGGTGTGTTTGACCACCTGACACAGATCCTTCCTCTTGCCCTTTCGGGAGGCCAGTGTGACATTTGCCGTACCTTACACCTGGGAGGTTTGCCATCCCAGCCTGGTTAACCAGTACATTTGAGTCCCCACTCTCAAAGACTAAAGGACAACTGCCAAAAGCTGGCAACTTATAGCAAAGGCATGGGACAGAAGGTGCCAGCCTTCCCTGCTACATGCCTTGTGCAAGTATCTTCCAAGAGCTACAGGACAGCTTATCGCCAACCCCAGAGAGCCTGCTGGCCCACGGGCCTGCCTCCTTCTGTGGCTGCAGTTTCCAGTGAGCCCAGGCTCAGCCCCAGCAGAGCTCCTACAGGGAACCCACCCTTGGTCCCATCAAGAACTGAGATGGCCACTCCATGGGAGCATATACAGGAGGTGACAAAGCAAATGGGACAGATCAGAGCTAAGGGGGACACAAAGCAGCCAGCTTGACCAAGAAGGCAGCCAGGAAGCTCCCCTAAAGCACAGACAAGAAGTTCTCTCTTTACCAGGTTGCTTGTCCAAATTGAACTTAGTTTAACTTAAAACATCATTAAAAATACCTCCATCTATTCTTGTTCACTTAATGCTGCCCACAGTACTGTGTGGTGCCCTGCATTTACTGCGCCTCTCTTAAATCTCTTGGCACGTGAGCTTTCCAAAGCAAAGGCTGCAGCACACAGCCCTCTGCACTTTCTGCACAACACGCAGACTCCCAGCAGGGACACAGCAACCCTTACGGGATTACAGACTCATCGCAGCAGGTAAAACGCAGAAGGAACTCGCTTCACGCTGTCAGTCTATCACCTTCAGCCCAGGACCACTCTCAGGGACTGAAAAACAATCCCAATTGGATCATACATATAACCACAGCACCTCGGGCCAAGATGGATACTGCCCTAACAGGATATGGCACCAGCAACTTTACTGGCAGGATGGGCTCAAATCCACCAGGCAACTGGATCTAAGAAGAACGGACAATCCCATGGTTTGTTTGAAACATTATACAAGACACAGGTTGAATGTTAATCAGAAAGAAAAAAGTACTGATCATCAACATATCAATGGGCTCAGTTTAGCTTTCAGTGCTCATTATTGTCTGGTGTGAGATGCAGGACTGAGTCTGTACAGATATTTCCAAGTTTCAAAGTTATACCTATGGTTTTATTCCCAAAGACTGAGGTAGAAAGGACTGCAGCAACTCTACAAAACACTTGGGGATTTAAAAATTAAAAACAAACAAAACAAAAAACCCCGCGGTAGCATCATCCAAGTGACAATGCTCAGGAACAGGTCTGGAATATTTTACAGTGATTCTCTTATATTCCAGCACACACAACGATGTGAACATTTACTTTAGCTAACCACAGAGTGCATGAACATGCACAGTTACATGAAATGGAGTGCTTTCCAACGCAATGTGTGGCAATTGCGGGAGTCTAACCAGAATATTAAGAAATGGACATATTTTACTATTAATTACCATCGAGGCACCACAAGAACCACTGCAGCTCCTTTCTTCTGCATATAATCATCATATTGATAAAACTGGCACCAACCCCAAACTGTACACGGCTTTTTTGTCCCACCACACAAAGAGAGGCAGACACAAAGACAACCAGTGACGTTATATTGGCTACAAAAGAAAACAGAATCCAAGCCACTGTTTTTCATTGCATGCTCTCTGCTTGGACAGGAAGAAAACATACTCTAAGAAGTCACTTTCAAACCTCGTTTTTTGGATGAAGAGTTGACTGTTTTGCATGGTAACTAGGCATGAAATTATACCAGCTACAATGCAGGCTGCTCAGTGTTTTTTTCTATGTTGGCCACCAGTCAGGTGCATGAGCGCTTGCACTTAGATTTAACTCGGATGCCACACCAGAACACGTCCCATCAGCATCTCAGTTGTCACTTTAGTGCAGGATGGTTTTGCTGGCATGCCAAAGCAGCTGAGTCTCAGAGTGCATTGTTTTCTTGGCAGGTATTCCTCCTTGCCTAGGGGAGACAGATGTAGGGGAGTTCTACGTCTAGAAAAAATAAGATTATTGTAGCCCATCAGATATGTTTTCCGGCTTTAAGTATTAGAGTATGTCACAGTGAGAGACAGCAAAAACAGCAGGTCGTTCCTTAGCTTGCATCTTGTAACATTTTACTGTTTACTCGCACTTATTTTAGACCAATTTCCGCCAATTTTAGACCCTCACCACACTCCCAGCTCTCATACTCTCATTAGAGAAATTGCCTACAACTAAGGTTAAGCACATTTAAGGTTCACATTGTCCTCACACTCCTTAAGGAGACAGTTTCTTCAGCAGCTGCAAATGACTGCTTCTCCTCCACTCTCAGCACTTCCGACCTCAACTTTTATCACTGTGCTGACCCACTGCAAAGGTGAGCACCTCAATTTACACACACAGCCGGACTCTCCCTCGTGGCGAGAAACTGGTTCCCTTTGAGCAGCAGTTATAAAAGGAGCAACATCTGCTCCGTAACTGCTCAGCAGAGCGTTGCACAAGAGCAGTTGCTTTAGCCAGCCTGATATTGCAAATGCCAAAGGAATTTGATTCCCTTGTATCTCTACTCATGGGACCTCTGTTTAGAATATTTGAAATTACTTGGAGTCCACCACACTAATAAGACCCCCCTGGGTTTCACTCTGGCTCTCTCGCTTTCCCTTTCACCTTCAGGAGGTTCTTCCCCGTTCCTCCGCTTTGCTCCCAGGTGCTGGCAAAGACTCTCATCCGCACGCCTGCTAGCTCGGCTCCCCCAAGCTTTATTAAGAAATCATCTTCAATGAGTGCTCTGGGCCATGGTTCAGAAAGGCTGACAGAGAACCGCAGGTTTGTCTCTGCAGGGCTCTTCGCTTCCAGCTCAATTTGTTCACTCTTTGATGCCCTCTGGGAACTGAGGCAGACAATGATGATTATTTTTGCAATTTCTACCTGTGACTTTTCTGCACCTAACTGGTGGGGAGGGGACGTTTCCTGAGCCCACTCTGGGAAGAGGCCCATTCCGGCAGAAAATTCAGCTCTCCCTCTCCCTCCTGAAAACAAGTCTGCTCCTGCCTCACCTCACTTCAGCTCTGATGGTGGAATTTTAATTGAAGTGACTGGTGAAAGAGGGGAGGGAAGGTGTGGTTTGGCTGCAGGACACAGCGGCAGGACCTCTTACACTCTACACCTTGCCCTGACGGTACCTCCTCCCATGCCCTGGGGATAACCCCGTGCCATGAGGGGAGAGCTGTCATTCCACAGGGTGGAAGGAACATGGGAAAGGTTTGCAAAGCGCTTTGATGCTGAAGCACAAAATTCTAGACCTGAGGTAACAGTTCCCTCAATGTACTGGGAAATCAGGTTCCTCCAAGTTTCCCTGCGAGCAAGGTCAAAACCACACTTCTTCAAGCTTGCTCGAGAATGACAGCCAGTCTAAAATTAAGTTGAAAAGTAACTTCTCACCCTCTTGTGAAAGAGGCCACAAAAAGCCTAAATGCATCTTCAAAGCCTAAACAGATCTTCAACGAGAAATACTCCCCAGAGAGGAGAGCAAGTACAGGCACATGTTCGCAAGCCAGAGCTGGGCGCTGACGCCAGGGCCTGGGCAGGGCAGAGCTGCTGCTCTCGAGGGACAGGGACTCGGTGGTGGAACATACCACGGACCTGCCCCAAGTCACCTTTTGCCACACTCCGCTACCAGATTTCAATATTCTGCTCCATCCACACTAATGGAGCAGAAGAGCACACCAACGTCAAAGCAAAAGACCTTAACATGAAACAGGGCACATCCCTCTTGTGCTCTCTCTTCCTTTATCCCATGAGACCTATCTCATGGTAATTTGATGAAAAGTTGTTTTTTCCACCCAAGCTCTACTTTGAGTTAAGAAGCCAGCAGTGACAGCATCAGAATGCTATTTGGGAATGGAACTGCAGAGCCGTCATCTGGCTTTGTGGGGTTAAAGAAAACCAACATAGAAAACCAAACACAGGAGCCAGGAGATGGCAAACCTTAAGATGTTTGAAGGCCAAAGGAGACAAACATCAGAGATTCAGAACTCACCAGGACTTTGTCAGCTTACAGAGCCTCCTCTCACTCCCTCCCCTACATTTCAAAAGATGACTGTGCGTTTCTGGGCAGGACTGGTTTCAGCAGTCTCTTTGTGAAATGAGCATGAGGACATGTGCAGGAGAAAAAATATTGCCGGGGAGGTGGAGAAAATAGGGAAATTAATCCAGAGGCTGCAATAAAGTTTAAAGACTTTAGGAAGTCAGGGGTTTTTTTCCAGTCGTTAAGTGAAGGATAGGGGTCCCTCTGCACTGGTGCACACACTGTCTTTCAAGCCAGGTCTGTCTCTGGAGTGGAAATTCAAAACACTTTTCCCCAGAGAAGGTTCTATTGTCCTGCAGTCACATTGCCAAATTCAGACATTTAATTCAAAGTGTGAAACAGAAGGATTCCAGTCCTGCTTTTAAAGGGAAAATCTCCAGGCTACCGCTCCATCCCATAACTAACACCAGCTTTGTTCAGGGCAGGACACAGCACAGCTCCCTATCCTCAAAAGGAAAAGGAGGCAACATATAAACAACATATCACTGTACATCACAGCCTCAGAGCCTGCATACCTCAAACAGTAACCAGTGCTAACAGTCTGAGGCACCTCAGCAGATGTATAGCCAGGCAGCTATAAAAGAGCCTTTGTGCTGGCTGAACAGAAACAAGGCATTTTCTGTAAAGGAGACAGCCTTGACCACCTAGCAGAATAAACGGGGTTACACATTTCACACTTCCTCTGCACCAGGAACTGCGAGGGCAGATGGCACACAGCAGATGCCGTGGGCTGGAGAAATGACCCGCTCGCTTCTGCAGAGCCACATCAGGGATCTGGGGGAGCCACATTACAACCAGAAGGAAGATGACATTGCCCTCACCTTCCATCTTCCTTGCTTGCAGTTCTCTTATCAGAACTGCACCGCCTGAGTTAAATTTGAGCAGACCTGCAATTCAGCAGAGACTCATCCCTGCGGTAGAGACCATGCAAAAGATCATCACAAACACTTCTGATTCACCGTCCAGAGCTCCAGACAAAGGCTCTTCATCCTAATGCTTAGGCACCCCGCTCCTATTTTATATATTTTGAAATATCCTTTTCATCTTCACCCTAGTTTCCAGTTCTGCAATTAGGCTAATTCTTTAAGGCTGCAGGAGCTATGGTGTTATTTTTGGCCTAGAAAAGATAAGAAACCACGTGGACAGTTTCTCCTCAGTACAAACACACGCAGCAGCGATGCTGCTACCGGCAAACTTCAGGATTCAGGCAAGCACATTATTCCACAGGATCAGAGGTGGCTTCCAGTTGGGCCCAGTAAAATGCAGCAAGACAAAGTGCAACTGCAAAAGGCTCTTGCAGAGGCTACAGTGCACATTTCAACTCTAAGGAGTCAGAGAGGGGAAAAAAAGATTATCTGAAAACGTCAAAGAAAAATTGCTCTGTCGAAAACCTGGAAAAGCGACAGCTCGCAAACATTCCCAGGGAAGCAAAAGCCCTGCTGCTTTATGAAGATTAAATCTGCTATTGTCTCTCAGTTGTTGGTTGTTTGGTTTTTTTTTAAATTATGTTCCCCTTGGCCAAAGATGTTAGGAAGTGTCTTCAATAGGAGAAGGATATAAAACCAAGTATGTCAGTTAAGTAATCTGTGATAAGGTTAAACAAACAAGGTAAGGTAGAGTAAGGGTAAGGTTTCTTGACAAGTCATCTGTGATAAGGTTAAGCAAATTTCTCTTTTGTCAGGACAGCAAAGATATTCATGCAAGGGAACAATATTTTTGCTGACCTGGACAATGAACATGAGAGGTGTACATTCTGGAGTCACTCTAGTCGCACAAAATTGGTTTTAGTGAAGCTTCTAGTCTGAAGGTTGTATGAAACTATTACAAAAAATCGGGTCAAGCATTTAAGCTACTCTGCACCCATACATTGAGGGGGACTATAGGGAAAAAGATTTATAAAAAACTCAGACCTAAGATACAGACAGTTCCCCATCGAGTATTTATGCAGAATTACACGTAATATTAATTCTCAACACCCACTTACTAAGAACTTTCTTAGTCCTTATTGAGGACAAAGAACATTGCCCTTATGCAGAGATGCTGAGGAGTGAACTCTGCTGTCCCTTCGGCAAATGTTTTCTCTCTCTGTAAGACAGTAACTCATATTAAGAAGTATGGTTACAAAGGATTAAGGCAGCTCAGTTAATGCAAACTAGCACTCTCTCCTGCATTCCTCACTAATACAGTGGTGACATAACCAGCCAAAACATGTAGCTTTAATTCAAATAAGGTTTAAAGAAGTTACTGCCAAGTAATTACACCCATTGAAGGCCTATGAGCAGAGGAACCTTCATTAATACTCGGCTGCTATTCTCAGAGCACTTTTCTAACCAGTTGCACCAATCTTAAGTGGCAACCATGAACAAGAGCAGGCAACAAGTTTTCGTGAACAAACCTGTGCCTGCCTTTCAGAAAGCACACCGACACAAGGTCTGAGCATGGCCAAGAGGACAGTGGGCAAGGAAGCAGCATCCAAGTGCTGGCTGCCTACTCAGAGAGGCTGGGGCAAGCCAAAGGTAGGTGAGGTGTCTCATAAGGTACTTCTCTCTTTATTGCTGCAGGAAGAAGGGGACCATAGCACTTCTGGAATTGCAAAGAGCTTTCTACTACCCTTTTTCTGCTTTCTAATGAACTGCTGGTTGAGTCCAAACTATGGGTTCCCATTTATTTCACTGCTAATCCTAGCCTCTCTCTGTCTAAGAACCTGTGCTTAATCCACAAAGAGTGCCGGATGCTTCTGAAGGCTGCTTCCAAGAACAAAAATATAGCACTCAGCTGGAGCTCCCTAAAGCCATTCAGTAGGAAGGATTAAACCCAGAGACTTGGATGGAGCTTAGATCCACTGGGCATGACCCTACCTGTGCTCTCTTCATTACACAAGAGCATGTTGCGCCTTTTCCTAAACCTCTTTCGAAGTTAATGACCCTAAAGCACTGGCTCTAAGAGCCTCATCTCACAGCGCTGCATAAACATTTAGGGCTCCCATCCCTGTACCGACTTGTGCTCTCAGCTATAAGCCAGAAGAGACGCTAAATGAAGCTGTTTGCTCTACCCTAGCAATGCTCCCAGGACATCAGACCACCAAGCACAGAAGCTGATCGCTGGAGCTTCATCTACGCTGCAGCCCTGGGAGCAGCACAGGTAAGACGGTGCTACACAGACTGCAAAGCTTGCTGTGAAGCAAAAAAAATGCTGCGGTGCTTACTTGGAAAGGAGAGCTCGCTGTAGTGGCTTTCCTTTTATCAGCAATACTCCACATCAGGGTACAACACTGCAGTGTGGACAAAGTATAAATGGATAAACAGACATTTCCAATTCAAAGAGTCTTAAAAAACACTTTGGGTCCCTAACAGCAATTTAAATTACATGCAGGCTTTGACTCTTTTACTAAAGTCACCATTACCACACAAGCTGCAAGTAACTGGCATGAAGTTCAACTGGTACTCAAGAAACCCACTGATAAAAAAAAAAAATCAGTCAAAACTTTTACTTTTGCTTCATTATTGTAGTAATATTTTAAACTACCTCAAAACACATCTGAAAGAACCACTGACATCTAACTTGCTTTCACTGAGGACACCAGCAGAAATTCACTTTTATGTAAGAAACTAACCAGAAATAACCAGAACTTAACTTTCAGCTCTGCAAGGATCCCCAAATACACTTCCAGCCTGAAATTTCAGGATTTAAGAAAGCAAAACCAGTTAGTTCCCCAAATGCTTCCAATTATGTTCCCAACTTCTATGTGACGCATATAGGTCATTTTGGTCTAGGCATGCAGGAAGATAATCCCCACCCTTCAGGCAATCAGGATTTCTGGCAAGATTTTAAGAGGTCTCCAGCTGATAACCATGAAAGTTCCCAGCGCCAGGAGTCCAGATAAGCTTTTAACACAGGAAATTAGCGCTAAAATGTTTTAAGCATTTTAAGGATCAATTAAGGATGGCACAACAGTCCAGCAAAGTAGAACTAAGTTCTCTGCTCCAAATCAGATGGGTTTAGAACACAAAACAGCAGCAGCAGCTCTTCAGCTGGGAGGTGTCTACAGGAAATGAGGTGAGGCAAATCCCGGACAATTAATCCTCCATGCAGTCAGATTACATACCCACACCATCCACAGAGCCATCAGACAACAGCGCAGAGCACCGAGTTAAACTGCTACCTGGCTGCTGCAAGGACTGGGCATCGCAGGTTGTCATCTTGCACCTTCCCTGTTCATCCACGAACCAACGGTTCTACCACCACAGCCTAAAAAGCCAAGCTCCTTCCTGACATAAGTTAAATGCACTTGGGTACAAGAAGACACAAGATACACAGTTCTCATTAGTTATTGCAGCTGCAAGCTATAAAAAAAGAAATACGGCAGCACACTGAATGCCATCTTTTGTCTTGTCAGCACTGGGAGACCACACAGCCCATCGAGGACAGTGAATTTAGGAGTAGGCAACTGGGAAGCAAAAGAAGTATTGGCAGTTCCTGGGCTGATGTGAGGAGTCACCTGCTGTTAACAGCTCTTTACAATAGTATCTCCCAGCACCAGACCAGTGACTGCAAACATGGTGAACTGGCAAAACATAATAGTACAGATCACAAACGCATCCTCGGAGACTGCCCGAGTACACTGTCAGCCCAGAGAGCACAGGGAAACGCTCATGGAGCAGCCAGTTCAGTGCTGTGGCAAGGCAGCGTTAGCCTGCTATGTACTGTCTTCTCCAAAAGCATTAAGAAAAGCCCTCATAGCAGGTTAGTGCTACACACCGACACGGCTGGCTATAACCACTGTCCAAAGCAACTCTGGATAATTATCTGTGTTCATTCATTCAAAGTTCAAAAGTAAATTATGTTTTATATTAAATCGATTTTAGAAAAGTAAAAACTAGATATTACACCAAAACCCATCATATCCATCCATTTAAAAGATTCACCTTTTGTTTCTTCTCTGTAATAACTCAATTGTTTTTATTAAAAAAATCCTATTATTTCTCAAAACACTATACTCCAAGTATAATACAGCTAGCACTGAAAGCATGTGAGCTGCATGTGTTTACCATCCCTTCAATGACCTCAGCTAGTTTATATTAAGCCCCTTCCCCACATCAGCACTTAATTTCTATTTCCCATCACCAAACAAGTCTGGCTTTTGTCTCCCATGCTTACAGGCTCTGACACTTCCATGCTGCTGGCACTTTAAGCTGCTCATAGAACTTGGCTCTAATAAACTGAGGGGAGAAAAGCAAATATTCTTTCCAAATTTACACAATTAACACCCCCCGCCCCCAAACATCCAGGTCACAGTTACCCTCTACATATAGATCAGCTAAAAACTTCCATATTGAGAGCTCCAGCTGAAGACACTTCATGTCCACTTCAGCTGAGAAAGGCAATTTTTTTTTTTTTTTTTTTTTTTACTGTCTAGCCACGTGGGACATTTCAGAGATTCTGTTTATACAGAGGTAGCCATGAAGTGGTTTATTCTCCCACCCTCATCTTTTATACGCAGAGATAAGCACTAAATAAAATGGAAAACGAAACTTGCCAACTCAAAGTTTGGTCAGACATAATTGACCCATGGGAGATAACTAACTACACAGGTATGACTGGGGTTTATATTGATTAGGTTTGGAATTTAACCATGTCCTTCCAAGGTCTCCAGTCAGGTAGGATTCACCTACAAGAGGCAGTGCAATGTGCAGCTCTGATCACAGCACATTATTTCCTCCAAGTACTGAGTCTCACAGCTCCAGCAAGCCATAAAGTAAGACTCTACCCTGCAAAAGAGGGATGGCTTTCCCATCAGTTCAGAAGAAAAAAATACATTAGAAAGCTTCTGGTCTTACATTTACCTCCCTCTGCCTAGCCCCATTGCTGTTTAACAGAACAAACTCAAATACTCAAGTATCTTCTGCGTGCCTTAATTAAGAAACTGGGATGATGAGCTATTTTATTAGAGTTCTTTGTCCTGTCATGCAATGAAGGATTAGCCTTTCCTGACTCGTCCTCAAGATAACAACTAATCCTGATGGCCCCCTAAACTCAACAGGTTGCACAGATCCTAATTTCTAATCAAATCACTGCACTTCGACATGATAATATTGGGGGAAAAAAGCAATACTTGTGTTTGCTGGATTCACAGCTGAAGCTTCCTTAGGGTCTGCACACCACCATCGAAGTCCCTATTTCATCAACCCTCAGCTTAGGCATTAGATCAAGTCATCCAGCTAACTAGGGACAGATTAACCGTGTGCTCACTAAACTAGGTCAGTCTCAAACAGTCTCTACAGCCTGGAAATGCATGTATGTGTAAGCGCATATCACATAGCCTTCCTCTTTTAAAATGATGGCCAACAGAAAGCCAGAGAGATCCAGACTCAAGTGACTTGGGTGTAACACTCGGAGCTATATACAAAGTGGTTCTTGATTTCTACATCAAACAAAAAACCTTTACCAACCTGAATTCAGAAGTCACTAAGAAATGACTTAGTGATGTCAAGTCAGTTTTCCCTCTTTGAAATATTTGGATCTCAAATATTTAATTACTTTCTGAAGTGAAAGAGCTAGGTCAGGACTTCAGTACAGATCTGAGATATCTGTCTCCTATTCCAAACCCTCCTAACCCACACCTTGGTTTCACAAACCCAAACTGCAGCCTTTGCTCTCTCCTTTGACCTCTCTGCTCTCCTCCTCAGCAAACATTGCTACTAAAATTAGACCACAGTGGTCATACCACACTGCCTCCCCCACTGTCATCACAGACTCCCTGTCACATCAGTCACGTATTTTAGTCTCACACTGAGCTCCATGCATCGCCTTCCCTGCCCAGATAATGCTATTCTCTAGTCTTATCTGTTTGTCCTCTGACAAAATACCATTCCTGGTTTCCTTGATGAGGCTCAGTCTCCATCCATCCCCAGAACAGATGACCACCCACTTTCAACTTACTCCGAAGCCAAACAGACATCTCTGAAGTGTTTCAAAGATAAAACTTAGTGCTTAAGAAAAGCTGATTTATAAACATCCACCATAAAACACTGAGCATGCTTGTATCCTTCCTCTCGCGCACACACACACAATTTGTATCCTAGGTTTCTTGAATGGAGAGACACAATGGGCTACACGCACATGGAGAGATGCATGTATCCTTTGCCATCAGGGTTTGCCAAGTTTCTATGCTCTAATATTAAAAAAAAAAAAATGTACAAGCTTTGAAGCTGGGACAACACATATATATTAGAGCATCTGATTTCAGAAGTGCTGCTGAATGCTCCCACCACAAAGACAAGTTGAGTCTTACATTTGCTGCCTGGAGTCCAAGGGTTCACAGAGCAAGAGCGACCAAACACCACAATCCAACCCTGCTGCTCTGCACAGACCGCGGTGAGCCGAGATGCTTCAGAGCACCTGCCCAAAGGACCTCCTCACAGACCCCATCCTGTCCTGCTCTGAGGTGTACAGTTCTTGCTGCTGAAGTCACTGCGTGCTGTATCTCGTACACTAGCCAGCTAGGAACAGGCTGAATCTCCTTTTTCGTTAAGGAAGGAAGGTTCTTTCTCAGAGGATAAAGCAAGGGAACTGAAGGTTAGCAGTTAAGAGTTACATCTGTCCCCAGTACTTCAGTTGTGATCAATTGCTGCAGGACTTTTTTTTTTTGACTTCTGGTTATCTTACAGAAAACCATAAACTTCAGTTTTGCCCATAGGAGAGTCTGTTCCAGAAACGGTATGTTCTGGTACTGCCAATGTACTTGGCAGATATAATGCGCACTTTAAGGGCTTTCCTAACTTCAGTGAATTTCAGAGTAGCAATTATCTTCAATTACTCTAGATGAAAGACCACACAACACGTTAATTCAAACCCCCCTTCTTCCAGAAGCCCCCCGCTATCCCTAGTCACCACTGCCCTACTTTTTCCCTCGCCAACGCCCAAAAGATTGGACCTACTCTTCCCTGACGCCCGCATTTCCTGATGTGATCACTCCCTTTGTCACAGCTTCTTTTCCATGTATTACAAAAAAATCCTGTCTCACTTCAGGACATTTAAGAGCACTTGTTGCTGGTCTGGGGGAAAGCACAGCCCGCTCCCACACAGACACACTTGCTGCTTCTTACTGAATTTCTCCCACTACCTCAACCAGAACAGAAGGAAAAACAGACAAAATATCTGGGCATTTGCATCAGCAGTTAGAGGTAGCGTGAGCTGCTCCGTTGGATCCAGCCGTTTCTATTGCACTGTAGGACACGAAGCAGTTAGTATCACTGGAAAGCAATGTGTGTCAGAAGGTTTTGTTACTGAAGAAAATAATGGGATATGTATCAGCACTGCCTTGATTTCTAGCAGCTACCAAGAGCGTGTATTAAAGTTACCAGCGCTCTTAAGGTGAGGATATTAAACACAAATTAGAACAATACTCAGCAGCAGCTACGAAACAAGGCTGAAACAACACTAAAGTACAGAGCAATGGCTTCGTAATTCAGACGCATTTAAAGGAAACATTAGACTCAAAATGAAAACTGAGATCAACAATACGTTGGGATCATTTAAATCACAAATGAGAGAGCTTGTCATCAAAGCTGAAACCCATTCTCAGGCTGAATAGCCAAGACTGCACATGGCACCACATGGCAGTGCATGAGAAAACAAAACTAGCATGTCTGTGTGATCCACGCAAGACAAACTAGAACTACTGGTGGGAGGAAACGAGAGAAGGAAATGAACTTAAATATGTAAACTTTTTCTGAGAAAAACATCCAGCAGTGTTCCAGAAGTCCAAAATACTAATATTCACTAGAAATGCAGAATCACTTCCTAGCAAGTTCAGTACAAGCCTTTTGCCCTCTTCAAGAGGACAGAATGCGCTCTATATCGCTTCATAAACTGTCAAGCTCCCATCTGTAAGCTTCAGAGATTTCACAGCTCCATTCTTCTCATGATTTTTTTCTGCCAGTTTGCTGCATAAAACGCGTAGCTTTGGCTGCTCCACCCTATAGAGGGCTCAGTTTTACAGCTATTTGTCAAATAGCAGTAACAGTCTCGGTTTTGTTTTTACAACGATGATAATCCTTGCCGTAAAGAACTTACATTTTAAGAGGCATGTCTCATCTGTGACTCACTTGATCTGTCTCAAGTAGGGCAACAGCTACAAGCCTGGTCACAGGAGCCTAAAATCCATCACGGGCTGCAAAATGCTCCTGCAGCAGCAGCCTGGGTGCATCAGACAAAGCTCCCCAGAGCCCAGGGAGCTTCAGTTCTCCTCAGGCTTGCACATACTGTTGCTGCCTCTTTTCTGGGGTGAGATGAAACAGGAAGTCCAAAGAACCGTGGCGTCAATTCCTTTACTGTATTTGCTGAAAAGCTCCTGACAGCAGGAAGAGCGTGAACAAATCTTTACAAGTCTTGAAACGGGCAATAACCGGTGCCACTAATGAAGTGGTCTAAGAGGCACCGCAGAGAGCAGCGAAGTGACTGAAACACAGGAAAGGGGAAAAAAAAAAAAGGGTTTTGAGACAGACTGCTGCGAGCAGAAAAAAAACACAGAGCCAGGCCTGGAGACGCATTTGGGCACACCACCAGAGCCAGAGCAGGGAAGATGAGCAGCACAGTAAAGACATTGTGGGCTCCTAAAATCAGAGAAAGGGGGCAGTGACAGTCATGGAGATGAGTAAAACGACTCTGGGCATAGAGCCCACCGCAAGAACAGTGCGGGGAAAAAAACCACCCACACTGAGGTCCAGCAAGGCATTCCACGTCCGAGACACTAAGAACAAAAATCAAAGAGCTGGGGGGTGACTGCAAAGACCCAACCTCCTCGTTTGTGCTGCCACTTGAGACTCTCCAGAATAGGAAGTGCAGGAAGCAAAGGAGAAGTTTGAGATTTGGGTTCTCTGAGGCCAACGCGGTTTTGTTTGCTGAGCCTCATGCTGTTGCTGCTTCCCTTTCCACGGGAATTGTGAAGAATGTGGTGGCTCTGCCCCAGCAGAGCAGGCACAGATAAACTTTTTGCACCGTCAGAAGCTCACTGAAATACAACACTTTCCAATTCACTTACAGTGGCCTGTTACTTGATGTTCACAAACGTACAAGATGTGGAAAACGTCGCTTTTACACCAAGCTTTCCTAACACAGCCGTTAACAACAGCTGTGTTATTTCACACAGCTATTCCTTTATCTTAAATAAAATACCAGGCACATTTAATCTAGTTGTCTGGGCAATGAGAGGACCAGATCAAAAAAAGGAAAAGATGACAGGTTTTTAAATTGAAAAGCCTCAACTAAATGAGAGTGGAACTATTCCTTGTAGAAGCAGCGTACTTTCATCACTGAAACTCTTCCTTCTCTCCAAAACAGCTGAGCCTTAACATCTCACACTCATGGGTTACTTCTGAACATCTTACAGTTTATACACTTCACACAAACCAATTTTAAGTAATTCATGGCACTTGGGAGAATCCAGCACTATGGATAATTTAACAGAAGCTGATCAAACAAAACTGATTTTGAGAAAAGCCCAATCGAACTCAGTCAGATAGCATTCCTAGTACAGTTCTGCGCTAATGTTAGCTATTTCAAGCCAAAATTTGATCACATTGAATTCAGGAGGTCTTTGCCAGTTTCAGTAGGACCAAAATGCTGACCTTCAGTAAGTTATCAAATGCCACATGGTACAGGCATTCACACAAGAAGTTATTTCAACTCAGAATGTCTAGAGTAAAAATTTTATGCTGCTAAAAACTGTGGAAAAAGTTACTGACTAGTTATGAATGGCTAACCACGATGCTGGCAATACATAAACTAGTTCCAGGTCTGTAAGCAGGGAATGTGGAGAGCTACTGTTAGTCCAGAAAGTCTTTATGCGCAAAAGATATGAATGAATTACTGCAGCTGGAAACCTCCTTCCCCTTCCTCAGAGGCTTTCCTGTCACTGAACTGTGAATTGAAGCGAAGCAACAGCTTTTGGGGGCAGAAATTCGGTGTCAAAAGTTTAACACAGGTCTTTGCCAGTGAAAGAGCGGGTCTGCAGCAGTATCTGTTGTCATCCGTGACCACAGCTCTTCTGTCACGCAGGCAGAAGAATCCCCATCTTTACCACATCTCATAAAAAGACAAAGCAATAGTTGCGTACAAGCCATAAATGTTTGTGTAAAAAGACAAACTGTTTACCCTCTCTTCTGCTCTCAACTTCCCCCTTATTTCTAAGGCAGACCCACCAGGATTTTCCCCGGTACTAGAGGAGAAACTGCAGCTCACGCCCAGCAGGTGTTTTCAATCAGACAGTCTGTAAACACCCAGGACTCACTTCAAAGAGCCCAGCGTGCCCGGGCAGGAGAAGCACCCCTCACCCCTGGGAGAAGCTGCCAGCCCCCAGCATCCAGCAGGAACAGCAGCAGGAAACTCTGCCACAAGCAGGCTGGGGACTCTGTCGTTTTTTCCCCAAGATGCCAAATTTCAGTCACATCAGTGCGGGCAGACCCTGAGTTTCAGTGTAAGAGCAGTGGCTTGTCTCTGCTGACGTCAAGGACCTGCTCAGCAGGCGTCTGCAGGATGGGGCTGCCAGCGAGTCCCCTGAGCAGCAGCGGACTTGGGCTGTGGGCAGGCTGTGAGGCAGCTCAGCGTGGAGGGTGACAGTGCCAGCCACCACGAGACATCTCTGCCATGGCTGTAGTTTGGGAAAAAACTGTCACTGTCAGGGCAAACATCTGTCAGCCTTGCACATTTCAACTGCAGCAAGTTGCACAGTAATTGTATCATCTATTTTCCACACTGACATCATGACATACCCAGCTAAAGAAGGTAAAAGAGGCTTGGACAGTCAAGACTGCAGGGACCCATGGCCGTTTTGATTTAAGCTTATTCTCTTTCTCTCTAAATAAAAACATGTTACCAATTATGAATGTTCCTCACCCCAACGTGCCTAATGTCAGGCTCCATTTCCCTCCTTACTGTTGCACTTCTGTATCTGTGCAAGTGTCTCCCAGGGTGATGCTTGTAGAAAAGAAAAAGCGTAGAAACTGTACAGTTGGATGGTTGAGTTGCAAAGGGAGGTGAGCTCTGAAGGAACTGCTGCACAGCCGCACAACAGCAATCCCCTGCTGCCAGCCTCTCCCACCCTCTCCTCCACCTCCCCCAAAACACACATCTCATCCTCTGCACCCTCGTCCTTACCTCGTAGGACCATACACACTGCACTCCCGCAAACCTCCGTACGCATCTTCCTACTTCCACGTCCTCATGGGTGGTGTACATCTCTCGCAGGCACTCGCCAATGTGGGGCACCATTCTCCGCAGGACCTCCCGGCTCATGATCACTCCTGGTCCCCCCATGCAGAAGTTCTCGCCTGGTTCCAGCGCCAGCTTCCCCATCTCCTCTGTGGTGCCAAGGCCAGTCTGCCCAAGAAAGAGGGGCTCGCTGCTGTTCAAACTCCTGAGGAAGTTCTCCAGTTTGTCCCCTTTGATGTAAACGTCATCATCAGCTCTCATAAACCATTCATATTTGTCCAAGTAGTGGTCATGCATGTATTTGAGCATCATGAAAGATTTCTTCTGGGGTGGGTAAGAATCATCTACACCTGGAAGCGGCACGATGGGGATGGGAATAGAGGTGTCCGAACCCTCGCTGGAGAAGAATTCAACCTTGCCAGGAATGGTTTTGGACCATGTTCTAGATTGAAAAAGACAATAAGGACTAATTAAGTATGCAAAACAAGGCAGGCAGAGAGTGCTACCAGAAACCACTCGAAGGAACTACACCTCATCTGCTTCAAAAATACTCTTTTTAAATGCCTTGAAGGACATTCACATGGCACACAAAGCAATTGGTATAACACAAAAAATTCTGACATGACAAGCATCTGAATATCATTTTTGCAGCTGTATCTGATAGAAATATAATACAATAGTAGTAGTTCACTAGTGGCAGGCAGGCTTTCTTAAGCACACTTAGTATTGGTCTAACAGCTATTGGTCACAAGGTGCAGAGCAAAGCCAGAGGGAGCCAAGATGGGCAAACAATTCACATACAACTGGATTTAATGCCTCCAAAGCTTCCCTGCAAGTTATTCAGCATCGTATCCACCTCCCAGTCCCTCTAAACCCCCCAAAAGCTCAAACGTGCGTTCAAAAGTACTGACTTCCAAAGAGCAAATAGATGCAAATTTCACATGAACTTGCGAGGAATCAGTATCCTGTGGGAAACCAACCAAACAGCAACTTCTCCAGATGCTACATGGACAAGCATGTAGGGCTTTGACAGAAATAAAATGCTCCTGCCTCTTTGGGACAGCCGGAGAAGCACAGAGCATCGTAGCAACGGTAACCTCAAATGGGTCTGCCCATACCAGCAAAGGACTAGTAGAAAAGTAGTCCTAAGACATGCATGCGAAACACGTAATCCCAAGAGATGACCTGGTGCTACCAACACCCGCACCTCCAGCAGCTTTCTGCACACTTCAAACCAGATTTCAGCAAAGGAACATCACAAAAGAGGAGCCTTTTCTGTGCAAAGCAGCACAGAGACATCTGCTCCACACCTTCCGTGCTCCTCTCTGCCAAATCCAACCCATCTGCGTGGGCAAACTGGGTCACTTACATTGCAGGAAGAGATGTAGGATGATTCCTCAAGGCAGACTGCAGAACACTTAACCTCCTCCAGGGAGGATTTTCAATCATGTAACTGTTACAGCCTTGCCCTAAAAATGATGAATTTTAAGCTTTCAGTACCATTTTCTCAAATTCTACCCGGGGAAAAGCAGAGTTCACGTATCCTTCACAGAAACTCACGGAAAACTATTTTCATTGGTAAACCAAGAGGGTTTGCCCCTTTTTGTATGGGGGAGAATATTTTCTAATTATGTTTGGTGACCATGCTCAGAATATAAACTATATTCAAAACTGAAAGTGAAAGCACTCTCAAGGTAAAGGACGCACTATTGCTTCAATGCATCACTGTCACTTTTACCAGATGCCTCTCAAGATAGGTTTCTTGCCAAAAGCAGAGCAGATTTTGGGCAGTACAGACCACCTGAAATTTGAAGTCTCCAGAATTAGCTACCACACAAAGTCTGAAATGTAAAAATATTTCAGAAAAACTTATTCCTTAAGTTCCACTGGGAAATGCAAAGGTATTTAATTAGTACTAAATAAACATCAACTTTGACACCATCACATGCTAATTCAGCTTTGTGTAATGAATATCGCCCAATTACTTTAAAAGCTTTGTCTTCTGGATTTCTTGCTGCCATGGGTAGCGTTTCATAGGAAAAGTTGAGATCCCAGCTTCCCAGAAGAGGACAGGGTAAAGCCAAAGGAAACATTCCTGTTGACTTCACAACAGAGGTGATGAGGCCTTTAATCATCAGTGATGCGATTAATGTACAGTACTACTGGTTATAAAGTCACATCCTGTTAAAGCATGGAAAACTGCCCGTTTTAAAATGAGACACGCTCATATCTTGAACTTTTGCTAACTATTAAGGAAGTTCCGCTGTTTATTTTCTGACACCCACACTCCATGTACAAATCATCAAGTCTTGAATGAAAAGACTACACGGTAAATTGCTCTTTCCAATCAACTCCCAATCTAAGTTTAAAAGACTTCTTCATTAAAGGTACTTAATGCATTCAAATTTTAATCTCATAGAAAGAAAAGGCAGAGGAAGCTACTGAGAAATGCAGCTCCTCGCATCCACTGTGACCACTTCCCAATGCAGCTTCGGGTAGACACAGGACACTTCCCAGACAATCACCAGGTGAAGTTATAAGCTAAACTCTTACAGAAATTTCTGCTTATTGACTTTTTTAATTAAAAAGCAAACAATTAATTTTCAGGCTTGCTCTGGATATCCTGAAAGATCTGCCTTCGTAACGATTACGAAGTATGGAAAACGCAGGATGTCTTCTGTCACTCCAAGCTTTAGCTCCTTTCTGGACTCTTCAGGAGCAGTCTTCAACTCTCTTTTTTACACCACTATCCCTTCCATTGGTTCCCAGTTTAAATTTACCCAGGTTCCCTCACCTCAGGACAGCCTTAAGTATTGTCAAGATAGAGTTCCCATTCAATGAGGGTGGAATAAAATGCATGTACATGCACAAACCCCGGCAGGTTTGATTTCCAGCCTTCATACGGCATTAAACCCCTCAGCTCAAAGCCAGTCTGGTCCCATCTTTTCTTGGATGTAGGCCATATTTAAGTTTCATACTAAAACAGGAGTAAACCAGAGAAATATCCCTGCATACGTGGGACGTGCAACATTCCTTCAGCCTCGGGATCTCATGCCAGCTGTGCCCCAGCACAGCTTGACTAAGTGTTCACTTCCTGCAACAATGCAATTTCTAGGATGAGATGACTCGCCGTGTCATTTGTGACTGTGGCTTTGAGCGTTTCTTCAAACTCAGATGAAATACGCTCCCACATCGAAAAATTGCCTGAGTGTCTGTGTCAACGCAAGTGCTGTTCGGCAGAGACTGAAACAATGGGAGTCACCATATGCTGCTCCTTATGGCTAAGCCACAGCCCACTGCTCCACGCGGCCCCTTTTTGGGGAGAGAATACAGAACAAATTGCTCAGGAAACATGTTGTTGCGCTCAGCCAAAGAAGCCAAACCACAGACTATAAGATGAACTGTAAGTACATTTTTCTGACCCCAGCTCTGAGCAGAACCAAGGACTGGTAAATGCAGGGATGAATTCCGATCAAAGCTACTTTTAACTTTTTTATCTGGCATTGCAAAGAATCAGACCTGGCTCAATCACAAGTGATTCTGCAGATTAGTGTGTTAACAGCTATGTTTCTTGCCCGTCCTCCTATCTCCAGTCCAGTTTACGGTGTCTGCTCTCAGGTTATGGGCAGCAACCTGCCCCCTTCAGCTCCTCAGGCACAGAGCTCTTGCCTCAACACCTTCCTACTCCTGTGGCCCCACCAGCACCCACTCCCACCGCCTGACATTGCTTTCTTGTCAAGACTTCTCCAACATAAGACTTGCAGATTGCATCTGCAAATGAATTGTATGTTTGATAATAAAAAAAACCCCAAGGACAAGATTTTTACCAAAACTTGACACCTTCCTTCCCGCCATGAGGGCTCCCCGTCATCCTCAGCTGTTCAAAGGAAATGCGTTCACAACATTTCTGCCACCAGACTCCTGTATCTATGCCTGCAGAGTCCCCCTCCCCTGCAGTGATCGCTGGTGGCCTCAGCCAACTTAAGGCCATCTCAACTCTGTCCAGAGAGAAGTATCAGGTTCTGAATACAACCGATACATGTACTGAACCGGTCATTTAAAAGCCTGGCAACTGAACTGCCCTGACAGATCCCAACCTTATCTCTTCTGTGTAATCTGAATCTGCTTGGTTAAACAGGAGGATGTGCATGAATCAGGACAGCAAGGCTCTCTATTACCTTCCCCAGGAGCAGCGCTGAAAACATGCACGACGGTGTGCGACCTGGTTTCTCTCAGTGCACAGGGCACATAACTCCAACAAACTAGAAGCTAGCGCTGACAAGGGAATCAAAGTGCAATTTAAACCAACACAAACATAGAAAAATTAGGTAACGTTTCCTTAGAAGAACCCTCTTAGTAGAGGTCATTAGGACTGCTCCAGTACTGGTGGCTACCAACTAAATGTCACCATCCCTTAACTGGTTTTGCACGCCGGATATCCTATGTGTACCCTAATCTGAGCAAGTCACAAGCAAACTGGTGCAAAGATTTTGTCACAGCTGGTACAGGTATTCATGCAATACAGAAAACTGTGTGCACAAAGAGAGGCTGAGAAACCCCAGTATTTGCTAAAAAGTGACCACTACTATAGTTACCAAATGTTGCTGTAAGTAATTTCTTCATTTAAAAAGAAGTTTAAAAAGCATAGCTTGGAGCAGGAGGAGCACAGATCTGGAATGTTTTATCTTCCGTTTCCAGTGTTTATTATTTATTTGTACTACCTTGCTTTGTCATCAGCTCCGCAGACTCAGCAGAAGCATAGTCAGCGGCATTATTCAGACAGTGCTCCCTTTGTAGAGACCCAAAATGGAGACGATTACAAAAAATGTATTTGTTTTTTGTCTGCAGCTTAGGAACTTCCCTTAGAGGAGATCGGAGAAACCATTCAAAGTTTCGAGAAATAGTCATCTTGGATAATTATGCTGAAGAAAATAATAACTTGTGAAGAACTCAGCAAGATAACGGACCTAAAAGACCGACTTCTTGAATACATGGTTCAGCTAAATTTCATGTTGAATTAGGGCTAGTTTTGTGTAAGCCTTCTTCAAGGTCCCATCTTTCCAGCAACGCTTGCTACAGGGGAAGCAGTGAACCACAGCTCAGGCAGAAGAACTGCGCACGGAAACCAGCACGCTGCTTCTGCACGTGGTACTGCAGATGACCGTCACGAGAGATCAGAAAAACAACGGGTTTTTAAATTTCCAGATATGTTTAAAAGAGCTTGTCAGTTAAGATCTGCATTATGGAATTTAGATTTTGAGGAGGAGTTCCTTTCAAATTTTTGTAGGACAGCTTGGTATCTAGCTTTAATGGAGAACCCAAGCGGCTTCCACAGCTCCTTAAAGTCCTTTGAATCCAAATCCTCCAATTTAAAGCTATGCCAGTTTTCAGCCCATGGATATCCATCCACCTTCCTTGTGGAAACAGGGACAGAAACAGATCCATCATCCATAGGCACAGCGATACTCAGTGGGTCAGACTAAGATCAAAGCCCAATGCCCCAGAGGTTTGGGCCGTATGGTTATTTTGGGGTATGTAGGTGACTTAGTTTCTCCTTATCCCCCATGCACCAAAGCCAGTTGCTTTCACTGCATTTGTTTCATACTGTTCCATAAACATTCTTGCAAATTTTAGGTAACTGCTTACTGATAGGAAAGCCCAAGTATGTCATACTTCTGCTAAAGGATACAAGAGCAGGACACACTGAGGTCTCGCTATTGCAATACTGTGGTATGATCAATACGTTGGGCAAAACACGTATCATGCTGTCACGATGTTCAGAGTCACTTCCCACGACCTCCTCCAAAGACGTAAGTGTGCACACTCCACAATCCATTGTATTACCTTACTAGCAACCAGAAAGGACCAAAAACGAGTACCACCCAACAGCCTCAACCTAGGCTCTGAATCTAAAAGAAGCACAAAAATGTGTTTTGTATTACATTTCTGCAGCAGCTAGTGCAGGCTTAGACAGATAATACAAACTCCTTTAGACCCCAAATCCTTCTGGCTGCCTTTCACTTAAGCTTTTCCAAGCACTCAGGTATTTAGATTCCAGTGCAGTCTGTTTCCTATAAGCCACCAGGAACAGTGTGGCAGCACGTTCAGAACGAAGCCTCCCAAAGGGCACCCTTCTGCTGCGGGAGCGGGATGGCTTACCACAAGCCCCAGCATCACTAGTACCACAAAACGGCACCTCTCGCAGTCCTCATATGTCACCTCATGGCACTTCAAGGTGCCGTGGGGACTGTCCAAACTGAGAAGTACTGTGACCGTGTTCCTGCAGAGATATTGGCAAAGGCCAACCTCTGACATCTCGCCATTAACAGCATTCATACTAGTATCCTGCCACGTTTCCCAGGAAATCTAGTTGCTACGGAAAAAAAAAAAAAAACACCCCACAAAAAAGTTAACTGCCTGATATTTCTGTTCCTGAGACAGCAGGCTTAAATCTTCTGGGACCCTGCTTACTCCCATCCTCTCCTTCCTGCAGCTCTTTTAGGACAACTCCCCTCAACTGCAAAACCATTAGCGCATTTGTTGCACTTTCCCTGAACCCCAACCGTACCTTAACTCCTTCCTGCACAGCTCTTTTCCTGACTACTTCTTGTCCTTTGATGTGACCCCGCAGTTTCTGCTGCTGCACTTCACCGGCCCCCTGGAAGGGAAGCTCTGCTAACCTGGCTGTCAGATGCAATAACTGCTGAAGCTACAAATCTGCCCTCCGAAAACCCGTAGATCTAAAGCTTATTCTCTGCCTCGCAGACTACAAAAGCACGACTGTTTCAAAGAGCCAGCGTCTCCTGAAAATCCAGCAGGCCCGTTTTGCCTTGCAGTGGTCATTTTGCTCATGATTGATGTTCAGGAAGTGGATTGCTTCCCCTCTTGTTAGACCCTATCTGGATTCACAGCAGCAAGGATCAGCAAATGCTTTCCGCTCCGGTCTCTTTTAGCTGTGTCTGTAAATGGCCTTTGAGCCACAGCAATTTGGAGGTATTCAGCCTCTGAATCCCTAATTCCTTTCAGTGTTCTGGCTAGCCGGGTATCAAGGCTCTGCACACGCTGCCACCCCGGGAATGCCTTGCTAGCAGCTTCCCATTTCACTGGCTGTGCCAGCGATTCAGCTCACCAGGATGCTTTGTCAATGTAGTAATCCCAGCAATTGTCTGCTTGAGTACTTCATGGCAATCAAAAGCCATTTAAGATTTCAGGTTTGTCTTCCTCTCCCCCCCTCCCCACTTTCTCCCAAAGATGTCTTCCTGTCACCAAGACATTAGCTCGATTCTTTTACCAACAGAGGGGAGAAAAATGCATTTAGCCCTACCGCAACGTTAAGAGGTCTCTTTATTCATCCCTTCCGAGAGCCAACATCATCTCTACAGGTTAAGCCAAAACAGCAGTGCAGTAAAAAGCGATACTCAGAGCTCCTTCTGAGGGCTGAAGGAGCCCGACTCCACCAGCTGGATTTGTTAAGTTGCATCTTTAGCCATTTTGTAGTGTGAGCAGACTTCGCAGATCTGGTTCTGTAAACCCAGCTCTCTCACAGCACGGGACTGTTCAGCAAGCATGGGCAAAGGCAGGGACGAGAATCCTTCCCACACCAGCAAAGTGAAATGCTCCACAACTAACACCTATCTCTAGACAATATTGTGATAAATTTCCCTTTCTTGAATACTTGACGCAAAATCTGATAGACGCTAGACAGACTATTCTGCCGTAAAACCTGTTACATGATGTCCCAACATGACTCCAGCCTTTCTGTATGTAAATTTAAATTACGCAGCTCCGGAGATTTGCAATCCAAAATGCTCCGTCCCACATGGTGAAGAAGAATACCTAACCCTGAAGAAACAGATTCTTTCACTCATTTCAAAGCATCAATCACGCACTCTGTAACTTAATTACAGGTCTACTGCTGAAAGAAGGAATTAAGTTTCCGTTAAAACCATCATTGGTGGACAATATGCTTCAGATTGCCCAAATTAAGCAATTTTACTGCATTTGATGCTGATGTAAAGAGAGCTACCCTTTCCCAAAACCAGGGCTGGGCAAGGAGAAGAGCAGATGGTCTGTCATACGTGGTTTTTGCCATCCTGTTGTTACCACCCAATAGGGCCAAGTACTTTTCAACCTGGGCAGGCAGGAGATAGAGAAGGGTTTGTTCTAGTACAAGACTAAAGGGGATGTTTTATTAGAGAAAGAGCCGCCCCAGATCTCCTGGCTGCTCCTCTGATGGCACTGGCTGTGCAGTGCGCAGTCAGAGCTGGGGTATACCCGAGCTGACATTTTAGCTCTTAACTCTTTCAGATTTCCCAAGCAGGCTTCCTGAGCAGCCTCTCAGCACTGCCTGCTGGCACGAACGCCGGAGCAATAAGCATATTTCAGCAGAGCGGAGAGTTTCTCCAAAGCCACAGACACATCTCACAGAAGAGATGATTATTCTGACGCTGCCAAGGCTTTGGACAGAAGTCCCGTTAGCAGGCGGCACTCATGGCAACACCCAGCTATGGCTGGGGACCACGGGCTACGGCGAGTGGCACGCGGTGCAAAGCACAAAGGTTGCCCCTGCTCCCAAAAATAGGTGTACTCGGGTAACAAACACGTGGCTCGCAGCCCCCGGTTCCTGTGCTAGCTTCACCAGCCCAAAGCTAGGAGCCTTTCATGGAAGCCGACCTTCCCCATTCTAGCTGTTTCGCTACCTGGTCCAGCCTTAGCAACAGATGTGGCAAGCAGAAGCCGATTTTACTCTTTGTTCCCAGACGCATTTTCTGGGTCTCATTCCTAAGCACATGCTCTCGTCTTGGCGCAGTGGTCTATTTTTCCTATCCAGGGGGTTACAGCGGTCTCCAAACTTTATTATTAGGCTGTCGGCTGTCTTCAGAAGCAGCAGCCAAGGACTGCACCAGCGTGACATGGCCATACCCAAGGTAGAAGCACTGAGGGAAGCACTTCGACGACCGCGTCTCCCCCGGTACGTGCCCCCTCGCTACGGAGGAGCTGCCCGACCCTCAGGCAAGACCGCTGGGTCCGTCTGCCAGGCACCGGCTCAACCAGACCGTGTGGGAGCATCAAGGCCACTCCACTCGACCCCTCTCGCCTCCGCCGACCGGTCCAGGCAGCCGACGAGAGCTCGGGGCACCTCTCTTCCCCTCACCCCGCACCCTGGCCCGGCCAGTGCCCCAGCGCTGCCCACCCTGCGCCCGGGCTGGTGCGAGGAGAGCTGGCTCTGAGGAGAGCCGGCTCTGAGGGGCCCCCTTCGGCTCGCTCACACCTACCCCGGGGAAGGGCGAGCGGTCCTCGGGCCGGCGGGGGGATCCCGGCCGCAAGGGCCCCGCCGCGGGAGAGCTCCCGCCCGGGGGCTCTTACCTCAGCCGCTCCTCAGGAGAAACGGCCGTGCCGAGAGCCGAGCCCAGCCGAAGGCGGCCGAGCCCAGCCGACCGGACCCGAGCCCAGCCGACCGGACCCGAGCCCAGCCGACCGGACCCGAGCCCAGCCGAGCCGACCCGAGCCCAGCCGAGCCGACCCGACCCGAGCCCAGCCGACCCGACCCGAGCCCAGCCGACCCCAGCCCAGCCGAAGGCAGCCGCGCGGAGCCGCCCCCCCCCGCCCGCTCACCGGTGGGCGGCCACGGCGCGGCTCCGCAGGTACTTCTGCGCCGTCATGACCCCCACGAAGAGGAAGCTCTGCGCCGGCGGGCCGGGGCGGCGCGGCGGGGCGGCGGCGGCGGGCGGCGGGCGGCAGCCCTGCGGGCGGGCTCGGCGGGGCCGCGCCGCCGCCGCCAGCTCGGAGGCGCGGGGCAGGACGAGGCGCGAGGCGAGCACGAAGCCCAGCACCAGCCCCAGCAGGACGCTGAGCCAGGCGCGGCGGCCGCGGCCCGCCATGCCCGCCCGGCGCCGCGCCGCGCAGGCCCCGCGCGGCTCCTCACAGCGCCGCCGCCCCGCGCTGCGCCGCCGCCGCCAGCCGCGCCGTGTCGCCCAGCGCCGCCATGGGGGAAGGGGCAGGGACGGGAAGCGGCGGGGAGGGAAGGAGGGGCGGGAGGGGGGCGCCCGCCTCCCCGGCCCTGCCCCTCGGCACAGGCGCCGTGTGCGGCCCGCGCCGCGCTGCCCGCCTCCGGTGGCCCCGCCCGGCCGTGGCGGTGGTGGCGGGGCCGCCGCGGGCGGGGGGAGGGCGGGCGTGCTGCCCCCGGCCCCCACCCCGGACAGGGACCCCGGTGGGGGCCTGCAGCCTGAGGTAGGGAGGGGCACCGAGCCGCGGGATGTGACCCCGGGACGGGGACCGGCTCCCAAAGCACCGCCCTGCAGCGGGACCACAGGACAGGGACCGGCACCCCGGGCCAGGGCCACGCCGCAGCCAGCGTCCCGCGCCAGCACCCCAGAACCGCTGCCCAGACCAAGAGGCTGGGACAGGAGCCCGAGAGAGCATGGGTGCTGGGATGCAGGGACGGGGACCAGGCCCCAGGACAGGGCCCCCAGCCCAGCGCCCTGCACCGAGGCCCCAGGACAGGGCCCTGGCTCAGCAGCCGGGACTGGGACTCCAGCCCAGCCCTTCGGTCCAGGATGGGAAGGCACTGGGAGACTGGTACCCCGACCCGGGACAGGCACCAGGCGCCCATGCCTGCTGGCAGAGGTCCATCGCTCATCCCCGCAGAGACCCAGCACAGCTCACGCCCAGCCTGGGCAGCCAGAAATGCACCATTGCCATCTCTGCGCGGTCGGGTCCCTGCTGCCCGAGCCCCAGAGCTGCCCGAGCCCCAGAGCTGCCCGAGCCCCAGAGCTGGCCGGCCTCGGCCCGCGGGTGCGTGCGGAGCGGGGGGGGACGCACAGCACTGGGGAGCAGCCCTCCAGCGCTGGTTTGGCCTGGTGCTGATGCATTCATGCAGCACGTGCTCTGGTGCCAGGGGGAATGAAAGCACAGGCAGCTCTCTGGTTTTTCCCACCTTGCTAATTAAACCGACCAGAAATAGGTCAGTTTATTTCCATCTGGAGGCTCTAATGACTGCTCGACAGAGGGAAGACGTTAGCTGTACCGGGTGAAGATTTCTTCTTTCTTTGTCCACACTAACTCTCCACCTGCGTTTCATCTACAGCGTGCTTCAGCTTCAAATACTGCAGCCCCAAACCCTTGACATTTTACAGAAAAAAACCCCTCCAGTCTTTACAGGAGGGACGTATCTAGTACAACCCGCTGACCTCCTGCTTATCGTTGTGGTTTCTTCCATTTCCTACCCACTTTTGCATCTCCAATTGCCAGTCTTTCCCATTTTAAAATTTATTTATGGTGTCATCCACAACGAGCCGAGAAGGAGAAAGTCTCGGCGTAACGGCAGCCTGCTCTTGAGCAAGAATCGTTGCAAAAGAGGACGCTGTACCACAGTAATACTGTACATGAATAAGTCAAAGAGAGCCATACATGACAGATTTTTACAACCCTTGTACAGTAAGTAACTGTCACACTTCTGGGAACTAGCAGGTAATATCACAATCTGCTTATCTAACGAACTCAGCCTTGAAAAAAATGCTTTTGTGTGGGTTTTATTGCTCTTGTGATGGTGCAATCCTCATATAGAGGTCAGCACCGATGAACTCTTGTGATGGCAGGAGCAACAAATAACACAAGGGAGGTATCACCATGATTTATGACATTAAACAAAAATAAAATTAAATATAAATAGAAACTAGAGAAGAAATACAAGCAAGTAACAGGAAAGAAGAGCAGGAGATCTCCTTTCAGTTGCCCACAGGCAGAACACAGAAGTAATTGATTGAGATGTATGTTTGCGGGAAGAAGAAGAAAAGAACTAAACAGCAAAAGAGAGGGAAAGGAAGAAAAGTCCAAGCTGGAACAGTCGGGAGGTGGGGAAAGCCAGGGCAGGACAGGAGCACCATCGCTTGGCAAAAGCTGGCTGGAAGGCGAGAAGAGTTGCTGAGGCCGAGGCTGCGTGCCTTCGAGAGCTGCAAAACACCGGGGAAGGGTTAGAAACGCAGCACTAGCCTGGGTGCGGTGAATGGTAGCAGTTTCCCAACAGCTTCATGTGTGCT
Source organism: Gavia stellata (assembly GCF_030936135.1). Classification (NCBI taxonomy): domain Eukaryota; kingdom Metazoa; phylum Chordata; class Aves; order Gaviiformes; family Gaviidae; genus Gavia; species Gavia stellata. Next base: position 21,199,933 of record NC_082606.1, read on the forward strand.
ACCAGGCAGAGAAGAGGTTGATGAAGATCCCCAAAGGGGCTCCTCAAAGGTTGACCAAACGTCCCGTCCCTGCACGAGGCGCAGGGCAGACCCAGGGCTGCGCCCGGCTGCTGGGGCTGGCTGGAAGCCCCACGTTTTCTCAGACAAAGCGAGCGCGAAGTTGCCTGTCTGGGACCTTCCCCCAGGGAATGGGACCCACGATCCACCTCAGTTCACCCTGTTAAAAACATCCCAAACCGCTATTTATACCAAGAAAACCTTTTCTGCTATACCGTCCTTTCCATCCCTTCCATATGGGGAAATCCCCCCCAAACCACTACTGTAATTCCCTTCGACTTCCAGGCAGTTGCAATGCTCTGCTATTATTTCTAACTACTGGCGCCCTGATCCCTTTCTACGAAGCCTGGAGTTACCCTCAGCCTGTGCCACTCTGCACATGTGGATCTTTTACTCCGCTTTCAAAAGCTTCTTCAAAAGGGATCTCGTCAAACTCTGCTTCTCCCCTCAAGCCTGATCATCAGGTCCTAAAATACAGGACACCGACAGCCATTCAAGGAAAATAAAAAGTAAGGCCACTCCTTTCCAAAAGATGGAGATGTGGCAAGTCCATGAGCAGGAACGGGATTACTCTCAGCGTGCTCCAAATCAGCAATAAAAATCTCCTGATTCAAGGGAAAGCCACTGTGGCCTATGAATTACAGGAAAAGGCAGAGCTGGCGTGGTTAAAAGGCAATAAAAAAAGAGAAGGGTTGGGGCTGAGGAGCTGTCAGTTGGCTTCTTCCCATAAAGAAAAGAAGTTAGTCATCAGAATTGAAAACTTCATGCGACTTCAGCACACATGGAAACGATGAAGCGGAGCAGCACACTCCCGCGTTAGATCTCCACCGCCCCGAGTTCTCGTTTGGCACGCTCCCACCTCCCTGCACCTCCCAGAGCCATTACAGTCCCAGACCTCGCCGCACGCAGGGGGTGAGCAGAGCGCTTGGGGAAGAGGCAGGAGAAGGAACGGACGCTTTCTTGGTGCCAGGATTTAACCCGGCGAGGAGGCACGTTCAGAGTTCCAACCGCCGCCACGCGAGATCACGCCACCGGCTATAAGGCAGAGACGTCCAGCTGTGAAGAGGGGGTAGCACCTGGGAATGCTGCTCACAGAACCTCCCTCAGCACATCAAAGTGCCTCGATTTATTTTATTTATTATGCCAAACTCACGTTCAAAAGTGTTAGGTGGGCAAATGCCCCTTTTACTGCTCCTGCCCCCTCCCCTGTTCTTGCATAAAGCAGTTGCTGTTTCCACTATAGGAAAAAAAGAAAAAAAAAAGGCAAATCAAGGGAAAACTTGAAGAGCACGGCTTAGTTCTTCCAACTGAATTATAACCCTGCCATTACCTGCCTAGAGAATGTTTTCAATCTGCTTGGCAGAGAAAGGTCATACTGCATAATCACATTTAAGTGCCTTCCCCTATTAATATAGCTCTTAGTCTCAATAAATAGTTGACACGATATATTATGGCTACTAAAAGGCACGGTATTTTTCTCATCTAACACTGTACATAAGCATAAACACATTTTTATGCAGCATATTTTCTATTCTACGTGGGATTGCTTGAGGAAATGTTCTGAGGGCTCTCCAAAATCTGCAGAGGATGCACGTCGTGTGTGCTCCATCTCCGCGCTCCCATCCCACTCACTCCAGTGAGATTAGCACTCGGACCAGCCGGCGAGAGCCCACTCAACAGGCCCGCGCAGTTCAGATTCATAATCAGATTAACAAAACAGTAATCCTATTTTTAAAAGATGAAAAAGCCAAGTCCTTGAAGCGGTGAACTGTTCTGCGTGCGTATGGAATAGATGTCGTCCTTTTGGAATAAAGAAGCTTAATAGCGAAAGAAAAAAGTTTCTTCCACATTGGAGACTCTACCCTATAGAGGAAAGCAGGACTAGCTTGCCTTATAGCCACTTCTTTTTCCCCGTCGGTTTTGATCTCCAATTTTTCCACAGTGATGAGCCCACTCCAATACTTACAGGATGTACCTTCTGCAGTATGTATTATTGACCCTATTTTAAAATAATCATTAAAGAAGTGAACCACTTCCCAAGTGCTCCAGAAACTTTAATTATGAATGTTCCAGTGCTTAAGCTGATACTTTAGAAACTACCCAGGCACTGGAAAATGAACATACTTCATATATTCAAGGTAACAGACTCACGGTGGAAAAAATCTAGCTGGGCAACCAGCAGCATTTGTCTCTGTCACAGTATTTCCAGCACCGCTGCATTTTCCCAAATGATGCAGAAACTCCTTCCCCAGCTCCAGCACCCGCTTCTTTTTCCTCCCCATCCTCTTCTGGCCCTGCCACGGCCCAGTCCCCACCTTTTCTCCCAGCTGAATCACTCAGAAGATGCCAGTTCGAGGGACAACACATGTCACCGGCTGCTCCTGGCTGGAAAGCCAGACCGACATCGCCATCCCACGGCCCGGCCCCGCAGTGCAGCGCCCGCCCCGCCGGGGCCGAGGGGCTGCCCCGGGGCGCCCCCGCCCTTCCCGGCCGGGGAACCCGATGGGGCCTTTGGAGGCCCGGGAGGGGATGGGAAAGCCTCCTGCCCCCCACACAGCTCCCCAGTCGCCTGCTCAAGCCTCCCGTTCTCAGCGGGCGGCTGGCGGTAGGGAGCACGGAGATGCGATATACCCAAGAAGCAGGACAGCTAACGAAGTGGCAATTACAGTACCTAAGAAGCAGTGAGCCGAATTGACGGGGAACGTTACCCCTCTAGTACGTGACAAAGTAAAGCTTTAGCACCCAGGTTGGGGTTTTTTTCTTTTTTGAAAGTGCATCTTGTCGGCCAGCCTAACAGTAGCTCCCCATTTTAACGCAGGCAGCACCAGAACCAGACTGAAAGGCCAGGTATTTCAGGACATCCATTTTCCTTCCATTCTCTTTAAACAGAATTTTTAAAGTTCTTTTCCTTGCCTTCCCTATGTTAATGTTACCCGCGGTACCAGCTCTGAAGCTGAGCTCGGTAAGCAGCGCACAGAAAGAATCTTGATTAGTAAACTACGGTGGACGCAGAGGGAGGAATGAAATTATTAATTTATCAGTGGAGATCTTGCTCCGTGCTGAAAATGCCTTTTAGCAGGTATGCAGTTCAAAACACGAATGATCACATAAAAAAACCCCAGACATCAGAGCAGCAGCTGCATACCTGCCAGCCCCTCGCAACAGGAATTTGCAACAAAAATGTGTATATTCACCACCAAAACTGAGCTGAGGAGACCTACTCCATTGCAGCCATTGGTTGCTTCATAAAAACTGATGGAAGTTTTTGAAGTCGCTGGCTCTGGAGCTGGGAATACAGGCAGGGTGTGTGTCAGGCTTGGAACAGCTGGCTTGGAAGCTCACACAAAAATCAGCTACAACGGTGCAAGCGGGCCAGGACACCACCCAGCCAGCAGCCGTATGCTTTTCCTTTGTGGTTGCAGAGCTGTTCCAAAAGCCAAGCTTTCGTTCCAAAAGGGGGGAAGAAAAAAAAAACACAAACCCAAAACGCAAGTCTTCAGCTCATCCAAGTCTAGACCGGCTTTTTCTACAGCTGGAAATTATATAGTTTGTGTTCAGTGACAGCGTGGACAGAAACACGCTGTGCCCCACTCTTGGCTAACCTGATCCCTGAAAAGGTGTCACTTTTTAGCTTGTACAAGAGCAAAAAAGCATCCAAAGGGTGGATCTGATCTGATCTAGAGATGTGTGCTGATGTGCAGCCAGGCTTGAAAAAAAACCACAACCGCCAGAGATGGGAACTGCCTCACTGAGCAGAGGAGGCATGAAGGACGGCGTTAGGATGGTTTAAACGCAGCCATTAACCGTAGCGCTGCTGGTAAAACGTACGGAAGACTCTCACACTGGATGCCATCCTCGTGCAGAGAGCTCTCTGAATGCTAATGCTCTCGTTAGTCATCTTCCTAGGGAGGGGAAAAAGACACAAAACCCAAGAAAAAACAATCCAATCCAAACACCTGAGCCGAGTATTGAAGGATGAAACCAGACTGGGCACAGAGCAACAGCAGAACAGCCTAATTCCTTGAGTTTTGAGTCAAAATAGTACAGAAGTGTATAAAACACAGTAGATGGTATTGGTTACTACTAATGTTTCAGACCAGCATTCAGCCTCTGCTAGGAGAGCAGTTCCTTGCAGCTATTGGTGCAATTATCATTTTCATTCACGTTGGTCTTTGAATAGCACACGGGTAATTCTGGAACACCTGGGATCAGCTCTGCTAACAGATTCCCTGTTTGCCCTCACTCCCTCAAGTCCATCTTCTGTTGTTCATTATTAAAAAAATTTCCCATATAAGAAATGTATTTTTTTTAAACAACTAAGCAAGCAATGCAATATCATTCTTGAAAGCTTTTCCTCATTTCACAATGTTTTTGAAAGGCATAAATAAAGCCAAATAGATTTTATGAGAGTGAGAACACTGTTTTTTGTTCAGTTATAATTCCAATGCTCAGTATCTCCTGATGAATACTTAAGAGAACTATGCATAAACTAGACCTCAGCTGCAATTTAAAGAAAAAAAAAACAACACTTTGTTCCTCCAGAGTATAAATCATCTGAAAGGCAATGAAAAATACTTAGCTGCATTTCTCGAGCAACTAACATTTTCAGGATTTTTTTGTGCCTCTGAATACTTGCTTGATTTAAGATTTTTCAACACCCAAACTAGATTACTCTTCAGTGCCTAAGTAACTTTATACAGCAGTTTATTAGCATTGTATGAACCCTAAGTTTGTTAGCTAGCTTCTTCCAGATAAAGATATTTCCAGAACATCTGCATCATTAGAGTAAGAGGCTTCTTGCATAACTGCTGTAAGTGGGGAGGAAAAAAAAAATCTCCTGAAGGCTTTTTAATATGATCTTTCATAATTCAAGTTCTTCAGAATTCATACCAAAGCAGGAACAATGGATTCATTAAATAGTTCACTTTCACCTAATGCCTTCCGCATGCTTCACTGTTACACTATAAAGCAACAAGCAACCACCTTTCCATACTTGTTTGTGGTCAAGGGAGAGCTTTCTAATTGAAGTTGGAGGAAAAAGTCTTCCCTCTGCTTGGCTGCAGGAGCCAAAAGAGAAGTCTTACAAACCGAGGTTCTTCCTCCCACCCTGTTCAGTAACTTAGAAGTGTCTGATCAAGAAGAACTTAGGGACGTGAGGATTAAAATCATAAAAATAAGGGAGAGAGAAGGTTGACGTTTCCAGAAATATATAAATCACTTCATTCTCACTGGATATGTCTTAATAAATCTTAGAATTGGGCAAAAATCCATATCCCCAGTCCCAGCCAGAAGCAAGTCTTGAGACACAGAGAAAGATTAGCATATGCTCAGTTCAGACCTGCTTCTTTATTTCTTAAAACGTTTTTACTGAATTAAACCAACCCATCCTTACCATTTTATCAACACAAGGAATTCTGCTTCTTTAAGACAACAACCTCCCCCAGTTGTTTTTCTGAAGACAACACCTCAGCCTGTTGCCTATTTCCCCAACACAAGGGGAAAATGTCCCCCTGAGGCACAAGTAAGATAACAATGTAGTCCTCTCTACTGATGAAGAATCTTCAGATCTTCAAAATATCCTTCCCCACCTCTATTTTTTTTTTTTCCTTATTAAAGATTAAAACCTGAAGTTACATATGCTGGTCTATGTTACAACAATGGAAATTGAAGTTTACATACCAAAACGCACAGAAGCCAGGAAATGAAAACTAGTTTCCGTAGGAACATTAAGAGCCTTCTCACTTCATCTTCTACACGCACTTGAACACACACTTTGTGGGTCTAAAGTAAAAGGTTCTTCGCCTTTCCATTTCATTAGCTGGCAACTTTAAAACTTACTAGTAACATGCTACTGTTACATTTATAGTCAAGAGAAAAAAATCACGGACGGCCTGACATATAGAGCAGTTATCTATAGACATATAAACAGCATATTCCAAGTTGGCACTTACACGTATTGATGAACACAAATATTCCAAGCGTAAGAATTTAGAAAGAAGCGTTCACGCAGCTCCAAGCTATGCTAATGAAACACTGACATATACTTTAATGCCTACATACAAGCTCAGTAACAGTAGTCGGACACAGGGCACTTGTCATACACTGACAGGAACTATTTCACTCTTTATCAAGGACAGTCTGGATTTTACTCGGCTTTTGCACTTTGTGCTAGAGAGCACATCAAGGGATGGGATGTTTGGAAAGCTCATTTACGATGACCAGCTCTAACTTTATTTTCTATCCACAGTGCTGTACAAACACCAGAAGGATGAAGACCACACATGCTTCAGTAACTTACTCCTTACAGTCCCTCACTTCCAAGTTTTACACATTTGGTAGCCAGAGGCTCTTTTCAGCACAAACCACCCCCAGCTTTTGCACTGCACGGGCTGGCAGCAGGGTAAGAACACACCTCGGCATCTAGCTGGGCTGTTCAGGGCAGCCGTGCAGCCAGGCTACCAGTTCCCACCCTGAGACACATGCGGAACAAGTCAGTACAAAGTAAGTTCTTAACGTCCCCAAGGTGTAACTCTGATGCTGCACTGCTAAAGCTATACACAGTCCTGCTGCCCCCAACACACAGATCTCAGCACAGTTTGCAGCTTCTCTTTTCCCTTTGAGTATCTTGCAGTGTTGGAGCTGACCATGCCTGTGTATCCCCTCCTCCTCAAACTGTGTTTGTCCAGTAATTTGGAAACAAACCCTCTCCGCTCTATTAGAGCAAAGACCTTTGTTACGTGTTTTCTTGATTTAGATTCAAATGCAGCTGGAGTGCTTAACAACCAGTAATGCAGTCTATCCAATTTCAGAATCACTTACAGGGGGTGGGGAAGAGGAGGGGGAGTTTCATTTTTTAAATTTGGGAAAACTTGGTTTGGTCTTAACCTGAAGGTGATTCTTCTAAAGCCGTGATTTGGAACACAGAACACCCAAATGAAACAAAACTGTTAAAAGCCAAAAAGAACAACTTAAAAACCCCTTTTGTTTATGGAGGTAGTCAAATGAAAATAATTTCATTTGATCTCTCATCTTGCTTAATACACATTTATTGCACAAGAACATATGCCTCCTATATATAAAAAGATGCTGCAGAAACCCACAAGATTGTAAATACTAGATTTATGATTTCTTTGCAATTATATTTAATATTAATAGTATTTTGTTTTTACAAAGCAGTTGAAATAAAAAAAAAAAGGAATAGCAAGAACCCCCCCACATCTGCTGTCTAGCATCAGTAATCCTCACTGGTTTGTTTACCATTTATAAGGAAAACATCATTCAAGGCAGCTTGTCACAGAGACTCTTCTGCAATAACTGGCCTGCGGTACAAACCCGTGGCATTTGTCAGCTTATCTGTTTCTTCTGAAAGTCCCTCCGCCTAAAATTCGAGGCATCTGATGATGATAATATTCTCCGCCTCTAAAGTACCTTCCAGCCAAACACAGTAAATCTGGTAACACATTTCTGAGGATAGTAAATATCCTCATTTTACAGTGGTAAACCGAGCATAGATAATTAAATTTGCCTGAGGCCAGTCTTTTGAGTAGCCAGCCACAGAACGCAGATCTCACATTCCCAGGTGATTCACCTTGGCTGGAGACTACGCTTCCTCTCTACAGAAGAGTGAAAATTAACCGATTACGTTGAAATTGTTTCTTTCTTCATCCTCTCTAAGAGGATCACGTCTTTTTCTTGTGTAGTATCAGCTTCCCCATTACTATTTGGAAATGGTGTAAATCTGTTTTCAAGTTACCACCTGCACTAAACCCAATCCCAAAGGAGTCACTGTGACATGCAAACTGTAGGCAGTTAGACAGTGGGTAAGATCAAGCCTGCTAGTGACGTGAGACACTAGGGAGGTTAGCCTCATCCACCTGCTGACGGGCCTCTCCGGCCTGGTCTCCAGGAACAAGTTCCTCCTCCTTCTCCAGACAGGGGGTTATAGCCTAGAAGTACAGAGGAGAAATCCACCGTATCAATATTTGTCCTCAACAGGCCTTCACCAACACACAAGGAACACAAAAAACACGTCTCACAATTATTTGCACCTTGTTTATACTTACTACATAGGCAGCATTTTAAGGAAAATGAAAACAGAGAAAATATCCAGACTTGACATGGTTTATTTTTATAGTGCTAACAGTAGAAGCCATTGCAAACCACTTGTGTTTTAATTTGATCAATTCAGGTTAAATTAAATTGAAATTAATTACCATTTAATTTCTCTAAGTCTGCATTAAAGCTCTGTAAGAGGGTACCTGTTCTCCAAGAGCCCTAATAGTTAGGGACTTAAAAGAATCTTTTCCTCCAATCCTGTACGGAACACTCTGAAGGTCAAAAGGTGGATCCGCTCACTACTACTGTAAGATTTTTTTTTAAAGAATTTGAAAAGGCAAGTATATGCAGTAAGGCAAACAGATACTTTAGTTGAACCTCCTAATGCCTTAACTATAGGCAACTTCATTTTATGACTACGTACTCGGAAAGATACAACTTGGCAAATGTCCTCAATTAGTTCTGTACGAGGCAAAGAAAAAGACAACTGAAAACCTAGCAGCCTTGCTAACTGAGTAGGTTTCAAAGCAACCTGCTCCACTGAAACTTCAAGCATCACCTCTATCTTTGAAGTTTTTCTCATACTAGCTGAGTTCTGCTTTCTAGCTTAATTCAGCAGCTGAACAGTGCAGATGGTTCTTTCACTTCATGCTGATCTACCTCATGAGAAGATCACAGACCTCTAATACTATAATCTGTTACTTAAGCAAAAATTTGTTTAGGATGAAGCTAGGACAGGTAGCAGCTGGAAGGGTGCCTCAGCCCAGCTGCCCTGATCCTGGTTCTTAGCACAGCTATTACCCGTACATTTTTCTTTCCCCATAATGGTAAATATCCCGTGCAAGAGCTATCAAGGATATTTGACAGTATCAGCCATTAGACTGCACTCATATTAAACAACATAAGATGAATCAATCGGTCAGTTTCTTCAGACATTGTCAACAGCTGTCAGGAAAATACTCAAAGCAGAACTTTCAGCACTGAACTATTATTGAGGTTTAACATGTTTAATCACGAATCTTGAGGTCGCATACATTTAATCAAGTGACTTACTCAGCGCTGCACCCTAAGTTGGTTTCCCTTTAAGTCTGATAGGATTGAGGCTGTCTAGATGACCCCCCTCCACTATGGAAAATTGTAATTGAAATATTATACCCAAATTAGCGCTTGCAGGCATTGCACAGGCTGTTTGGCCAAGAGGAGAGAAAGCAGTTAATCCATCAAGATGATTTCAGTAGATGACAGTGAGTTTAACGATAAGACCCACAGGTGGTTTGCGAGAGCTGATAAGAGTTTATACATCTGCAGGATTTATCTATTCAATAAGGTCATTATTGTGATAGCTGATAAATAAGGTCACATTTTGCTTATTGAAGACTTTTATCTGCCTGAATCTATGTAATACAAAGTAAAATATCCTCTTGCTGCATTTAGTTAGTACTAGAGGTGATTGAAAGACAGACCAGGTATTAAATTATTGGACTTTTACAGTAATGGCGGCGGGGTCCCAGAAGTATTGTAAGAATCTATACTTTTGAGTCACAATAATCTCAGTAAGTTATGGCAAAAGCATTTACAAGAAAACTGAAACACTGTTTCCCCGGGGAAAAGCACCATAGAATCGTCCTGCTAGGTTTTGCACAAGATGCACAGCAGGCCACACTGGTTAGAGGTGTAGAGCTCATTTGTAAGGCACGTTTTGTTTCCTCCTTGAAGGAGAGAAAAGTTATGTGTAGTTATACAAGGACTATGTATGCAGCTGGATAAGTGCTCTGTTTCAAGCTCAGAATATCTTAAGGTTTTCATACTTACCACCTCCTCGCAAGGGCTTTTTGTTTGGTTTAGATTTCGGGACTGCTGATGAGGTGGAGGCACCAGATTCTACTTCTTGCTGTTCACAAAAGCAAAAGTTACTCAGAATTTAATCAACATGAATTTCAGCTAATCTAATCACATAAACATAACTGTAACGTGATTAACGACACAGTTGTTACCTGATTCAGTTTCAGGTTTCCTTTATAGCTTTTTCCTTCTTGCATGCTTTCCCACATCGCTATCTTCTGCCTTCGCTTCTCTTCTTCAAGCTAAGGAACAAATCCAGGAGAGGCAAGACTAAGATTTCAGAACTAATAGAATCACCAGTGCTACAGAAGCAGCTACAACAGACGCATCAAAACCCAAGGGATCTATCTTTATGTGATGCAGTATCTCTAAGCTTATGGAAGCATTTACTTTTTTAAACACCCACATCTTTCCAACCACAGAACAACCACCCCTCCTCAATATATACAGACTGTGTCTGCAGATTCTTTTGACCACTTGATGCTTTAAAACATTTTGAAAGTAAAACAGAACTAAGTGGCAAGCTTAAATCCTGAATTTATAAAAAGTACTGAGTAAAGAATATTGCATATGATAGTAATTTAATATACAACGTAGGGTTCTACAGAAGAAAATGCGTTTTTCAAATGAACAAGACAGCCAGCTATATATTTACATCCCAATATACATTATCAACAGTTCTCCCAGCTGTCTTCTAAAGCAATTTATCCACAAAACCAAAGAAATTAATGGTTAAGACAGACTGCCTTCTTCTCAACAAACAGAAAGGAAACGAGGTAGCTACTCCATCCAGTTAAAGAAAGCAAAGCTGCCCAAGTCCAAGCACCCTAGACCTAGATTTTCTACATAGTGGCTATTTTCTTCCACAATGCGACTTTTCATTCATTTTTAACTGCCAACATTTCTTGGAGTATCAGCTATAAACTGAGGTCTGAATATAGCTGACTGCAAAAGTAAAAATAGAAGAAGAGCTGGGATTAATGAGCAATATGGCTATGCTGATCACATCCACTTTTCTACGCTGCCCCACAGAGCACTATGCTATTCCTCGTTATCTCAAGCTGTAGTTCAAACCATACAGTAACACTAAGCTACATTTCTAAGAACTTACATTTGCCATTAAGAACAGAAAATACATGTGTGCAGTTAGTCTAAAGGCCAGTAAATCCCCTCCAGCCATTCACTGCACATATAACTAAGTTTCTGTAGGTACAGATTTACCTGTAAAAAAAAAAGATCAGGCCCACAGTGTCCCATGCACACAATTACTCGTGGAGAAGTACCACAGAGATTAACTACTTCAGGAAGGAGCAGAATACTACATGTATTAATCATTCTAATCGACGAAGAGCATCAAGACATCAGGTCAAAACAGCATATAAGTATGTGCTTGCATCGCCGGAGGTCCACTGTGGTACCTACTGCCCTTTACTGCTCCGTGTATCAAACCGTATCACAAGCGGTCCAGGTAAAGGAGGGGGAAAAAACCCACCACCCACATTCCAGCAGGAAGAGCGGGTCTCCTATTCTTCTGGTATCTAGCATGGAAAAAACCTTTCTGTAACAGCAACAAAGTACTTAATGACAAATTTATGAGTTAAAGAAAGTAATGCTCCCTGATTACCTGTCTTTGTTTTTCTTTGTATCTTTCTGCTTGTGCATTCAACTCCTCTTGCATCCTGAGGCGAGCTGCTGCCAACGCTTCCTGCCTTCTTACCACCGCATCAGGTTCTAGGAAATTGGGAAAGGGTTTGCAAAGCTATTCAAAATAAATTCTAAATGGTCTCCTCAAAGAATTGTAATAAGGAAAGGCTCACATCTCTCCCTGCAGTTGTTTTGCAGAAAAGCACAGCTCAAGTTCAGTCTCCAGCTAATCATTTACAGTAATTTATATGCTGATTTAAATTTCATAATATTTTAATATTTTTAGAGCAATTACTTTAACAGGATTTTAATGACTAAGGACACCAATGTAATGAACCCATAAAAAATTAAAATTCACACTTCTAGGATACTTGCTTCTATTTCTGAAGGATTTGTTGGATACAAATAATTTCAGAAATATCACCCATGCTTCGCAGTGATTCCATTTTTACCCTGAGAACTTCTTTTACGCAGAAGCATGAGGCAACCGGCCCACATTCACTCCTACTCCTTCTGGCAATTGGTCCTGCTTGTTTCATTACAGCAGTAAAGCAGTGGCTGATTTAACATGCTCCATCAGCAGAGAAATTACTTAGAAATATCACACATATCTCAAGAGAAAACTGGCAGTCTCAGAAAATCTACACTGAGTCACCACTTCTTGTCATCATTGGCCTTTAGAAGTCAAAAGAAAAGCGATATCCAAACAAAGGCAAATATTACTCTTTTTTTTCCCAGTAGCTGAAGTATCTCCACACTTGTTTGTCTCCTTATATGTTTGCTACCATCCAATGATGAATATGTAAAAGAAATTTCAGTACTTTCAGTAATTTTATTTTGCAGGCAGTTTTGGCAATTAAATCAAGATTTAATTAACATCACAAAGGAACACCGGTAGGATAAGGGCACGTGCGTAATATTTTCTGGGGCCCCATGCAGTGCCATGCCAACATGCCAAAGGAATCAGTGCCAAGCACTTAGTGTTTTGGCAGATACAAAAGTATAGCCTGTGCTTTACAGCAGTGAGTCTGCAAATGAGGCAGGACCATGACTGTGTAAGATTCACAACCCATGCCACACTTCAGAAGATAACACAGACGAGAGGCAGTTACACCCCAAATGTACACAATCCTGCCAGAGTAGGAACTGTGAAGGAATAACTGAAAGGAGAGAGACGATGAATATTAATAAAAACTTAGTATTAAACAAAAGGGGGGTTTCCCCAGTATTTAGATTTGGATGTTTTGTTTTTCTTTGATAAGTCTGGAAGTTATTTGATAACTGCCCACAACTCATTTGAACCAGGCGGTTCTCTCAGCTTCTGCACTGTGAAAGACCAGCTATTCCCTTGTTCTGCAATGCCCCGCTCCTCCTCTCCCAACCACATTACTTTGGGACACAACTCTTCCTTGACACAACCTTTTAAAAACACTTCTCTTGGTCCAACCTTTCCCCAGCGATCTCTTCAGTAACACGATCTGTACGCTTTTGTGGGCCTAAAGAGTTATCCTGAGTATGACTCACCGTTAAAATCCCCCAGAATTGAATCTTTTTGGTTGTTATTAAATAAAGACTCTGTGTGCGTGGACCTGAGCAGCTGTCAGACACCCCATCCCGACGCGGAGCGCTAGCAGGAACCCAGAAGGGACACAGGCACCACCCTGTACAGCTCTAAGGAGCAAGCAAAGATTTACTCACCCACAGCTGCGTCAGCTGCTCCCGGGCGGCTGCCCGGCCCGGCCGCCAGGCTCTGGGATATCTTCTGGATGAGGAGATAGACGACGACAGCGGCCAAGAGGATGTACCAGCCATAGCTGGACAGCAGGGAGCCCACTGGGACGGGGAGAAGCCGTAGGTGAGAGCAGGCTGCGGGGAAGAGGCCCGCCCGGCCAGGAGGCCAGAAGGGGAGGACGCCCGGGCGGGCCCCGGCGCCTCTCCCCAGCCAGTCCGCTGGGCTCCCCTCAGCCCCGCCACCCCCCCGCCCGCCCTCACCTCCCTTCAGCCCGGGACACCCCCCCCGCCCCGGCGGCCCCTCACCCGTGTGCTGCAGGAACTCGAGGCCCCCCCGCCCCAGCGACGCCTGGCCGGGGCCCGGCGCGGGCCCGCCGCCTCCCAGCTCCATCGCCCGCCGCCGCCGCCTCACGTCCGGGAGCCGCCCCGCGCGCCCGCTGGCTGCGCCAATCACCGCCCTCCTCGTCCTCCACCACCTCGGGGCCAGAGAACCAACCAGGAAGCAAGGCTTCCACTCGCGGGCCAATGGGAAGGCGGCAGCGACTAAAAGGGGTGACACAATGGCCATGGCAACCAATGAGAGACGAGGGGAAAGACGCGAGGGAGCCAATCAGGGTGTGGAGGCAGGGCTCCGCCCCCTCCCGCGGCCGTCCGCCATGGCCGTCCCGTCCCCACAGCCCCGGCCGCCGCCATGCCGCCCGCTGCTGCGCCGCTCTGTTGGCGGCCCGGCCGGGGAAGGGGACGCCGCACCAAGGGGAGAAAAAGGAAACGTTCGTTTATTGAACACCGAAATGCGCAAGGACAGGGTAGGGGGGGCCGCTGCGGCCTGAGCCCCCCTGCAGGGTGAGCAGCGCGGCGGCAGGAGAGGGTCTTGAGGAGGAGCGAGGGACGTCGGGCACGGCCTGGGCTCAGGAGCCGTTGGGAACCGTGTCTTCTTCCATTTCTTCTTCAGCGTCCTCTGATGGGCCTGAAAGGACACGCCAGAGCTTCAGAGCGGTTACTGCAAACGTTGGTTTCCCTTCCCGCAGGGACAGTGTTAATTTTTATCTCTCTGATGATGTGAACTCTTAAAATACCGTCATAGCACTAATACACAGAGAAGAGGCGATACCGCCAGTCTGCAGTTAAGATTCGTCCACGCAGAGACCTCTCGGAGATCACAGAGACATTCCTGTCCCCCCACCTGAGGCACTAATGCTCACAAGAGTCCAAATATACTTTGTAATTGATCACTGTTTTTAAGTAACTGGGATGAATTGTTTGGAGTTAGCCAACACAGCAAAGCACTTACGGCTGACATTTGGCACCTTGCTCTCAATGTCCAGGTGTAACAGCCCTGAATGCCAGTCCAGAGGCCAGGCGGCTAATACGCTGGTTACAGTCTTACAGATGCGATCCTCAATTATTCAGACTATAAAATTACACTCATTTTAAAGAGTTTTTCCAACTCCCTAACTCTTTGGACCTTCCAGCGTAACTCCCTACTGAGACCACGTAAAGCATCAGGAAGCAATGAAGAGAGGTAGATTTTGTTTGGGAAACAAAAGTAATAAAAGCATAGAGTGACCTGATTTTCGTTCTCTGCCAGGAATCTGACCGGCCTGTAGTAAGCCTTTCAGTCGCTCCACTTCAGCCAGAGTTGTGGCATTTGCTATAGCAGTCTAAAAAACGGACAAAAGAACAAAATGAATCTTCACATACGGTACTTCAGTCTGGTTAGAATAAACGTAAGAACAAGATTTTTTCCCATTTAAGTGAAGCTAAGCTTCTATAGAAAGTTCTACAAAATTCTAGTTCTAGAAAGTTCTAGAAATGACAAAGCACAATCTTACTCCCCCCCCTCCTTATTAAACAGGATGCTCTATCCTGGGAGAGCTCTAAGTTCAGACCAAAGTTTAATTTAAGTTCTTAAAAACCAGGTATGTCATAACAGAAGAAAAATTACAGAAAAAGTACCTAAAACAAAGTTAGGACACACTGTTCTATTCATCTGAATGTTCAGGGGTTGCCAGCAGGAAGGAAACGCTGGATCCACGTTGGAAACGTTTGGATCCACAAGAGTGTTTCTCCTCCACTTTTGCCCGCGTGTGCTGTCCTGACGTATTTACCTTAATTGCCTCAACGTCCCCTGGGGAGGGCCCAGCTTTCTTTTTGTCAGTTGGCAGACCAGCACCTGGATTGAAGCTTCAAAGGAAAAATAAAGACCAGTTACGTCTTTTGAAGAGTACGTGCTTCTCTAACTTCCAAACTAGGTTTGGAAGCATTTCATTCAATCAAGTGTAGTATCTTATCTTTGTTAACAAACTGATACAGTGAAGAGTTGCCTCCTTCAGAAACACCAGCAGCTTGTCCTTGCTGACCCACTTCACCCCCCCAACCTTTTCATCTCCTCATAAAGAGAGGCAGACCTTAACTTTATAAATTAAGCAGCTGACAAAATCTGTTGGATTTGGATGTTGTTGAACACTCAGGTGGTCTGTCGCCATTACAAAAGCAGGGTGGGTAAATACAGAATAACTGAGATTGCGTTTCCTGTTCTTATACGTTTAATGCGATATTAGCACAGCTTATATTAAAGCTTACACTAGACTAGATGTAATCTTAACACTCAAAAGAAAAAGGTTATCTGCTGCCGCTTTAAGAAAAAAAAAAAAGAAAAATCTGTAGTCTGTGAAAATGGATGTAATCAGCTGGAAAGAATTTCCTGAAGTGCTGACGCAGCATCAGAGTGCTGCAGCCTCTTTTGCAGCTATAAAAAGATTTTCTTCAGATCTGTTTATTGAGCTATTCTGTTCAATCACCTACTTGTTCTGCCACAGACCTGAACCCCTTTTCACTCATAAACTAGAGCTAGAGTCCATCTATTATAGTTTTAAATGCTAAATACGTTCAAGGTATTTTTTTATTTAACTATGAATTTGGAAATGCTGTTGCTATACATGATCAAAATTCTGGTTTCCAAACAGGCTGATGAAAGACTAAGCAAAAAATACAACATACCACTTAAGAATTAAACTAAACAAGCAGATATTTGTAATAGCTTAACTAAAGATTTTCATCTGCATTTGTCCTCGTAACGACAGCAGATTTTACTGTTTATATCCCCTGGCAAACCAAAAAATTTTTAGTTACCAATTATCTAGGGAAAAAAAACCCAAAATAAACAACGGCCACCTGTCTGCAGTTAAATAACAGAAAGAAAAAATAAAATTACGGTTTCCTACTTGTTGATTTAAATCAATCCACCCTGACCAAATACCTCTTTCAAAAATATTTCTGAGATGTGTTCACCACCATCCAAAAATCGGGATGCTTGGACAAGGCACTTGTGGCTATCAAAGCTTTTAAAGCATCCTGCCAGTAGCTGATATTTCAGTTTACTGCCTAATACTGCACACAAAGAAAGCGGTGTTTCTGAAGGAGAATGCCAGTGTAAATTTGGTTTTTTTATCTTACGTTTTTGTTCTCCTGGCAATATCCTTTGCAAGCTGTGCACCCCGTTTGCCCTTGAACATTTTCTCTGCCTCCTGTCGCTCCTACAGCGATACCACACACACAAAGTTAATTTAAGAACATTGCAATTTGCAAAGCTTCTGTCTTTGCCAAGAAAGATGCTTTGGCTCATCTTCATCAGTGAACATTGGTACATGGAGACCAGATGTAAGAACAAGCACAGAAACATTGCCCAAATGCTCAGACTCAAGACCTATCAACCTAGTGCTCTTAAAAGTAAGAGCTCCTTCCCACACTCATCTTCACTGAAAGCAGAGGGCTCTGTTGCGATTGCTCATTTCTTTCTCTAGAGGTCTAGTCTTTCCACCAACACCAGAGGGGCAGAAAAGAATCAGACTAAACAAACAAAGCTAGTAAAACTTAATTAAACATAATTAAACAGACTATAACCTTAACTGAATGAAACCATGAAAGAAAAAGAGCATGTTTTAGAGCCACTTATGATACAGTTTCAATAAAATTTACAACTATGGCAAAAAGCTCACTGTTACCGCTGAATTTTCAAGAATGTAACAAGAAGAAAAGGTATTCATCTTGTGCCGAATCAGAAGAAAGTAGACTTACTTTGAGTTTCACTTTTTGAAAATCCAGCACTCTGACCTGGGGAACTTTGTGGATGACATACAATCTGTAATGCTTCTTATTTGTTACAGGATTCCTTAAAATGCTACAAAGTAAATTAAGGTTATAAAGAGGTTCTTAGTAGAAAATATTTTAAGATACACTTATATTGAAATACATTAATATACTTTAAATGCATGAATGTACCTTCTGCTATAAGAGACAACAAATAAGACCGTTAAATAAGCCTAGCGACAGTGTTCCTTGATATTATGAAAACCATAGTAAAAACTTGCACTTCAAAGTATTTTATCAATTAAGTAGATTTTATTGATGAAGAACATAAAGAACAACCTAAAAAGACTAAAAAAAAACCTCAAATAACTAAACCGTCACATTTCCTACCTGGACACTGATCAACCGAAAAATCACGGGACAAATTGCTTTTCTTTTTTTGTCCCTCACACCAAATGTAATGTTACTGAAAAGTCATTGTTTACATATATTTTAAAGTATTTTGTAACAACAGTTTAAAACTTTAGTTTTTAGGTTTTTAAAGGTTAAGGTTACTTCAATGCTTGCATATTGGTTTATAGAGATGTTACATCTTGTTGGTCCAACAGTCTGTCAGTAATATAAAGCCTCACCCATTACATACCAGGTATTTCTGCAGCGTAGTGGAAACACTGGTTATCGAGTCAATTTTTAATCATAAAGAATCTGTCACAGCTCACAAAAAGGAGAGCATTCCAGATCAAAGCAAAGACCCAGGCCAGCAGCAGAGTTCGAACAGCAGAGAAAGAGCAGCTTTTCTATTCAAGATTACATACCTCAGGTAAGTCAGTGATTTAATAGTTGCTAATGGATCCAGTTCACCCTACGTAATGGGAACACAGTAAGAAATCGTAAGTCCATGTAGTGAGAATCAAACATTTGAAAACAAAGTTCCTGAACTCGTATCTATTTTAGACACCAATCAGAATTACTGCAATTAGTTTAACAGGAAACCTACTACAACTTTGTGACTACTGCTGTTCCACTGCATGCTGCAAATTATGTTCATTAAAATATGTACGCCATTAACTACTACCGAAGCCATATGATATTAGTCAAAAAGAAAAAAGGCTAATGAGAAAGATGAGTAGCACCAACTATTACCAAAAGCATACGACATGACTCTCAAGAAGAAGGTTAATTAGAAAGATGACAAACACAAATTTAAGCTTGTTTAGATTTATCCTGCATCGATAGCTTACCAGTTCAGCAATGCTGTTGTTGGTAAGAATGAGCTCCGTCAGGCTGGGCAGAGCCTGTTCAAGGCTTTCACCAATCCGGCTAAAGAAGAAAAAAACCCAAAAGTTTAACTTAAGCCAGAAATTACCAATGGTGAAAAGACACAGAAATACAGTAACATACAGGATCTCATTGTAAAACAACCCAGTCTGACACTGGCAGAAGTTTGGGTTAGCATCCTCTACAATACTTTTTCTAATAAAGCTGGCAATAAATACCAGCCACCGCTGTAAGAGTACTAGATGCAATATGAGATTTATGTTCATTCACTTGCAGGTATCGTCATTTTTTTTCCTTATGGGGTTGATTACTGAAATCCAAAATCTCTGGCCAAATTCTAAACACTGCATCTCATTGTCCTGCCTGAAAAACGAAGCCTGACTTTTGCACTGAATGAGGCAGGCAACTTGAAGAGAGCCTAAACAGTACTCAGTGCCAATTTTTTTTCCGTAAAACAAACACTTCTACATCTACCCAGCACTGACAGATGCACACATACTTCTCTCCCAAGAGCATTTTCCTCTGCCCCAAGGTCCCATCTGGCCAAAATACAACCACTTACCAAATCCTATTGTTATTCATCAGAAGAGTTTTCAGCCTTCTCAACAGAGGGAACCCATCCAGTTTACGGATCTCATTATCAGAGAAATCAATTGCATCAAACTGGTCCAGCGTGGCACCCAAGTTCTCAATAACAGGGATTTTATAGCCTAGAGAGAGAGTGCAAGACAGGAATTAGATGGTGCCCACGGGAGAGTAGAACAAAGCAAGAGACAAAGTGCGTAGGGAGCATATCTGGACGGTCTGAGAATGCAGTCTCAGTCAACACATCTCCAGAACGACTCTCCTCCAGATCACACACAGACCAAAATCTGTCCCCTCTTAAAGCCAACAGCCCCCGCAGCCTTTTCAAAGCATCCCTCTTCCTCCCCCTCAGCAAACACCCCAACTCCCTCCCTGTATGTAACCCCTCAGCCCAAATCCACCTTACATCCTCTGTGTGTCCCACCCCCACCACTGCAGGTTCCTCCCACATTTCCCCCAAATTCCCCTTCCCTTCCACCCCCTCACCCCACCCCCGGTTCCTTTGCCACTGGAGCCTCTTTAACTCCCCCCTCCAAGACCCCGGCCGCTGCAGGCTCCTCCAACAACCTCCCTCCCGGCTTCCCCCGTCCTGCTGCCGCCCCTCCTCCGGTGCAGGCCGCAGGCCCCCCAGGCCGCAGGCCCCACCGCAGGCCCCAGCCCTCCCGCCCCCGCAGGCCCCTTCCCGGCACAGGCCGCACCGCCCGCCCCGGCGCAGCCCCCCTCCCGTCAGAGCCCCGCTGAGCCCGCGCACCGCGCAGGTCGAGCTCGCGGTCGCGGACGGCGTTGGTGTACTGCGCCGCCTGCTCGATCAGCTCCGCCGTCAGCTTCACCATCCCGCCGGGCCCCGCCGCGCCGCGCCGCGCCGCGCCTCTCGCTCCGCACCGCCGCCAGGCCGCACCGCGCCAGGCCAACTCGCCGAGCCTGGCCAGGCCGACCAGCCGAGCGCCGAGGCAGCGACGGGCAGGCACCGCCCCGCGGCCCGCCCTCTCCTCCCCGAGCTGAGGGGAGCGGAGCGGCGGCGGCCTTCCCCTGCCCCAGCCCGGGCAGCCGCCGCTCCCCCCCCTTCTCCGGGCTCCGGCGGCGGCCCGGTGGCGGGCAGGCCCAGGCCGTGCCCCCTCAGGGGGTCCCGAGGCCGCTGCGCCCTGGCGGGGAGCAGGGGGAGTGTGCAGCCCCCCCAGCCTGGCCCTTCCCCTCCGTCCTTCGTCCCCTCCTCAGTCTCACCCCGCTTCTGACCCTAACGCTCCGTGCAGCCGAAGCCGGACGGCTGCGGGGAGGGCCGGGGCGAGGCCGTGCGCCCGGGCAGCAGCGCTCCCCCGGCACGGGCAGCGGCGCGCTGCGGCAGCCCGTCAGCAGAGGGACCCGGCGTCCCGCGAACGCCTCTTCCCCGCGCAAAAGCGGCCCCGAGCGCCCCGCGGTGCCGCCGCGGCGCCCCGCTCCCTGCAGAGCGGACTGCTCTGACTGCGGCGGTACCGGTGAGGAGGGCAGCGATCCCTCTTGGGAGGCTGCTGGCAGCAAAACCTCTCCCTGCCGAGGTGAGGTTCCTCCAGGCTCCTCTCCCCGGGGAGCTGCGCTGCCCTGGGCCGCCCCAGGCCTCCCTGCAGGCCGCAGCCGGGCCAGGGGAGCGCACGGGGCCGGCACCCAGCCCAGTGCCTGACACATCCATCAACAAACTCGGTAGGGGCTTGGCTTTGCTGTCAACAGTACCCTAAAGCAGCACAAAGATGTCACCGGAGGTTCCCTCTCAGCTACTGGGGTTTCCAAGCGCGGACTAAGTCTGCAGAAATGGAGGCAGAGCAGGCCGGGAACCTGCTCCACGCAGACAACTGGCAGCGAGCAGGCTGCTTTCCTTTGGGCAGAGTTGGCTCCCGTGCGCTTAGCCGGTGGGACTGTGCTTGTTCAAACACATGCTGCTCCCTTCCTGCTACGCAGCCAGGACAGCCTCCACAACAATTACAGCTCTTGGTGCTTTCTCTCCTCCATCCAAGGAGCAGTTCAGCCTTTGCTCCTGGCCATAGGGCTGCCCATAAGCACCTTCCCCCTGCAGCATTTGAGACAGTTGCTCTGGCGCTTCCACGTGCGTTCCTGCTCTCAGAGAAGCTGTGATGGGCTGAGAACACACCGCAGGCTGTGGCATGATATTCACCCTTTGCCTGCGAGATAAAATGCACTTTCAAGTGTCACTACATCCCCTCTTACTCGGCTTAGGGATTTGGGGAACAGCGAGGAAGAGCTGGGGGTAGCGCTGGGGGAGCTGAGATGGCTCAGCCTGCTGTGTCTGGCCAGGTAACTCCAACATAAAGCAGGTCACTAGGTCCGAGGCTGGCGCGCTGCCCAACATCAGCGCTGGGCTGCTGCGGCCGAGGTGCTTGGCCCCGCTGGCAGGGCTCGGCTGGCGGCAACAGGGCTTTGCAGGCAGGTGAACCACAGCACAGATGACATAGCCCGAAGGTGGCATGCAAAGGGAAGTGGTTGACCGCCCCCAGGTCCCAAATCCTGCTGAATGTCACCAAGCCACCGCTTCTGCGGCCCTCAAGAAATACTTCCCCAGCCCTCAAGGCCCCCGGAGCGAGGTGAGGCAGAATGATTTCGGGATCCACTGCTATGGAGGGAAGGATTTTTTTGTGAGCCATGACATTTCTGTGAACCCAGAGGATGTGATAATAGGTTAAATGCTGCAGCCACGTTTGGCACCGAACAGTGATGGCTCATACTTTTCTTTTGGGAGCATCTAGCAATATCACTCTGAGAGTGATGCCTGGCTCGTTCCCCAGGACTACAGCATCAGAGCTGGCTCTGTTCTGGCTGGTGATCCCTGTGGAGGTGTCAGCTGGGGTCAGGCAGCTCCTGTGCTCTCTACTTAAAAAACACCCTCACCAAAGCTGTATATGAAAGCACATAGTCAAGTTTTTATAACATCTGCATTTGTTTAAAAGCAGTTAGGAGAGAGCAAGAAAAAGAGAGTGAGCTGTCATAAGCAGAAAGGAAGAATTAGCGGCACTGTTGTACGTGACTCAGGAGTCACGCAGTGGTAAAGACAACAGAGTCTTTAGTCATTTCAGGCAGTCGTTAAAATTTTGAGACCCTCTTCAGCCTCCTGGAAAGCAGGTCCTGCCTCTGACAAGGCCAAATTAAAGGCGGACCTTTCTCCCTTAGCACCATACAGCTGTATGCCTCAGCTCTACAGCGCAATAAAATTGTAATTGAGAGCAGACAGATTCTTGGTCTCAGGTGCTGTGCACGAGCTCTTAAAAGCCCTTTCTTTGTAATGGCAAGTCAAAGCAATGATTTTTAAGACGTGTGTTCCCCACCTGCCAACTATGAGATGGCAGATGGCCGTGGATGCAACCTCACAGCCGAACAGCAATCGAGGAGTCAGGCTGCACTAAGATTTTTCCAGAAAACAGCTATTATAGATTTGTCTTTAGTGCCAAGAGACAATAGAGAAACGAGCTTTAATAAATGGCCTAAATATGCGTTTATCTTGAAGACACAGCCGCTTTGATCCTCTGAGCATACCAGTGTCAGAGAGACTTTAATAGCTCCAAGCAAGCATTGCAATAGCTTGGATAAATAATCTGAATTTTATTACTTTCCAAGAATGATTTCTGAGGGAGTTAGCGCCCTGGGAAATGCTGGAAGCTGATGTTGTTGCATGAACTCAATGTGTAGAACTTGTTTCTCTTTCCCTGGCAGGCTGAAGGGCAGCAGAAAGCAGGATAAAGCTGGGACTGCTGGGGACTGCTCATCTTAAATTGCATTGCTTCACCCAGTGTGTATTTTAGGTTATTCCAAGGATGTAAGGGTAAACATCTATCTATTTTTTTTTTAGCATTTCAGTACATCTAAATATACCAGTGAGCAGTATTTAGAGGCAGGCCACTGTGAGCCAGAGAACTGAAAGGCAGAGCTGAGGCAGTACTCCTGATTCACAGCTCCCGGTTTTTGACTGGGTGACACAGCAACAGAAACGAAAGTCTTGTTATTTTACAACCAAAGGGGCAGAAGCCAGGAGCATTTCACCCCAGTTCTGACATCTGGTTTGGCATGAGACCGAAAGGGGAATCCTGGAGCAACAGAAGGAATCGCTGTATGTGATAAATCATCTGATTAATTCACATTTATCATCTGATAAATGTGAAGACGTGTAAGACGCAGGAGCCCACAGCTCCGAGAAGGCATCTTCCCTCATGGGAGGTTCTTTTCTTTTTTTCCACAGTTAAAAAGCTCAGTTCCAGATATCCAGGCACTACCCTGGGCACCTGGCCCATGGTTAAACATTGCAAAACCAACACAACAAACAAAAGGCTCCACAGCTCCCTCCGCTCCCCGATGCACCAGCGACTCCACTCCTTCTGCAGCCAGCCCTGCAGTTCCCAGTGGCTGCGAACTGCGATGGGGCACTGGGGGCTGCAGGATGCTCCGTGTACGGGTGGGAAAGGGGAGCAAGCCCTCCTATCAGCTCATCCGGGATCCCCCACAACTGGAGAATACGCCCAGCCGTGCCCGAGCGCAGCCCCAAACCCCAGCCAGATGGCCCTGGGTGCACCAGAGACGCCAGCCCAGCCTGGCACGGGACGGGTATTCGGGATATGAGTTTCCTCTGAAGGTAAAAGACCTTTATGAGAACAAAAGTGAGGTTTTTGCCAATGCAGCTCATCTGTTCCCGAGCCGTTTCTCCTGCAGGTGCTCTGGGCTGATCAGCAGCTCCAGCCAGGACAGCTGCTTTGTCCAGCAAAATAAAGACACGCGGTGCATCGTCGCCTTGCCCTGTCTCTGGTCGGGATGGCGGCTGCATGAATTTGTAAAAAGCACAGATTCATTTGTCAGGGGAGATCAATAGTTTATTAACTTAAAGGTCAGTTCGCCAAAGCTCCATCTTTCCTTGGGTTTGGTCCAGGCAGGTGAGGACCGGTGACAGTGTGGCTCTCCCCTTTTCACCTGGCTGAGGTAAGCTTGAGCAGGCAAGCCCAGGCAGGGCGCGTGTCGTTGCAACCGAAACCAAGCAGGGATTATCCCAGCTCCGTGAGGAACTGGTGACAATTCGTACTGTGAATTTCATTGGCAAAAGGTTTAACTCGTTAAAACTGTTAACAATGAAAATCAGAACATGCAGCGTAGGAAAGAGTGTTTACATACGTCTGGTGCAAAGAGCAGCTCTGCAAGGTCAGAGAGGAGAAAAGGAGAAGGACGTAAGACACAAAAAGATTCCCCACTCCCATGTAAAAAATAGTCTACAGAGAAAAAACAAGGATTGTATAAGTTATTTTTAAAAAATCTGTAAAACAACATAGCCAAGGATATTTTAAACACAATTATATAAACACCACATGACTTACTATTAAGAGAGAGCACGAAAAGGTTTGTTTTGGGGAAGGGTTTTGTAGAATTAAGAGTTTCCTAGCCAGATCCCTGAAATGTCTCTTTTGGAAACAGATGCCCAAGAAAAATCACTGCCATGAACGGGAGGATTTTGTGAGAGAGAGGGGTATACCCAGCAAAACAGGGGAAGGATCAGAACACAAAATGCCAGAAGAGATTAATTGGGACACCATCTCGTTTAGAGGAAGGATCTAGCTTGTTCCAGAACTGAATTGATCAGCAGCTTACTAGCAGTTCCAGGAGGGAAATACATTTCGTGGTAAGGCTGTGACCCCACAGGCTGCTCCGTGCAGACAAACCCCTCGAGTCCCTAAGATTCCGTGTAGGCACACGGGTTTTGCCTGCCTGCAGTTACCTGCAGGGCAAAGCCCTGCCGGACTCGCTGGGCTGACACGCCAGCAGAGCCACGTGGATCAGCTCTCACTTTGGTCCTCAAATCTCCAGTTATTGCCACGGCCAGAGAGAAACAGCTACCGACCGAATCCGAACAGGAGTGCCGGCGTGGGCCATCGGACACCGCTCCGGCAACTACCGAATTCATCGTTTTATGTATGTACAGAGCACGGCACCGGCCGTTTGCAATGCAGGTTTATATCAGCCATCACCTAGCAGAAGAGGGTACCAAAAATTGAGCCAGAAATGGCTCTTTCTTCACAGATGTGTGAAGTCCTGCATCCTTTGCAGCGAGGGCTCCTGCCAGCTGCTCGGAGCGGGCAGATCAGTAGGATTTCTGCGAAGAACCAAGCTTGGGTACATGGATCATGCATCGGTCCCTGCTCACGAGGAGTGTTTGAGAGTATTAATATCACCGCTTGACTGCTGCCTTTCAGGACTTGATCATTCAGGGTACGATCCAATCTCTGCTTAACATATTGCTATAGAAACGCACTGACAGTGATATTAAAGCTATCAAACTTACGAGCGAATGCTTGACAGCACCATGTAAACTCTCCCAAAGCTGAAAAAAATAAACTTTTGTCCTAAACATTTGGCAAAACTGGGCTGGCAGTTGGTGGAAGTCCTGGATGGATGCGGCCGCTGAACTTTACCCGGCCATAAGACACGTCTGACAGCAGAACTGCACAAACAGCTTCTTTTCACAGAGCTTGTTTGATTTCACCATCTCACAGAAAGTCTTGTCAGCTGGGAGGCCGAGGCGAGGAACAAGAGAAAATGAGAGCAGATTAACATTTTAAATAAACAAACATTGCACGTAACAGGCGGTGCAATTCGTTCCAGTGTTGGAAGAGAGAGAATTGAAAAGGAGTCGCTTTTTAAGGGCATCTTTCACATGGTTTTAATGAAGGAATAAAGCAGCTTCGCAGCAAGTGGGAGAATTAGCCCCAAGACTAAACTATAATGAAATACAAACGCTTGGATGCGTTTGAGCAATAGGCAGATATCCAGCAGCTCTGCCAGGTAAGCTGCCTGCCCACTGCAGCCGGAGCCCAGCTCGCTGCAGCCATGCCCCAGCAAGCCCAAGAGCCGCAGCGCTTTCGGCTTTACATTGTGAAGGGAATCCCCCCAAACCCTCATTTTTGCTACTGGGGAAGCAGTACAGTGCCAGCAGTTCTGCCACAACTACTTACCGTTGGTGCAGGTTTCATTAGTCACACAGGAGCCGCCGAGGAGGCTGAAACCTTCTTTACACTTGAGGCAGTTTCCACTGGAGCCCTCGCAGGCTGAGCAGTGGTCATCGCACCTGGGGACAGAGACCCTGCCGTGGTCTGAACTGGCACTGACACCCTGACCCCGGCCATCCGAAATGGGCCGTAGGGCAGAAAACGTGTCTGCCGGCACTGCGACATCGAGACTGAACCAGAGGATGCGGAAAACAGCAAATCTGAAGCTTGAAAAGTTATCAAAATCCTGGGAAAAATGAGCTCGGTGGTGCCAGCTCGATGCCAGTGACAGCTAGTGATATCCCAAAAGCGCTCGCCTGTTGGGAAGGCTCAGCGGGACATGCACCTCTCCTCCCAGCAATCCCAGTTAGAAAAAGGGCTGCGAGGGGAATCTCTGCTGCTCCCACCCATTTGCTCAGGGAAAAGAGCCCACCAGCTGTGCCTCCCGCCTGGGGACGGTGGCTTCCCAAAATCCCTGGGAAGGGATGCTGGTCCCCTGTTCCTCCCTGCTGGATAGCCAGCACGGGTGAGCGAAACCCTGGGCGGGCAGGCGCTCTGCTGCGTGTTCCCAAGTCACCTTTAATCCTTCCCTTTCATGTTCGCTTTAATGAGGCTGAATCCACTCCCACTCCCCACTTAAAGCACAGAGTGCCAGAGAGTGGGAGCAAATTGCTGCCTCCCGGCATCTCCCTGTCTATCTCCCTGTCTCCCCGCACGCGCAGCCCCCGTGTGCTGGGCCAAGGAGCAGGCGAAGGCTCCTCCATCACGGCTGGAGCAGGTTTGACTGAAAGCTGGAATATTTGCCTAAACATCAGCGTTCCTCCCACACCTCCTCCAAAGAGCCTGGGGCCAGGGCTGAGCCCCTTCCGCTGTAGCCCTAAGACGTCTTGGCTGGCTGGCTCTGGCAGGGGAGCGTGCAGCTTCGCTGCTCTTAAATCTACAGGGCAGGGGCGTGTGGGGTCCAGCCCCACGGCTGCCCTGGCTCCCTCATCCCTATTTTAATTTCCCTGGTAAACAGTTCCAGCTGGGAGCTGTTTTCAGCATCCTTTTTTTTTTGTTTTTATCATCGCTGCCAGCGCACCCCATCACTCCCGGCTTTGCTCCGGTCACTATCGAGGAGGTAACATACCTCTTGCAGACTTTGTTGGGCAGCCCGGGGCTGTCGGCGGGGTAGAAGCCCTCGCGGCAGGCAGGGACGCAGCGCCAGTGGGGCGCGGGGGCCTCGGGGGCACAGGGTGCGCAGTCCTCCTCGCCCAGCCCTGCGGGGACAGGGGAGAGGGCAGATGACATGGGCGGTTTCGGAGACAGGAGCCACGTCGCACCAGCGTGGCCGCAGCCCCGCATGAGACGGGGGGGCACCAGCTCCGCTCTGCCCCGCTCGTGCCCGGGAGTGAAAAAGCTGCTTGTTGTGCCACCAGGGTCCTGTGTGGCTGCTTGGCTCCCGCTCCAAAAAACCCAGCTTCCATCCCAAAAAACCCAGCTCCCATTCCAGTATGGGACACCCAGCATCCTGCCCCTCCGCAGAGCCAAGAGTCGGCCACAGGGTCTCACTGGGGGACTGCACGTCAAAATCCCCTCCAGGGCATCAGCCACTGCTCCCAAGCCTGCACCGGTTTAGCTTTCCCACCCTATGCAGAGTAAAATGTGGAAAAAGAAATGCTAAATTAGGCTGCGGAGGAGCTGGAGGAGGGAAGGGCTCAGGAGAGGAGCTGGGAAAGCAGAGGACCCGCTCTGACTCCGCGGTGTTGCAGCTGGACAGCAAACAGCGGTGATGGAGGTGGTATTATTAGATGCCTTCCACGCACCGGCTTTGAGAAATGGTTATGCAGGAAAAGGAGACAAAAAAAGGCTTGAAAAATAATTGTGGTGAAGTACATTTACACTGACTGGAATAAGAATTAGAAGAGAAGTAATTTTCTTAAGGGATTAAGAGCCCGTTCCCTTCCACGCTTGCCAACAAGATCAATAAATATTTTGGATTTAGTCTTAGGAAATTGCCCATGTATGATAGATGAGATTCATGCCACTGAACATGAATTGTCTAGAGATCATATTATCATCAGATCTATGATGATTTCGAGGGCAGACACAAACACTAACAATGGAAAATAATTGGACTTTCAAGAAGTGAAAAAGGCAGGATTTAAAGGGAACACCAAGCGACTTTGGGCAGCGGGGGGAAGCCGGCAGCGGCCAGCCTAGTCCCACGGCACGGCCGGGATAACGCATCTCGGCTGCCTGACAATTTTATACGCTGCAAAACCATCTTCCATCACTCCGAGAGGGTTTTACGGCCTCCCCTGCAACCTTATTAAACTAAAGCACCTGGCTTCAGAGGAATTGGGAAATAAAGAATGGGTCTAATAAAAATGTAAAAACTCCCTAAAAACCTTTCTAATATAAATCTACTCCCAGCACCTCGTGGGATGTGCTGGAGAGCTGGGATTCTTCCCCGCCGGCACGCTCTACCTCGGCTTGGGGTGGGTATGGTGGGCATCAGCTCTTGATGCATGAGGGTTTTGGGGTTTTGCATGGGGATGCTGTGGGGCGAAGGACGTACCTGTGCCGGCGGGGCAGGTCTCACACCGCTGGGGCTCCCGGCTGAGGTACATGGCAGGCTGGCACTCCGGCATGCAGCTCTCTCCTGCCAGGCTGCCGGGAAAGCAGAGAGGACGTTTGCACCCGAAGCTACAGGCTCTGGGGATTCAACATAGCCCGTCCCCATCACCGCATCCCTCAGTGCCCTACAGCAGCCTCAGCCCGCAGCGCAGGAGGCGTCGGAAAGCTAGCCAGCGCTTCAGGAGAAATTAAAGTCCTGCCTGGACCAAAGGGACGGCGACAGGTTCCTTAATTAAGTATCCAGGAGGAAATAAAATTATTTTTTCCTGCGGGCAGACAGCCAGGCTCTCCCAAAGACCCGCACCATGAGGCTCCCCGGAATAAAAGGAAATTGGTTCAGTGCCGCGGCTGGGCCGGTGCTGCTTCATCGTGGCAGGGATGATTTGAAGTCCTGGCTTAAAAGGATATTGGACAATAAAAAGCAAGTGCCATGTGGGTTGTGCGTGACATGTGTCTCCACTTTTGCTTTTCCGAGGGAGTAGATAATCTTCTGGCAGCGGCAATTTCCTTGCCTGAGAGAGCCCTGCTGCTACACCGTGGCTCTGGTCTGCTTACAGCTCCTGAGCGAAGCAAAGAGCTACAGGATCATACTTCCTTGTGAGCTTGGGGATGGAAAATAGCTTCTCTTGAGTGCCGGTGCTGCTCGCCAGCATGGCTGGGCTCTGCATCCCGCAGGAGCCATGGGGCCAGCAGCAAGGGCACCCGGTGCTCCTCGCGGTGTCGGGGCTGCCCCGCCTGCACCCACGTTGCTGGAAAACCACTATCCTATATTAGCCCTACTCAACAGGCGCATCGCATGAAATTTTCCTACACGAATGAAGCTGAGGGAAGGGTTTCTGCACTTGCAGGGAGCATTTTCAGCCTGCCTGGAGCAGCTCAGCCCGGTACCAGCTCTGCCAGGTGAGCAAAACCAAGTGCTCCGTTTGGCTGGGACGGCTCTGACGGAGCTGCCTGAGACTTGGGAGGAAACATACGCTTTGCAATGTGCAGTGTAAGTGTTTTCATCTTTTTTTTCCCCCCCATTTGCGATGCTCTGATGCCGGGAGCCACTCTGGTCATAGGTCACCAAATTTGGACGAGGACTTCTGAGCCCGCAGCACAGCATTTACCCACCACCCCGGCAAGCGCTGGAGAAAAGGAAATTAAATCTAAATTGTGCTTTTCAGCTAAGAAAGGGATACGAAGCACCACCTTTAAATTCCCACCTCCACGCCACAGCTGTAGTATCATGGAAGCAGGATCTTGGATCTTTAACTAATTCACTCTCTAATTTCCCACCAGTTTCCCCAAATTTAAACCACAGGTACCAATGCTGCAGGTATAAACTCCTCCCGTGCTGGTATTTTACCTGAATCCATCTTTGCATGCAGTACATTTGTCTGCTTCGCCAACACATTTTTTACAGCTTTGATGACATTTCAGACAGCGTTTCTGACCTTTCAAAAAACAAAGCGAGGCAGGGAGAATAAAATCCGGACAGTGATTTGCAAGCAGCAGTCGGACCTGCAAAGCCCGGCTGCACCCCAGTGCCAGCTCCCCGGGGCGGAGAGGCATGTCCCCCCTCAATGGGTCCCTGCTATGGCAGATGACCTTATCTGTCATCGCTTGCTAAGAAGAAATACATTTTGCAAGCAGACAGGATCATTAATTACAGTCTTCTAATTAAAAGCTGAGTTGAGCGCCTCTGCTTTACGTCACCCTCTGAACACCCAGAGGTTTTGCTCCTCCCTTTGCTATGCAAAGTGGGTTCGGGGGGGGGGGGGGGAATTTCAAAGCCAGTACTCAAAAACCAAGGTGTTTTCTCCACCCATAGCGCTTAAAATAGAAGCAATCCCTGCATATCCTCATGCTACGGCTTGCAAGTGATAAAAATCCTTACGTTCCTCGGCGTAAAAACCAGGCGGACACAGCACCACGCATGTGCTCATCTCCTGGTGATGGTAGAGGTTCCGCTTGCAGGCTGTGCACTGGGTCGGTCCCCTCCCGACGCAGCGCTCGCAGCCCTTGTAGCACCGGCGGCACCTCCGGGCACCTTTGTCGCCGAAAAACCCGGCGGGACATGAGCTCACGCACATCCTGGGGAAGGAACCGAGAGCGCTCGGGTTGGTGCCAACACCCGGCTACCTCCCGGCAGCCTGACACCCGCTGCCGTCCCCTCACCCGCAGCGTCCAGGGCGTCCCCCAGCTATTTGGTGGCTATTTGGGCTCGTTTACTTCTTATTCTTAAGATTTAGGGTGTCTT
This sequence comes from Gavia stellata, assembly GCF_030936135.1. Classification (NCBI taxonomy): domain Eukaryota; kingdom Metazoa; phylum Chordata; class Aves; order Gaviiformes; family Gaviidae; genus Gavia; species Gavia stellata. Next base: position 21,231,076 of record NC_082606.1, read on the forward strand.
GGTTCTGTAAGAAAGAGCTGGGGACTCTCTTGGCCAGCAACCCTGACTGGGTAAACTTTCCCTGTGCCAGCCCAAGAGATTGAGGAGTTGAAACCCCAATTCCAGAGGTGATCTGGCACCTCAGCCAGCTGTCCCTCCAGCATGGGTGACCCCAGCCGGTGAAGCCAATGCTTCTTCCCGGCCAGGACTTTCATGGCCAAGGTCCTCCAGGGTTCTCCAGCTCCGTGTTCCCCATCCCATCGTACCCTAGTCCAGGGCAGGGATCCCCATGCCTTCTCCTCCCTCCATTTTCACAGAATCACTAAGGTTGGAAATGACATGTAAGATCATCAAGTCCAACCATCACCCCAACCCCCCCATGCCCACTAAACCATGTCCCGCAGTGCCACGTCCACATGTTCCTTGAACACCTCCAGTGATGGTGACTCCACCACCTCCCTGGGCAGCCTCTGCCAGTGCTCCACCGCTCTCTCGGTGAAGACATTTTTCCTAATATCCAGCCTGAACCTCCCCTGGCACAACTTGAGGCCATTCCCTCTTGTCCTATCACTTGTCACTCTGGAGAAGAGACCAACACCCACCTCTCTGCAACCCCCTTTCAGGCAGTTGTAGGGAGCGATGAGGTCTCCCCTCAGCCTCCTCTTCTCCAGATTAAACAACCCCATTTCCCTCAGCCGCTCCTCATCAGACTTGTGCTCCAGACCCCTCACCAGCTCCGTCGCCCTTCTCTGGACACGCTCCAGCAACTCAGTGTCCTTCTTGGAGTGAGGGGCCCAAAACTGAACACAGTATTTGAGGTGCGGCCTCACCAGCGCCGAGTACAGGGGCATGATCCCCTCCCTACTCCCGCTGCCCACACTGTTTTCTCTCCTATATGTTTCTTGCTCTGTGAAAACATCTATCAATCACCCACGCCGCGGTGCGAGCCCTGGGGAAAGGCACTGCTGCCGCCCGGGGACCCCGTGGGGACACCCCACCACCCCTCACCTGCCGGTTTTCACGCTGCCCAGGCTGTAGTGGATGCAGTTCAAGCACTGGTCAGCGTTGGGGCCGTCGCAGCCCTGGTCGCCGCACTCAGGGTGGCACAGACCTGGGGAGGGAGAGACCGGCTCAGCGGGGGGAGAGGCTGAGCGTCCCCCAGACCCCACTGCCAGGATGCTCTGAGCACACCCTCCCTGGACCGACGGACGCGGGGAAGGGGCTGGGGACCCTCCGCCTATCTTATTCTAGATCTATCATCTTACAGCTCTTATATATCTTATCATATCTATCCTATGGTCCTGCATGGCTCCGGGTGCTCACCTCTCCTCTAGCTCATCCTCCCTGGCACGAATCCCACCCGGCCATCCTCTGGCTGAACACCCTGGTGCAGGAGCAGCTTTGAAAGAGGGGCCGGACCCACTCCTTGGGGACCGGCAGGGATGCCCGCCCGTGCTGGAGGTGGGGGGAAGGTGGGTAGAGGCGCTTTTTTTACTCCTCAGATGGCTGCACCACCAATTTGTGGCGGGAGTGCTTGGGACAGGGTGTTTTGCTACCTTCTAATTTCGCTGTCCTGCTCCCTGCGCCGGCCACAGGCACCGCTCCTCCCAGCCCGCCTCGGCCCCGGGCAGGATCAGGCCTCGTGGCTCCTCCAATTTATCCAGGTTTGCATTTTCCTGGGTATTTCTGGGGGGGGATGACCTGGCGGCTCGGCCAGCACTTACCCACGTACTCCTCCTCCTCCTCCGCCACCTCCACCTGGCTCTGCAGGAACGCGGCTCTCGACGGCTCCATCTCCGATGCCGGCACCTCCAGCGTCCGCCCGCGGGACTGGGGGCTGCCCAGCGCGGTGTAGGGGTGCTCGGCCGTCCCGTAGAAGAGGATGCTCCACTCCTTCAGCTTCCCTGCGGGGTGGGCACAACGTCACCCATGCCGCTCCCCATCCTGCTCCTCCCCGGGGGACCCCATAGCGCAGCCCCGTCTTTGGGGGAAGCAGGAGGGGGATGGACCTGACCATCAGGGCTTCACCACGCGCACGGCAATGCACAAGCAATGAACACCCAGAAATCTTCACCAGCCCCTGCCCTCCCAGCCTACACCAATGCAACCATTTAAGGCACCTAACAGGAATTTTTTACGCTATGACTCGTCTGACGCACCACAGCATCGCCATACCCTTCATGCCCAACATATGGAGAGAACCATTAACTTCAAAAACTCCGTAATAGAGGATTATTTCTGTCTGATAAAAGCCGCCTGCCACACGCCGGATTATTTCTTGCTGCTGTTACTCCAGCCGTCCCCTTATCCGACATGTCAAGAGCTCTGAGCTTGGCGTCCCTCGAAATACCCTGGGGGCCACTGGAGCCTATGCAGCACCCAGGGGCTGGGGACCCCCCACCGCCTTACACTCATGCCCAGACCCTCCCCGACCTCCTGCTTTGGGGAGGGACGTTCAAAAAACGCTGCTGCCTCTTTCCAACACTGTTTTTCTTGCTCTTCCACATCAACGCGTGTCACTTCACACCCATGGCACGCTCAGCTTTAACTACTAATCCCTGTGTTTCCAGGAAGGGCTTAAAATTTCCAACACCCAAATCCCTCGGCTCTCCGAAAGGACTGGGAGGACCCACGGGCTGCAAGATGGAGCAGAGCCTGCGAAGGGGCGAGCTTGGGCGGCATCAGCTGGGGAAGAGCTCAGCCGCACGCCTCCGCCAAAAGAATTCAGTTTGCTTTAAATCTAAAATGCCCCACACGAGGAAAGCCCGGACTGCGTGGGGCTGATGCTGGGGATGCAGCAGTGCCAGCGACAAGACCCATAGTATTTAATCGGTATTAAATTAACCAATTTAATTGGTTTAATTTAATGGTCTTAAATTAACAATTAATACCCATTTCTGCCGCAGGCTGGGAGCATCTTCCCTCTTTCTCCTCCCACTTTGCCCTCTCTGCTTCAAACCCAGCGCAGACCCTTTGCGAGGGGGTGACTTAACGCGCTCGTTTTCATTTCGTGTTGCAAAGGCGGGTAAAGCCGAGCCCTGACGCCCGCAAGGGGCTCAGAAACACCCGCCGCAAACTGTAAATACAGGGGGAAAAGCAGCTCCGTGGGCGCTTCGCTGCCGCTCTCCCAGTTCAAAAGATTTCGGGTGAAGGCAGCAAACAGAAACACTTTCGGCACAGTGAACCCCCACGTGCGCCTCCTGCCAGAAAGTCGCATGGGAGAGGTTTTTAATATACTTCTGGCTTCCTATCAATGAGCGTGTGGATTTTAACACCCCCGCAACGCGTGCCAGCCCCAGGCGGGATGCTTCATGCCCCACTGCCGCCAGCCGCCGAGGCGGCTGCCCCTTCCCGGCGGGGCCGGATCCCGCCAGCCCGGCTCCTTTGCCGGGAAGGGGTCAGGGAGCAGGCGGCCAAGCCGGGGAGGGAGGGACACGGCGGGGTTGGGGACACGCAGGGGGCTAAGCTGAGCCCAGCCACCCCCCGCCAGCGCAGTGGCAGCCCAGGGAGGATGTCCGTCCGTCCGCAGCCCGAGGGGCATCGTCCCCTTGCGCCGTTGCACAACCGGCCCACGCGCCAGATGTCCCAGCAGTGGAGCAAAACAAACAAACAACAATTACAGCTCTCGGGTTTCCTCAGTTTTGACTCATTACGGTTTAATTTTGGAAACCTGGCTCTCGGTTGCAGCGAGTTTGCTGCTGGGAGAAAACCCGCTCCTGGCTCAGCCGGACAGGCAGCCTCCTGCGCTCAGGGCTGAAGTTTTATTCCCATTTTTGAAAAATTTGGGCAATACAGTTTTGCTGAAAACCATAAAACTCACCGCAAAAGTTACAGCCAAGAGAAGCAGCCTGCAAAGAGCTTTGGGGGCCAGGGGGACCAGCGGGTGCTGGGGTCATGGGTGCTGGGGGACCCTTACCTTGCACCGTGGGGTTGCGCACTTGCGATGGTGTGTCGTGGATCTCCAGGGTCCACTCCCCCGCTGCCCGCTCCCCCCAGCAGTGGACGGTCATGAACTCCCAGCCCTTGAACCCCTCGTTGGAGTGGTCGAACACCCTGCAATGGTAACGCCGTGCATCAAGAAGCGTGACTTTGAATGTCTTATTTAATCGGAAAAGGTAGATAGGTAATTAAGGATTTTAGGGATCCTGGCATGCACCCACCCTCGCATGGAGCCCTCCTGCAGCTGAGACCTGAGCATGGCCCCACCTTCCCAAAAAACCTGAGCAAACTTGCAGCAACCCCCTAAATGAAGGTGCTGCCCAGCCCAGACGTGTGCTCTGGCCACTCTTACCTCCTGGCGAGGAGCTGCGACCTGGTCCCCGCCGGAGAGATGAGGCTGATCTGGAGGTCACCCCGGCGCGGGTGCGAGATGCTGAGCCGCACCACGACGTGCTCCAGGTAGAGCACGTGCTGGTCGCGGTGCTCGGCACAGGCGTTGCTGAGGGTGCTGGCGCGCAGCACGTGGTCCGCACGGATGTACCTGCTGGGGATGGGCAGAGCATCGCGTCGGGGATGGCAGCAATCCCCGGTTCCCAGCAGCCTGGACACCCATTTAGATTTGAACCTGCTCTCCTACCGCTTCACGGCAAAAAGTATCTCATCCTCCGTTGCAATACAGTGTCCTAGCACAGGAATTTGCTGAATTGCTCGATGGTAACGAGATGGGTTTGAACTGCCTCGAAGATCTATGCCTTATGGGCTGCAAGGGCGCTGCTTTATTATAATTATCAGTGCAGCGTTCCTCTTTGGGTTGTAATTAGTGTCTGTATCAGATAAATAGTTTCATGAACACACTTGGCTCCAAATTCATTCCTGCTTTGCACACGCAAGCCTTTCCAAAGGAACTGCTTTTCTGATGAATAACTCAACGTGCTGTACAGCCAGGCAGTGTAAACCCGGAGGGTCCATTTGGTCAGATCCCTGATCCCACCCTTTAACCCAGCAGGGACAGACCTACCAAGGACAAGATATGAACCTAAGCTGGTTTGAACCTGAAGACAAATTCAAAGAGAACTCAGGCACTGGAAATTTGGGAACCCTTGCAACAAAGCACTGGGTTTTGGTGTCTTCATCAAGACGAAGTGTTTGGTGGAAGAGGGAGGAGAGCCCACCACATCACGGCTCATGTAGGACCCAGTGGATGAGTTGGTTTTGGCCTCCCTAAGCCATTTCCAAAATGGCAAACGACACCATCAACCCTCAAAAATTCCCTGCTGATCACCTGCCTGGGAAGCAAAAGCATGGAAAGGGCAAAAATAAATCACCCGCCGTCAAAGCTGGTCCCCGAGAGCCCCTGCAGGACCCGCTCTGAGCCGAGCAGGAGGCACAGACCTCAGGTGGGCACTTCTGGGTCAACAAGCAGACCTCGGGGCGGATGGTGCGGGTCGCTCCCACCATAAAATCCATGAACATCACCTCGCCTGCACACAGGCTTGTCCCGGCCACCCCGACTCCTAATTTCCCTTTCCAAATGCCAGGATAGTGGCTGAGCCTTTGCATCGCAAGAGCCAGCTCCCCCAAAGCTCCTCCCAAGCTGCCGCGTGCCCCGGTAGAGACCCCCACCCCATGACACTCACTTGGGCACCCTGTCCAGGCTTCCCACGCAAATGTGCTGGGGAGGAACTGTCTTCCACTTCTTGGCTTCCACCACAATAGCATCTGCATCCACCAGACCAAAGCCATATAGATGGCTAACTGGAAAGAGAGAAGACTCAGAAACCCACTGCCTTCCAAGCAGGGACCAGTAGCTCCTCCTCAGCTCTTGGCAGAGCATCCTCTGGCCATTGGAGAAGGTGTGGAGTTGACCCTGTTGGGGTATGAGGTGCTCCGACACGCGAAGCTCATCACCCTGCCTGAGTTACACCCCAAATCCATGTTGGCACCAGAGAAAACCCATTGCTGGGAGCAGCCCATGCTGCAGCTCAAGACAGCCTCCACCAAGCAAGGCTTCCAAGCCTCCACCAAGCAAGGCTTCCAAGCATCTCGCCCCACGAATTACTGCCCTGTCCTCCCTCCGCTCAACAACCTGATGGTAGAAGCCCCCGACCCAGCTGAGAGCGGCCACCCAGGGCAAACACTCCCACGAGGGGAGCTCTGGGGACCTTTATTTTCCCTTTCGTGGCTATTTTTGCCAAGCCACCTCTGCCCCCGCGGCCCCTCACCTTTATGTCCCGCGCCGTTGGTCTTCCAGTCGGCTGCTCGCAGGTGCACCGGCCGCGAGGTTTTGACTAGCAGATGCTGGACATCCCTCCAGGTGAGCAGGGGGCTGCAACAACACTTGGCTCATGGGATGGCTCTGCTGCCTCCAGTCTTCCCAGCAGCAGCAGGGACCCCCGCTGGGTTAAAAAAAAAAACCCCAAACCTCTTTCCTGCTCCAAAAGAGCATGAATCGGTGATTTAAATGCTAACACCCTGCCTGGAGGTTGGCCATCACTTGGGGAGCCTCAGCAGAGAGGGTTCCCCCAGGGAGGGATGCCATGTGCCCACGGGCATTGCAGGATTTATTCCTGGCTGAGGGCATTTAGCTCTCACACTCCGGGGTATAAATGGAGCAAATAGGAATGTTTTCCCCATTTTCTTGCCGGACATCAGGAACAAAGCACTCCCGAGGCAGGGTACCGGGCTCGACAGCTCGCTGTCACACACTGCTGAACAAACCTTCCCTTTATAGGAATAACAGCAAAAATGGCTGGAAAAAACCCCAGCCTGCTCATTTAACAGAAAAAGGAAACCCAAAGTGTTTCCTAAACCCCCTCTAGGCAGGGTTTGCATGATGTCTGTGCATTCAGGGTGGTGGACACTAAGCGCTGTGTGCTTTTGAGCCCCCCACAAGAACCCAGCCCGGGGATATTGCCGAAGAATTTTCCATGCTTTTCTTACATTCAGTTCTTCAGCATCTCACCCTGGGATTTATATTGCTCTCAAGCAACATTTAAGAACAGAAATTCAATTTATTCCTTCTCGTCATAATGGAGTGCCTGAACACCAAGCCCTGGTACTTAATGTTGCATTTTATGCTTCAGCTAAACAATATAAAAATTACATCTAACTCTCTTAATATATTTGTAATGAAAACGGCATCTCCGGAAACGTGCTCATCCAACTTGGGCACTGGGATTAAACCAGAGGAGAGGGACTGGAGCCAACACACTGTGACCACCGTACCCGGACACGAGCACACGCAGCCTTATTTTTATTTCCACCCCATAAAAATAATAGTGAGAAGCTCATGAAAAGATGCTCCATGGAGCAACACGGGGATGCTTGGTCCCCTGCGGGGCTGCTCCTGGGCTGGGGGGACCATGATGGGACTGGGATGGGACTGGGATGGGGACAAGAGGCAAAGAACAGCTCTTTTGAACTGGGGAGCGTGTCGCTGCTGGTCATGCCGTGTGGGTTTTTGACATTATGCAAAAGTATTCCTTTTCCCCCAGAAATTAAACACCAGCTGAAAACCCATCACTTCTACAGACATTTTCCATTTTCTGTGATGTTTTCTGACATTTTTTCCCAGGAAGTATTTATAAAACTCCTGTTGGAGTCGTCTGTCAGCGGCTTCAATGCACCAGATGAAGAGCCTGACTTATCTCACCAACCCCAACTTTTCAACAGATGGCAACAAGTGAAGAATTAGCTCAATAAAACACCTGCGGGAAGATTAGATGCAAAACAACAACGCTGTATCAAACCTTGCCAAAAAGGAGCAATTTAGAATAACTTTGCCCTGTTTTGAGTTGCTCCAGAGGAAAAAAAACACCTTTTTTCTTTCTGGTTTTGCTTGCCAGCTACTAAATTTGGAAACATCCCCCCAGAAGCCGGTGGCGAAGTTGCACTTACTTTGCCTCCAAAGCCAAGGCGATGATGCCCGCGACCATGGGGGCGGACACGGAGGTGCCGGTGTGGCCGTCCGTGCAGCGGTGCCGGAGGTCCGTGGTGACCTGCGGAGAGAAGAGCTGCAGCCCCATGCTGCTGGAGATGCTCCCAGCACGGGTGCTACCCCATCCAGCACCCCAGGTTTGCTTGGGATGCTGCCAGCGGGGAGCCGAGCCTGCGGGTACCCAAACCTGCCGCGGCTCCCACGCCATCGGGGTGCTCTGCGCCCCAAAAAGTGGGCTGCAGATACATTTGGCGCATGAGAAAACACCCTTGCTTACATTTTCCTTTGCTCAAAGGTGTGAAAAATATTTGAAAGGGGGAAAAAAAGGCAATTTTGCTGTGGGACAGGTGGAGGAAAAGCCGTGGATGGAGGGGTGTGAGCAGGGCAGGGCTAGTGTGGGTACGCACCCATGGGTGCATGTTGAGCTGTGCCATATAAAATGCTTTCCTTAAAAGCTCCAGTGCCTGGTGTCAGGCAAGAATTTCCATTTGCTTGGGGGAAAAAAAGGAAAAAGAAAACCCCATTTCCAGCTTTTTCATTTCAGGGCAGAGCACGATGCTTGGGTACCAAAAGCTCAGGGAGAGGAGGTGGGCAAAGAGATGCTCAGTGGGTTACATTTTTAAAAGCCTCCTGGGTTTTGAGTTAATCTGGTAAGTTTTGGACGGGGAGGGGACATGCCACCCAGTTTCTCCCCGAGGTGCCCCTGGAAGCTGCTTTTTTGCCCAGCGATGCTCCGGCAGCCCGGGGCTGGTGCTGGCCTCAGCCATGCAAACGCTCCTTAGTGCCATGAAAATGGCCCCAAGAAGGCACTTGGTGGGTTCTGGAAATTAATCTTTTAGGGGCCAAACAAATCACTCTTGAATAAAAAACAAAATCAACTTGTAAAAAACCCACATTTTTTGTCAAAAAATTAATTTGGGTGGAAAACTCCCTCCCAGCTCGGGTAAGGCACCGTGCCGGTGGGGGATGTTTCACTGCCTGAGGTTCGGATGATGCACGGGGACGTCGGTAATGATGAGACCACAGCAGCTGTTGGGACAGGGCAAATGCAGCCTGGGCGGCAGGGAAAACCATACGGATCCACACGTGCACACGCTTTCAGGCAATTTCTGGGCTCCAAAAAGTCTCTGCTCCCTGTTTGGGGTTGCCACATCCCTGCCAAATGCCTCCATCCTCCCTCTCTTTTCTCTCTCAGGCTAAAAATCCTCAAAATTCCCTTTTTTTTAAGCAAGGGACAGTGAGCAAGCTCTTTGGGGGACAGGTAAATATTTGCATGGGTACTTTTGCAAACCTCCAGCCCTTTCACCCGTTTACCAGAGAAAACGCCACATCCCTGAGCTCTTCCCAAGGACCAAAGCAATTTTGGCCCCACCATAAAAAAACACGAGCAAAACCCAGCGCAGGGCTAAGGGCAAAGCCCTGCTCTTACAACCAAGGCATCATCCAGCCCAGCCACGCAGAAAACACCCAGGGGATGCTGCCCCACTCCATATCGGGGTAAAACTTACTATTTTCCGCTCGTAAAAAGCCCCGCTGCTGTAGGTGGTGGCGAGGGTGGAGGCGCACTCCTCCAGGTACCAGGGCTTGTAGCCGTTCTCAGTGGTGCTGCTGATGGAGATGGTGTAGATGCTGTTGGTGTAGCCGTCGCAGGAGCAGTAATCACCCTCTCTGCCACCGTTCCCCGACGCCCAGACGAAAATGGACCCCAAACCCCTGCGGCCCTGCGAGCAGAGAGGGGACAGGGGGTGAGAGGAGGCGTTTGTCCAGGACGAGAGGCTATCTTGGCACGGGGAGAGGGGGGCAGCCCCCCCCAGTGCTGGGATGCCGTCGCTAAGCCTGATTTTTGGGTCAGGAGGGAGGGTTTGGTTAGGGTGGAAGGATGGGTCCCATCCTGCCCCCGCAAACGTGCCCCTCGGCTCGGCCAGCCCCAGTTTCACGGGCAGCGACTCCCAGCGAGGATGGGAGAGCCTCCGGCGATGGATATGTGGCATCTTCCACAGGATCTCATGGGGTAAAACATCTCAGAGCCCCTGGACCAGGCGGTAACACTGGTGCGGCGCTTGCTGGGGGTGCGGGGATGGCCCTGCGGGAGGAACCGACGGGAACCCCCCCAAAACCCGCGTCTCACTCTCCCCGAGCTCGCAAACCCCTCGCAAACCCACCCAAACCACCAGAAACCTTCCCCAACCTATCTTTTAGGTTTCTTCTGTTTGTTTTTTATTTTTCCATCCCAGCCTTTTCTCCCCACCACCCGTTGCTTGGCAGGAACATCTGATGGAGCCGTCCCCACCAGGTACAGCTGCAGGAGCCCATTGGGAATTGGGGGGGCGGGAGGGGCGTGCCAACCACCCGGACCTCCCCGGAGCTGGGGGAAAATCCCGCCCGGCAGCGGCGGCCGCGATGCCAACGAGGGGCCCCTAATAAAGCCGATGGCGTGGGGGCGAGCCCCATCTGAACCCCTGCCAGGGTACCCGGGGTACCCAGGAATAACCCAGCCCCATGGGGGTTCCCAACCAGGGTGCCGCGGTCCCAAAGGAGGATTTTTGGTGACCCAAGGGGGTTTGGGGCAGGAAATGAAGTGGCTGGTTTGCTTCCCTGCCCCGTAAGGCAGGGCTCTCCGGGGAGGGCGGCGTGCTGCCGGGCTTGGCAGGCGATGGAAGCACACGGCGGCGGAACAGCCCCATCCTCCCCACGGCTACTCCTGCCACGGAGAGATTTCGGCACTAGCCCGGGCAGATCTGGTGTTTGCCTCCCTCCCACTGCTCTGCAGCGGCTTCCTCCACAGAAAAAAATAAGAATACTAATAAAAAAGCAGCTTTGCTCCTGAGGAATTCACTGGGATTTATTGTGGGGTTTAAGCGCTGGGGGGAGCGGGACGGTTTATTACCTGTCTCGCCCTCCTCCTGGGGCCAAGGCTCTCTGAGCTGACCCTGCTGCTGGATACACGGGATAAGTCAGGCTCTTTCCTTACTTTATGAAAGTTTTCATTATCTGGGCTGCCTCCCAGCCAAACTGGGTGGGTATTTCCCTAGCAAAGATTAACAGAGCTGTCTGGAGCTCTGCAAGAAAAAGTGCAATTGCAAAGGGAATTACTGCCCTGCCCCGCATCACGGAGAGCTCGACCCAGCTCGCCAGCTGCTGCTGGCATCTCCAGTCCCGCCTTCCAGGCTTTCCTGGATCTGCGAGGTGGCAGCATCCCAGCCCATGTGCTCGGCCCAGGCAGTGACCATCCAGCTGGCCAACACTAAAACCCACCCGTCTCCGAGGACCAGCCCCGCTGCACGCAACCCAGGCTTTCCCAAGTCACTAATCGGAGGAATAAAACCAGGCACCGACTGCCGAAGGCGTGCGGAGACGTAGCAACGATTTTGATTGGGATAAATAGACGGGGAGCCCAGACTTCCCTTGCCTCCCGCATCCTGAGCGTTGCAGCCATGGGCGCTGAGAAAGGGTGCTCAGTCCTGGTCCAAACCCGCATCCCCGGGATGCCCAGGCAGGGCTGCGCCGGAGGAAAGCAGGTTCGGAGCCAGCACGGCTGCATGAGGACACGAACAGGCACATAGATGACACTACAGCAGTGCATGTCTACCACCTGACGGCATTTCCCGGCGGAGCGAGAGCTCACCCCGTATCGCAACTCCCTTGGATTTGAAAAAAACACTTTCCCTTTGCTCTCAAACAAGCAACTACCAAGATTTCCACCAGCAGACCCCAAACACCCAACTATTTTATTTGCCATCCTCCTAAGCCAGCGCCATCCCAGCAAGGGGCTCCCGGCCGCTGTAAAACCTGGATCCGGGCATCATTTAAATCACTGGGAATCCCTCCCTGGCCAAGGCTGGGGATGATCCGGCTCGCCCCAGCAGCCCATCGGTCAGATGCGGGATGCACAGCATCTCCCCGCTTCCACAGCACTGCTGGGGCTTGGGTGTTTGCCCAATGGCACTCTATGAGAGCCCAGGATAAATATCCCCTCGTTAGCTCAGGAACTAATAAGGTGCGGCTGGAGGAGCGAGAAGCAAATTGATAAATTACCCCAGCGCAGTCCTACTGCTAATAGATAAAGGTTATTTTAATGTTTCCATTAAAAACTCAATTTTAAGGATTTATAACTCGGTTACAGCTGTTTGCTTGGGCTAAAGGTGGCGGTTAACTATCCGTTTGCAGCTTTCCTCCTTATTTAAGGAGACGGAGCTGGCAATTAAGAGCTGTGCATGCGGGATAGTGGGTGCCACAAACACAGGTGGCGGAGGAGGATCGGTGTCCCCTGGGAGACAGAAGGAAGCATCCCGAAACAGTGGGGCCACCTGGGCAAGTACCCCGCTGCTGCCCATTTGCTCCCGCGTGGAAAAATAAGGTCTAAAAAGCAGCTTGTTCCCCCGTATTTACACGGTGTGAACTCCCCGGCACTTCAATGGATTCCTCGGCAGGCTCACCGCCCCGGCAGGAAATCAAGTAAATAGTGGGAAAAACACTCCACCCTATTTTTAGATAACAGGCAGGCTGCGTCGCCCCAGCCCGCAGCCGCCTCAAATCCCGGCGCGCTGCGAGAAGAGGCGGCGGAGGCAGGAGTGGAGGCAGGCAGCGAAGCGGTGGGGGTTCCAAAGCCCAGCCCGGGGCTGCCGGCGGCAAAACCCCAACCCCAAATTCACCGAAGCACCCGGGGGACACGCGCTGTACAGCCCCGAGCCGCTGCGACACTTACCCGCGGCACCTGCCGAGCTGCCAAGAAAGGTCTTTTTCCGCGGTGCTTTTAGCCAATATTGGGCATTTTTTAAAAGCGCCCAGTAAGAGAAGGGGTACGGTAAGGCCAAGGCATCCCCAGCGGGGATTGACAGCTGTCAATCACGCATGACACGGGCTGAACCCTCTCGCTGGAGGACTTCAGGGACAATAATCTGAATTCTTCCTGCGCCCCCGCGGCCGGATCCTGTGGCGGCACCCACGTCCCCCACAGCCATGACACAGCCACTCATTCCGGGTGGAAAACGAGGGAAATGCTTAATGTGACGGAGACCCCCCGGAGAGGATTCCGGGGGCCTGGGGAGGGTGAATGAGGGGGGGCGGAGATGCTGGGGGGGGCGGCCACTTCCCTCCGCGCTGGCACCCGGGGGGACATTTTGAGGTGCAAAGTCACCCTCCCAGAACCGCTTTGGGTTCCTCATCCCGGCAGAGCTTCGCAACTCAACCTGGCGCCTGCCTGCTCTGACGGGGCTCTGCCCGGCGGCCGGCACTGCCGGATGCTCCCGCCGGGGCCGGCCGTGCCGAGGGGTCCCACCGGGGCCGCGCCATCGCCGGGCACCTCCCGCCGTCACCGCCCTCAGCCGCAAAATCCACCGGAGCTCTTAGGGACGCCGGGGAAAACTAGGAAAAATTAGAGATGATTCGCCTCCCCCCGCCCCAGCCCTAGCGTTGGCATCGCCTCGGGGGGCTGAGCCGCCCCTCCCCGCGCCGGACCCCGGGCCGGCCGCGGCCCCGGCACGCGTTCCCCACGGGGCAGGAGAAGGAGGGCAAGCGCGTCTGGGCGCTGCGGGATCCACACCTTTTTAATGCCATGCTCAAAAGCCTGTTTGGCCAATAGACCAGGTCCATCAACTGTCTTCCCATCATCATCTGGCCCCCAGCTCGCGCTGTAAATGTCAATGTAATCGGGTCTGATGCCAAGCGACTTCGCTTCAACAACATCTGTTACATCGCCATCTAACATACGAATGCCTAAAAGCACAAAAACATCAGACATTAGGGCTTAATGGCTTGGATGAAAGTGCGAGGATTGCAATCAAAGGGCTTTGTTAACGGCGGCGGAAACCGCGCGGCTCAGGCGCGCCTGGAATAGCTTCAACCCGCGGCCCTGCACGCTAACGAGCCCGGCAGCGGGAGGCTGGGGAGCTGTTTTGGAAAGTTTCCTGCGTTGCTGGCTTCATGGCAAGTGATGGTTAAAATTCGCTTCCCCTCCATCGGCGGGGATCGGGTGGTGGGAGCGGTGCTGCGCTCTCCGGCGGCAAAATCCCCCCGCTAAAAACCTTTTTTCCCCCCTTTCAATTAATTAGCTAACTCATTTCACCACCTGGAAGATACCGGTGTTTCCCAAACGCTGACGGCCCCCCGGCTTTGGGCACACCAGCGGGACGAAGCCTTCCCCTGCGAGTAGGGATGACTGGGACTGTCCCCGAACCCCGTCACTGCCCGGCTGATGCCAGCGGTGCTGGGGAGGGGGAGAAGCCCCGGGATGGGGAGAAGCCCCAGGAGAAGCCCCAGGCTGCGGTTTCCACGGCCAAAATCAGAGCCAGGACCCAACCTGCGGCGCGATGACACTGCCACCTGGGATAACTTCACCCTCTTCCAGCCGGGAATGCCGGCAGGCGCCGGCTGCAGCGGTTCTCGGGCAGAGCCCACCAGCTGCGGTGGGACCGGCTGGGGGAGAGCTGCACCCCCTCAGCATCCAACTGCTGCAATAGGAGGGTTACAACCCCCTCTGCTCCCCATCACCCCTTCCCTGCCGGATTGCCCCCTCGGCACGGCGGGCAGAGGGTGCCAGGAACCCCGAAAGGCTGCCCAGAAAGAGCCCTTGCAGGAAAGGAGGTGCTGGAAATTTCAGCATCGTATTTTGCCAGCCAGGGAGAGTCCGGTTTATAAAAATGCATTTCCCTTTCCACTTGTATTTTTTTCTTAAAGCAAACAAATGCAGGCAGATGTGATTACAGCTGCAGCTGCGCTCTGGACACCAGTCAACTCAAATACCTCCTTTCGATGCTGTCCCCTACCAGCCAAAAACAAGCTTAGAAATATAAAACGAGGGAGCGGAGTAGTTCCCAAAAGCTTCCTCTCTTTGTCGTGTTAATAAGAAAACACGAGGAGAAGGGGCGAAAAGCCGAGTCCGGTGTCCGAGCCGCGCTCGGCTGCGGCGCAGCGAGCAAACCCAGCCGAAGGATGGTTTTTTATGCTTGCTAAACGCAGGCACTCTCATCAGCGAGCCCAAAGTTAGCTCAAAGTCCAATCAAAGTCAACCCAAAACAGCCCAAAGCCAACCCAAAGCCAGCCCGGAGTCAGCCACCCACTATGCGGGGACCCCCCGGTTAAATAACGGGGGGCAGGAGGGAGTGGGGAAGGATGCTGCAAAATAAATGAGCTCTTTGCCACGCAGGGAGCAATACCGGCCTCCGAAGCGGGTGTTTGAGGAGAGGGGAAAGGCGGAGGAGGAATGGCAGGAGCCCATTTTGTTTCTTGAGCAGCAATGTATTTTGCCCGGAGCAAATGAAAAGGAACGCGAGAGCGCTGAAGAGCAGCCCGTAAAATTAGATGGTAGCTCACCGAGTGTGACAAACAGCTTTCCCCAACAAGTTGTGCTCATTAATCGCTGCTTTATTTGCGTAATCCATCTAAAATCACTCTCACTGCAGCTATAGCGCATTTTCCTCCACGATCCCAAACTTGATATGGCTACAGACTTTATTTTTCCCCTTTGCCTGTTCACGTTGTGGGAAGCCCACGGCCTCTAGCCTCTGCCAGGTGCCTCGCATCGCTCGACACCTCCCCAGCACACCCCCAAGGCAAGGCACTCATTAAAGGAAGCAAATTAAAATGGGACCCATAGGTCGCCATAAAGTCAACAAGTAACACTCGTTTCCACGGCTGCTGTGGAGGAATGGGCTTGAAAAGGAGCATGAAGGCAATGGCCTGATCCCGCAGGATGCAAAACTGCCTTAATCCCCCCCCGAGCTTTGCCTTGCTCCGCCGCTGCTTGGTGTGTGCTTGGAGATGGTTTTTTAGAGGCAAGAAGATATCCCACATGCAGGGGGCAAAGGGGATGGGATGGGATGGGATGGGATGGGATGATGTGATGCTGCCTTTACAGCCCCAGCCACTCCCCCATTCACCCTCCCCAGGATTATTTCTTCCCTTGGGATTTTCCCAGCCCAGGGAAGCACTGACGGCGCATGGCCAGGAGCAGGACTCCCCGTGGGCACCACTACCGTGCAGACACAACCCTAATGAGAGCTTCTTCTTGCAGAGCCAGGATGAGCAAGCTGAGAGAAGGAATTAAGTCCCGAATCCACCCATGGGCGCTTGGGTCCGTGCTCCTGACAGTGACGTCTCCCAGCGTCGGGGTGGCAGGAGGGGTCGCAGCAAAAGCCCCCCTCCTGTTCCAGCCGTGCCAGGGATGGGGTTAAACCCCCAGCGAGGAGCCGGCTCCAGGCATTTGTTCCCTCCGCGGTCCCACCAGCCACACGGATGGGGTGACATGCTCCCACCCCCCTGACACCCCCATCTCCCCAGCGGGTACTAAAACAGCCTGGGCTGGCCAGAGCAGCCCCAGCTCGAACCAGTCTCCAAAACCAGCTAAGCTAACGCGAATGAGCTCTGTGAGGCTAATTACCATCAGCATCCAATTTGGTGGTAAAGATTCACTGGCTTCCTGCATCGTGTTATTTAAGGGACCGTGCTAAGGTCCCCCCACCCCGCGCCGCCCCGGTCCCCCACCTCCTTGGTGCTTTCCCCTTTTGGGGGGTCCTCCCAGACCCCCCTCTCCGAGCTGCTCATCTGCAGACATAAACCTCACGAACGAGCGATTTCGGCTCTGAAGCTAAACCAGCATCACCGACCATAGCAAAAGTGGCCACGCCAAGAAGGCCAGCCCCCCCAAAAGCAGCTGGGGAGTTTTGGGGTGAAACGACCACATCCTCGATCCACGTGCATCCTCATGGCAAGGATGCCACCCAAGCAGAAAGTTTCCACCCCAAAATACAGGGAGCCGAGGTCCCCCGCACCCCGTGTCACCCATCCTCCCCCCAGCCCCCCCGGGGCTCCCTGCAGCCAGGGCACCGAGGAGGAGACTGTCTCCTGGCAATATTTTGGGGAACAGCATCCCACCACCCGCCCCGGGAGCCCATCGGCACGGCTGCGGTCCCTCGGGGGGATGGCGAAGGGCAGGGGAGCCGCAGGCAGGCGCCAGCCTCACCTCCGATGCGCGCGTTGTAGGCAATGCCCACGATGCAGTACGAGTTGTTCGCCGCCGCCGCCACTTCCCCCGCGCAGCGAGTTCCGTGCCTGCAAAGAGAAATCCCCCATGAGCTGATGTCCCGTGGGGAAGGATCCCTCTGGCCACCCCCCACCCAGCGCCCAGAAACCGGCCCCGAGGCTGGAGTGGTGGAAGAAAGTGCCCAAAGAGCTGGAGAGTCCTTATCCAAAACCCACAGCAAGGGCTGGGGGATGGAGGAAACCAATGCAAAAAGCAATTTGCTCTTTGCTTTCCGCACCTAAATGCGATTTGCTCTTTGCTTTTTGCACCTAGATGCAATTTGCTCTGTGCTTCTTGCACTTAAATGCAATTTGCTCTTTGCTTTTTGCACCTAAATGCAATTCCCATTCGCATTCCCATTTCCTTTCCACACGTGCCACCACGTGCCCGTCCCGCTTTAACCGAAGCCCGGAAAGTGTGTCCGAGTTTTGACACCTAAGCCACCCAGCCCGACTCACACGCTTTAATCTCTGACCATGGCGAGGAACCCGCCCCCGGTGCCGTTGGTCAATGGCTCGAGGGTTCGTTAGCAATTAGTGTTGTTGCCACGGGCTGGATTTGCGTTAAAGGCAATGACTCCGTGCAAAGCCCGTAAGGCAGCGTTCTCTGCGGCGCTGGGGACGGGGAAAGGCCACGGACCTGGAAGACACCTCGGGGGGGACACCCAGCCCCAGGGACCCCCGTTCACCCTGGCCGTGCAGACACCGGCCCCATGGCGATCCGCATCACGTACTTATTCTCGTTGCTGGCATCGTAGCGTGGAGTCGGGTCGTGGTCATTCCCGTTGACGTCGTAGCTTGCGAGAGGGTCCTGAAAACACATTGCCACCATTAGCTTTGACTTACCAGCACAGCGCGGGACACAGCGGCCTCGGCAGCGGTGCGGACCGGCTTCACCCGCAGCCAGCTGGGCAGTAAATGCCATTTTCCACTTAGTTTCTGACTACTTGCTCAAGACAAATAGTTTTGGGCTGCAGCCCCCGCTGAGGGATGGCTGCCCAGGGGGAAACATCCTGCTCCCACCGCAGACAGCTCTTCCGAACCCCAAATCCTGCTGGGTCCGGCACCATCCCCACCGCTGCCGCGGCCGTTCGGGGTTTGAGCTGGGGCTGAGCGGGTTTGTGCAGGTTTTTGGCTCTGCCCTGGCGAGCCGGAGGGAGGTGGCCGCTTCCCAGGCAGCTGCAAAGGGAGTTTCCCCCAAACCCTCTTGTCTAAAAACCTCGTTTCCTTCTTAAAAACATCCCAAGCTTTTTAAAAAAACCCTTTTATTCTAATCTGCCAATACACAGACTTAAACTGTATTTATACGCTGAAATTCTTCGTAAATCAATTCACCGTGAGGACCAGCCCCAGCCCGTCCATCCCCAGCCCGTCCATCCCCCAGCTCACATAGTTTTGCAGGAGGTCGGGGTGGTTCCTCTCTATGCCGTCATCGAGGATGGTGACCACCACGTTTTTGCCGGTGTAGCCCCTCTGCCAGGCTGCCAGGACGTTCATCTCCGACCTGCAGCGACTGCTTTTATCGCCGCAGTGCTACGGGGAGGGAAACACAGCTGCAAAAGGGCTGCAACCCCATTTCAGCCCGTCGAAGCGAGCAGCCAGGCTGGGAGCCCATTTCATCAACCAGAAAATATATTTACATCCAACCACCTGCCATATAACTCATAGATTTGTTATAACTTTACTCCACTGATCAAAGCCATCCAGCAGCAGTTAATCCAGGCAACGCTATCTCCCTATTATTCTTTTCCTCTTCCATTTCAAATACTGCGGGCTCTTCGGTTTTGAAGTGCTCATTTCCTTTCTGCGCTTAATTTTCAATGAATTTCCCCGTCAAATACCAATCGATGAAGCAGGCAGGAGAAAAATGATATTGTAAATAGATGGCTGCAGCTTTTGGATGGGTAAAACGCACCGGTGCCGCAGCCACGGTGCTCCCAAGCCTTCGCTGCGCAGACCATAACGAGGAGCTGTTAACGACGGTGGAACACTTAGAACTAGACTCTCTCGTGTATTAATTTACAATTTTAAAATCCTGCTGCCGAGCACGTTCAGTGATATTAAGGTGTTTCATTACTGGCCGGGCTGAGCAAAGGTTGATGACGCGTTTGCTTAAAAATAAATTAACCCCCTGTAAAGCAGCAGGTTCCCCGCGGGGCGGCGGAGGGGAGATACCCACCAGGTACCACATGTTGGGCCAGACCGGGTCGTTGAAGGGCAGGGCGTGCGGCTCGCCTCGGACCTGTCTCTTCACCCGCCGCTTCACCTCCTGCTGCTGCAGCCAGTCCACCTGCAAGCAGAGCCGCGGGTCAGCATTGCCCGCGGGCACAGAGCCCGGCATCGCCCGCCAAAACGGGATGCGGGATGCGGCGCGAACCTGGACCCGTCCCAGCATCACCCCACGCACCGGCGAACCCCCCGGCTCCTTTGGCAGGGCTGCCGCGGAGATAGCGGCTTGGTTTTGGGGGAGAAAGGATGGATGGACAGACGGACAGGGGAAGCTCAGCTCTTTGTGGTCTCCGAGCCAGGGACCAGATTCCTTTCCCGGCGCAGCAAAACCCTTGGGCATAAATAACGTCGCCTCCAAGCGCGTGCCTAAACCCCCCCGGCTTAACGAAGCACTGAAGCACGCGCTGAAGTCCCGCTGGAGGCGAACCACATATTTCAGTGCTGAGTCAAAGCGTTGGAGAAGACTCAGGTGCTTGGCTGAATTTTGGGGCTGATTCTTCCCCCCCGGCCGGGAGGCAGCAGCAGCAGCTCAGCCCTGAGATTTCACCGCCCGGCTCCGGGGCTGCTCATCCTTTGAGCTCCTCTCCTCCTGATAAAACTGGGGGCTTTACCCAAGCACAACATGTGTTTCCCCAAAATACGGGACAACCACACATGGCCACGGCAGCTCTCGGGGGATGCAGCCGGCTCTGGAGAGGCGTTTCTGGCAGTGGCTGCGGGCGAGGCGGCCTCGGGGCCGACCGCTCTGACATTTGTTTGCTTTTCAGTAGGGCATGACATGTGAAGAGATCAAACGGGAAATGAGCCGGAAAAGGCCGGGATTGGGAAACACTGGCGTTTGCCCGCGCCGCTGTGGTGGGAGCTACCTAAGGTGCCGGTTTGGAAGCAGTGGCATCCCGTCCTTAGTGACCATTTTCCCCCCCAGACCCTTTATTGCCCACAAAATCGGCTCTCCTGCCTTCAGCACGGAGATTAAACCCAGGTTTATTGAAAATGGGTTGTAAAAATAATTTATAGACCCAATCTTTACACGTGCTCCTGCTGGGGGGAGAAGGGAGGCACCAGCCGATGAGCTGGGAGGGCTCTGCGGCACATCCCTCCTCGCCGGACACTTTCTTCCCAACATCTCAGGTTCTTTTGGGAACGGCAGAGCTGCTCGCGGGGATGTCTCTATTCTTGCGGCTAAGGTTTTGTAATGAAAAGAATCAAAATCCAAACCGCAAGGTTTTGTCGGGCTCGTTTATGTGAAAACTGGAGGCTGAACTGAGTTCTTCTTGCACGGTTTATAGCTTTCTGACTTGGATGGAGGTGGATGGGGAGCTGTGCATATCAGAAACCAGACGGTTTCCAACCTAGAGCTTGGTTTTTAACATATATACTTTAAAGACTAAAAATCTGTTGAAAGGAAAAAAATATATATATATTTCATAGAAAAAAGAGCTTCCATGCTGCCTTGGCTGATGTTGCTTTACTTATATGACAATGGATTTAAGCATTGGAAGCAAAAATACAACTTCATTAAAAAATTAAATTAAAATTAAAAAAAAAAACCCATTAAATAGAGGATATGGCCCAAATACCCAGCTTTTCTCCTTAAAGCAGCACTCCTTGGCAGCGTTTCCATGGGTCTCGCTGCCCGAGCCACAGCTATGACCTTTTCCTGCGGCTTTGCTGGATGCAGGAATGATGGGAAGATGTGGGATTTCACGGGGTTTTGCCAGGAGCTGCGGTGCCTCGGGGGGACGTCTTCATCTTAAACACACTCCTGATCGACCCCAGCGCTGCCAGCCCGGGCGTCGATGGAGAAGTCTTGCGTGAACACAGAGAAATGAGCAGTTTAACGGCATTGATTTCAAGGGGGGTTTGCTAAGTCGATGCGGCTGGCGTGAGAAGACAACGGGCGAGCGGGAAGGAGCCCGGGGCATCCCTGCAACGGCTCCCGTGGCTTGTGAAACTCGGATTGACTCCCATTACTCACCCCGGGAGGGGAGAAGCTTCTCGGAAATGAGGAGGGAAAAAAAAAAAAGTCTTTTTGCTACTAGAAATAGCCAAAACTGTTACAACACGGTCCCGAGGGGTCCCTGCTCTACCCCTGCAAACCCTTATTAGCAATAACGAGGCGACCGTGAGTGGCAGCAAAGGACCCTGCAAGGAGGCACGGGTATCACGCAGCCGAACCCTTTGCCCTTGCTGGAAACAGAGGGGCAGCTCTTCATGTTCCCCCTTACTTTGAGATTTTCAGGGGGTGATGCCCGGATCCAGCCACGCAGGGCAGCTCCACCAACCACGATAACCAGCACAGGTGAGGACGCAACTCCCTTTGCAGCTCCAGAAAAGCAATAGCTTGACTTATTCCAGCGGATGTGCAGGAATTCAAGCAGAGATCCAGGACAAACCTGATGGCTCCAGCACAAGTTCACCATAAAGCACGGCAGAAATAATTTAAGTGGGGTTGATTTTGCTGTGGTACGTGGCCAGAGGCACAGGGACTGAGGCCGTGACATCCTCCGACGAGGATTAAGAGACCGGAGTAGCGAGGCTGAAGGCTCAAGCACTGCGAGTACCAAGAGGAGCATCCCAGCTAGCTGGGAAAGTTTATGGTGATGAGAGCTGCAAGATGAGCCCGTACGAGGGCTGGCAAGCATGGCATGACCCCCTACTCTGCGTCCCGTTGCACCTCCACGCCTCTTACTCTCACCACCACAACCTGCCCCCAAAATTGCTGGATTTGCTACATCTCTCCTCTCCTCCCATCACCTGCCACGTCACTTGGCTCATATCAGCCCCAAACGGAGCAGTCACCGGCCACGGAGGTCTCTTGGAGCAAGAGGGGAGCTCGGCAGCAGCGTGGTCCCACGGGGACCAGGACCCTGGGTGCTGCCCTGTGTTCGCTGGCTCTCCCTCTCCCCAGCCGCCCGTGTCCTCGGGATGGAGGGCTTGGCCATGGTCCTCTTGCTGGGACCTGACCCTTGTGCCACCAACCCCCATGAAGAGCAAACCCGATAAATAATGCTGGAAACAATAGCCCCCGGAAGGCACGAACCACCCGACATCTGCAAATGATTGGATTTGCTGGTTCCTTGAGATCTCTGCAAGATTTGTATCCATCTTTGCTATTCCAGCTCCATCTCCTTGTGCCTTGAGGTGATGTTTTCCTGCATTCAAATTGCTGAGACATCTCCAAAACAATTTGCAAGGGAGAGGGGGAGAGTCAACACCTGCCAAGAGGTCTTGAACTCCGAGTGATAACGAAGGATTAAGAGAACAGGAGTTAATTGTTCTACCTTGTAGTCCATAGAGCAAGGTAAGGTAAATGTTAATAAGACTAAAAGCCAATTGATTTGGTTTGCATTATAACTAGACTCATTTAAATGGAGGTATTTCAATTGCAGAGCCGAATTAATCATTTGCTGGGATGCCTGTGCACCTCCCCGAGGGCAAACAGCTTTAATTAGAGCCCAGCACACTCCCAGGGCACGGCTCCCCTCGCTGAGGCTTCCCCGGCCGCCAGCAAAGCAGCCACGCATGTGCCTCCTCAAAAATGTGCTACAGACCCTGTCTGAACGTTTAACAGCAAATCTCTCCGGGAAGCCGGCTGGCTGGGGAAAGCAGGGTTGCTGTGTGGGTCTGGAGAGATGAGGATGGGATGTGCTGTGCTGAGTGGGTTGGAAATGTCTTGGGAAAGGGCACCCCAAGGGCGGCAGGGAGCATCCCAAGGGTAGTCAGGAGCATCGGTGCAAGCACCAGCAGCTCGCTGTAGTGTGGGTACCTTCATTGCAATGTTTTTTTCTGCATTTATTTCACCCTTTCCCCAAAAAACAGACCCTCCCCACACATTAACCCTTCTCTGCTCTGCAGAAGTATCATCTCGCAGGGCTCAGGTGCCGGGTGGAGCTCGGGGAGGAGGAAAGCCCAGGCAGAGCCGCAGCCCGTCCCCGCCACCCCGCGCCCAGCTCCCCCAGGTCCCGCCTGTCCCTCCCTGCCTTCTCCACCCCCCCGCCCAGTACTTTTGTCAATTCAGCTGCGTTGAAAATCCCTTCGGATGCTTGCTCTAGGAAAAAGCAATGCAGAGCTATTGCCAAGGATTTCACACATAGCAACCATTGAGGCAGCAAGTGTTGTGGCAACTGGATCAACACCCCGAGTATGCAACAGCCTTTCTGTCCTGGAAGGCTTTTTTCCCCCCTTTTCTTCCTCCCGGGTTTCAGGCAGATGTTAGCGTTTAGTCACTTCTAAGTATTTTTCATCACCGATCGATGTACCCGTGTCCAATGAGTCACCCCCTGCATGCACAGGGCTGCGGTTCAAGGATAACATGTCATCGCAAGATGCTTGGGCTCACGCTTGACCCAGACCAAGCCAACGGGCTTCTCCGGGGGAAGCGGGGACCCCCATCCCACCAGCCCCCGCAGAGGCTGGGGGACCCCGCGCTGCCCGGCCCCGTACCTTGGGGTCCATGCGGAGGAAGTTGTGCGGTCCCCGGCTGCTCAGCGTCGAGCGCTTAAACGTCTTGCTGTGGTGAAAGTGGTAGTAGTTTTCCAAGCTCCCGATCTGCAAAAAGAAAGATTTTTTTTTTAAAAAATGAGGTTTTCCCATGGTTGCCCCCCATTTCAGTGCTGGCAGCATCCCTTCGTGTGCCTCACACCACAAACCCAAAGCTCCCTGGCAAAGCCGGGGTTCAGGGAGGGGATGGGGGATGCTGGCACTAACCCCAGTGCCACCGCCACGGCAAACAGTGCTGGTGGCCCGATGCTGCGCCGGCACGACAGAGCCCGAAAAACATTCTTATGAATTTTCACCCATTAAATGCATCTTTGCAAACTGCCTTCCATCAGCTCCCAAGCTGAAATAACGAGCTAAAAATGAGCTCAGCAGCTGCAGTGGAGCCAGGAGAGCTGTGCCTGATCCTGCTGCTTTTCCCCACCCGACGCTCCAGCTTCACCCCAGCAGCAAGAACAGCCCCGTAGGGAGGGATGAATGTGATCCCTGCTAACCCTGGGATGCTCCTGGGAAGCACTGGATATAGATGTGCTTAGCCTGGAGTCAGGGATGGCAGCAGGAGGAGCCAAAAAAAAAAATGCCTCCAAGCAAACCAACCATCCCTCCCAAGGATGTATAACACATGCCCCAGCCTAGAGTCCCTCCCCAGCAGTAAGTGCAGCCCGGGAGCGAAGGCAAGCTGGGAAAGGCAGCCCCACTGGCTCCCTTCAGCTCGAAGAAGTCCCACACTCCTCTTTTACAAGTTTTTGCCCTTTTTTTTTCTTGCACAGAGCTGAGATGTCCTGCATTTGTGGGAAAACACCATGCCAGCCACACCACCCTGCCAAGCCTCAGGGTGGCTGCGCTGCCTCCAGCCCTCTCATCCTGGCAGCTGGAGACACCGTAACTCCTCTTTTTCCATCCCAAAAGCATGAATAAAGTCCTGGGGCTACACAACCAGCCAGGCAATCTTGGCCAGGTGCTGTGTGAGCATCCCCACGGGCATCCCCGCAGGGATTCACAGCCGTAGGGATGGGAATGACCCAAAAGCTGCACTCACTGGCATGCAGCCCCCCAGTCACACAATTTTGGTACAAATTGTGTCTCTGCTATAAATTCGCTTTTCCCAGAGCTTGGTTTTCTTCCCGCAAAAAACCTGTCCCACGGCCAGGAGCTGGATGCTGCTTGGGAGCCAGTGGCAGTCCCTGAGCTGGCTCGTGGGACCAGGGCAAGCCGTGCCACGAGCCCCTGTCTGCAACCCAGGGGCTGGGGTGACATCCCCAAGGCCACGTGTGACCCAGGAGCTGGGGTGATGTCCCCAAGGCCACACGTGGCCGAGGAGCCGGGGTGACATCCCCAGGGCCAGACCAGTGCCGGCTGCAATGGGACGGGGGGAGCAAACAGGTTCGTCCGGACCAGATGCTGAAGCAGATGCTGACAACTATTTACATCTTTATCACACTTAATACCTTGAGATGTGCCAGCGCCTCTTAGGAGCATTAAATATTTCATTAGTTTTGCTCTGCCTTTTATGCCAGAATGTCATTTCGCCGACTTCTCTTTACTGCCGTTAGGGTGATTTTTGTAATTTGTTTCCATTCAAGTTCATTTAAACTCTCCCTCTCCTTTTTCTTTGCATTACAGCATAGCTGTGCATTTTCTTTAATGTCTACACGGGAAGCAGTTGCTCGCTGCAATCTGCATTTGCCTTTTAAAACGCATTCCTCAAATCCACTCGTACTTAGGAGAGGGGAGGAGGATGCTCCAGCCTCCCCATATTTTAGGGAAACCTTGCGCAAGGCCACCCTGCCTCTTGCTCACTCTGCCTGGAAGACCCGATCCCGCAGCCCGGGTGGTTCAGCTCCGCGTCCTCCAGCTCAGTCTGCAGTTTGCAGGGTTATAATATTCAGTTTATTCTCATCTCCGGTCCCTCCAGCGCTCGTCATAACAGGATCATGCTCTATAAACAAGCATCAGCTGAAGAAGCGCTTCTGTTCCCCACCGGAACGGGCACGGGGCTTTTTGGAAATAAACGCAAAACTACCACGCAATGCAAATCAGCAAGACGACAGGGAGGGAGATAACCCATCCCAGGCTCTGGGGATGCCTGGCGAGAGCAGCGGGAGAAGCACCCTGTGCCCCAGGTTCTTTATTCTCCTGGGATTTATTGAAGGAAAAATAAGGAAAACCTTCTCAAGTTGGGGCTAACTTGAAAGCCAGCCCCGCTCTGAGCGGAGGTTGGACCCAGTGACCTCCAGAGGCCCCCTTCCACCTAAGCTATTCTAAGGAGAAAAATTTTAAAATGCCTTTTTTTTTTTAATGGAAAAGGAGTTGCTCTCGTCCTTGAGGTCAGACAGCCCAGTGAGGGCTCTGCAATGCAACCCCTGGGGATGGGAATACTGGGGACACCCAAGAGAGTTGGGTTTTCTCCTGTGTACAGCATCAGCGAGGCCACAGCCCCGTGGCCACAGCGACGGGGACACTGGAAAACCCAGTGGAGCACCCAGGAGGCACGTAGCAGGACTTTACCAAGGGCTGATCCTTCCTGGCCACCTAGACAAGCAATCATACCCATCAGCTCCTGACCAGCCAGAAGACAGCTGCCCACGCTGACAGGTCCCAGCTCCACCACCGAGGACATAGTCCAGGTTGCCACCAACCGCGGTTACGAAGCCCACCCACCCGAAGCCCAGGAGACCACGCCGAGCAGCTCCAGACATACTCGTTCCCTCCCTAATCACGTTTGCAACTGTCAACCTTGATTTTTTTTTTTGACATCTAACTTCTGCCGAGAACGTGCACGGGAGGTTCTCATTTCCACAAGGATCGATTTTAATTTTCCCGATCGATCTGCAGTTTGGGGCTGAAGTTTCAGGGGAAATTTGACATTTTTTGAAGCAACTTGAATTTGTACCTCAACAAAAATGAGGTGGTTTTCTTCCCCCCCTGTTAAATGAGGTGGAGGAAGCCCTGGCTGGTGCTGCCCTGCTCAGCTGGGCTGCAGGTGGAGCAAGCCAGAAGCAACGTCAACACATTTTGCACCCTGCAAAGCCATCATCACTATACGGAGGGTGTCGATGGCTCCGCTTCCAAAAAACCACACACCTGCCGATGTCATCCAGCCAAACAGGGAAGAATTTGAAGCTGAAGGAGCTACTCATGGCCCGGACGGGACCTAGGCACTTAGAGGTGGAGACAGCCGGCAAAAGGATGAGGCAACAAGTTGCAAGGGGAGAAATCCTATTTGGGTATAAAGAGAGTAATTGTTTGGGTAGGGTGGTCACACACAGGCCTGGGGAGGTGGTGGCATCTCCATCCTTGGAGAGCTTCGAACCTCACGCGGCTGAGGCTCTGCGCAGCCTGATTTAGCCTCCAAGTTAATTGGGGGGAGGTTGGAGCAGAGACCTCCAGAGGTCTTTGCCAACAGGGATTACTCTACAAATACAGCTCCTAACAGTGTGAAGAAGTGGTATGATTGCAAGGAGTTTGGCCACCTCCCGATCTCCTTTCCACTTCCCTTTGCCCCCAAATCCCGGTGCTGCCCGGGAGCCCCCCGCACAAGTGGCACCAGGGCTGGGAGAGGCACCCAGGAGATGCTCCTGCAGCAGCACCCAGATCTCCCGATGCACTGCCAGGCAGAGATAAGCCCAGCGCCTGCCCTGCCTCGTTAACAGCCATTAGTATTTTGAGCAGGTTCAAGGTCGCTTGTAGCTAACGAGGTACGGCAAAGGAGAGCTTTTTGGGAGCTGGACACCGAGGGCGGCACTAGAGCCAGTCAGGGCACTGCTGAACCTGTTTCTTCCCTCCCCATCACAGCGAAGCCCTCCAGCATCTCACCCGAACCAGCCCATTTCTACAAAACACAGCTGCGCCGGCGCTGGTGTCCTGCAGGAGGACGGATCCGGCTGGGGAGGCCGTGCCTGCTCCCCTCCTGGGGACACCACCCGTCCCCATCAGGCACAAGGGCTCCAGCCACTGAGCTCCTGCCTTCGGGAATGTCATTTTCAGATGGTCGCGACCAGATTCAGCCCCGTAAGGACCAAGCCCAGGGCTGCAACACCACTGCTCCAGCATCCCCTACACAAGGGGAATCCAGGAACGCTTCAATTCCAGCCCAAAAGGAATCCTGCCCGTCTCCTGCGCTGCAGGTGAGACTGCCGAGGACGTGCGAGCCCTCCCAAAACTTACCGTGTTGGACACCGCACAAGGAAAACTTCATATAAATCCTGTTAGGGGGATAGGAACAGGCTCGTTGCCACCCCCGCGATGGCGGCAGAGGCACTGCCCGGGGCACCGGCACAGCACACCCCTCACAGCGCCCTCGGCCAGGGCCTGTCCTGGCTCGCCTCGGCACAGCACAGCAAACAAAGACCAGTGGGGAGGAATGAGCGGGCGTTTGGGGGTGTAAAGGCTTTTCCTTTTGTGTAATTGTTTGCTTCACTTAAATAGAAGTTGGTGCAAATGATTCCCCAAGGGAAATGTCATTCTGCCATGACCCAGAAGGGTTTAAGGGTGTCTTGGTGCATGGGTTGGGCACGGGAACATGAGGGAACAGCTTGGACACAGGGCAGACACCTGCGGGTGCAGACCCCAGCGATGCCCTTCCCGGCTAGGAGCACATCAGGAGAGCCTGGGATTGCATCTTGGAGGAAAAGAGGTCACCAGCCACCAACGCAGGGCTGAGCCTCCCTTGCACCCAGCTGGGTCACCTCCGTGACCATCACCTCTCCTCCTCCCTCGCCACGCTGGGCTCCACCACTTGCCTCCACCCGAACATCTCCCCACGGCAGGGCGATACGCCCTTGGCAGGGTTTTCCAGCAGGTTTTGTGCAGAATCGGGCCCCCCGGGATGGCACATCTCACCGGGGACGGTGCTGTCCCCCGCAGCGCTGTGAGCAGAGGACACGGCAGGGGAAGTTGGGGACACCCAGGCCCCCATGGGGTTTAGCACACCATGAACCCCAAGCACGACGCAGCAAACGTCACCCGTGAGCACACGCGCGCAGCAAAAGTGGTTTCTCGGGGTTTCGCCCTGGACAAGCTCCCGTGGGAAAAGCCTGAGGGGCTCGGGGGGTCTGGGGAGCCGAAGGCAGGGCATTGCGAGCAGCTGGGGAAGCCCCAGCGGTGCACGAGCTCCCAGCATCCGCGGGAAAGGCGGGAGCCAGGAACACCCTGATGCAACCACAGAAATATTTCCCTTGCTCTCCAGCCTGCACCGGGCTGCCCTGGGGAA
This sequence comes from Gavia stellata, assembly GCF_030936135.1. Classification (NCBI taxonomy): domain Eukaryota; kingdom Metazoa; phylum Chordata; class Aves; order Gaviiformes; family Gaviidae; genus Gavia; species Gavia stellata. The sequence continues at coordinate 21,259,890 of NC_082606.1, forward strand.
GGGAGGGAGGGATGGGATGGATGCTCCGACGGGGCCGTCGCGCCCATGGGCCAAACGCCTCTGGCATTGCGGGGACAAGCTCGGGAAAGCCGGGATGGCGGGGTGGGGAGCAGATGCTCCAGTGAGCAAGGACGCAGCAAAACCCCAAACCATGAGCTGACGTTAGGCTGATGCGAATCGGGAGAGTGGGAAGCTCAAACAAGATATTCTCTGGCTGAACAGGGATAAACACCGAAAAGCCCTTCGGGTTGCACAACCGCATTCACCCAGCCCTGTGATAGAGGCATTTGAATAATATACGTGATTTTCTCCTCGGTGGGGCGAGAGCGGAGCACAGCAGAAAGGGGATGGAGGGTGGGAGGCGAGGGGTTATCCCCCACGGGAGGTCATGGACACCAGTGCAGGAGACAATGTCCCCGATTCAGCCTCCCCCCACCCCGAAAATTTGTTTACGCAGCACTCCGTGACTTTAATTACACGTAAAAGCAGGGTTGCGATATAAAGCAGGGTTATAATTTATAGTCCAGGAGACACCTTGGGCAGGAAGACAACCTGAAGTGCCACCCAGCCAGAAAAGCGTTGAGCAGCGGGGCGGTGCGGAAGGCAATAAACTCCGGAGGAAACTCCGAGGACACCAGCCCACATCTGGGTTTACCGAGGATGAAGAAATTAAGGGGAAAAGGAGCTGTCGTGGTGGAAGTCACCTTTAAGCCATCGGTGTGCTGCGGTGGATTGAAAGCAAAAGTTCCTCCTGTTCCCAAAGTCTCCGATAAAGCCGGGCCAGAGGGTCCAAAGTTTGTTAAATCCACCAGTGGAACTTTGCGGGGTGGGAGGAACTTGTGCAAGCCCCGGCCGGGGTGGAAGCGGGCTGGGGGGGCCCGGGCACCCCGAGGAGCGGCCGCCGGGCTCTGCCGGGGCCCGGCACCGCGGGGGGGGCCAAAGCGCTCCGCCAGCATCGCTGCATCGTCCTCATCCCGACCGCTCCGGGGGGCTGGAGGGGCCCATCGCCCGGCCCTGCGACCCCCGGCAGCTCCGCGGGACCCCCGCCGCCCCTCCAGTCCTGGGACCCCCGGCAGCTTCCCGAAGCCGGGACCCACAGCGCGGGACCCCCCGGTACCGGGACCGCCCCCCCCCCCCCCCCGGCAGCTCCTCGGCCGCGGGACCCCCCCGCAGGCTCCCGGTGCAAGACCCCTGCAGCCCCCGCTCCCGGGAGCCCCGACGGCTCAGCGACCCCCCCCCCGCCTCTCCGCTGCCGGGAGCCCCGACGGCTCCGCCACCCCCCCGCAGGCTCCCGGTGCAGGCTCCCGGTGCAAGCCCCCCCCTGCAGCCCCCGGTACCCGGCACCTGCCCCCCCCCGCCCCCCGCTGCCCCTTACCTGCCCCAGGCTGATGTACCCGTAGGCGGCGGCGAGGCGGGCGGCCTCGGCGGGCCCCCCCCGCACCCGCACGGCCCAGTGGTTGGTATAGACGGTGCGGGAGGGCTCGGCCGCGGCCCCGCGCCCGGTCAGCGCCAGCGGCAGCGCCAGGACCAGCAGGCAGAGGCGGGCGGGCGGCGGGGCGGCCGCGCTCCCCGGGCCGGGGCCGGCTGCGGCGGGCATGGTGCGCTCCGCGCTGCCGAGCTGGGCGGAGCGGGGAGCTGCGCCTTTTAAAGCGGCCCCGGAGCCCGGGGGGGCGGGGGGATGCTCTGCGGGGGGGGGGGGGGGGGGCAGGCGGAGGCGGCGGGGAGGGCCCGGCCGGGCGGCAGCGCCGGGAAAACGGGCGCCCGGTGGACGGGGCGGCTTTCCGGGCACCCCCCGCTGCCTGCCGCCGGGCACCCCCCCGCACCCCCCTGCCTGCCGCCGGGCACCCCCCCCGCACCCCCCTGCCTGCCGCCGGGCATCCCGCCCGCCACACCCTCCAGTTCCCTCCAGCCCCCCCGCGCGCCCGGTACTGCTTCCCGGAGAACCCCCTGCATCCCCCCGCATGTCCCGGTACCCGTCCCCGGAAACCCCACTTTACACCTCTGCATCCCCCCGCCGCGACCCTCGGTGCAGCCCCCCGGACAACCCCCTGCGTTCCCCCGTATCCCCCCGACATACCACCGGACAAACGTCCTGTGCCCCCCTGCGTCCCCCCTACACGCAGCAGTGCTGCTCCCCGGAACCCCCCTGTACACCCCTGCATCCCCCTGCATCCCACGTGCGCCCCCGGTGCTGCTCCCCGGAACCCCCCCTGCATCCCCCCGCATGTCCCCGGACAAGCCCCCGCACCCCCCCGCATCCTCCCCGCGTGCCCCGTGCTGCTCCCCGGGCAGCCCGCTGCATCCCCCTGCGTGCCCTGCCACTGCCCCCCGGCTTTCCCCCTGCCCCCCCCCGCATCCTCCTTTGTGCCCCCGCAGCCCCCGAGGCAGCCCCTCATGCATCCCCCCAGCTCTGCTCCCCAGGTAGCCCCCTGCACCCCCCCGGACAGCCCCCCCGCAGCCCCCTGCATCCCCTCACCCAACCCCTCTCGCATCCCCCGGCTCCACTCCCCGGGTAGCCCCCTGCACCCTCCTGGGCAGCCAACCTGAACCCCCCACCCCCTGCAACCCCCTGGCACTGACCCCCGGGCACCCTGCCTGCATCCCCCCCCCCCCCCGCACCCCCCCCACTCTCCCTGCACCCCCCCCCCACTCCCCCTGCATCCCCCCAGGCATCCCCCCAGGCATCCCCCCCATCCCCCATCCCTGCACTACCCCCACAGGCCTCTCCCACTGCACCTCCCCCCTGCATCCCTCCAGCGCTGCCATATCTGTGGGCATCCCCCCTGCACCCCCCTCTGCCCCCCCCCGTACCCCCGGGCACCCCCCTGCACCCCCGGGTGAATGCAGCAGCTCCTCAGGGGCTCGGGGCGGGGGGCAAGGCCAGGAGGGGCTGGCTGATGGGGGGAGAATTTTGGGGCAGGATTCCCCAGGCGAGCCTGGCCGTGGTGAGCACCAGGGCATGGGCATTGGGGCCGGAGCACTGTCTTTGCTTCCCGGGGACGCCATTCGGGGGACAGCAGAAAGCTCGTGGGATATCAGAAAATAGGCTTTGTTAGGGAGCAAGCGGCAGCGCATACAAAGGACAGGCTCAGGAGCGGGTCAATGATGCTCTGTTCCACAGCCCTCCCTGCCAGCGCGGGCAGAGGCCAGCAGAAAGCCGACAACTGCCCGAAACGAAGCGGTGTTTCGCTTGCATCGCATCGGAGAGCTTCACTCCCATCACATCAGAGCTTCAGAAATGCCCCCGCGCAGCCCCCGGGGCTCGCAGGGCCCCAGGCGTGAGCCCATGAGCTGCGCCAGGCGCTGCGGCTGCAACCACAGGCTCTGGCCGGGGTGGCCTCGGGGCGGCTGTGATTCCCGGAGTGGCTGTCATCTATTTTCCAGGCCCTGAACAGATCTGGGAGGTATTTGGGGCACAAGCCCCCGGCTGCCAACCAAAGCGCTTGCAAGATGCCCTTGCAGCTGCCCCCAGCCCCGTCCCTCTGAATGCAAACACCTTCCCCAGCCCCAAAGAGCTTTGCAGAACCCCCCCAGGTACAGCCCCCAGGCGAAGGGGCCTCCGGAAAGCGATGCCAGCAGCAGGGAGGGGGCATGGGGTGGGTGGAGGGGGGCACGGAGCACATCCTGCATCCCATTGCCGGAGCCGGAGGGGAAAATCACGGTCTCATTGCCAGCGGTTCGTACTGGCCCTGCCAGCGGGCAGGCGAGCTAGCCACAGCCCGAGTTAATAGGAAAGTCCCCCCAACTCAGTGGCGAGATTAAGCCAAGGGAAATTTATGGGGGTTTATGTTTAAATTTTAATTTTTTTATGTTCTGCATCAGACAGGGCCAAAACCCTCCAGCAGCTCCCACGCTGGGCTGGATCTGGCCCATTGGCAGGCAGCAAATACAGGGAGAGGGGCAGCCGGAGGCGAGCCCCCGCGCCAGCAGCAGGCTCGTCCCATGCAATTAGAAATGTCAGAGAAATGGGGATTGTGTGCATGGATGGAGGGTGTTGTGACGGGTCAATTTGCTGCCAGAGGCAAAGGAAGTTTGGTGACACACAGTGCCCGCCGTTAGCTGTTGCTCGTGGAAATCTCTGCCGGCATCAGTCACGGTGTGCGGGGATGTCGGAGCCATGTGCTCGCGTTAGGGCTCATCATCGCCGGCATCCTCGCAAGGCCACCCCGTGTGCTGCCTGGGCGGACGGAAGCAATGGGTTTGCGCGTGGCCGTTTCTTCCGATTAAGCAGTAAAGGATGGTTTCCATTAGTACAAGCACTCTGCGAATCCAGTCCTCATTTCCCTTCTGGTTTATGGGCTTTTCCTCAAGTTTCCCGTTGGTTAAGGTGCGTGAGATGGATGAGCAGGGCTGGCGGGTGCTGTGCGTGCTACATGTGTGACGCACGTCGAGAGAGACGCAGCGGGGCAGAGCCAGAGGAAGGGTGAGAAGAGATGAAACAAACCCCAGCCCTTCGGTCTCGCAACATCCGCCTCCGTCTGCCGGGGAAGGTCTACGGGGGCTGCCCGCTGTCGGCAGGGACTGCAAAGGAGGGAAGAAATATCGCCACGGGGAGCAGAGAAGGAGGAACGGGCTCTGGCAGCGGCAAGGAGGGTTTAGGGTTTGGTGGTGGGAAAAGCTTTCTGATGGCAAAGAGAGTGAAGATGGGAAAGGACGTGCCTGGCGGGAGGCAAAACCCCATTGCCTCTGGGCTAGATGATGAAAAATGGGCAAACCCCGGGAGAGCCAGGCTCAATCCACCCCCAGGAGCACCTCTGCATCCCGCTGCCACAGCCCACAGGCAACAAAACCCAGCAGCATCCTGCATCCCAAACCTTCCATCCCGGGGCCGGCAACCGCGGCTCCCGATCCATCACCCAGGGGATCGTTATTGGCACCGGTGAAACCTTGTGCCCTCTCCTGGGTCCGGCAGTGCCCGGCTCAGCCCGCAGCAGCAGGCGGGGGGGTCAGAACCTTGCCCGAGTGCCAGCTGCGATGCTGGGACCCCCGTTTCAGTGCCCCCCCGTCGCCATGCCGCTCCTGCCCCCTCTCCCGCTGGCATGATTTCGAAACTCAAAGCGTATCCCCTTATGTCCTGGATGGCAATTTTCCCGGTCGAGCCTGCGGGATTTACCAGGGGTGTCAGGGAAACCAGACTTTGGCCCCACATGCTTTGCGATGAACACGCACCAAGGCAGAGGCTCCCTTTTAACTCTTTTCCTGGGGTTATTTGAAAACCCGGAGAAGTGCTGTGAGACGCGGGCGATGCAATAAATTTTGCGAGCCGAGTCGTTAAACAGAAGCCGCTGCAAAGACAGCACGGAAAGAGGCGCTGCTGAACCAGTAACGTTCAAACCCTGCCGAATAAAATTTATAATAATCCTGGCATTTTTATATCTGTCCATGAATTACAGTTAAAATCCCACCACGTACCATGCACGCTCGTTGCTTCGTACGGCAACGAGACTCCAGCGAAGAGCTGGATGAGCAGGGGAGAACGTCATCTAAATGCTGTTGCTTTGAAAACTGAGCACTTCTGCATCTTTTTAAGGCAAGTTCAGAAAAGGAAAGTACAAATAAAGCACCCGAAAGCTGCTATTTTTTGCAGGGCTGGGATGGCAGGGCTGGCGCTGGGCTGCCTGCCCCGGGGAAGCGGGGCCGTCACCCCGTCCCTGCCTGCGGCCATGGGGCGGGCAGCGGGAGTGGGGCAGCGGGAGCTGTGCCTCTGCGTGCTGAAGTGCAAGAAGTTAAGCAAACAAAAGCTGTTTTGCAAACACGCGCGGCCCGGAGGTGCCCCCGGGGGTGCCAGGATGGGGTGGCCGCTTGGCTCGGGGGCATCGGCCACCCGGACCCCCAGCGTGGCCGGCGGGAGCTGCCCGGCGAAACCCCCCAGGGCCCCGGCCACGGGAGCTGGGGTTTTATCCGTTGCGTGATGAGGGCCTCGTCGACGTGGAGATTACAGCAAAAATCAGGTTAAAACCCATTTATCTGAGCCGAGCGGAGCCCGTGCGCGTGTCCCGGGGATGTGCGGAGGCCTGAGCGGGGCCATCGCAACGCCGGTGGCTGCAAACCTGCCCCGGCCAGAGAGCCCAGCAAACGCCGGCCGCGCGGCTGCGTGCGATGGGTAATGAAGGGCACGTGGTAATTAAACCGGCGCACCTAGAAATAGCTCTTTCTGTAGCTCCCAGGCTTAACCAAATGAGTGAAATTTGCACCGGGATAATTAAAGCGATGTGGTTCACGATCTTGTCTGCACCGGGGAGTTACTCCACAGCTTGACTCTTCGCTCTCCAGCGAAAGCCCACACGGAAAAACCCCGTCTGGCTCCGGCTCCAGCCCCTGCACGGCTCCAGCGCTGCCAAACCCGACATCTCGCCATCAGGGTGCCCATTAACACCAGCCCATTAACACCAGTTCATTAACACCAGCCTTCAAACCGGTCCGGCAGCACGATGCCTCCAGCATCCTCCCGCAGCCGCCCCGGCTCGCTCCCGGCACACGCGGCGGTGATGGCAAAGCGCGGGGCTCTCGGCGCTGTCACCGCTCCCATCCAGGGACTTGTAAATCTGAAGGAGCAATCAATATTTTTGCATTTCTGTTCATGCCTCTCAACCACTGTCTTTCTTCTCCGCTTGTCCTTTGCAGTGTTAAAACAACCCCAGACTCACTAGCGACCAGATGGTTTCGTTTCAGTCGTATTAATGGTAAAATCCTGCGTGCAAGTGAGCAGCCCGTGAAGCTTGCCAGCGGAAAATAAGATCTGGAGCCACCGTGGAGCAGCATCCCCACGGCTGATGTGTCACGGCAGCACACGGGTCTTGGCAATGCCACCGCCGTTACCACTGCTCAGCAGTCACCGGCTATGCAGCCAGGAAACCCCTGGGTGAATTCCCATGGGATTCGTGCTCGATGGAAAAATGTTGCCCGTGCCTTTTTCCTTTCCTTCCTAAATCCGGATTAAACTGTTTTCAGACCGCAGAGGTGACGTCAAATGCGATGGAGAGGAGGGAGGGGATGCGTGGAGGAAGGTCCGGGGAGGTGGGGGACGAGCGGCAGCTCCACGCCGGTGCCCAGCCCTGACCACAACAACGCAGGCAGGGGAAAACTCATTTCAAAGAGCCCGAAAGACCCGTTTTGAGGCATCTCTGATCCCTGGCAGTTCTTGGTGAGAAACGGGGAGAATTACAGAGAAAAAAGGGCTCCTGCCAGGGTGGAGGAGCTCAAAACCACGAGGGTGACCAAGGAGGGATGCGCTAATGGTTTTCCACCACCCAGCATCTCTCCCAAAGGCCAAAGACAGCAGCAAAAGGGATTGAAATTGGAGCTTAGAGAAGCCGCCTGACTGCGATGACACGCTTGGGGCAGGAGAGCGGAGCATCCCCAGCGCCGGAGGTTTTCGCTGTAACTAGACCAACATCTGTCTGGTGACGGTCGGGGCTTGCGCAGTCGCTGCGCTGCTCCAGGCTGGGTTGGAAATTTCCCGCAGGCTCCTCCTGCTCCGATTTTCTGCAATTTCAGAGAAATCTGGATTATTATTTTCTTTCTATCCGATGCATTCTTCCTCTCCGGAAAGATTAAATCTTGCTTGGTCAGGAACCGATGTAGCGGGCGAAAAGATTTCCCAGACTGGTCAAAATGTCATCCTGGTAAAAATGCTAGTAATAAAAAATAAAAAGAAAGGGCCCACTATGGACTCAGGCCTGTAAAAATATCCAAAAGATGGATCTGGAAGTTTAGAAACGATTGAAGCTCAGCGGCAAAAGGGCACTCTGGGGATTGCTGGGCCCAGCACAGGCATTTGTAAGGGGGGAGTTGAAAATCGGTAAGTTAAAAAAAACCTGCTTGTGTGCTTGGTCTTGAATTAAGGGAACAAACCCAGATGTTTTCACCCATCCCAAATAGTTTTGGGGTTTATTGTTATTTTGGAAATTAGGGCAATGCCCAAGCGAGGGGTGGTGGGATGGGGAGATGCTCCAGCTCCTGCTGCATCCCTGTGGAGCTGCACCGGGGCTGTCCTGGCTCCCACTCGCTGTGTTTTGGGATAATTGGGGTGCGGGAGGGCTTATCCCCAAGGAGGAGGTGCTGGGATGGGGAGGGGACCCTCAAGGTGCATCCTGGTGGCACCATCCTGCGTGACACAGCCTGCACGTGGGGTGGGAATCCTCCCTCCTCCTCTCCCGGTCCGCACCGCCATTCCGCTTCATCCGAGAGCACCGTACCGTGGAAAAGCATCGGAGCCAAGAGGGAGCTGGGAATAAACCCAGGCCAACCCAACCCCACCCCTGGAATAGCAGGTCTTGGAAGAGCCGGTTACGCCGGTGCCACGCTGGGGCTGTGTCATCACCGTGCGGAGGAGGATATTTCGGGTCCCCCCCAAAGGAAACACGGCCACCGCTGTTGGGGTGGCGGCTCCAGGGCTGAAATTGGGCTCAAAAATCGGACTCCCGTGAGGACTGGGTGTCACTGGGCAGGGATGACCACCAGCCGCTCGCTGTGGCGGCTTTTGCAAATCAAATGCAACTCTTTTACTTCGTCCCCAGGTCGGGTGATGTCCCTGAGGACCTGGCTGTGACCGACACAGGGTGAGACCCCCCACCGTGTTTTCAGTCCCCAGCAAACGCCACTGCCCCGGAGCAAGCGCCGGCACCAGGAGCAGGAACGCGCAGGGAGAGAGATGCGCCTGGGAGTGGAGAGATGCAAAGATCAAACCAGCAGTGATTTCAAAATAAAATCCAACAACCCAGGGAAAACACGGCGTGTCCTTGCCGAGGCTATCATTTATGCCAATTAAAAAAAAAAAATAAAAAAACTGGCACGGCACGAAGGAGAGCGGCGTGGTATTTCCTGCAAAGGGCGTGGGGAGCATCCTTGGAAAGCCTGCCCTGCACAATGTGCTTGCTGTTTCCAGAAAAATAAAGTTTGCTGTGACCCACCTGTCCCCGAAAAGCAGCTATTTAGGGCTGTAACATGGTCAGCCTGGAGCCAGTGGCCGGGTCCGTCCCGGCTGCAGAGCGGCTGGCACCTTCGCCAGCCTCTGGGGTTTGGCTCTTTACCTGCAGCTCTTTAATTGCTGCGAAATACCTTGGGAAAAAAAAACTCAGGAGAGCTGCCCAAGCACCAAGCGCTCCCAGTTTATGGTGTTTCCCCCCCAACTTTTGGCTGGTGGTCATTAACACCCCCCCGCCAACCCCCAGAGCCATGCCTGGCAGTGCCGGGACAGGACGGGAGGGGGCCAGGAGGGGTTTTTCTCCTTCATCACCTTGGCTTTTGGGGGCATTTTGCGCCCCGATGGGAATTTGGGGGTTCAGAGCCCGGCGAGCAGCAGCTTGGGGGTTCGCCGGAGAGACGGCTGCGGGAGCGATGGGTGGGTGCATCCCCACGGGGCTGCGGAGGGGCTCTGCTGCCTCTCCCTTGGCGAGGGACAGTTTTTTGGCAGAGAAGGGGGTGTCCTGCGGGATAGTGTCACACGTGCCCCCGCATCCCCCGGAAAGCCGGGGCCAGGACTCAATCCCCATCCCAGCGGCAAGGCGTGCTCGGGGCTCACCAAGGGCGTTCCTGGAGGTTTCGGCAGCGTAAAAAGACTTGCCAAAGCCTAATCTCCGCGAGCGATTACCTTTGGCATGGTATTTCAAAGGGGGAGCGTGGAAAACAAACACAAACCCACAGCTTGGGTGGGTGTTTTGTTTTTTTTTTTACCTGAGCTGTGCTCAGAAGCTGCAGCCAGGCGGTATTTGGGGGATCAGACCAGATCCAACGTCTTCTGGCCGGACGCGATGCTGAAGAGAAGCAGCTCCACCTAGGCAAGCGCTGGTGCTAAAGCAGAGCCGACCTCGACACCAGTTCAACCATCAACCATCGACCACCAACCATCACCTGTGCCGGGGACCGTGCCGGCAGCGTCTGCTTCAACCTGCAGCCGGGCTTCGAGCCAACACCAAGGTCCCAAGTCTTGGGGTCAATTTGGGCTAAGAATTCAAAGTTTCCCTTTTGCACGTTTAAAAAACAGCCGGTGTTTATTTTCTTTCCCAACAAGGCTGGAAAATTGGGGATAAAACCACCTATTTTCACCAAATCAGTACTTGCATCCTGCAAAGGTACCCCAAGGCACACGGTGGGGCGAAATCCTGCGAAGAACAAAACTCCACAGCAATAAAAACTCATCCCAGGTGGGAAAAGACCCTTAAAAAAAAGCGGTGAAAGGCAAAGCAGGGTTTTACGGAGCCCTGGATGTGTCTGAATTAGTCTCATAAAAATCAGCATCAACCGCTGGTGGGGAATATCGGCTTCCCCGCCGGAGACAGCGGCAGCGACGCTAACCTGATCTCATTTTGAAAGCTGCTTATTAGTCCTCATCAAACATAATTACACTTCAAACCCAAATGAGATGTCCAACTGAATTTTGAATACACATTAATGTTTTTAAATGGGGGGGGGGGACGGACCAAAAAACATTTATTAAATCCCAGCCAGGCTCCGAGTGTTAAAATAGCTAATGGCTCCGGGGAGGGGGGGCTGCAGCTTCGTTGCAGTTTTGCCAATTAAATGCTTATTACTGACCAATTAGGCAGAAATCAACCTGGTTTTAAGTGACGTCCAATTAAGCAGGTCCTGTAGATCAGCCTCGGTTGTTAACTGGGGGAAAGAAATACCTTCTCCCCGCCAGCCCCCCCCGGGTGCTCGGACCGGGCAGGGTTTCTGCCCCCCCTGCCCATGAAAAAATCCCCTTTTCTTTCAGCGCTGCCACTCTCCGGGAGGAAACACACCCCACGGACCCACCCAGGCACCGCAAAACCTTTCAGAGCTGGGAAGGAAATGGGAAGGAAATGAGGGAGAAGGGGAAAATTAGCCACAGGCGGAGGGTGGCTTCTCCCCGCCCCGGCTCGGCAGGTTGCTGCTGCCCGGCACACGCTGGGCCATGCCCATTTGCAGGCTTTTCCAAATATTTTCCCAATATTTGCTTTCAGTTCCCAGATAAATGGGCCTCTTCAGCAGGCTTTAAGCCTGCTCTGTTCCAACGTTTTCTTTAAGGCAGCCGAGGAAACGTTTGGGTTACGCCGAGCTGCTGAATCCCGCTTTCAGGGCTGAGCTGCGAGGGCTTTTCCAAGACAGAATAGGGGCAGTGTTGGGTTTTTCCCTTGTTTCATTGGGAAATATGAAGGAGGCCACATCGCCCCTTAATCTTCCTTTCTTTCTGCCTCCTCTCCCACGCCGTGGTCCATCTTTTCCATGCGTTCCTGTGGTCTTCAGAGATTTCTGAGTATGTTTGCAGCTTTCCAGATCCCTTCGGAGAGGGCACTTTGCAGTCTGTACCCAAAACGCGCTTCCTCCGCAGCAGTAATTGGTGCCTGAAGTTAAATAACACAAATAAAACACTCACAAACCCCCTTCAAACATTAATCCAAAAGATCTTTCCTTGCAGTTGCTTTTCTTCTGCCGGCTCCACCAAGCTCTGAATTTTCTGCTGCAGCCGGGATGAGAGGGAGGAGGTTTTCAAGCCTGGCAGGACATGATCCGTGGCCACTGACCTGCTCCCAGCCCGGTTTGTCATTGCAAGTGACGGATCACGCTGCAACAGCTTGCGCTGGTCGGAGGGGCAAGGCTGGCCGTGATGCCCCCCAGCACCCCACGGGCGAGCAGGAGCATCCCCCCTTGCAGAGCATCCCCCCGCCGAGCATCCCCTGAGCCGTGGGGAAGCCCCAGGGGACCCTGCATCCCTCCCGGGGGGCCGGGGAGCAAAGCCACAGCACCACGGGGAGCCGAGGAAAGTGCCCACGCAACAGCCATGGGGGTGGTGGAGCCAGAGAAATTATAAGAAAGGACAAAAATGAGCCAAATTTGGGAAAATTTCAGTGCAAAGAGTGACTACGTAAGTAAGACTCCCTGAGGACTGGGTGAAAAGACCTGCAAAGGCTCCTTCCAACCAAAATTATCTTGCATGGAGGATGGTGCAAGCCCAGGGAGCCCGGCGTGGGCGAGCAGGGACGGTTGCTCACCGCCTCGTCCCAGGCGAGGAGCGGGTGCCACCAGGGACCCCGGGTGGCTCAGGCAGCCCACGGGAGCTGGGCTTTGCGCAGCACCTGGGCAGAGCGAGCAGCCCTCGGCCCCGGGGACGTGGAGCGTGCAAAGCCGTACATGGCTCTGGGGAGCAACAGGGTGAAGGAGTGGAAGGAAAGTGAAAAGACATTGTGGCTCTGGGAGTCCCCGGTGGGCTGGAGGGGGGAGACTTGGTACCGGGGGGCATCGCTGGAGGCTCTTCCTGGCCTCATACTCTGCCCTGGACATCTACAACTGGTGCTTACTGGTTCTGGGGGGGATGAGGGAGGTGATGCTCTCCAGCACTGAGACATGTGGGATCCATGGGGACGTGTCCTTGGGAAATGCCACTGATGAGGACCCCAAACCTGCGATGTGCAGGAGCATCCCCAGAGGGACGTCCAAGGGGGTCCAGCCCCAGTGCTGGGACAAGCTCAGCGACCGGGGACAGGACGTGGCACTGTCCCTCGTCCCCAGCTGGGCTCCCTGGGGTCGAGGGGGGGGCACCCCCTTTTCCAGAGCTGCGGGGTGGGACATGAAAAGGCAAACAGCCCCGGGAGATGTGGGGTCGCGCGGTGGCCCCTGCCCGTACCCATCCTCCGGAGCTGCACCAGCACCTTTCCTCCCACCGATCCTTTACCCCGGAGCGCCCCGCGGGACCAGGGCAGGAAAACCCCCGCAGGGCCGTGCCACGGGCGCAGCCGGGGGTGTCGAGGGGGTTGCAGGGCCCCTGCCCAGCCCCGCCGAGCGCCCGTGCGCCGGGCCGGCACTAGGTGGGGATGGCAGCCCGCGGCCGCGCCGCTGCGCCCGGCGGCGCCGGGGAGGAGGGCCGGGAGGAAGGCCGGGGCCGGGGCTGGAGCGGGGCTGCTGCTGGCGGCTCTCCCCGGGGAGCAGCGGCGTCTCAGGGGTGCAGAGGACCGATGGGCTGGGCTGAAAGGGGTCGGAGGGAAAGGCTGCTGGGGGGATGAGGTGCGGGATGCGGGTGGCGGCGTGGCAGGGATGCTGGAGGCAGCATGGCAGGGATGAGGGCAGCAGCGTGGCAGGGATGCTGGAGGCAGCATGGCAGGGATGAGGGCAGCAGCGCGGAAAGCATGCTGGGGGCAGCGTGGCAGGGATGCAGTCAGCAGCATGGCAGGGATGAGGGCAGCAGCGTGGCAGGGATGCTCGAGGTGGCATTGCAGGGATGTGGGCAGTAGTGTGGCAGGGATGCTGGGGGCAGGGTGACAGGGATGTGGGCAGGGGCATGGCAGGGATGCAGGCAGTGGCGTGGCAGGGATGCTGGGGGCAGCATTGCAGGGATGTGGGCAGCAGTGTAGCAGGGATGCTGGAGGCAGCATGGCAGGGATGCGGGCAGCAGCGTGGCAGGGATGCTTGAGGTGGCATTGCAGGGATGTGGGCAGTAGTGTGGCAGGGATGCTGGGGGCAACGTGGCAGGGATGCGGGCAGCAGCATGGCAGGGATGCAGGCAGCAGTGTGGCAGGGTTGCTCAAGGCAGCATTGCAGGGATGTGGGCAGCAGTGTGGCAGGGATGCTGGAGGCAGGGTAGCAGGGATGAGGGCAGTGGTGTGGCAGGAATGTGAGCAGCAGCATGGCAGGGATGCTGGAGGCAACACGGCAGGGATGTGGGCAGAAGTGTGGCAGGGATGTGGGCAGCAGTGTGGCAGGGATGCTGGAGGCAGGGTAGCAGGGATGAGGGCAGCAGCGTGGCAGGGATGCTCGAGGTGGCATTGCAGGGATGTGGGCAGTAGTGTGGCAGGGATGCTGGGGGCAGCATGGCAGGGATGCGGGCAGCAGCATGGCAGGGATGTGGGCAGCAGTGTAGCAGGGATGCTGGAGGCAGGGTGGCAGGGATGAGGGCAGCAGCGTGGCAGGAACGTGGGCAGCAGCATGGCAGGGATGCTGGAGGCAACATGGCAGGGATGTGGGCAGCGGCGTGGCAAGGATGTGGGCAGCAGTGTGGCAGGGATGCAGGCAGTGGTGCGGCAGGGATGCTCAAGGCAGCATTGCAGGGATGTGGGCAGCAGTGTGTCAGGGATGCTGGAGGCAGTGTGGCAGAGATGCAGGCAGCAGCGTGGCAAGGATGTGGGCAGCGGTGTAGCAGGGATGCAGGCAGTGGCGTGGCAGGGATGCTGGAGGTAGTAGCACTGTCAGGCTGCTGAGACAGGTGCTATTGCAAAGGCTGTGGCTGTCAGAAAGTCTGAGCCCCTCCCTTTGCCCCTCTCAGGCTCATAAATGCCCTAAGCCGGGGCAGAAGTGCCCTCTGCGCCCGCTCCAGCCAGTGCAGCTGAGGCAGCGCACAAGCACAGCCCGGGGGGCCTGAGCCAAGCCCCCTAAAAAAAGGAAAATACTCCTTTTTTCTGGAGAGCAAGAGCCTGGTCCAGGCTGCAGAAAGGCACTGGCAAATGTCACTTGACTTCCCAAGCCAATGTCCCTGAGCCCGTACCTCCAGGGGATGCAAATGCCCATATACCACCTGAAAAGGGGGAAAAAGTAAAATAAATAGTGTGATTCCACATAGAGCAGAAATTGCTTTGCAAAGTTCACAGCCCGGAGGAGTTGCATGTGAGCACATCGCAGGCTTTTCCCTGAAGAACAGCTGAAGCCAGCTGATGGCTCCCATGGGCCTGATCCTGCCCGAGGGTCCGGCTCTTCAGCTCCCCGCACCGTGGGCGTGGTGGGTATTTTGGGACTGATTGGGGCAGACGTGGGCCCTTCGGTGTTACCCACCGGTATCTCTTGGGGCCAAGGCACCTCCCTGGAGGGAGATAAAGGGGATTTGTTTTATATTTGATGGTAGCAGGACCCCTCGAGGAGATCCTGCCCACCGTGCTGCCCTCCTCATCATCACAACCAAGGGATGAAGGCAGGGAATGGGCTTGTCCCACCCCACTGGCCCTCATTCGGAAGAGACTGCAGTGCCGAGGTTGCCATTAGCCGGGGAGAGTCCAGCCCAGACGCAGAGCTAACGAGTTTCCATGTTTATTACCGGCATTAATTACATTTTGCAATTTCAGAAAGGAAATATTTCCCACGGGTGCTTCTCAGCCAGACCTTCTCCCGGTCCCACAGCTTGTTTCATCCGTCTGTCTGTGCTGGATTCTCATGAAGGTGGGACGCCGGCACGGCTGCAAGCTGGGCAGTCGGCCGCCAAGCTCCTGGCCCCACCGGAAAGGCTGGGAGGCGGTGGCAGTGCCGGGAGAGGGATGCAAAGTGCTCATGGTCCCAGTGCTTCCTCGACGTGGGGTTAAGGCTGGATGAACACGTGGCAGGAGGAAAATCCCATCGCAGGAGAGCGTTTCGCATTCCCCGCTTTGCCTTGGCCGCTCAGCCGTGGGCAATACCTCCAAAACCTGTCTCGGACCTGAGAGGCCAATGCCATAAGCTCTTCACGTGAAAGGGTTTAGTTCCCAGCACTAGCTGCAAATCCCTCTGGAATCCACTTGATTCAATCCCACCTCCCGAGTCTCCACCAAAACCGGAGCACGGCCAGAAATCTCACCACCTCCCTGCTCACGCCAAGGCTCAGCTGGCGTCCGCCGCCTCTGCACGAGGCACTGTCGGGGGGAGCATTGCCCCGGAGCCCGGATCCAAGAGCCAGAGGATTTTCCCAGTCTCCTTCTGCAGGGACCCGAGCACGGCAGCAAGGACTGAGGGTGCTCTTGGCCATCAGCATCCTCAGGGAAACCTGGAGGCAGCTCCGACAAGGCACAGACTATTTACTGATTTCAGGAAAATTTGGAAAATATTTGGGGGTCAAAAAGAAGCTGGCTTGGAAATATCAAAGCATTTCTTCTGGGGTTCCCAAAATGAAGCACCTCAGAAGTACCCAGCTTCTGTTCTTGAAGCTTTTTCAGGAACCATGGGGTTTTACTTCCTATTTGGAAATGGCTTTTTTTTTTTTAAGTTTTAGAAAGGGGTTAATTGATCAATCTGCAAACACAAACTTTGAATTTCTTGTCAAACTGACTATTCCGGGGTCATCTAAAACCAGAGTGTTTGGGGTATTCTTTTTTTTAAAATCAGCCTGTCTCAGTTTAATCTGAATTCTTCCCTCCCCCTTACATTTTCCAGATCAGCCACTAAATGAAAAATCCCTTTTTTCACCCCACAGCATGTGGCCTTTCCAGGCCATCCCATACACTCGGCTACAAGACAAACCAAACCTGATCCAAAGGAGCTTCCCACAATGCTCCCTGCAAATGCAGCTCCAAATAACCAACCGCAACTCTACCCAGTTCCTGTGCCACCATCAATTTCCAGCTAAATCCATGCACCAGCATCGTCACCATCAACTGGGCCATGGCTGGACATTCCTTGAGCTGCCTCCAGGAAGCCGGAGCATCGCCCTGGATCTGCTACTGCCTTTGAGATGCATCTCTCCTGATTTATTACTGCAGATTTCTCAGACCTGGAGCATCGCTGCTGGAGCCCACTCCCACCTTGGAGCCGACACACCGACTTAGTGGTCCAGCTAAAAATAAGCATCCAAAAGCCAGAGCTGGGGTGCTACAGCTTGGATCGCATGTAACCGTAGAATGAGAAAAAAAATACAATGACCACAAAATATTTGCATTTCAAAATTGAAATATTTACTTCCTTTGGGTTTTTTGTGAAAGCGCTGAAGGCAGCGCGGGCGGTGCTGGCGGCTGAGGGTCATTGAGGCTTCGAGGGGCTTGTGTGAAAGCATTTTTTGCCGCAGAGACTTCCCTTGGGCTTTTTTATGACACACAATAGCTTAAACAACTGTATTTGGATGGTATCAGCATCAGGGCCTCTGTAGTTCGCTTCCATCACACAGGATTTTTGCATCGACTCCACGTGGAGCAGCATGAGGTGGGGTCCCCCTGCTCGGCCACGTGCCTTTCAAGCGACCCCAAAGTCTATCTTATGTGAGAACTATCTCAAACATAAATTTACACAAATAGAGCATTTCCGTATGTTTGACAGCTCTAAAGTCCACACACGGGTGTGAGCTGCAAAAGTACACTGGGAAACCGCGGTTGGGTGCATGCCAGGAGCACTGCAGCCCTCCGTGGTGGCGAGGTTTTGGAGACGAGCAGGTTTCTCGGCCGATATTGGCTGTATCGAGTCCCCTGGGGAAGGAATAAGAGAGGCCAGAGGGCTGCGGGGATGGAGAGTTGCCTACTTTGTGTGTCAATCCCCGAAGGAGTGGGGTGAGCCTTAGACTGAGCTGGGGTCGGACCCAGGAGTCCAGCTCCAGCCCCAAACCTCGCATTCGCCACTGAAAGCATCTCTCCAGCTCCGGGGCAGCAGCTCGGCTCCCCCCCATCCCGCTGCGGAGGGCTCAGAGGCACCAGCTCCTCCTGTGCCTGGGTGTCCCCAGGGAGAGGACACGGACCCGTCAGGTCAGCGAGCTCGGTCCATCCCAGCACCCTGGGATCAGACTCCCCAAAGCTTTGCCATCCACACTACACCTCCTGAGAAGCCATGGCAGCATCTGCAGAGGATTAAAGCCCTCCTCATTTCCAGTCTCCATTTATTCCTGCCCAGTTTTAGTCCCATTTGTTCTGGTGCCAACATTGTCTTTCAGCTTAAACAACTCTTCCCCCTTCCTGGTGATTCCCCCCGAGGTACCAGCGACCATCTCCTCTTCCGCCTTGGTCTCTCACACCCAAACCACACTCATCAGGAGAGGGGATTTTCCTTTCCTTAGATGAGGATCTAAGAAAATACAGCACCAGCAGCTGCGACCGCACGGATCCAGCCAGGCCGAGCAGCTCCATCCCTGTGGAGCTCAAAGCGCGTTGAAAGCACCAGCCAGGGTCAGATTCAGCAACCGATGCTGCTCGGGTGAAGCCACTCTACCACCGCAGGGACCTTGACGTGCTCCACCACCCACCCGCCTCCGTCCAAGCGGGATGAGGTTTTGGAAGCCGGCAGTCGGCTCGCCAGGAAACGTGATTTTGGCAACCCCCCAAAAAGCGGTGGCGGGAGGTCAGCCCGTTTCAACCAACAGGTTTCGCTCTGGGCACGGGGCAGAGGACCAGGACCCCGATGGCAGCTGGTGGGAAGGCGGTGGTTCAGCTGGAGACTCCTGCCTGGACACAAGGGGCTGGTAGGACCAAGGTGGGTTGAGGGCAAGGAGCAGGGACCAGGGATGGAAGGAGGGACCAGGGATGGAGGAGGACCCTGCAGAAGGGATAAGGCAGGGAGGTGGCCTGAGGCTGGCTACTGTCCACCCCATGGCACGGCAGGAGCACATTCTGCATCTCAGAGCCAAAGATCCCAGCACAGGGTCCAGATTGCATCCGAATGACCAAGGCTGGGAAGTAAGGAGCCAGGACTAAGCTTTGGGCCCAAGCGGTGCTGTGAAAGGCAGGAGCGAGAGGTGAGGCCAGGAAAGAGCACCCTGAGACCCCAAAAAAAAGTGAGCAGTGAGGAGCAACTGCCGAGACTCCTTTTTACACCCAGTTTCGGGGAGACGATCTCACCAGCTTGCTTGGTGCACAGACCACAGTCATAGTCTGGTTGTTGCTTCATTTTTGCCTTTTTTTTCCCCCCCCAAAAAAAAAAATCAGCCCAAATCCTGCAGCACATCTGCGAAAATGCACATTCCCAACAGAAATGATGGCTGAGACTCTGCCACTGCGGTCTGTGCCCTCAAACTGGGGGGCAAAGGAAGGCGGCATCACCAGGACAGGAGCATAAATCAGAATATTGATTTAAACATAACTATTGATTTAACCCCTTCTGCTGCTTCCCTGCGTACTCCACATGCTCATCCAAATGACAGAGAACATCATTTTAGACAAACTCCATGGTTGCTCACTGTGCAGGTCATCTGTCCCCAAAACCCGCGGGTCCCTGCGTGCCCAGGGACGGCTGGCATGTCCCCGGCTGCTCCCGCGCCAGCATGCAGAGTGGGCATCTGCCCACCTCAGAGGTGGTGCTGGGCACAACCGGGAGCCGGATTTGGCCCCGGGAATTGGGCAGGGTGGGAGGTAGGGATGGCCGAATCAGGATAGCCAGGGATGGCCCCGAGGGCAAGAGCGCGCCCAGCAGCATCCCGTTACCTGTGGTCATCAGTGCCATCCGTGCCAGATTACACTTCTCTGAGGGTTTTCTTCTCGCCATAGCAAACAAAATCAGGTTCTGAGGGTATTATCGCATATATATATGTATTTTTATCTATCTATCTATCTATCTATCTATCTATCTATCTATCTATCTATCTATCTATCTCCCAGTAGCTCCAGGAGGACCCTGCTGGCTGCATGCGTTGCACAGAGGAAGGCTGGTGGCTGCGATGTCCCCAGAGATGCTGCCTTACCTTAAACTCACCCAGAAAAATCCTTCCAGCACATCTGAGGCTGCAGCCTCCATCTCAAAGCAGCGTGTGCAGAGCAGATGTGTTTTGGGGAGCTCCCCTGCCTGGACAGAGCAGGGAGTCAGCGGGAGACCGGGGCTGGGGTGCAGGAAACACTTGCCCCAAACGCAGCCCAGCTTGAGAGCCCGGCGAGCGCTAACACTAACAAACAGAAGTGTGTTTACATCCCACCTTCCTGCCGGAGTAGCAGAGAAGAGGGGTTATTTTTGGCATTTCTTGTCACTGCTGGAGATGTCGGTGAAGGTCAGGAATGGTGCAGAGCTGTTGGGAGAGCCCAGAGGTGACTGCCCCAGGCATGGGGCGATGCGGGGAGGGATGCTGAAAGCTGCTCTGAGCCCACTTACACAGGGATTTGGTTTAGCCTCCAGGACGCAGGGCATGTCCCTGGCTTTAAAAGACCTGGGGATTAAAAGCAGCATGGACTGGGATAGCTCTTCCAAACCCCCTCCTATTCCAGCCCTGCACTGCTCCCCTTCACCCCGTGCAGCAGTGGAGCAGGAGAGCCCCCCTGAGCCCTCAACCACCAAGTGCTTCACCCCTTCCCACCCGTCCTGCCTGTGATGCTCCGGCGTCATCGGGCACCTCTTCCAGCCCGCACCCGCCGCCTTGCAGCAGGGCTTACTGCTAACGGCGAGTTAAAATAGAAATGAAGAAGAAAGCACAAAGCGGCATTGCTCATTCCCCACTTGCCATTGTGCCACAGGGCTTGGCCACGTTCCACCAACTCACTGCTGGTTTTAAGATAATTTAAACTGCCCACCACCCCCATTTCATCCCAGCAAGTGACCTCCTTGCCCACGGTTTTGCATCTGCTTTGTCTCCCCTGTGAGCCCAGGCTGAAATCCCTGGCCTGTGGTGGCACGTCCAGATGTCCTCTGCAGCAAGGACTTCTTTTCCTTACAAGATCAGCAAGGAGAGCACATGAGTTCTTGCAAGCGCTCGCAGGCTGATGGCTTTGGCAGATAGCTGGGTCTTTTCTTTCAGGCATATAACTAAAATACAGAGCACAAGTGGCAGGAAAGGCCGGGTTTGATTTGGGCAGAAGCTCGGACTGGTATCAGCCAAGAGGAAAACAGGTAAAACCAGGACTGTGGCAGGTCAGGAGCTACTGGCCAAACCCCAAACCAGGTGTGCTAACTCTAACTGCCCCACCGCAGCAGGGACCGTGGCTGGAAACACCATCCTTTCATATGGCTTGTCCGTAAAACACAAGATTTAAGCCCAGAAAGCAGGCAGAGAGGTGAGGAGAGCCCTTCTTCCATGCTAGCCCCACAACTGGTCTCCCATCTCCTCCAGCCTTTGCTGCTACTAATTCCCCGTGCATCACCTGAGGATGGGGCCACCTCCACATTTCTTGCCTAGCACGGGTAGTTTAGAGGACTGCACTCCACCTGAGAAGTGGTTTATCCCCACAAACATGCTGCAGCCATGAGGAGAAGCTGTCATGGGCTCTACTTGGCATCAAGAGTCTGAATTCAGCCCTACCCTTGGGCATCCATTCAGACCCAGCACTTTCTCTGGGCCTCTCTATTTTGGCCCCAACTGGACAGATTAAATTGAGAATATCCACATTAATTTGCCGTGCGCATGAAGGGGCCAAGGATTTCTCCTCCAGCTGAGGGCAGGGGCTCCGCGGCCGCCCTGAGCCCAGCACTGGCTCCCAGCCTCGCTGCCACGTCCACCTCCTCCTCCCCGCTGCTGAGCAGATAACAGGGCAATTGCAATAATGAGCCTCTGCACTTCCAGCCCTGCTCAAAGCATTTAACAAAGCCAGGCGCTAATGAACTTGGCTTCACTGCACCCTGGAGATGGGTTATTGCCATTTGAGGTGGAGGGAAACCAAGGCAGGAGCAGGTGGAGTGGCTGACCCTGGTCACGAGGTACCTCGGGCTGGATGCAGGAGCCGGAGCTCCCTGCCTGGAGCAGGGAAAGGACAGCAGGTAGACGCGAGGGCGACCACAGCTCTCTCATGTGGTGCCTGTGGCTGGAGAGACAGGTTTGCCCACGTCTGGGAGGGCAGGGGGGACTCTCCACCCACCCCGGTCCCAACTCAGCCCCAAGCAGCTTCGAGGCATCTGTGTCTCTGCAGCCAGAGCTCCCGACCCCCGGCACCGCCATCCTCCTCTGCATCCTGCCCCCCAGGTTTTGCAAGCCCCCAAACACAGCCATCGAGGCGCAGAGCGAGGTGGGTCCCCTTGCACACAAGCTTCCTCGGTTTTGTGACTCACCAGCCCAACCTCCTCGGTGTCACTCGTGACTCCGTTTCACTTTGCTGGAGCAGCATTGCACCACCTCTTATCAACGAAGAAGACAACGGTCTGGCAGCGCGTCCCACCCCGAAGGGGCAGCCCGACCCCGGCTGCAGACACGTGCCCGACGCCTCTCCCCGCAGCATTTTTGGCCCAGCCTCCATGTTCTTGTGCAATGAACATCCTCTTGCAGACAACAGGTCCCCCCGCAACGGCTGCTCCCATGTTCCTGCCGGCTGGGTCGTGGTGGATCTCTCCCGGTCTGCCTGCAAGGGTGAGGAGAGCCGATAAATCACAAGGATGTGGCCTCCACGTCGCATGCTCATACAGGACACATGTCCTCATGTGCTCATTGATGGCATGCTAAAAATATTCTTCACTCTTTCACCGATTAAAATTTTCCAGGAGGGTCGGAACCACAGCCCACACCCTATCTGTAAAGCCAGAGGTTTCCCTTCACCTCCCCCAGCCCTGCCGGGAAAACAGAGAATACTGAACAACATTTCTGGTACTCTGGGGTTTTTTCTGGTCATTTTAAAAGCCTGGCTAAAATATCACCTTTTTTCAATAGTTCATTTTGTGACGGCTGGCACCGTCCTGGAGCCAAGCTCAGCACTGCCGCACCCTGCCTTGCTCTCACGCACCCACTGGTGAAAGCTGTGGGTGGGCTGGGGTGCTCCCACTCCCCACCCGAAGCCCCATTTTGATGGCTCGGAAAATCAAACAAAGAAAATATGTTTTTAAACCAGCTCCCACCTGGTGTTAGGCAGCAGAGAGCTAATCCTGGCTTGGTGACAGCTCTGAACGACGATGGCCAGCCACGATTTTCTGGTCAAATCTTTCACAGATGCCTGTTGTGCCAGGTCAAGGAGAAAGCTGAAGGATGCTCACAACCCCCCGGCCACTGGCCAGGCCCCTCCGTGCCATCACCAGCGCTCGTAGCAGCATTTTCTTTGCCCAATTTGGCTCTCAGCCATGGAGGAGGAGCAGGGGAGGCCACAGAAGGTGTTTACACAACAAGGGAATTGTCTTGGTGAGATCGGAGCCTTTGCCAAACCTGGAGCTAAGCTGATATGAAGGAGATGTCATCAGTGTCTTTTTACTAATTATCGCTAATAATTATTTGTGCATAGTTGCTCTTGGGAGCTCTGGTCCTGGCTCAGCCCCTGCTGCTCTTGCAGCCTTGTGCAAGTGGAACAAGCAGGGGGGTCCTGCCCCAAAACCCTGGGGATGAGAGGAGAAGGAGGGCGAGTGCAGTGCTCGGGCAATGCCCCGACTGCGGCGGTGGGCACGACACGTCCCCCCCGTGCTGTCCTCCCTCCCCGCTCACACCAGTGATGGCCAGTTAGACCCCATCTGTCCTCCCTTCGCTTTTCCAAGTGCTTTCGGCGCATCGGCCTCTTGTCAAAACCCAGATTCATCACAGCACATCTATTAGCAGCTTCCTCCCCCCCGTGCGGGATGTCTTTCTGCTGACATGGCAATCATTTCCCTGTCACCGTGGCTTGACAGCACCAGGATTTCTCATCTCGAATCCTCGTGTGTCCCAGGGTGATTCCTCCATTAACCCCTGGCCCTGCAGGATGGAGGCAGCCAGCCCTGATGGATGTTCCAGTGTCTCTTCCACCTCTGGTAGGCAGAAGCTGTCTGCTGTTTTTCCTCCCAGCACTTGCCATACCTATGCAGAAGAGCATTTAACCTGGAGGTAACTGGTGTGGAGACTTTTCTTCTCCTTTCCTTCTTATCTTCTCTGCTGAGAACAATGGAGGCAAGGTTTGCAGAGGGAGGTAATATCTTTTTTTAGACCGACTGAAATAATTAGAAGAAAAAACAGGCGGGCTGTTGGGTACATGAGCCCTCCAGCAGGCCTGAAATAGAAGCAGAAGTTTGCAAAGCTAAATACCAGTGGAGAACAATAGCTCCGAACGTGACTAGTTGTGTTAACCAGTTCTGCCACCAAAGACCATTCCCCAGCTGTTTCCCTTGGGCTAATGAACCGCATCACCCTTCTGCTGAAAGCCGCTGTCCTGAGACCACCCCACTGCCAGGAGCCACTGCTGCGGCCGAGGAAGCCACGCTGCCACGCAGCCCTGAGCCCCGGGCATTGCTCCGCACGGGCTTCATGACGCCCAGAGTGCCAAGATAGCACCCCTCGCCTCTCTGCACCCCGTGCCCTGTCCTGCTGCTCCTGGGGCCCTACCTGACCCCAGCCCCGGGGACACCGTCCCACCCTGGACCCTGTCTGACCCCAGGGACCCTGCCTGACTCTGGGGACCCTCCGATCCCAGGGACACTGTCCTACCACGGCGGTCTGGCCTGATCCCTGGGGACCCTATCCGATCCTGGGGACCCTGCCTGACCCTGGGGACCCTATCCGATCCTGGGGACCCTGCCTGATCCCTGGGGACCCTATCCGATCCTGGGGACCCTGCCTGATCCCTGGGGATCTCTCCTGCCCCAAGCTCCTTGTCCCATCGCGGGGATCCTGTCCCACCCCCGGGTACCCTGTCCCACCCCAGGGACCCTGTCCCACCCCCGGGTACCCTGTCCCATCTCACGGACCCTGTCCCACCTCCGGGTACCCTGTCCCACCCCAGGGACCCTGTCCCACCCCCGGGTACCCTGTCCCACCCCAGGGACCCTGTCCCACCCCCGGGTACCCTGTCCCACCCCAGGGACCCTGTCCCATCCCAGGGCCCCTGTCCCACCCCCGGGTACCCTGTCCCACCCCAGGGCCCCTGTCCCACCCCCGGGTACCCTGTCCCACCCCACGGTCCATCTCCCACCCTGCAGCAACCGCCTGCCCCCAGGGACCCTGTTCATCCCACGGACGACCACCCCACTCTTCCCCCAGCGCCAGCCAGTCCCGGGGGCTCCCAGCCCCACGGCCGCGGCGGGTGGGGCCGGGGCCGGGGCCGGGCCAGGCGGGGGGGCCGGGCCAGGCGGTGGCGGGGCCGGGGCCGGCGGCGGGGGCATCCCCGCCTCCTCGCTCGCAGCGCCGGAGCCGCCGGAAACCCGGCGGTGCTGCCGCTGCCGCTGCCGCTGCTCCCCGAGAAGTTGGTGCGGAGGCGAGAGCCGCGGGCCCCGGCACGGCTCGGCACGACCCGGCCCGGCTCGGCATGCCCGCCCGCCCGGAGCCGAGCGGTGCAGCGGGGCGGCGGCGGAGCCCCTGAGCGGGCGACGAGGAGCGACCGGCCCCGGCCCGCCATGGAGCAAGTGAGTCAGACCGGCACCGGACCGGGCGGGACGGGGAGGGGAGGCCCCGGGACGGGGCCGTACCGCAGCCCCCGGGGCGGGACGGGGCTGTGCGGGACCCCCGGGGCGGGACAGGAGCCCCTCGCTGCCGCTGCCGGCCGGGAAGGAAGGGGGGCGGAGGACCGCACCGGCCACTTCGGGCTTTTTTGGGGTCTCCGCCGGCGCTGGGACATCCCCGGCCCCGCTCCGCCCGGGCTCCGCAGCGGGAGGCGGCGGGGGCAGCGCGGGGGGGGCAGAAATGGGGACCCGGAGGCCGGGGGACCCTCCGCCCGGGAAGCCCCCCGTTGCCGTCTGCGCTGCCCGGGTGCGTGGGAGCTGCCGGCAGCCGCCGGGGCAGAGCATCCCCAGAGCTCTTCGGGTTTTCAACTTTCTCAGCGGCCGGGTGAGGCAGCCGGGCAGATGTTGGGGCTGCCGGAGGACGGGCGCTGGCAGACTCGGGCTTGTTCGAATGCCACGCTTGCTCAGGCCACCTTGTGCTGACTCTTGCTGGGGTGTTGTACTTCCGTACTGGAGCTGGGCCTCGGTCAGACCGCAAGCTTGGCCATGTCCACATACCTAGCAGCCTTCCCCAAGTCCGTCCTCCTCCTCCGTCTCTGCCTGGGACGGGTTTTACTTAGCGAAGGGGCAGCGGTCCTTCTCCTGCACGTGTAGGTTTCCACATCCACGGGATCACACCCCAATAATCCATCCCTGTGTGGATTTATTAAGATGCCACCAATTTGTTAGTTAGTTAAACAGGTCATTTTCTCCCCTCATCTGGCCGCGCAAATTATTCCTGTTTCCTTTCCTTAAATGAGGTTTTGCTGCTCATGCACAAAGAAAGCTCTTAGTAGGGCGGACTGCCGGAGGACTTCAGGCTCTAGTACACGCAATGCCGGTAGCCGTGGCTTGCCTCTCTCCTCCCCCCTGCCCCCCTCCTTACTTCAGCTCCCAACATTTTGTGGCAAGAATGAGAGCTTTTTTAAAACAGCGGAGAGATGGCAAAGCAGCCCAAGTTGGTAGCAACTGAGAGTTGTTATTATCCGCTGGCATCCATGAAATTCATCCACAGCAGAGAAACTGCTTCCAGCTGGCGCCCGCCGGCCAAAGGGGCTTCGCACCCACCCCAGCCCTCGCAGAGGTCCCTGGGGTTCGAGAGCGAGGAGGGCTGGCAGGGCTCCGGCTGTCCCGCTGCCTCTCCAGCACCCACCGGCCGGCTCACTGGCCGCTCTTCGTTAACGATAAATGAATCCTCCGGTGATGGCTTTCGGGAGGGGGCGTCAGATGCAGTTTCCCAAGTTTCACGTGGATCTGAGCGGTTTATTTCCAGTGAGACAGTTTTGCTCCTACTGGTCAGGGAGAAGTGGAAGTGCTGACAGCCGGGCTTGGAAGACGATGTGGACAGGGAGAAAAAGAGTTGAGGTCTGGAGGTGCAGGTTGTCTCCTGGGAGGCGTTCACCCATGCCTTGCTAGAGCGGAGTATGTGGTAAATGAGCTGCTTGCTCTAAATGAAGTTGCTGTAACTGGGCAAGACACTTCCGTGCACTATGTGTAGTTTGTAAAAGCACCACCGTGATTCAGCCGTCGGGGGTTTTTTTTTGTTGGAAGACATGAAAAGTGTGTGGGTTTGTGGGCCCTTAAAATACAGGGGCAGGGGAGGGGAGAAATAACTGCCTAACTGTTAAATAAAAAGTTGTCCTGTCCCCCTAATTCGGCATCTCTGCTGAGCTGCGAAACGTGAGTGCAAACCAGGCTGGAAGAGCGAAACTCATGTTTCTTTTCTAATGCCCCCATGATATAAATTGCAAAAATGACTCTTATGGGTTTGTTTGGGGAG
Source organism: Gavia stellata (assembly GCF_030936135.1). Taxonomy (NCBI): domain Eukaryota; kingdom Metazoa; phylum Chordata; class Aves; order Gaviiformes; family Gaviidae; genus Gavia; species Gavia stellata. Next base: position 21,286,570 of record NC_082606.1, read on the forward strand.
CAATGCCTTTGGCAGGAGCCAGCAACGGGATAACTCAGTTCTTCCCTCATTTATGCCGGCTTGCTTGGCTGATGCCAGCGGGTTTCTTCTCACGGATTTACACCAGCGTCAGGAATGAATCCAGCCCAAGAACATCCTGGAAAAGATATCTTAGTATTTCTTGCAGAAGGAATATCCCACTTAAAGCTGAATTAACAACAGCAACTCATCTCTTCGTGCCGTGTTTTAGTCATGGAGTTGCAGGAAGAGAGCGCAGGACGGCCACAAAGCCCTGCTCTCGGTGCCCTTCCCTGGCCAACCTCCCCTCGCCGATCCGGGGCAGGGGTGGCGTAAAAATAATCCACAAATATGTCAAGCACTGTCTCTGAGACTCTTCTTGCTTTCGCAGGAACAAACGGTCAAGTTGCATCATCTGGTTTTTTACGCCCTTAACCTGCAGGCAAGGGATTACAGCAACTGCACCCCCATCTTGCGATGTGCTGTGTGCGTGCAAGGCGGGAGCTGCTGACCCAGAGCCCAGGCAGCTCAGCAGCCCCCGGCGCCTGCAGGGCGCAGGATCGCACCCGTCACATCTATCTTGTAGCGGGGACCGGAGGAGGCACCAGGCAGCTCAGGCTCAGGTGACTCCGGCGCAGTGCGGGGGGCAGAGCCCTTTGCTCGTGGCTGCTGTCATCTGCTGAGACCAGCACTCTCCATCTCATCTCATCTTCCCCCTCCTGCGCCGCTCAGCTGGGGCAGGCGGGGGCTTGGAGTCATGGATCCTCGCTGCGGATGCTCCCAGGGGCCGGCGCAGCCGAGAAGTCTTGCCTGGTGTGGAGGGAACCTCATGCATGGCTCCTTCTGGGCGAGTGGCTCCAACCAGGGCTCCCAAGTGGCCTGGGGAGAGGGTGAGCTGCAAGGCCACCTTGCAGTGCCGCGGAGGGGAGGCACTGGCCCCGTAAGGCTGGCGAGCTGGCCAGCCCGCGGGGAGCAGGCAGCCGAGCAGGCAGTGCAGGCTGCCAGGCGAGCTCTGCCCTACCTTTGCAGCTCTGCCTTGCGCCGAAGTGCGGGCACGAGCCCCAACTCCAACAAAAATGGTTGGACTTGATGATCTTACAGGTCTTTTCCAACCTTAGTGATTCTGTGATTCTTTGAAAAACAGTTACTGGGGCAGGTTGTTTTGTCAGAGGTAGATGTTGAGTGCTGTGTCTTCACAGGGAGTACTTTTATTTTAAAACCAGAGGAGACACGGTAGTTTTCACTCTGCAGAGGACCGGGAGAGGCCATGGATAGACGTATTTGCCATGTGATTCCAGGTAGCCTTTCTGCCAGGTGGGGAAAAAGAGCAGGAATAATTCATCTGCAAAGCAGAAAAAAACTTAAGGAGTAGAAACATTTTGGCAGCTGTTGGTCTAGAGTCACTCAAATAACCTCTTCATACAGCTACATCCGTGCAAAACTGCTATGAGGGAGGTTAAAGTCCATGCCCAATTATCTAAAAATGACATCAAAAGGGTGCTCGATCAGGAAACCAGCAGGTCTATATTTGTGCAGCAATTGATGTTTGCTGAAGTCGCAGATCACAACTGAATACAACTTCCTGGCAACCTAAAAAGTCAAGTTTAAAAAAAAAAAAAACACACAGTACCCCCAGTTTCCCGGAAAACTTTTTCATGCTCCGTCATCCTGTATTGTGGCCGTTTCAAACGCGGCTCGGTACAATCGAAATAATAACTTCTACAAAGGGCGCCAAGGACGTTACAGGTTTCCGCCTGATTTTTTTTTAGGTGATACACGGTTTATTTGAGTTTCTTGTTCTCAGTCTGCACCTGAGCCTACCTGCAAAGCCAAGCCTCTTCCCGACCTTAGTGGGGATCGGGATAAATGCGGGTGCGTGGGGTATTTGATCTGTTTTTCCTGTTTTTATGGGTGCGAGTTACCTCTTTAGAGTAACAGCTCACCCCGATGGCAGCTGCCGTCCAAGGGCGTGTTCCTTGGGAGTCTGGTGCATGAAAACAGATTTATTAGCAAGGCTCTCCTCTGAATTTTTGGAGCTCGTTTGTATGCACTCGCTCTGCCCTGGCCACGGGAGTGTCCAGCTCTGACTCCTTTCCATGCACATGGGATTTCCTCATGTTATGAAACATGATGTCTAAGCTCCAGCCGCTCCAGCTTGTTTTGTTTGGGTTTTTTTCCCTATGAGAAGAGGTTTCATTCAGCAGCTAGCGAGGGCTGTTTGGGGATGGTTGGGGCTCTGCCTTTATCACGCATCCTCTTTTTGTGCAAACGTGCTGGCTTTCTGCAGCAGGATTGCTGCTACTACAGACAGGAATGTGGAGGAAACCGAGTCTGGGGGGATAGTGGGTTCCTGGGAGGAGGCTGGAGGATTTGGGGTTGGCCTCTCCTTACAAGTCACAAGGTTGGCGAGGCGTTTGTCTAAGGGGATTTGGCTCAGCGAGGGATTCTCCTAGCCTCGCTCCGGGGAAAGAGTCTTATTGAGGGGTCCACGGGGTGTTGGGAGCAGCAGGGCGCTCCAAGAGAGGGGAAACGGGGATCCTGCCTTTGCAAAGGCTTTTCCAGCGCACCGGAGAGGAGGAAAACTCTCATCTTTAACTGAGTCTGCTGGTGAAGGCAGTCAGCTAATAAGCCTGGCTGCCCCCGCTCCCCGTCTTAGGTTTCCTGTCTCCGTTTGACACCAATATTGATATTGGATATTTCTGATGGTTTTTTCAAAGCAGAGAAGTTATGCATCTCCTGGTTTTTACCAGGCCTGGAAAGCCAGCAGCCTCCCAGTGCAGGATGCTGGGGCTCCCTGTGCTGCTGCAGGTGGGTGGGAGCAGGCTGTGACAAACAGCAAGGAGCTAAAGGCAGGACATAAAAACCCCCACTCTTGGTGCTGCCTTCTCTGCCGCTCCTTCTCTCTGCCTACAAACCATGCAGGAGCCTGTCGGGAACATTTTAGTGCAGATGTGATGAAGTCCTGGCCCTCGTGCCGTGGATTTGCCCACGGGACTTGGTTTGGGGGAGATGACCAAGCGTAGAGACCTAGAGGAGAAGCTTGCAGAAGTGGCCGTGGGCCAAAATATGAGTGTTGCTACTAATGCCAGCAGGATCCATCCTGCTGGGGTTCATCAGAGAGCTTGGGGGGCAAAGCGGAGAGGAGGGTGCTCGTTTTCAAAGAGCACTTGGTGCACAGGGAGCAGGGAGTGCCTCCACAGAGAGGGGAGCAGAGCCACTGGGGAAGCGGAGGAGCAAGGGGGACTTGCTACCATCACAACGGTGTCCCCAGGGGTGGCCAGGGTCCATGCCCACTCCCCAGTCCTGAGGCAGCTCTGGGGTGGGAGCTGGTTGAGTTTTCCTCTGGAGGATGCCAGTCTTTTCCCTTGTGATGTGGTGGGGAGGGACCGCGTGTGGTGGGTGCTGAGGTCTTGTCTGGGCAGGCTTTCTGGTGACCTTCACTAAATGGATGGAAAGTGCTTTTGACGTAATTCCTTCTCCCTTCTGTCCTTGCAGGATACAAAGGAGGAGGTCTCAGAGAAACCAAAGTCTGCTCCGACTGCAGAGAAATACGGCTGGATTAAAAAAAGCAGTGGGGGGCTCCTGGGATTGTGGAAGGATCGTTATATCCAGCTACGGAAAACGCAGCTCGTCGTCTATGAGGATGAGGTATGGTCACAGCTAACGGTCTTGAAAGAAGGTCAGGATCAGGCCCTTGGTGACACACGTTCTTGTGTTTTTCACTCTTCCCTTCAGCCCATTCCTTTCAAAAGAGCTTCTCCAGTTATCTCCAGGAAGGGTAAATGCTATAAAGAAGAGACAGCAGCTGCATTTTAGAGTATATTATATATCATAAATATTTTAGCCAGTAAATATTTTGACAGTGCCATTGCCAAAAAAAAAAAAATATGGGGGCAGGACATCCTGTGAGAAGGCGAACAGAGAAATCTTTGGGCGGAAGCAGGATATGTGCTGTGCGTTTTTGGCGTTTAAAGGATAAAAAACTGGATTGTAGCAGCCTGACTTCCCACCTGCCGCTTGAGGGAACGGCAGGCAACCCTGCAGCTGTTTGGCACCCCTCAAGCAGCTCAAATTGTTGCTAGCCAGACTCTTCAGGGTTTTGTTTAGCCACCCATGGACACAGGGTGAGATTGTGAGTGCTTGCAGTCCTCCTTAAGCAGGGACACAGGCTGGATTTGGCTCATCCTTTCCCTTTACTTGAGCCAGTACTGAGTGAAGGACCCCTGGGAGCCTTGTCCTGGACTTCCCTAGATAAATTGCATGCCTGAAGTTCATGGCCTCGTTTAGAGCTGTTTCCAATCAAATGAGAAATGAGAGCCAAGCCAAATCTGTCCTGCATCTTCATGCGAGAAGAATGGAGAGTGCAGGGCTGGTCCTGCCGGGCTGCAAAGGTGGCTCTTTCCTAAGTCAGGCCCTCGGTTCCTGGGCTGGAAGAAGCTTCTCCAAGAGCAGAGTTTGCCCCAAAAGTTAGAAATGACAGTGCAGAGCACAAGCTGCAGCCAAGAGAGGTTTGAGATTAGGGGTGGGTAAGTCTAAGCCCTGCTGGCGTATGGTGGCTTGAAGTTCGGGTGTGCATCGGGATGGAGGAGCGTTTCTCACTGCATGGTCTGCGCAAGGACCACGTGCCCGTGCGGTGTCTGACACAAAGGGATCTGGGTCATTCGTGGGCATCCGGCTGATATAAAACCAAAATCATGTAAAGCTGCTGTGCAGTGTGTCAAGGGAAGAAGAATGGGGAAATGTTTCAGCAGCCGCATTGCTTGGTTTCAGGAACAACAGGACTGACAAATGAGTTTGGTTCTCTTTTTTTAAAAAACATACTATTGCCTAATAAAGAAGATTTGTTATAAACAGTTTAGGTTCGAGGGTATTACCTCCTCCCATACGCTGAACCCTCCTGCGCTTCCCGAATCCCAAAGCTTTCCGGAGGCGTTTGTTCTTAGTTTTGAAATGTCATGAGGAGAGCAAGAATAATGAAATGAGAAGCTAATGTCAGGTGATGAGCAGCTTGGAAGGCAGGCAAAGCGGTGGGGGTTTCTCTTACGCAGAGAGATGCAGCCTGGTCCTGCAAACTGTTGACTCTCTGCAGATTGCTTCCCAGTGCCCCGGACACCTGTTGACTCCAGCTGAAGCTCCAGGAACTCGCAGATTTAAAATCTATAAACATGACGTAGGTTTTCTTAAAGGGAATGCATTTAAAAACAAGATATATGGAGGCTCTCATTACCACAAGGGAAAAGGAGGCTTTTAAAGTAAGATTAATTTTCACAGACGTTCAGAAGAAGGAAAAATTCCAATCATTTAAAGGGTTATTTTATTATCTCAACAAGGAAAATGGCATTTGTAACAACCAGGCTTAATGTTTTCTGGTAGCCTGCGGATTGTGGTAACATCCTGTAATAAATTGCATCTGTAAGCTACAGTAGCTACAAGGTCTCATTATTGTAAATAAGGGATCATGTTAATATCTATAGGCTATTAAACTGGCTTACAGTGAAGTCAGATGTCTTAGGAGAGGAAATTGCTACAAAATTATCTGGTAGCACAATAGGATAGCATGTGATTGTGCAGAAAGAACTAAAGGAAATGGCAATTTTCTGCACTCAGGAGGGGTCCCGTCGCCACAGAATTGAGGCAGTTCATGTTTATTACTGTATTTATCTTCCTTTACCGTGAATTAGGGCAGTGTTGCTGTCTCCATCTTACAACTGGGGAACTAAGTTTTTGAGATGAGAAGGGCCTTGCCCAGTGTCAAAGGAGAGTCTGTGGTGCAGCGTGCTACGGTGGCTTTTATTTCTGGAGCTCACGCTGCCATTTTTCCCACTGGACCTTCTCCACATACCTGTCCTGCTTTGTGTGGCCCTGGAGACGGACACAGCATCCCAGACGGTCCTCAGGCTGGAACATTTTTCAATGGGATTGTTCAGTGCTGGCTGAATTGGGGCCCTAGAAAAAGAAAGGAGATAAAGCCTCAGGCAACAGAAATACAAGCATCTTTCCGTATGTATCCTAAATTAGACCGACATGGGTTAAATGGGAGGGAGGTTAGCTTCCATGTGGGAGGGCAGGTTTAGAGGCTGAGTATTTCGGCTGGTCTGAGCCCATCAGATTTCCAGGAACTGAGCTAGTGACTTGGACGCACTGTGCTTTTATCAGTCCCTCATGTGTTGGAGCCCTTCAAGAAGAGGTGCTAATATTGCCTTTAGCAGTTGTTCCATATGCAGCCGCCTGTGTGTGTAGCTGAGGTTTGTGTGTGCAAAAGAAGAGCAGAGGGGACGGCCGACACAAGAGGCAGGCAATAACGCTGTACCGTGTCACCGGAAAGTACAGTCTGAGCAGGACACAAATACTGTATTTATCATCATCAATAGCAATCTCCTGGAATCTGCTCCTGACCTGCCCTGGGAGCGTGTTTCCCATATTGCATCTGTTAGTCAGGCTCTGGGTTTGGTTTAAAGCGGAGCTACCTCCCAAAGGCAAATTGCAAATGGCTATTGTATTACCTGGAGCAGATGGGGGGTGAAAGTCATCCCACCGGGCTTCACGTTTCCTTCAGCAGATGTGAAATGAAGGGAGATGGATTTCTTGTTATCCACTGTGCCTCCACCTACAGCACCTCACATCCGTACCCTCACGTAAACTAAGAACCAAGCGGGCAGGTTCTTTTCTAATGGGGTTTCTTCTCTTCTCTCGGCATATTCTTGCAAGAATAAAAATTAAGCCTCGCAGAACTACGGAGAGCACCTGAAGAACAGGCGATCCTATGCAGAGAGGCTACACAGATCAATATCATCACTCTATGGATTAAAAAGCATCAGACTTGGGTTTGGTTTCTTTTCCCTAAACAGTGCAGCTAGTGGTTAGAGTTGTTTGGGGTTTTTTTTAAGTCTATTATTTGACAGGGAAAAAACTTACTAGGCAAAGAGTTTTCTAGAGACCAGAGGATCCACTCAGCATTTAACAGTCACGCAGTTAAGATCTGCATTTTGCCCCGGTAAAATGGTAGCAATGTATACCCAGAAGTGATTTATTAAAACGCTTTGAGATCCCCAGATGAAGAAGTAAATTATCATTTCAGGCAGTCTAGACATTGTACACTGAGGGTCACCACCCATGAATGTGTGTCAGTGACGAGGTCTTTGCTGGAAATTTTACCTTCATATAAATAAACATTTCAGTGGGTCTTTTTTCCCCTTTTTATCAACTTTTCATTAATGAAATTGTTTGCCAAGTGTGTCTTTGGTTAAGCACATGCATTAATATGTTTAAGTGTTTAGTAATTTTCTTCTTAAGGGCCAAGCTTACAGACACATACACGTTTAAGTCGCAGCGTCTGCTCCACAAATAGCTAATGGAATTGGTTTTCTGTATTAAATCATGAATGTAGGGGGTTTTGTACCAGGATTTTAAGCATCTTATTGATTGTCCCTTACAGCAAGCATGAAAACAATTTAAAAAACAAGCCCTAAAATCGGTAAAGGAAAAGAGAAGGGTGGCCTGAAGGGAATTCCCTGCCTTGATTGGCAGCAAATGCAGCGCCATGGGACAACCTTGTGAGCTGTGTGCTGCAGGAAGGTGCGACCACCGAGGGAGGACTCAACCTTTGCGTCTCAGGACGATGTAAAAGGATTGCTTTAACTTCTTTGGGACACTAGAGACCAAATGGAGCAGGAGCTTGTCCAGAACACGTGTCTGAGACCCGTGTGTTGGGGCAGGACTCTGGAAGCGACCTTGTCTCTGCGTGATGCTGAGTATCCTCCAGGACCGAGGAGGCTGAAGGGACCTGGAGACCTGCGGCAGGGTCAGGTCTTTCGGTCTTTATCTTAGTGGTGCAGGACAAACATAAAGGATCTTTTTGTGACCCAGGTAGGCTCACAGAGAGGGGATGGCCACGTGCCAGGGGTAAAACAGAGACAAAAGCCCCATTCTGGCGCTCCCTGAACTGAGATGCTTTTCCTTTGTCCTCAGACGTGGAGTTTTCTTGTTTCTCTGGCTGCATTCTTCCCCGCCCTCCCTGAAGAGGATAACTTACTTGAAGAGTTCAAGTCTCTGAGATGAAGGAGCCGTAGCTTGCGCAGTCAAGCCAGTGCCCCTGGGAGGCAGGGTCCCGCCTGTCCCCACCCTCGCTGCCCTTGTTCCCTGGCCAGACCAGAGTCCCCCAAACCTCCCCAGGGAGGAGAGGGTCAGCTGGAAGGCGAGAAGCGATGACATGGCAAAACCACAGCCCTCCACCCTGCCATGTCCTTCTTGGCCCCCAGCTCAGTGCCCCACTGTTCTTAGGAAGCTTGCATGGGATCAGAGGGAAGGTTCCCCTCCAAGAGGCAGGAAGGATGGCGTGGACAAGGAGGGTGACATGCACCCACTGGACTCTGCTGCTCTCAAGAGCAGGGAGGGTGGGCAGGAGTCTTCATGATGGTCTCTGGTCGGAGAGCTGCCAAGCTGCCTACATCCTGAGCCCAGCAAACTTTCGCGTCGGAGCTGGTAACCGCACCGGCCGTGCGGCAGTGTGGTGATGTGGGCGGTCGTCCACCAAAGGCCAGGATGAGATCACCCATCCCCGAGGCATGTATTCCTGACCTCACCCTTCTCTGTCATTTGTTGGCCGCTGAGGGGTTATTATTTCCACCCCTGTCCTTTTGCAGTGACATTGCAATACCAGGATTGCAGCAGGAGCCTTGTGCCTTCAAAGGGCTCAGTAACGTCAGCAGGATTTTATCTGCTAGGTTTTAGGTTTGGGCAGGATTCATCTCCTCCTCCTTGTATACATTTTCCCAGTTCTCTGGTCACGTTCACCTACTCAGTGTTAAATGAAATAAACAGTAATGTCATTAAAATAATAAACCTAAATTAGATCCAGACATCCCTCAGTAGCTCAGAACTTGCTCTGCATACTAGCATCGGCTCTGCCGGGCCCCCATCCCCAGATAGGAGGGTTAAGAAAACCTGAACACAGCCTGAGCTCTGCACAGCGACTTAAATGTCAAGTGGTAAAGGGAGGAAATTCTCTGCAGCCCACTTCCCTCTGAACTCTCCATTCCCTGCCTCCAGCTACGCAGCAGCTTCCTGGCTACGACAAGTTTCCTCATCCCACACCCCCTCTCCGCTAGAGGAATTGCTAAATACAAACTCATAGGGGTACGAGGAGCTGCCATGGGAGCGGAGCCTGAGCTGGGGATGGTCATGGCCAGCGGTTTTAATTTAGGATTGTAATAGAAAGGTTCATGAGGCATGCTGACTGTAGCACTTTACCAGCAAGAACTGCTCTGCGATTCTCACTGCTTATTTGTGTAATGCTTAGCAAAAGGGAGCTTTGGTCTCTTCTGGGCTACTGAGACATAAATATTTTCTGCCCAGCGTTACACTGCGATTCCTATTAGGGATGGTGCTTAGCAGCTGAACTGAGCCACGCACCACGTGTGGAATTTTAGTTATGTTACTGGGAGAAATGAGCCAAGATCGCGGCCGGCAGTCATCAGTGAAGATACACCAGAGATAAATATTCCCCACTGAGACGCTGGCCCTGACAGTTTTGCTGGCTGTACGGGACCGTATTTCCAATCCCAAGCATTTTGACAGCTCAGAGCGTGGCTGCAAGAGGAGCATGTCCCAGTCGCACGTGGCTCCCAATGACCTTGCTGAGGCTCGGCGTGGCAGCAGGGCTCGCCTCGTATCTCTGCTCTGCCTGGGGCTTCCTGGGGGGCTGCTTGAACCGTCATGATGCTTGCGTCGTCTTCCCTGTGAAAAAGCAGAATAATGTCTCCTGCGTTCATTGTGGGGAGGAGGTAGTGTTGCCAAGCTAAAGGGAAGCCTGGGGAGCGCTCTGAGATCATGCTGGGAAGGTTTATAGAAGTGCTTCACGTTATTCCTCCTTCCTATGCCAGGACTGACAGCACATTCTCAGCCTGTGGCTTGGGCAGGATGATGGGCAAAGACCTTCCCACCTTGTTTCTGGCTGCAGATCCCTGGATGAGGCCAACAGAGATGGCAGAAGCTAGTGTTACTGTCCACAACATATTATTTGCTGAGCCACTGTGGACCACTAGCCAGAAATTGGCCTGTAGCTTAAAGACTAGGGTGTTTTCTTAGTGAGATGCCAGCCTGATTTATGGGCGCTTGCTGTTTGCTGTCTCCACACAGGTTATTTTTAAGGCAGAAGAGCTTTTAGACATGCAAGAGGAAGACATGCAGAGTTTGATGGTATATGATTGATTTCAATGCCTCCTATTCATAATAATGTTTCATTCCCTCTCTGCAGGATGAACAGAAGTGCATAGAAACAGTGGAACTGGAGAGTTATGACAAGTGCCAGGAACTGCGTGTGCTACTAAAAAAGAAAAACCGTTTCATTTTAATCCGCTCCCCGGGTAAGAAGGTAGGATTGCCTTTCTCATCACCCTCAAGTCTGCAGACTCCAAAATGAGTTCCCAGGCAGCTGCGCCCAGAGCAGAGGAAAGGGTCTGAGATTTAGCTCTTTGGCAGCTGGGAGAAACGACCTACAGCTGTGAATGGTCTACAGTGTGTAAGGAGGAACGCTGCTGTCTTGTAGCCTTTCTTCTTGTGGTGGGGAAAGGGTCTTCCTGCCACTCAACTTTTTCCTCATCATATTTTTCCTGCCTTATCATTTTCTTTCTTCCAGTACGCCCTAAGCAGTGGAGAATGACCATTCCCTGTGGTTCCTCCATGTGCTATGGGCGAGGACGTGTCCCTGTCCCAGCTGTACGTGCTGTAGCTTTGCCTAAGTTCCAGTGAAATCAGTGATCCCGATCCATGTATTGAGACAGTTCCTGGGGCTGGAACCGTTGATCTGAGAAACTCCAGTGCAAAGTTACTTGCAGCCAAACAGTTCCTAGGAGAAAAAATTTATTTTGCAGAATTCATGAAACTCTACATCTTTAGCTTCCTGAGCAGCACCTGGTTAGATCCGGAACCCAACAACCAGGCTGGTGTTGCAAAGAAGCTATACATCCATCTGAACGCCGACTGTATGCAAGGGCACGTTTGCCTTACTTCCTACATAGGTTCATCATCACTACACATACTTTGGAAGGTCTTCTTAGTTCCTACTTACATGCTATTCGTTTCAGCATCTTTATGGGCTAGGATGCTTCTGTTGCTCTTTGACTTACTTCTAATTTCAATGTGATTTTATTGGCCTAAGAGATCTTACTAAATGTCCCCATGAAAATCTGAGAGGTTGTGAGGGACAAAACATATTCATTTCCAAAATACCAACTTGCCTGCATTCCCTAATCTCCATTTTGTTTAAATAAATGGAGATTGTTTAGTCCTTGTTGTCATTGTTGCTTATTCTTTCACTCCGGTCACTTAGTGTTTATTCATATAATAAGACCCCAGTTGAGTTCAGAGCATCATTGTGCCAAACTTCATTCAAAACAACAAAAGAAGGACTGTCCTGCCCTAAAACGCTCACATGGACCAGGGAGGGGGCAGAGAAAGAAGGTGAGTGATGTTCATTTCGCAAGTAGGCGCGGTCTGTATCGGGGAGAAAAGTGGTATTAAGCACCATGCACCAAGGTGATGGTAGCCTGGAAATTTGCACCCCGGGCTAGTGAGCTCCTGCTCAGCACCGGATCCCAGAGCAGTGAGTCTCTCCAGTCTGAGTGGAGGTTTAGCATTTGTTTTGTAACTTGATTAATCACAAAAAAATATCAATTTTAGATTGAAAGTGGCTAACCCTGGCAGGCTTGGTGTGTTTTCTAGAGGATGAGTGCACACCTACTCCCAGGGAGGCGAATAAAAGCCTGTGTGCTCAGAGATGGGCGACATAGTAGGAATTATTATTATCTGCAAGTATGTTATTTGGAGAGGTGTGTGATAGCTGCGTATGTCTCTGCACTGCTGCATGAATCAACACAGGGCGTGAGACCTGTTCCTAAACCTTTCATTTCTTGCTTAGGAAAAAGATATACCCAAACTCTGCCCCAAAAGGGTAACTTCATCCTTTTGGCATGCTGGCAAGCTTACAGCTCCCCTGGTTTTCATGCCACTGATTAAATGGAACCCTAGATAGAGGCTACTTTTTATAAGGCTTTTTTGGTGAAAGGAAGGGCTTTTATAAATGAAAAGTTCCCTGTTTGTAGCTCCCCTCCCACCCTCCTTTTGGCTGGGAATCTGGTGAGGGTGTTGACACACAACATACTTTGGCAGATGTTAGAACAGGCTTCAATTAGGAGGCCAATGTACACAACTGTCCTTCTTCTGTTTTGAAATTGCAGCTGTGGCGATATATATCAGCTAAACATTTTCCATTTGGGAGGCTTACTGCCATCCTCAGTTTAAAATCACCCTGTGAGCTGCCTTGCCAAGCCCTGCCAGATCTTGCTAGGGTTTTTTTGCCCCCTCTCCTGAGCACAATGCTGAGGAATGCAGAAGTCCAGTGAGTATGCGGGACTTACAAACAAGCTAGGAAAGGCCATTTCTGTTTCCGTGCGCAAATAAGAGTTTCCCTCTTGAATACAGGGAGCCCAGTTTAGCTGTGGGGGAATCCCAGTTTAAATCTTGGATGGGATATTCTTGAAGAGCAGAGGAGATGGATCAGTCAGTTAAAACTACTCTGCAGCTAAAATTGCACCCGAATAAATAAGTTGCCTTGCTAAACACTGGTCTTTAATGGATGTACCCCAGATTCTGATTGCTCTCTTCACAAGGATGACATTTTTGTTAAGCTGTGATGGTATGAGCATGTCACACGCCTGCAGTGGTGTGGAACTGAAACAAAGCGCTGCCCCTGGAGCTTTGATTCTTCAGCAAAGGAAGCTGGAAGCGTGCAAAAGACCTGTTCTGCTTAGAACTCGAGTGCTTCGTTCCATCCGCAGCAATTAAATGAAGACTGTTGGATGCAGAGAGCTGAGCTTGTAAGAAAGGGCAGCAGCCTTGGCCTGGAGACTTTAAAACGTACTCATGATGCAAGAAGCAGTGTAAATGATGCCTAGTGGAAACTGCCTAGAGACTACAGAGATTGGCACGAGTTTGGTATTCAGCGGGTCTGGAAGCCTTCAGCTGCAGGGAAGTCTTAAGAATGGGAAGAAAGAGGGTGGTAGTAAGGGAAAGAGTCCACGAGCAAGCACTGCAGCTCCCCACGCGTCCTTTCCTAGCACGGCCAGGCACAAACTCCGCACCTGCGGTCAGGGGTGGAAACTTCCATTGCTTATTTTTCCCTTAGTCGACTTTGGAGTTACCTGCAGCTGTCTTCACCAGGGGCCCAGCCTGGAAGCTGCAGTAGATTGCAGTGAGGCATGTTTGCCTTGTGCACGGAGGAGTCTGCTCCCGGGATCTGCCAGTTTGGCAGAGATGCTGGGATGAGGTAGCTCTTGGTTCAGCTGCAGAAAACCACAAGAATCCCCTAAGTGACAGTCGCTTGGCTTCCACTTTTCCCTCCATTATCTAACCTGACAAAGTCATGTAGAAGAAGGCAGGAGATGACCTCATGCCTGGCAGATAGACTCTGGTACACTCTTGATAGTTTAAGATGTTACTGACCCAGCTCTGCTCTGGCTTCTGCTGGAGGTGACCACCCTGTACCAAAAGTCAGCAGAAGGGAACACATTCCCACACCTAAACCAGCAGTTCACAAGCAGTTCACAGTTCCAGTTTAGCCCAATTCCACTGAACTGAAGCCAACACCAGGCTTTGCACTAAAACAGCTGAGGAGCAAGCACAGGTTTCCGTCGCCCACCACTGCTGCAGATCAGCAGCATCTAGCAGAACTGCTCAGCAAAGAGCTAGCGTTGATAAATGTCTTAAACTGCAGCTATACAGTTCTCCAGAGCTTGTCTGTTAAATCACTCAGTGCAGGTACAACAGACTGACCCTGAGAACGCATCGCTGTCATGGAAAGCAGGGTCAGCATAGCTATGAGACTGTCACTACTTGAAGAGACTAACGTCTCCGAGAAGACATGGAGCAACTGGGGAGACACTACTTGCTGCCATCGTGGACAGTGACCCGTGTGTGAGCCTCTTGTTGTGTGACATCTAGCCAGTAATTCAGCAGGAGCTGACTGGCTGTGCTGTGCTCTGAGTTAACTGACAGTAAATTGCGTAGTCTGTATTCATGGCTCACAATGGTCACTATCACATTAGGTTTAGCCATGACAGCTTTTCCTGGCACACCAGCCTGTTGTTTATGGCATGACTCAGTCTCAGCTGGCTTAGCAAGAAGGACAGCAAATGTGTGCCTACTGCCCTCTTATATTGGTGTCACTGACTCTCTACCTTAAATTACTGCTGGAGAACAGAACCTGCTTAACGTTTTGTGGGGAGTATCCATGTTCAGGTGCATCCTCTGATATCTGTGTAAACTCAAATGAGTAAAAATACAGACAAGATAAATTCATTTGTTCCTTGTTTGTAGAGGACCTGGGGGTCTCAGACTAGTGTACAGAGCCCCAGTGGCAGGCAGGACTGAGACCAACTCCTCCAGTTCCTTCCTGCCTCTTCTCCGCAGCCGGCTGCTCTATAAAGAACTTCCACCCTGCTCTGGGTTAGCCTCCTCTCCCCAGTGCTGTGGCTGAGGACACGAGCCACAGATGGATGCAGACAGACGAGGGACTGCAAGGCAACAAAGAGACTGTGGCTGGCAGCATCCAGAGCATCAGCCTGAGAGCCCCAGCAGCAAGATGCTTCCTTGGTGTCTGTGGATATTGGTCTAAAAAGGAGAAAAAAGTTTTCAAACAAGGATAACCGGGTGTACTGGGAGGAACCTGCTGCGAGCCGTGAGGCTGCCCCTCTGTGTCACAGCCCCAGGGACCAGTGCAAGCAGGGAGCAGGGCTGCAGCGGCAAGAGCCTGGCATTGCCTGTGCTGCCCCGTTGCAGGGAGCAGGGTCCCACGCAGAGTGCTGCTTGTTGTCCCTCGCCCAGCACATCGGGAAACTGGAGGGCTCTTTCTGCTGATGCCTCGGGAGCATCTTTCCACAAGTCCCTTTCCCCCACCATCTGTTGGGTCTGTGTTTGGTGGCTGCGGCAGTCGTTACACTGTGTGGCAGAGGGTTGCGTGCTGGAGGGACATCTCGTCTTCTCATTAATGATGAACCATCCCCTCTAGCCTTCACTCTGCCCTGCCACAGGGTTGCTGACACCAGCACTTAGTCACAGTCTCAGCTCGTGGAGGCTGGAGGCTTTTGTCAAGAATGAGGCACAGAAAGTGGCATTATAAGAGGAAGGTTTAAGTGAGGCAAGAATCCTTCCCTTGAACAACATGTACGGAGATTTCTAAACCCTGGTGCAGGCTGCCAGGTCTTTGCCAGGCAGTGCAGCAGCTCAGCCGCTCACAAGTAGAGCTTTCTCATAAGCTTTTATAATCACAAAGCGTTGGGGCAAAATCGTTTCCAAACAAAAAAAGTTTTTAAGCACACACAAAACCAGGCCTGCCTGGACTAAAACAAAATCTGGCTGGCGCTCTGTTTTGGAGCCTTGCCCCCCCTTAGGTTCCCTGGTTAGCGTGGCCCTTCTGCACCCCAGACAAAGGGCTCTTTTTGCAGTGAGCTGTGGTTCAGGCCCTAACCTCTCCTCTGAGCTCTCAGGAAGACATGTGGCCCCGTCACCTTATGTGCAAACTAATTGAATAAATAATCTTTCCCCACATTGCTTCTTAACTCCCTGCTTGCCATGCTGGTTGTGAGGCACTTTGTTGCTGTGATGTGCGGATGTAAAAACCATGGCATTGAAGCAAGGAATAAATGCAGCAGCGAAGGGCAGTCGGTTTCCAGCTAAACAGCAGGAGTGGGTGTAAGGAGATCAGGCTTTAGTTCTGCAGCGTTTCTGACGGTACCTTCAGAAGTTGCTGAGACCCAAAACAGTTGCTGCTTTGTTGTGCCATAAACAAAACAGAGAGCTGCTAAGAGTATTCGACTGTCAGTCACCGTTAGCTTTATCACCCTCATTTTATATAGTCCCTGTTTTACATAGACACGGCTGTGATTTCAGAATGTGGGGCCTCATTTACAAAAAGGCGGGGACTACAACTGCTCTTGAAGTCAATGGGAAGGTGTGGAATACCTATAGGATGTTAAATACCTGAAAAAACTATTCCAAACGAGACCCCACTAGTATGTGTTTTGGATGAGCCTCTCTGTATCTCACCTCCCTACCTGTAAGAGGTGGATCATTTCAGTTGCTCTGAAAAGTAATTTGTGAAGCCCCCAGATATTGTAGTGATAAGCAGCAAAGAAAAGATTGTCGGGGGAATCAGTAATTCTGTTTTCAGGGCAGGGCTTGAGCAGAGTGCAATCAGTAAGACACATTGACCCAGGAGGATAAAACACAGGATGGGGCAGGTCAGTAAAAAGTGCCACCCCTGTCATTAGGGATGGTGCTAGGAGGAACATGCACAGCAGGCTGAGGTAGGACTGCCCCGGCAACGTTGGGATTGTCTCATTTTTAAGTGCTTGATTTTGCAACTTTGATCGTGTTCTTTAGCGCAAGAGCACTGTGCCTGTGCAGTGTGGATTAGGGCACCGCATGGAGCTGTTTGGATCCAAGCCGGTTTGCTGTAGAACCACCTGTAATGTGAAGATGATTATTTTTCTCACCTGAAGTGTACTTTGGGGCAAAGCTACATAATACTGGTGAGGCGCTCAGAGAGCACAGCAGTGAAATAAATAACACCCTACCTGTTGTTCCTGATGTGGTCAATAAGAGATTCAAAACACTGAGCACAGCCACGGGACTGCCCTGGAGGAAGGGGAGAGCTGGCTGAAGGGAGGACAGGCCATACAATCACCCATCACTCCCTCCTTATTTGTGTCCCATGCTTCTTGCCAGCTCCCTCTTGTATGGCCGACTCTTCCGTTCTTCCTAGGACAGCTGTTCAAACCCCAGAAAATGTACGTCTGTAGTGTTCTCTGCTGTATTTCTTCATTTGCAAACAGAAAAATATATGGTTAATTTTTTCACTTACATTGCCCTTATGCCTCATCACGTCCGTGCTCAGCTGAATCGGGGTTAGCGCAGCCAAGGTTAGAGCTCCGGATTCCCATATCAGTTCTGTTCTGCAGAGCTGCAGGAACAGGGAAGCAGGCAGAGCCCACTGCACGCAGCCTTCCTGTTGCTCCCGGCTTGCAGCCTGGGGGGAATTTGGAGATAAAGTACTTTATTGCATCTGAACCAACACAAAATGACTTGGACTTTCAGTATGACTCTGTAGACAGTGTGACCATTTGCTGTACAACTCGCTGCTGCTCTAAGAGCTATTTTGAGCGTTTTGCAGAAGGAAGAAACTCTTACTTTCTTACCACTTTAGTTACTAGTTGCAAAAATAAAACTACAGCAACAAGCTGTTCAGCATAAAAAAATCCTGTTCATGGGAGCTACGAAGTGAAGTACTTGCCAAAGCGCAAAGGAATCTGTAGTTTAAACACAGGCTGGAACTGGATGTTATATAGAAACTGAAATGATACACAGAGAGCAGAAAGCTACCTCTCTGTTCCTGACAAGAAATGCTTAGGCAAAATTGTCTCTCTGCTCTTGCAGGTTCATGATATCAAATTTCAAGCTCCAACTTTGGAAGAAAAGGAATCGTGGATAAAAGCTCTTAATGAAGGGATCAATAGAGGCAAAAACAAAATATTTGATGAGGTAAGAGGAACAGTTTTCAAACTCCTGTATTTCTGTGTCAGTTCTCATCCACTGCTTTTTCAGCTAAAAGCAGAACTTGCCGGAGCCCCCGTGCTCCCTGTCCTTCCTGCATCCCAGCCACAGTCGAAGGAAAGAGGAAGCCTGTTTACAGCTGGTATGCAAGGCAGACCAGGTTGCATCCCCGCAGGCTGCGAGCTTTTAGCCCTTTCAGTTCCCAGCCCAAGAAGGTAGAATATATAGAGAGCCCTTTGCACCATCCTACGTCTTGCTGCTTTGCCCTCCCTCCTGGCCAGGGTTAGATGCAGGGAGGCAGGGGCAGCTGGTTGAGTAGACGGTGTGCTGGAGGAATGGTCTGTGATGCTAAGAGCTAATATCTCATCAGGAGGCCCATGGAACACAAGAGCTCACCAAAGTCAGTGGGAGATGGTCTGGTGGCTTCAGTGGGTTTGGGATCAGCGAATGCAGGGGTGTTCCCCTCTCCCGCTGGAAGTGGCTGGTGCAGAGAAGCAGCTGCAGTGCTGAGTTGCGTAAAGCTGGGGCTGCAGCCTGGAGAGACCTGTCTTCCTCACGCTGCCATGATCCTCAGCACCAAGCAGCCTGGAAATGGAGGTATTTGGTTAGGACATAGCCCAGTCTTCAAGACTGGAAAAATCTGAAGTGACTCAGTCCCCAGCTATTCTGCCTGCAGTCTGGAGAGAAGTCTGGTGGAAAGTTACTCCATGGCCCTGGCCAAACCTGCCTGCCTCTCAGCTGGCCCCAGCACACCTGCACTCCCAGATTCTCCAAGGATGAAAATTGCACGTCCTAGAGCCTGACGAACCTTGCCCAGCTCCCTGTAAGCTTATAATCAGCCCTGAACTAAACCAAAGGAGCGGTATCTATTCTGCAGTTGTTTCAGTAACTGAAAGGAAGTCCACAAACCACCATCACGGGAATGACACAAGAAGAAATGGGCAGGGTAACGAGGGGACGAAGCAATCGGCAAGATCTGTTTAGCAAAGGAAACCAAAGCAATGAGTAAAAGTTTTGAGAGAAAGGCTAAGCGCTGCTGATATGGTGCTAGAGATGCGAACTCTTGAGAGCTTGGGCTTTGCTTTTATTCAGCAGAGGGCAAAAGCAGGAGGAGAGGTTGGAATGTGCTCCTTTTTTGCCAAGGCAAATGGCACTCAGTGTCAGGGTTTGGCTGGTAGTGGGGTGTAGTGGTTCCTCGGGCCCTTGGACCAAGTGGGAAGCAGCACGTGGAATTAAAGGGACTAGATGGGACCAGCAGCAACCTGAGAAGATAAAACCCAGCAGAAGAGAGCTTAGCAGCCAGGTCTGCTTTCATGTTTCAGCGGGTGGGAGATGTGATGTCCGGTAATGCAATGCTGCTCAGCTCAGTCCAGCTGCCTGGAGGGGCACGGCATGTGGCTCTCGGGGGGGCAGTGAACTCTGCACCCCGCCTCGGCCGCACAGCAGGGTGGGATCTCAGGTCACCTCCCAGCCCCGTGGCCTGGGGTTATCCTCCTTACAAGGACCCTGGTTCTCAGAGGGAGCCAGCCTCTAATTCCCATTCATTCCAGTAAGGATCAGACCTCAGATTTAAAGTGTTTCCGCCCAGGCCAGGCACAAGCTAACGGGTCAAGCCCTCAGTTGGCTTGGATTAGCTGTTCTCTGCTGAAAGAGCTGTAAAACCACTCTGCCATATCAGCTAGGGATTGGGACCCATTTTTTCCTTTTAAATCCCTATTTCACCCTTGCCAGCTTTCATACTCTACAAACTCGTGGTACAAAGGCCAGCAAACCAAGGACACGCTGACATTTCACCATCCTTGGTCTGCGTGGAGCACACTCCAGCCCTCAGCCATCGCAGTGTGGGTGGGTGGGCAGTCACAGGGCTAGCACAGAGAAATACCTGCCAGACGGCTGGGACCTCCTTCCCCACGTGCGGGAGGCAGTGGATTTCTCATCTGATTCCAGGAAATAAATTTGTTAATTCAGCTAGAGTTGCAATTAATCCAGGTCACTGCTCACACCTTCTCTTCAGCATCCTGCAGTCATTAGAGCTGTAGAAGGGAAGGGCTGTAACGAAGCACTGCTGATACAGTTCACAGTCAGGTCACAGTTATTAATCAGCTTTCACCTCTAAGATGGCAACAGCAATTTCAGTGCTGTGCTCTGCCACACGCAGGAGTCGGTCCAAGCCCGGGCTGCAGCGAGGACAACAAAGCTGCCTTGTGTCCTTCCTTCCCTGCACTTTAGGTAGAGGGGAGGTTAGCCATCGCAAACTCTGAAGGTTGAATGCTTTGCTTTGGAGTGTCTTTTAGATAAACACGGCTCAGTATAGGACAGATACCTTAAATATCCATTACGTACAGGCAGGCATTTGCGTGCAGGCTGTAACCAAGGTCTGAAGCAAAGACTGTAGTGGTGAAATATTCAATATCCTCCTGGATCCAAATGCTCCATCTCTTCATGTGTGACAGCGAGAACTTTATAGACATTTCTTGAGAAATTAATGACCCTCATCCTTTTTTCTTTCCCTCCTCTTTTCCCTTTTAAAGGTGAAAGTAGATGAGAGCCTTTCCTTGGACCACGTAACTCGGGACAGAGTGAAAATGACCCACGGACGCAGGCCACCCACGAGAAGTCACCTAAAGGAGGTAAGTGAACACCTCTGGGATGAGCCATCTCCCCAACTGGGATCACCAAGAGCTGCTCCTTCCACTTAGGTACAAAACCCCAGGGAAAACCCCAAGTACAAAAAGCCCAGAGAAAGCTGACAAGGGAAGCAGCTTCCTCCGGGAAAGACTGTGCCAGCACCTCTCTAACGAAGCTCCATGTTCCCATAGATCTGTAGTTGCTGCAACATGTTACAATATATTTAGTTGTCCATAACTCACGAGCTGCTTCACTGTCTGGTGAGAGCCATTATACTTTCACTTTAATCAGAAGAGACCGAAGCTCCTATATTTATTTTCTAAGAAGTGATGATTTTGTAGCCACAGTGGTCTAAAGGTAGAAGAACTGCATGGTCGGTGGGGAGAAGATGTTTTTTTTTTATTAAGCTAACTGGAAAAAGCAAACAAGCTTTCAAGCTTACAAGCCCTTCCTTAGGTCTTAAACAGAATACATTATTCTCGCAGGCAGTTTTATGGACTAGCCTGTCTACTCTTAACTGATTTTCTGGATCTGTTGCTTAAAAAAAAAAAAAGAAAGAAAAACCATCACAGAATAAACCTGCAGTTCATTTCCATGGGAGAGGTTCTTACTAATGTTTGATTCCTGTGATTTATGAGAAAGTTTCTACAGACAGATTGATATTTTTGCAGAGCATTAATCTCAACCAAGGAAGGTTTTTAAATCAAACCTTCTTTCTTCAAACTTCCAAGACTCTGACTTATGTGTCTGCACAGCACTCAGATGACCCTCGTGCAGAAAATTAGATGCCCCAAGACTTTTTGCTTTGCACAGAAACGGAGGAAGAGTGTCTCCTCTAGAGAAATGCATGGGAATGAATCATAGATTCCCATCCACTCCTCCAGAAAACCACAGACAAAAACATGACAAAAATCACAGCAGCAATGAAGTGTGGATTCTCTGTTGCCTAATATGGGTTTGGTAAGGTAGGAAGACCTTCCCTAGGCACTAAAGAGATCACTCTCCCTTACTCAGCTCACTATTTTCATGAGATACCGCCAACATTAATACCTGTAAGGCCTCTCACCTTCAGCAAAATTCAGGGGAAACTAGCTTACAAATTCAGAAGCAGGAATAAGGGGAAAGGGAGGGGATAGAGCCTGCAGAAAGATGTGTATCATGCTGCTGGCTGCAGTATTGTGAAGGAAATGGGATGAACGATGATTTTCAGTGTCAAAGCAGGCCAGGTGAGGACAGGTCAGGGCCAAGCTGCCAGGAGGCAGCTTGCCTCTGTCTCTCTGATGGGCTGGAAAGGCAAAGAGAGGCTTTAACTAAATTCCCTGCACTGCAGGAGTCTGGCCCCGGCTGCAGCTACGCCTTCGTGTGGTTTTGGGTTCCCTCACACAGGAACTGTCACTGCATTTCTCCCTCTGGGGCACTGAGCTTACACGCTGCAATGTCTTTACTAAGTCCGTCCTTTTTAGGAAAACCCCCGTACTACAGTAATTTGCACACAGCCTGTGGTTTGAAGGAGGTTTAACCAGCTGAGGCTTGGCCCAGTAAGAGAGGGATGACATCAGGTTGGAGGAAGCAAGCAGAAGGCGATGGTATTACAACAGTATCCCTGGCCAAGTGATCTAAAGATCAACTTGTTTTATAAGTTCAAGTACAAATATGATAGTCCCAAAAGCAAAAAGCAGGTGTGCTTTGGGTAGGCACGTTGTAAATGAAGGGGATAGGGGGATCCAGCTACCACAGGATAAAGAATTAAAATATGGCAGAGCTGACCACTTAGCACTGAGAGGAAAACCAAGAAATAAAGTTATTGTGGAACAGGCTTTGAGATGTTCTTCTCAAAGGAAGTAGTAAAATAAGTTCTGTGGTTTTGTCCTAATTCTTGACTGCGTATGGTTATTGGCTTTGATATTCTCGTGCAAGTTGCTGCACTACGAGGCAGAAAATAACTCGGCAGCAAAACGTTCATGACATTCACAGAACGTGTTGGTCTGCGGAAAAAGCGGGGCTATGCAGGGGGATTAAAGTGCTTCACTCGATGCATTCAAGATTTGCTGCAATGTACGTGACTTGACCCAACTTTCTTCTTTGTTGGGTGAAATGTTTGGGACTCGTGATTATTGTAGCTCATTAAATTTTAGCATAGCAGATCACATTGAGTTTTACTTATCAGATTAACACTGGTAGAGCTGGCTACCGCTGTTAGAGGGTAGCGCAGGGCGGTGCTGTATGGAAGAAGCACAAGCTCCATAGATTGCTCGTGAGCTATAGAAAAAGCTGCTCTTAAAAGCACCATTTTTGTTATCAGTCAGATTCTTCTTGCAGTTTCGACAGAGGTAAGTATAAATAGGGTGGATGTGTGAAGCAGCAACCCCTCGCTTGCCGTGCTGGTTGTGAGGGTCTTGCACTTTAACTTGAAGTTAAAGGATGGACCACAGGGTTGATGATGGGATAGATATTGAAAAAGTTCTCTCTTGTATTTCAGGCTGCCAAGTCTACATCAGATGGTATCCTGCGACTAGATCTGGATATAGTAGACAACGGACCACCAAACTTCGATTCCACTATCAGTGAAAGTGACAATGTGCCACCTCAGAAAGAAACTCCAAAGCCACCTATGCCACCTACAAAACCCACTGGCACAAAAGAAAAACAAGATGCAGAGAACAATGTTCCTGACCAGGAAGATAAAAAACCTCTGTCTCCTCCATTACCTCCAGATAAGAAGCTTAAGGAAGGCATTGCATCAAAGGACAATGTAAATGCCAAGGAAGAGGACTCTGTAAGCTTAGAGGAGAAAGTGGAAGGATTCCAAGCACCAAGTGAGGAGAAAAGAGAGAACCTCATTGAGGTCAGCAACAGGGGCATAGCAAAAGCGCCAATTCCTCTTCCTAAGAGCGTGCCAGACAAGCTAAAAGTCACTTGGGACCAACCAGTCCCTGAGCCTAAAAACACAGAAGACTTGAAATCATCAGGAGATAGTAGCAAAGACAACCTTGCTGAGATTGCTGCTGCAGATGTTATAAAGCCTCCTGTTCCTCCTAAGGTTCTGTCAGAAAAAATGCTAGCCACAGTGAACTCCAGCCATGGTGACCTGGAAGCCGGGAGCTGGGAAGAGCTGGAGCCTGGCAGCTCCAAGCCCCCAGTGAACGGGATCGCAGCCAGCGAGGTAGCAGAGTCCACATCCCCAACAGTTGAAACTGAAGAAGGAAATGGGAGAACCTCTGCCGAAAAGGAACAGCAAACTTCAGCAGAAGAGACAGAGACTTCCTTAGCTACAGAAACAGGCCATGAGAGTGTCAAAGCAGCTATTGAGAAGAAAGAGTGTGTAGAAAGCACTTCAGGTCTCAAACTTCGCAGTTCTTCTCTGGGAGACCTGCTGTCTGATTCCAAAAATACACAGAGAGCACTTCCAGGCCAATGTTTCCCCAAGGATTCCCATCAATGCATAGCTAAAATGGAGGAGAAAGTTGCTAATGAAAGGGAAAAGGCAGAAAAACTTCTGCAGAAGGTTTTACGTGAAGGGTTGGAACAGGCCCAGGAGGGGAATGGACCCCCAGTGATGGCAGAGACATTGCTCAATGAGGCAGTAGAACAACTTCGGCAAGCTACACAAGTTTTGCAAGAAATTAAAGGTCTTGGAGAACTGAAAAAAGAAGCAACACAGAAACAGAAAGAAAAGCAAAAGGATCTAGTGACTCTTTATAGGAGAAGTGCTCCCTGACATACTCTTCAAAGAGACTTCTTTCTCAAAAACAAAGCTAAACATTTGCCATTTATGATTTGTGCCATTGCTAGGCCAGTGTTTAAAAGGTGGTGTTTTTCTGTGCACGCACCATGTTTATGGGACAGACTTGAGCTTTCAGTTATGGCATCTTTCTCTTTCTTCATGCTGTACATACCAGTCCGGTTCTAATCCTCTTAGCACAGCAGAAGGTTACAGGACATTGAAAGGTTTCAAAAATGTGAATGCTCTTTAAGGACTCTGTCCAAAGTCCTTTCAATGGATCAGGCCTTAAAAATTACTGGTAATCAAAGCAAGCCAGATTTTTGAAAGGAGCAGAATGGCTATTCTAGCAAAAGCCCCTGTCTATCTGTATTTACAGACAAGCAGATACCAGATTGCACTGGCACCTATCTTAGTTTTTCCAGTTAAATCATTTAAGGATAAATGTAGTCAGAGTTCAGTTGCTGGAAAGGTTTCCCAGACCACCTGACCCAGTGACATCTAGGAATGTAAAGATAAATGGTTTAATCTTCTCCAAAGATACTCAGAAAACCACATCCACAGTTAAAAAGTGACCTCACACAGAGGCGAACAAAACTGGCCAACTCCTGACTACAAGTAGTGTCCTCAGATCTGGAGCAGCTGTAGGAAGGCATTCTTCTGAGTCTCGCTGTGCAGAGCTTTAGGTGTGCTAAGCACTGCATAAGTGAATGCAAATCTCAGTGCATCACTGCCAGGCAAGTATTAATTGTTCCAGTTTCGTTAATAGGGAAATTGAGGCAAAGAGCAGGTTACGCTTGGCCTTTGAAGGAGTGTCTTCCAGCAGCACAACACATTTATTATTGAGGACCATACCTATCTAGTAACTCTGAATCCCCTCATCATCGTTGGGAACAATTAGCCAGGCATTTGGAGAAGTTATGTCCAGGAGATCCCCAGGAGCTTCCTAGGAGAGCTGTCATTAAGAAGCTTTAGGGATGTGTGTTCCCTTAGCTGTAGGCTTGCTCTCTGTGTTGTCTTGGGATGTTAACTGACAGGAGCAGGCACCTCAGGCAGCGGCTCTGGATGAGATCCCTCTTCCTATTTAACACGTCTCTACCTGCTGTGTGCTGGCTAGCCTGACAGCCATGGTTTGGCACAGACACCTGTAATTGGAGTACATGGAGGGAAAGGTATTTTGCACGCACAACTTTGGGGCTGGTCCCAGTGGCTTAAGTATATTAAAATAAAAATGCATCGCTACAGAAGGGTCTGAGGAAGGCATCGCAGAAGGCTCCGGCACAATTCTCACAGCTTCCCTGCCCACCTGCTGAAAGCAACCACAGTTCCTGTGGTCTTTAGTGATTACAGCTGTGATAAAATTATGTCTTTGCACCACTGCTTATAGCCCTGTACCTGAGCTGGGTCCCCTCCCCTATTCTCTATAGTTGCTCTGAGGAGAATCGTATGACAGCCCAAAGGGCTTCTCCTTTGCTTGAGCCAGACTCTGGAAGCACAGAAAAGGGCAATCTTCCCAGTCTGGTTTTAAGGAGTGACACGCTACCTAAGCTTTTTTCTCTCGTTTGCCAGCACTGCCCTCTTAGCGCATCCATTTCTTTTTCATCTATTCTTTCTTTCATAATTTCCCAGGTTCCACAAGGCTGCAATGGCCTGCAAACACCCCCCATAGCAGCAGCCCAGTAAAGCTTCATCCGAGCTGCTTCTTAGGCTAGGCAGCAGGCACTTCAGGTCTGAGCACAGAAATGTTAGCTTTGGGCTTCCAAATACCCTGTTTTTCACCACCCAGAGCCACCAAGACAGGTAGTGACTAGAACTGATGCTTCTTCCTCTTTTGATTAAAGCAGCCTTGGTTTCAGTGGTCTGTCCCCCTCTCAAGACAGCCATAGACATCGGATGGGAATTCACTTATTCTCTCATGTGGAAAGTTCTACGCAGTCAAACACTCAGGCCTCAGGTGCCAAAAAGCTTTGCTTTGAGACAAAAAGATTCCTACGTCCTAAGCCCACTCCCAGGCACATAGCCTGGAGCTAACTCTGGATCTGTGTCATTTGCTGCTGTAGATTCAATGTGAACCATGGGTCTTATTCGCCTTTCCAGACGTACTTAGGACAAGGGCTATTAACACAGACAGTATTCAGTGCCTATCCGCTATCTAAATGTATTTTTCTGCATGTGCACTTTTGTTTACCGAACACTGTGTGGTATGAATGTGAGCTGTCAGAACCTGGCGTGCACTGGAAGTCGAGCAACATCAGCTTCAGCAAGCAGGCAGGCTTTTGCAAGGTGCAGTTCCGTAACACGAGATAAATGAGATGGGGAAAAAAGCAGTTCACACTAACAGGAAGACACACAAACCAGGGCAAACTCTGGGTACAGGTTCATATCCCAAAGCAGAAGCCAGTCCTAAACTCCAGGATGGGTAAATCAAAGCCTGGAACTGAAAACCCAGGCGAATGGAAGCAGCTTATGGGATAGCTCAGTCCCCTAATTTATACACAAATGCTTTTGCTCTCGCAGGTGTTTTCTTGTGGCAGTGTGTTCTGTGGATACCCGCTGGGCAAAGCACTGATGAAAATACCCAGACATCCCTATCTGTTACAGCCAAACCTGCAGGATGTGCTTATATTTACTGTATATTTTTATATTATACTGAATATTCTAGTGAATAAATGTCTGACATCTTACTGAATACCCATCAGTAGGAATCTTAACAGATAAAAACCCCTATATCTGTTAGGAAATGGGCAAGTTAAATCATTTTACAAGCTACAGCTTGTATTTGCTGTACTAACAGAACTTACTAGATTTGTATTATGTCTTGTAAATAGGTATAACTTAAGTGGAATCTCCGTAGCACCCAGTAACTCTACTGCTGAAAACGCTATGTTAGAGACTCTCTGGTTTTAACTACTTTTTTCTAATAGGGTTAGCAGTTCATCCTAAAATGTCTAAGTTGGCCGTCAGCCTGAATCACCTGGACTTTGCAGGAAACAACGCATCATGTTCCTTCTGCAGTTTTCCCACTTGTTCTTCTCATTCTGGTCATGAGCCAGGCCCTGCCTAGGGCTGCAAACTGCCTTCTGGGGTGTTTTTACATGCTCCTCTGAAAATGGCAGTGCTGGTCAGAGTCAGAGACAGGATCCTGGTCTGCTCTGACCTCGTACAGCAACTCACATCTTCAGTGTACATCCTGCCACCATGCACTTTTTTAAAAATCTCCCTTTAAACTTACTTACATCTAATTTCTGGCTGCACTAAGGCTGGTTTTTTGTGCCTGAAAACCCTCTGGGCATGGAGCGCTGGGGTGTGACTCTGTGTTTTGGGCTGTGCCATCAGTTTACATGTCTGTGACAGGAAGGAAGTGAGTTTGCAAGCAAGCAAATGTGGGTGACTATCTGAAAAGCAGCTGCTGCAGCCTGTGGAGAGGCAGCACTTTGTCTCCTGCTTGTAAAGAGCTTTGAGATTTGGCAATAAAACCCCCTTTTAAATATCGGCTGTTTAAGAGCCATTTGTCCTAAACAGGAGCAAAGAAGACCCACCAGGAGCGGCACATGGAGGCTCTGCTCTGGAGGACGGCACGTTGCACAGGCTGTGGTGAGGCTGGGGTGAGCTAGATGCTGTGCTAACCACAAGCCCGGAGGAAGGAGAAGCACTGGGGGCTGCGTCTGGCACAGAGCTGGAGCTGCTGCTGCACACAGTGCAGTTCCTGAGTCATCCCTGCCTGCCAGCTTGGCTGCCCTGGCCAGAAAGCACAGCCGAGGCCAGGATCTGCTCCTGCTCCTTCTGGAAAGCAGTGGGAAGCATCCTCATTGCTGGAGACCTCACTATGTGCAGTCTCCAGCAGTGCTGTCTGGGCTGCCCTTAACATCTTCACGTGGCCTCTCTGGTGTCTACAAAATGTTAAGGTCACTCAGAAGTCGTCCTCTTGATGGTGAGCAACACCACAGCCTCATTTCTCCACCCAGATGCCATTAAGTTCCAGGAAGAGAAGAAGCTGGTATCATCGTGACTGCTTCCTTTCTGCTAAAATGGGTAGAAACTGGTCAGTAGGTTCAAAAGTTATAAGGAAGCAGGGAAAAGAGTGCAAATATAATGCCATCCTATTGCACAAGTTTGGCTTCATTTGGGTAAAAATAATGTGCTTAGAAAACCCTCTAACCCCTTGCTGGGAAGGGGGCTGTTCCTCAAAGGAATCTCCAAGACACAGGGTTGATTTCTACAGATACACTGCAGAGAAAGGCACTGTCTTCCTCTCGCACTAAGAAAACAAACAACATATCACATTTTGGCCTTAAATTAATGTTGGTAAGGAAGGGAAGTGTCTAGCACTATGTGAAACATGATTTTAAAAAATGCAAATGAAAACATACATAGTATTGTCATATGAAACATTTGCCTGACTACTTTTAATTCAATGGATAGTCATGGGTTACTGGTTCGAAGAGACTGTGCTATTGTGTGACCTGAAATAGAAAATGCTGGTCCTAGCTTCCATCCAGTGATACCACAGAACTCAGTAATTTGCAACCAAAAAAGAGCAGAAAGAGCTCTTCCAGTCCCAGGGTGCCAAAAGATTTACTACAGCATTGGCTAATCTACTCTGATGACTAATTATTCTTGCTATTAAAAAATGTGTGTTTTATCTTAAAGATGAGTCATCAACAGTGAAGCTCTCCAAGATTTCCCCTTTCCAGCTTAAGAGTCAGAAAATTTTCAGGCACAGAAGATATCCACTGTGTTTAGAGAATGGAGATCCCTGTTTTGCTATGCTACTCAAGTTCACATACTTCAGAGAGCTAGTGCTTAATTTATTCCAGGAAACTTAGTCACCATGTTCTTCTAGCACCTTACCTCACGGCTAAGCAACCCACAATATTGCTGTGACAACCGCCGACGTGATGTTACAAAGCATTAACAATTTCATTCTCAGCAGCGATCCTGCTGTCTAAGGTCAATGTGAGGTACTTTAAGCCATCTATTTTCCATACCCTCCTGGGTATCAGAGACCCAGTCCCACCAGCTTCCCTTCAGAGAGCAGCTGGAGGCTTAGCCCTCGCATCTCAAGGGCTAAGAATGCTGTGTTCAGTTTTGGGCCCCTCACTCCAAGAAGGACACTGAGGTGCTGGAGCGTGTCCAGAGAAGGGCGACGGAGCTGGTGAGGGGTCTGGAGCACAAGTCTGATGAGGAGCGGCTGAGGGAGCTGGGGGTGTTTAGTCTGGAGAAGAGGAGGCTGAGGGGAGACCTCATCGCTCTCTACAACTGCCTGAAAGGGGGTTGTGGTGAGGGGGGTGTTGGTCTCTTCTCCCACGTGACAAGTGATAGGACAAGAGGAAATGGCCTCAAGTTGCGCCAGGGGAGGTTTAGATTGGGTATTAGGAAAAACATCACTGGTTGTCAGACACTGGAACAGGCTGCCCAGGGAGGCGGCCGAGTCACCATCCCTGGAGGTATTTAATAGACGTGTGGATGAGGCCCTCAGGGACATGGTTTAGTGGTGGACTTAGCAGTGTCAGGTTCACGGTTGGACTTGATGATCTTAAAGGTCTTTTCCAACCTAAACGCTTCTATGATTGTATGATCTCTGGCTGTGCAGCACTAGTCCCCTCTGCCTGAGCAAGCCCAGCTTGGAAGTTCAGAGGTTAAAAAACATATCAGGAAACGGTGAAGGAATCCTACCTTAGTGCATCTTTACTAAAGATGATAAGTAAAGCACATGTATTCACACCCATAGAAAAAAGAGAAAACTTATGTGGAATACTGCAAAATTGTATTTGTAAGAAGCTATTACAGGAGGGATGGCTGTCAACAGCTTATCACATCAACTGGGTAAAGGGAAAAACCCCAAAGTTGGGTTAATTTGCAGCAAAAAAAGATTGAAGACTTCTATTTGGAAAAGTCTTCCAGGTCCAGTGTGGATGTATTCTAGAATGGGATTCACAGGGGGACCTCCATCACTGGGATTTCTTAAGAGCAGATATGCAGGGAAGGTGGGTATATCTCACCCTCTTCCTCACGGAAAGGTGGAACAGTTGCCTGAGGTCCTTCCCAGCCATATGGTTTCCGCAGGACACTGGCAGAAGCCTCAGCAACCAGACTCAGTGGCTAATAAACCCCACAGGCTATTCAGATCTTTAGCCCTGTTTTCCCTCTCACTGGGGAGCTGTTGGATGATAAATGTGGTGCCCTGGAAATCCCCTGCAGACCCTGCTCACACCTCCTCAGCCTGGCCTGCTCTCCCCAGCTTTCTTCTCTTCTCTTCTGCTCCAGACTTCAGTTCTTGTCTCTCCCCACTTTCCCATCTCATACCCCTTCTCTGCCAGAACAACTGATTCCTAGAAAGCTCTGCACTGTGTTGATAGAAGCTGTCCATAAGTTTTAGTTGTGCTGCTGCCAAGAAAACCTCCTAAACTCCTCACCCCCATTGGATTAACGAGCCGCCTCCTACATCCCCATGGGGGGTAAGTTTACGCTTTGGAATGTAGGCATTTTTCAAGGTCAGGAAATTAATTTTAAAATTATTTGCTCAAAATAAATGAATGAATGGAATTAAAATGCTGGGAACCCAAGCTAAAACTACTTCAATTTTTTTGACTAACAACACTATTGGCAATTTTTTTATAGCATCTTCCAATATGAAGACCTCAAATGTTTTGTGGCCATGAATGAATTCCGCCTCGTAGTGCAGCCAGGAGAGACAGTGGAGCTTCGCACCCTGCAGAATGAAAGCAAAGGCACAGAGCATTGAAGAGCTGAGCTCCAAACCCATTCTCCTGCAGCAGAGGATAGTTTTATTTTTAATTGGTGCAGTAGTGATGCAGCAAACATTAGATGACCTGAACATTAGATGACCAGACCAAGTGCTCCTAAAAACAGCAAACAAACAAAAAAAAAGCCAATTCTGAGAATTTGATGACTTTTCTAACCCTTAGCAGGGATAGGAATGGACCCCCCAAAACCTGCTTTCTTTGGGCGATATGACAGTTAAAGAACTATTATTCCTAGTCCATAAGTGGATAAGACATACGTGCAAATACTACAGATAGCTGTTAAATCTACCATATTGTTCATTTAATTGAGAAATAAGAAATTGAAGTATTTTGGAGATGTTCTGGGGGAAAAGACAAAGCCATCTGGAGCAAAGACTGTAAGGGGGCATACTGGAGAATAGGTCAGAGGTAAGAAGAGGGCAAGACGTGGGCAGGTAACGTTAAGTACTAGCTCCTATTCATGGGTAAGCATGTGACATACATGCAACACAAACCGATCCAAACTCTCCTTCCCCTCAGAACTATGCAGCAGGGTCATATCCAGAAATGAGGATATTTGAAAGCTCGTTATTGGCTTTCCCTTACCCCTTATTGAACCATTTAATTCCCTCTTGGTGTCTAAATAGTTGCAGATGCTCAGTGAAGTTTTTAGCTATATTAATATTTTTCCCTCCCACCCAAAAAAACTCAAGTAGTTCTGGAGGAAAACTATTTTTTCCTTCCGGAGAAACCTACCTTGCACAGAAAGAAATGCTTCTTAAAGGAGAAATGCTAATCAGTTTTAGATGCAAGTTATCTAGCACACCACCGCACACTGGGATATTTATCACTGAAATTGATAAAACACTTGAAGATCTCCAAGAGTCCAACAGACACGCAAGCCAGCATGACTAACTGGGCAAGGATCTGTGCAAACAAAACTACAAGTTCCTCTGCTATTTCATTCGTAACAAGAAGTCAGTTTTGAAATACTGGCAAGATACTCTGGGTTTGTTTAGACCACATCACCATGACAGCAAAGTGCTACCCAGTTCTTCATGTATTGTATGTCTTTGCAAGAAACAGTGGTGAAGGGGAAATGAAGCTCAAAGAAAACAACATGGCCAGATGCCATATGGGAGATCACAGGAGATACAGATTTGAACCTACGTTCGCTGATGCCAGTCCCCAGCACGTGGATAACCTTCCTGTCCAGGCGACCGGGCCTCTGATCAGCTCCTTCTCTGGAGCAACGCTGAATTTTCAGCAGCATGGGTTGAATTTCCTGAATGAGGCAAATAAATTCCACTTGTTTTCAACTGCCAAGAACTAATGAACTTCTGAAAGGTCATCAGTTCAAACAATAGTTATGTATTTGAATGACAGGATTGCGCTCAGCTTAGCCACACTTCTGCCTTTCTGTCCAGGTGGGTTCAAAACCACCCACCGCCAAGGGTGGAATCAAGGCCTCATGGGAATTGCTGGTTATAAATTCTTTGGCAAAACATTTTCAGGGCAAAACAGCAACCCAAAACTGTTAACAGAGGACTACAGATGTGGAAAAGTGTCCTGGTTTAAAAAAATGTACAAAAAAAAGCTTTGAAAATTTGACATTTGAAAAGGGGACAATTTTGCTCTGCAGCATGAAAACACAATTTCAACACTTTAGTTAATTTACAATTTTTTAATTAACTGACCCTAAGAGTTTTTAAAAGTATGAAATTACATATTTTGGTGGAGCTTATTATGTGATTGCTTCCTGTCTGCTTACAGAAGTTTTCCAATTTTTTTTTTTTCCTTGCTCTAGATAGGGGAAGAGAATTCAAACCCTTGGGAAGGCTGAGAAGATGTGAAAGCTCTTTCAGTCCGGCTCTAGACAGACAGAATAGGATTCCTGTGCATTTCAGTCCTCAAAATGGGACACAGGGGTCCAGCCTGGCTCCTCTGTGACTGTTTCCTCCAAGAAGCATCATTTCATCCTCAGATGATCCAGTCACACCACAGGCTGTGGTCCATTTATTTTGGCTGAAGACCACAGTAGCTGCACAGGCACAAGGTTCGGGCTTTTTTTAATTGTGTCTGTTATTGCCCAGAGAGAAAATGCAATTTTTCTCAGGCAATCACAGTAAACTTACAGATGTCAAAAGAAGCAGTCTCTTGAACTCCTTTAGGGAGTCTGGTCTCATTCCTGTGACAAGTTTGCATTCAAGAGTGCCATGTTCTTCTGGTAAGCAGCTCATTTGGAATTAAAGTATTTTCAGTGCTAAACACAAGAGATGTAAATTTGGGGGCTTGCAGCCAAAGCCACCATTCCTATAGAATAGAAAGAGCACAGGCTGTTCTCTACAGCTCTGCACGCTCCTGCTCTGCTTGTTGCGACAGAGGCAGAGGGCAACCTTTGCAGCAGCCCCGTCCCAGTTAGACATCGCCCCCATGGACTATGAGACATGTCAGCAGAATGGAAGGAATTTTTCGGCCTCCGAATCAGGACCCTTGGAGGACCCCTCCCATTCACCATAGTGAATAACAGCAAATTGAAATGCAGCCACTGCCTACCCCAGTTTCCTGGCATTTAGCAGACACTTGCGTTGGCTAATTATGACCAGTCTTGTACTACCCAGAGGTCCTGAATATTGCAACAAAATTCTTTAGGGAAGAACATGGTATCTGCATACGACCCCATTAATACCATGGGACTAGCATCTGGGTTTGTAGATGTAACGTCCACCGATTGGTTCTGCAGAAATGCACTGATGAGGGGAGCCAGCCCTTTGGGTTTTGACCCCAATTTCTAGATTCAGCAATCACCAGCAAACAACAGAGGCCAACAGTTTAATGATTTTGTTTTTTTCAGAGCGGCTAGGTGCTCAACTGAGTTACTGTGGCTGTAACTCAGCTGTGTTACAAGCCATCTCCAGCAAGAAGGCACTGGAGCAGGAGGTAATTGAGGGCTGGCTCCCAGAGGGAATTTTCCCTTAAAAGGATAACTACATTGTCATGATGAAACCAGCTTGCTTCCGCTGCCCGCAGAGCTTTTTGCAAACACGGCTGCCAGAGCTGGGGGCGGTGGTATTAACAGCAGACAGCAAGGAGCAGCAGAGCAGTGGTTGCTCCTTAAATGCTACAGGAACTCCAGCCTCTTTCAGCCTTGCTCTCCCATGAAGGGCAGCAGGACATGCAGGCAGCCCCAGAAGGTCACTTCAGTGCCACGTAATGAGAGGCCAACTCCTGCCATCTGCTCAAGGTAAAAAGAAACCTAAAAGTGAGGGGTTGCAAGCAAAGAAGTCAGCCTCGTAAGAAGCACTTGCACCCAAAATCAGCAATATTTTCAGAGATGGGCAGGCAGGATGCCAGCTGAAAGCATACCAAGGCCACGCAGGAATTTTTCCAATTAAATATTTTTTCCACCAGAAAATAACAGAACCCCCAGCTTTTCATTTGAGAGTCCATGGAACAATTCTGGTCAAAGCTCTTTAGACAGGATCAAGGCAAATGACAAGAGAGCTGAACCCTAGAATGGCCTCTTGTCCAGCAACAGGCTGCTGAGAAAGGAGAGCCAGGTTTGAGGCCAAGCCCCCCTCCGTAAGACTTAGACCGGTGACTTGAACCTCAGCTTCCCATAACCCAGAGGAAACTCCCTTAATTCTGACACAGCCCCTGCCCCAGGCCCGAGATCCCTCCTTGTCCTCTGGATAGCCCACCCACCTGGAGCTTTGCACTGTGCTCTCCTGTGCAGTGCAGGAAGGGCTGCACTGTGGTTTTTACATGGAATGAGGCTGAAATGGGAAAGGCTGGGTTTGGCCCAGCTGTAGTGGCCGGCATCGGTTCCCACCTCACAGTTAAAGCCTCCTTATGCAGATCTTGGGTGAGGTTTTCAAATCTGACTCATGCTCGTGCGGTTTCTAACACAGAATAACCTACTCACCATGCTGCGAGAGAAGGAACCAGGACCCAGTGTCTCCCTGCACCCTGACGAGCGGACAAAATATGCGTGAGTGAGCAACAGACAGGTCTCAAGTGAGCAGAGACTCCTGAGCTGGCAGCACCAACAAAGGCTTATACAAAGTAAAACACCATCCCGTCCTCTGAGGACGAGCAGCTCTAGTCCTTATATTACAGTGGAGAGTCAAGGCATGGGACAGAAGCCCAGAGAGTTGGTGAGACAGGTTTCTGGTCACCAACAAGCTGGATGCAGGATCTCCTAGCACTGAGAACCTTTAAGAGACAGACCACCAGCAACTCCCTCCAGACCACAGAGGTCAGCTCAGGAGCTGCAGTAACTCTGCAGTCATTCCCAGCTCTGACTGGTGGTTGCTCAGTCTGGTCCCAGCCCGTTGCTACCCCTGTGAAGTGTCTGCCTGAAACAGTCCCATTTCGGGAACTCCACAAGCAGCCATGGAGATTCAGCACACTTCCTCTTAGCTTTAGGGGTAGAAAACTTTCCTTTCCAATCAGTCTTTCTCTGTAGAGAGAAGTATTACAAGCTTCAGCAGGGCAAGTGTGTTAGTACCAGTAAACAGAAACTCATCCAGACATTAACAGCAGAAAGCTGGAGAATTACAGGTGTCTACAGGCACAGACTGGTTGCCATTTGACTTTCCCTTTCTATGAGTAACAGCATGAAAATGAGTCAGGCTCTATAGCTGAGTCACAGCGAGTGAATATAAACTTCCTCTTCAGACCAGGACAACCTGGGCAGGTGGAGGAAAAGCTCTGTATATTCTTCTGCCCTAGATAAACAGAGCATGGTACATCCATGGAGCCGTGCGAGTCCTGCTCCGGGGCCTGGGATCTGCAAGCCTGTCCCAAAGGAAGACCCTATGGTGGAAACATATGATAAACATACGACAACATCTGCCTTCTGTTTCCTGTGCTCTGTACAGATTATCGCTCTCTATAGATAACCCTGTCCTTCTCAAAGAGAAAGCTGGGGTTTGTGCTTTTCAAACATCTGCTGAGACCAGCTACAATTTGAATCAGCTCATCCTATGTCTGTTCTCAGACCGCATGCATCACCACATCTCAGCATCATCCACTAGACGCTCAAGCAATGTGATTACACATCTGCCCGGGGTTGGTTGTTCCCTCATCCCTCCTTCTACGAGCACATTGCACCGAAGCCAGAAGCAGGACAGGCAAAGCGCTTTCTGCATTCACGCGTGCTCTCTCCACAAACAGAGCGGAGCTGATGCCCAGCTGAGCTCCCCCATCTCCTCTCCACTGATGTAATTATTTTCCATGTTGCTTGTTGTGCCCGGAAGTGAGGAAGCCCCTGGAACACAGCAGCCAGTGTAGGAGCTGTTTCTGCACTGATCACCAGCAACTCTAGCAGCAGACTTTAAAGGGAAGCCCGGTGGGCTGCAATAAAATAAAACGTATCAGGCTGTGATTTGACATCAGCAAAGCTCCTTGTAAAGCACATGACTCTGGCTGCTGTCCCAGCCCCTTCCCCCTGCCTCCAGTTCCAAGACCATGAAATTACTCATTAGACTTGGAACAAAACTCTTTTCGGTGCACTTGCATGTGGCTGGAGGCAGAGACAGATGTTTTGGGCTCTGGAAGAAAATTGCTGAGCGCGAGACATGAAACGCTTCCAAAGCTGCACTGCTGCCTCCTAACAGTGTGTTTTCGTGCTCCTGTTGCACTCCATGGTTTACCATGGTGTCAGAGAAGAAGGGAGTGATGGCATCACAGCTTAGCCACCCTTTGCTTCCACTTTGCTTTTATTAAATGCTCAAACACAAGATTTTTTCTTTTGCTTCAAATTTTGCATTGAGTCCTACAGCATGGCATAAGAGCAGCTCAGGGCTGTGCCTCTGGCAGTAGGTTTTAGCGCTTCAGGTTTATGGTTATAAAATCCTACATTTCAGCTGCACTTTTGTCCTGAAAAAGGCAGGGAAGAGATTGCCTTTAGGAGCCAGACAGTCCTCAGAGGCCCAGGAAGCAGAGGATCCTCCCTCTTTTTAGACATGCAGGAAAGTGAGAATAAAAACATTGCCTGCAGGCACGTCAGCAAGGGGATTAGGATTCCGTGTCCGATTATTGCTTGTTTTATACGATGCAGCCGTTCCCACCTCCCATAACCAAACACTTGCTCAGCTATCACATTTGAACCAGGGAGGGTTAGGGCCCCAGCTCCATCCCACCATTTCTCTTCTCAAATTCAAGAAAGATTTTCTGCCCTTTTGATCCTTCCCTCCTACATTTGCTTTCCTTCACATAGTAGATATTTTAAGAGCATACTAGTCTTATATTTCTGGTTCTGAAAGACCAGCCTCCACTCTTCCAGTAAGGCTACAGTTCAAAGCAAGGCCAGGATGACCACTGGGACCTGATCTTCACTGTGAGATAGAGGTTGTCATGCCAGTAATCTCCAGTTACTGGTCAAACCTGGGACTCATGCATTGAGAGAGTTTGAACACAATGGGCTCATATAGACCTCCTTTAGCAAAGCATCACAGAAATAACAAATTTCCCCCCCTACAGTATTTTTCTAAGGTATCACTCAGGTACAAATGATACTGGGCAGGTACTTTTTTGCTTCTCATGTATTCTTGCAGGATAGATGTCAGCCCAGTTCTCCACAGCTGGAAGGAGAAAATACTGAGTTGGAAGATGCAGTAAACTCGTGTCAGTCAGCTCTATGCGAAGGTCAGGGATCAACAGGAGTGACCTGATCGTCAGGAACAACCCTGGCCACAGTGCTAATTGAGCATAAGCTTTACTTTCAAAGCTACATAGATGCTTAAGCCCATTTATCTTTTCAAGGGATTTAAAGGCCTATCGGCTTTGGGAAGTGAGAGTGACAGGAGAGGGAAGTTCAGAATCACCAGTTGCAACTTCCAGTTGCTGTTAACATGGATTGACCTATCTGTGTCAACCCCATGCAGCAGCATCTTGCCAGGCAAGACTCACTCACCCTCCCTCTGACATTTCCTGGCTTCCTTGAGACTTTTCCTTAAAAATAAACAAATAAACAAGCAAAACCTTCAATTTCTCTTAACATGTGATTTCCTCCCAATCCCATGACACTGGATTATTCCTAAGCCTAGACAGAGAACATAATTTGGTGATACAGGCTGCTCCCTCAGCTAGGAGCAACAGCTCTGCTGAAATACCTCATTCTGCATTGTCTGAAACACCACACAGGATGAGCAGAGTCTGGGAAGACAGAAAAAATGGAATTACAGGCTCATGAAATGGACACCGACAAAAACCTGAAGTGTCGAGCTCACTCAGATGCCGTCTGTGTTTAATGCAGTCATCAGACAGTCTCTGTTTAACTAAATATTTGACTTCAGAACGGGGCCTGAATTATTATTGGCAAAGCTTCCAAGCTCCACAGGTCCCTCTAACAAGCTGTTTCTCTGTGGAAGCTTTGCAAGGAGATGAATGCAGCCTTTGAGTAAAGTGCTGGATCCCTTCTCAGGCTTCCAGAGTGGGTTTGTGGAGTCCCATTAGGTGTCCAGGGTTTCTGAAGGCTCCATATGTTGACTGTTAGAAGCTACAGGGCTGATGTTTGTGTGCATTGCTGGGATGTCCCCAGAGGAGTTTTTGCTCTGCAGCATGTCACAGCAACAGAGTTATCAAAGAAAGCACCAAAAATAACCTAGGCTACAGGACAACTAAAAGTCTAGCCCAGACAAAAAACAAGATGGAGCCACATATGAAGCCATGTAGCCAGAGCTCTAATGTGTATTCCATTCTAATGGGACATATCTGAAAGCACAGTTTGCAAACCAGGACACAGGGCTGGTACGGTTAGTCCCTTTCATATCCACAGCAGGGACATAAAGCAGCATAAACATACAATTCCTCACAACATCAATGGTAGCCATGCACCACAGTGCCCAAAGGATCTGGTTTAGGTGCTGCCACGCAGAGCCCGCGGTTGCTATCTCAGCACATTGTGCTGCTTGACAGCCGGTCACATAAAAAGAGCCCATCAGCACTGAAAGAGGAACGTGGTCATCCCCTCTCCCATGCAATGCTCAATTTCCTGACTGTGGCAGCATATGCCAGAAAAGACAATCCTCCAGGCCTGGAGGCTGATCCCTGAGCCAGGCTCCCCCACTGTGGGCAGCTCCAGGGAAGCAGAGCCTTGGCTTCCTGGACTAAAGGCAGCTGCAGGCAGGAGGAGTCACCTTCCAGTTCTGCTTCCAAAGGAAGATTATAAATTAAAGTCCAATTTGCTAAACCTTTAGGTAAGCAACTCTTTCTGCATAAACACATACTGGTTTGTGGGCTGTATTACATGGCTAGCTACAAATCTGACTTACTTTAAAATCACAGTGTATACAACTAAACCAGAGAGCAAACAGAGGCACATTTTAACATGACATGGATTTAAGCAGCCTGACTCATGATTTTTGAAAGCTGGAGATTGAAAATAACGATTATCCTAAACTAACACATAAAAATTTTGCATGCAAGGTAAGAGCACAAAATCCTATGCCAGAGACTTTCACTTCTAGGTGAAAAAGAGCATGTAGCCGGCTTAGCTAAAATTATTCTTCAAGTGAAATAAAGTCAAACACTTTAACACCTTTATGAAGGCAAGCGTTCAGCATCGTTAATAAATCCTTGCAGCATTCTGTACTTGGTATCAGCAGAAAGTGTTCGTCCCTTCCACCCCTGAACACATACCTATTTAGTAAGGACAGAAGGAACTGCCTACATTGCTTTTTTTCTGCCCGCTGGAAACACCCAAGCCCACAAAATAGATGCAAACTTTCAGTGCATCTGCACTACTTCTCTTCCAAGGTCGGCATTAAGCAGCAGAAGAGCCGTAGGTGGCTGATTCAAGCTCTGGAAGAGGCGCAGACAATGACATTAACAGTGGCAGGTTAAATCCGAACAGCTTTCCATCCAAGGATCTCTTACAGCATAACAAAAGAATAGCAAGAGCCAGAGGTCCCACACAAGGCTGGGATGCACAGTAAATCTGTACAAGGAGGGATTATTCTCTGCCCTATTCAGGGCTGTTTCCCCAGCCCCCAGGCACTAGGGTACCCAGTGGGAAGGGCTCAGCCCTTCTCAGTCATTCCTGCTGGCGCCACTCCAATTTGTCTAAAGACACTTAAATATTCATCGAGAGAGAGCAAGACTCCGTCTCGCCGGGTGCACAGACTGCTCTCCAGGGAGACGGGACACCTGCCTTCTCCACTCCCTGCTCCATCAAATCATGAATTATTTAAAATAACAGGAAAGAGCAAGAAAAACTCTCGGCACCAGACATGCTTGCAGCCTGCTGTTTACAGTACTCTCTGGGGTCTTGTGGAGACCAGGGTTTGCATCTCCCCTCCGGCAGAAGCCAGGATCAAACCTAGCTTTTCCCCTTTCCTCAGGGAGGATGCTCTACCCGCTGAGCTATTGTACAAAAAGAAGGGCTTTCCCTTTATCCAGACAGACCTTATGTTTGCTTTTCCTACCAGAGAGGGTGTCTTTTTTAAATTCAATTTGAATAAAAGGAAAACAAAACACAAATCCAAAGCTTTGAGACAAGCAGCTAGCCATAGACCTCCACACAATCTGTGTTCACTCAAGAGCTTAGGGTCTACCTCCCCATTTCACAGCTGGGCAGGCCAAGCCCTGCTCGTGGTCCCTGCAGTGGGTCAGCTGCACCAGCACGGCGCTTGGCTACAGCGACCCTTGGCAGCGGGCTTCCATGAGATGGAAACCGCTGCCTCAGCCCTGCTGCTCCCAGCCCTGAAGACAGCTCTGGTGTCCCTGTGCAGGGTGTAGCTGTGCCCACGGAGGGACGCTTCTGAAGTAGCAGAGGGTCTCTGTATCTCCGCATCCCCCCCGGACACTGCCTGCCTCCCCGCATCTCCCACCACAGGCGCATGCCCCGCGCTCTCTTGCAGGAGCACCGCAGACCCGCACAAGGGTCCCCAGGACAGGGGTGTGCCCCAAAAGTGGCCTGAGCCCAGGGAACAGCCCCAACTACACCCTGGAGCTCATCGCTGGCTGCAGCAGATGGTGGCAGGTGAACAGCACTGGCACCCTCATGTGGTCACCGGGATCAGTGTGTGCTCGCAGCCAAAACGGGGGGTACAGCGAGGCTGGAGGGCACGGGGAGACTCCTCCAGCGAGTCCTGCTGAGGGGGAGAGGGGGGCCCATGACAAGGACCAGGTCTGCAGGCCAGCATGGTACAGGGAGGGAATACAAATCTGATGTCACCTCTCCTATCCTGAGACCAGCAGCAAAGAAACCCCCCTTTCTGCACTCCACTCCCCTTTGCTGTCTTGGCCACTGGGAAGCCATACACAGGAGAAACCAAAGTCCTGCCTACCATGATTTAAGCACGTGCCTCCCAGTCCTGCCCACCCTGGGTTTGCAGAACAGGTTATTCCTTTCTCCTCGCACCACCTTCCTATGCATTTGAAGGCCAACAAACAGCATTTACTCAATCAACCCAAGGTGTCACTCAACGTGTCACCCCGTATCTGCGGCAAGACTGAGTGCAAGCAAACACAGGTGAAAAAATGCAAGGCGTAGGGAACACTTGTGTGTCTTACCCTGACAAATTAGATATGGGGAGAAGTGGGGGCCAGACCCACGCCAGAGACCTTGCACAGGCTGAACTGAAATGGCTGTGGCAGAAAGAGTGGCCCCCGTGTAGCTCCAGTAAAGACTTGCTGCCCGAAGAGCCACCACCTGGTCCTTCGTGAAAAGGCAGCAGCGTTTCTCCAGCATGGAGACGGACTACGCTGACAGGACCAAGCACCCAGTTTTGTCTTTTTTTGGGCTGTTTTGGGCCTTTTTTTTTCTGCCTACCTCAGACCTCCCCAAAACAGATCTGATTCTCCCCCAACCTCAGCTGAGCCACTGCCTATTTCCTTCCTCCTCATGCTATCAAAAAGAAAATAAAAGACAAAACCAGACCCAAATGCTGGAACAGGAGAATTAACTAAAACTCTGAGTGAAGAGTGCTTTTAACCCCCTCCTGCACCCACTCTTGTGCCCCGGCCGTGCGGTAGATGAGAGCACCTCATCCCCTGGAGACACCAAACCCTGAACCCTGCTTTCAGGGAAAAAACTCCAACAACCCACCCCATATTTCCCACAGAACAGAAATCCCTCTCCTCACAAATCGGTTTGGAAATAGGATTAAACCACCCACAGCCTCGAAGTAGCAGCGCTGAGCCGAGCCACGCTGAGGTAAAGGGTGGCACCAGCCTAGGTAACAGGCGTGCAGCCCCCTGACCGAAATGGCGGTAGCTGTATTTTTCTCCTCAAGTCACCCCACAACGGCCCGAAAACAACGTGTTTCTCGGAAAGAGGATTTATTTTATTTTATTTTCCTTTAAATAACAGTTAAAGAGGCGCTCTGCGTCGCCGGGGTGGCTGTAGGCAGCCCGCCCGTCAGGCGGCGGGGACGCGCCTGTCAGCCCGCCCTGAGGCGGCGGGACCGCGCCTGTCAGCCCGCCCTGAGGCGGCGGGGACGCGCCTGTCAGCCCGCCCGTCAGGCGGCGGGGACGCGCCTGTCAGCCCGCCCTGAGGTGGCGGGGACGCGCCTGTCAGCCCGCCCTGAGGCGGCGGGGACGCGCCTGTCAGCCCGCCCTGAGGTGGCGGGGACGCGCCTGTCAGCGCGCCCTGAGGTGGCGGGGACGCGCCTGTCAGCCCGCCCTGAGGTGGCGGGGACGCGCCTGTCAGCGCGCCCTGAGGTGGCGGGGACGCGCCTGTCAGCCCGCCCTGAGGCAGCGGCGGGGACGCGCCTGTCAGCGCGCCCGTGAGGCGGCGGGACCACGCCTGCCAGCCCGCCTGAGGCAGCGGCGGGGACGCGCCTGTCAGCCCGCCCTGAGGCAGCGGCGGGGACGCGCCTGTCAGCGCGCCCTGAGGCGGCGGCGGGGACGCGCCTGTCAGCGCGCCCTGAGGCGGCGGCGGGCCGGCGGGGCCGGCGGGCCGCGGCATGGAGGACGACCTGGCGTCGGAAGGCGACACCCGTGAGTGGGGGCGAGGCGGGGGCTGCCCCAGCGGGGCGGGGGGCGCCGCGCCGTGAGGGGGGATTCGTGTGGTGGGAGCGGGCGGGCGCGGCCCCGGCTTCCCCCGGGCCCAGGGGGGGCTGTGGGGCAGGGCCGAGATGCTTTAAAGAACGTCAAGACGTATAAAAATCCATTCAGAAACAAACCAGGTGTATAACCTACACGGGAATCGAGACTGCTCTTCCCCAAACCATCCTGTATCCCTAAGATGCTGCATATAATGCCAGTACCCCCCACTTCGGCGTTTTGTCACCCGTTATCAACCGGTCACCGGCCGTCCTGGGTTGTCGTTGTGTCCTGCAGCCTCAGGTAGAGCCCAGCGGACAGTTTTAGCACGTTTCTTTGCATGCCTTTCGTCTCCTTTGCTGCTTTTTTAAATCTCTTGCATAATAAACTGTCTGTGAGTTGGTGCATTGCACTGAGGTATATAATTTAAATTGTTTTCCACGCTGTTTGGGATAACTGAATTAATATTCAGTACCATGAGGTATGAAA
Organism: Gavia stellata; assembly: GCF_030936135.1. Lineage (NCBI taxonomy): Eukaryota > Metazoa > Chordata > Aves > Gaviiformes > Gaviidae > Gavia > Gavia stellata. Next base: position 21,329,752 of record NC_082606.1, read on the forward strand.
TACCCCGGAACCTGAGCTGAAAAGAGAAGGAAAACTGCTAACTATCTACTGAAATGCTGCTGTTGGAGAGGTGCGTGCCCTGATGAGGAGTGCGTTTACATTTACCAGGCTAGCTTCGATGGTGTGGACACTAAGTAGGAAACTCAGACCATCAAATTGTTTCCCACGTGTTGCTGAAAATAAATAAATTGTGGCTTCTACAGCCTTAGCGATGCAAGGTTTGTTACCGCATCTTCACAGGTAGAGGAAAGAATAAAAAGACAAGGGGCGGTTTGGCATCTCCTGACAATGGTGCTTTGTGTGATCGTAAAATGTAAGAACACATTTCTGTCACCTGGAGGGCAGGAGCAACAACATTTGCTTAGCTGAAACATAGGGTTTACCCCACTGAACGGAGATAAGCAGTTGCAAGGAGGTAGTATGTGTGCAGCCATTGGTGTTAATAATTAACATAAACTCCACAGTTTTTTCCCAAATTCTCCTGATATTTCCTCTCAAATGAAGGGTCCATGTGGTGTGGAAATGCAGTCCCATTAACACAACAGACCAGATGAGAACAGGGTCTCAGTATACTGTACCTGCAGAAATCAGTGTCCAGATCCTACTGCTTTCATTGTAGCAGCAGGTCCAACACTCTTGAATGAACCTGTCTGGTATTAAGATTTGTGTTATTCATGTTTTCCTTGAGCTAGAGGTTTTTTGTTTGAAGGTAAGAGGAACAGAAATTTGAGGATGAGGTTATGCCTTTGCTGCCCTAAGAGTCCACAGTAGGGGTGCCTTCCTTCTGTGCCCTCCAGAGAGGAATGGGGTAGTGCTATTTAGACAGCAAGTCTTTTATCTCCTCGGTGTGGTGGAACGGGGACAGTAATATGTTTTGATGCCTCTTGTATGGCATGTGGTTAGTGTCTAGTTGATACAAACTGAAGTTGTGTTGAGCCCCTGCTACCCTCAAACTGCAGCCTGACATCATAGAAACGCAGAAGAGAGCAGAGCACCTGAGCCAGCTTTCCAGTGGGCTGTGACAGGCTGAGGGTCTGACTCAAGCACTTCTTGAAACAATACCCCAAAAGCACTAGGGCAGAGGCTGAATCCAACAAAGACTGACACCAGCCTTGCCAAAAACTTTGAGAGCCTCCCTGTGGGGCTGTGTCAGGCCCAGAGTCAACAAGCCTTGCTCTTGTTTATTGGCAGGAAGGTTTGTTCGATCAAGGAGAAGATTGCTGGGGCAAGGCCCAGCATGGAGAGTAAACACCCTTAAATTGGGCCTAACTGTGCAGGACAAATACTGCTGGTTGTGGTAAATTATGCCCAGAACTGCCATGTTCTATTAAGAGATGCAAGGCTAATCAAAGGCCAGGCTAGCAGTTTTGTGCTGCTTGGCTGATACAGGCTGCCTGGAGGGGGACAGCAGGACCATGTGTACAGGCCTTCTTGTAGAGCAGCGGGATGTAAGTGGAGGGATGGAGGAAAGGGTCTGGGTCATCTGCCCAAGCCCTCACACCGGCTCTGGGCCTCGGAGGATGCCCAGAGGACATGGGCCTAATGGATCAAACAGTTTTGCAGCTGGAGCAAGCCCACGCAGAGGAAGATGCTGAATTAGAAGAGAAGCTGGTAGGACTGGAAGAGCACTGATGTGGCACAGGGGTACTCAGGGAAGGGGAGATAGTGGAAGAGGACGAATCCAGCAAACACACCGAAGTCTGTAAGGCTGGCATTCTTGCTGTAAGAATTTTTCTGCAGTCATCCTTCCTTGAAGACAGCAGGGCTGGTGAGATGAAGGGGAGGTTTGTTGGGGCATGCTGCTCCATGCTCCTTGCCAGCACTGTTTTAACGCCTGCTCTTCTGTCTCTGCTGCAGTGCTTCATTCAGAGAAGGAGTTCCACGATGCGGCGAAGCGTAATGACACGGCCAGGATGGAGGAGCTCATCAGGAGAGGCGTTGACATCAAAGCCAAAAACAATGTAAGTCCTGGGTTTTTCCACTTCTAAGCTGCAGGAAGTGCTGAGGGTGTGTTTCAGAACTGCAGCTCCTTTACTCTTCTCATTAGCTGCTCAATTGGTCAAAGCTTTAAAATACACCGCCCAGTGCTAAATAGGGCCTGTGGCAACTGAGCAATTTCACAACACAGTGAAAGCCGCAGCACTGTCATCCTGGGTGTAAAGTTGCAAGCACTGAGGGAGGGTGATAATTTATAGTTCCCCTTGGAACCCATGTGCCAGATACACACGGCTGCAATGAAAGGCTATGATTTTGCTATCTTTGTAGGCCAAGGCTGTGAGACTGGCTCAGTTCCTGGTGCAGGTCTCCCCTTGTTAATCAGCAGGTTCCTGGAAATACAGGATTGCACCCATTCCTACTGTTTCAATCTGTCCATCCATGGTCAGTGATGTTTCTCAATCCTGTGCTGTCGTTATAGTCTAGAACTTCAGTTTCTGAGTAGAAGGTGACTAGCAGAGGTCTCTATCTGCCTGACAAGAGAGCAAAGAGACAGAGGGCTATGTCCAAAGAAAATCCTACATAGTGTGAGAAATTCTGGCTCCGTGGATGGCAAAGGAGATTTTGGCCTTCAGGAAGGCTGGTGGATACACATACACTGTGCATACATCAGCCTTCCCTCTCTCCTTCCTTCCCGTCCAGACAGAGCGGACTGCCCTGCACTGGGCCACGGGAGCAGGGAATGTGGATGCTGTGCGACTGCTCCTGGATCACGATGTCCCGGTGGATGATGAAGACAGTGTACGAAGGCGAATCTTCCTTGCATGTCCTGCAAATGTGTTCTGTGCTGGGGGAGTGCTGGGGATTGGGTGCTGGGCCAGCAGTTACAGACTTCACCTTAGCCCTGGGTGGGTGGCACAAGGCATTGCAGCGCTTGGGAATCTGCGGCCTTCCTGCTGAGGCAGGTGCAGTGCCTTTCTGGAGCAAGCCTTGTTTTCAGATGTGTCTGTGCTCTGTCTTTTGGCCTTTTCCTTGCATGCACAGTGATTGGGAAGTAGGCCAGTAGAATCTGTGAGGCTTTCTGTAGAGTATGGGGATGCTTGGCTTCTTCTGGTGGTGGTGTTAGGGCTTGTAGGAAGACAAGTGAGTTCTCTCTTCCCCATAACAGCCAGGCTAATCCGCACCATTGACTAGGTAGTGGTAGTCAAGAGGCAGGTCTCTGCTCAGCTGCTGCGACCATCTGTGGCAGGAATAATAGTAATTGGACAAAGTGGGGCTAAAAAAAACCCAGAGAGAAACAAAAATATTTGGGAAACTTCATGAAGCTAGAGGAACAGCTTCCCTCCAGGGTGGGGATGGTGGTAGCTGCAGTTTAGCTGTAAGTATCTCTCTTCTCTTTTGCCCAGTTTGGAATGAATGCGCTTCTCCTGTCTGCCTGGTTTGGCCACCTCCACGTCCTGCAGATCCTCGTCAATGCTGGGGCCAAGATTAACTGTGTCAATAGGGTGAGAGGGTCTCCCTACATGGGTCCATCACGCGGCTCCAGACAGTGATGGGGGGTGAGAGAGGCTTACGTGTGAGATAAGGTAATCGTGTGTGACAGCATCTGCTATGGGGATTGCCATCTGCACTTCTGCCTTATTCCTAAAACAGCTGTAATAATTGTAGCTATAGAGATACACACGGCTTTCTCAGCTCACATTTGTGCAGTGGTGATGTCGAAGGTGTTACAGAAATGGGAAATGAGTTTAGTGAATCAGCAGTCCATGTATTTTAAAATAGACCTTGGTTGGGAAAAGTAGCATTAATACTTCAGTCATAACTTGCTGTCTGCAGCACAAGCTAGTTTATCCCTAGAGGTGCAGGGAGGTGTGGAATGGGTCTTTGCTAACAGGAACAGGTTGTTAAAAGAGCCTGTACTGCAGTCTTGGACTTGTTAAATGAATAGTCCTTTATCTTCTCTCCAGAATGGCAGGAACCTGCTCCACTGTGCAGCTCAGAGGGGACACATCCAAGTGATGGAGTTCATCATGGAGGACCTGGAGGACATGTGTGTGGATAAGACAGACAAGGTAGGAAGGCTCTTCACTGCTTTGTTTCATGAGGTGTGATCTTGCTCTGCTGAGTTTAGCAGGAATGTTGCCCTTGGTCTTGGAAAGAGACTCAGAGTCAGATGCTACTCCTGGAGAATCAAGGGTTTCCCACTCAGGCTCTGGCCCTCCTGTGGAGGAAGGCTTAGGGATGATGAGGAATCTGGCTCTGATCAAGCTTTGGCAGGCAAGGCTTCCCAATGTAGCCTTTTGCAGAATGAATTCAGGAATTCCAGTGTCCTTCTCTTGTGCAGCTCCAGGGTGTATTGTAGGTAAGCAATAACCAAGGGTAACCCTCTCCCAGCATGTTCCAGCATTAGCTGATCTGTTCCTGAAGACAGTGTAGGAGCACACAGGAGCTGGTGCACACTCTTTTCTACTCCCTGGCCTTCATGGTTCCTAGAGTGATCCCCACTCTGATGCTTGGGAGTTAAATGAGGCAACAAGAGATCTGCCTTTACCCCTTTCCCCAAAAAGGGTTCTGACTCATTCAATAACTGTGGTCTCATATATTGATTCCTTTTTTTTATCCTTAGTTGCTTTTAGTAAACTATTTATATGAAATAAACACTGAAAAGATCTATTTTCCAGTGTTTGGCAAGACCAAAGTGCTTGGAGTTGTTAGCCCCAACGGGTAGTTCTGTTCAATTTGTTTTGTTAGGGTCATCCCAAATGTAAAGCAGAATAAAAATTAACAGCAGAATAAAAGGTAACTATTTTTGAAGTGCAGCACTTTTTCCCCCTGTGGCCCAAGGCATTATTATATTGCTTGCAGCAGATGCTCTAATCTTGGGCTTTCTGAGCCTTTCTTGGACTGTATTTCTTTCTGTTTCCTTTCAAAGATGGACAGGACAGCGTTTCACCTGGCTGCAGAGTATGGCCAGCTGGAGGTGGTGGAGTTCCTAATTCGACTGGGTTGTTCTCACAGTGCCAAAGACAAGGTATGAGCATAAAACCATACACAAGGGAGGTAAAGTCCAAGGATTAGAGGATGTGAAAATCAGGGAACAGGATGCCACATGAAGCTCATGCAGGCAAGTTGTCAGCAGTTGTAACTATGGTTGTGGTATGTCAGGGCTTTTCTTCCCTACCCAGCTGCAAACCATTTGCACCTCAGTCCATGTTGGATTTCTCTCAAGGACTTCTCAGACAGGATACACAGCAATACAGCATACAGGATACACACCTGGTGGACCGTGCTCCAGTTTAAGGTAGCTGGGTTTCTTCCCTCCCTGCTGCACCTGGTAGAAGACTGTTTCAGACTCGTGCTGCTGGTTACAACCTCCTTTTCAGTCACGCTGGATATACTCTGTTCAAAGTTGTGGTGTATGAATGCTCAGTCCTGTGATACATATATGTATGAAAGTGATGCTTACTTTCAGGAAGAAAATACAGCATTGCATTTAGCTGCTAAAAATGGACACCTCTCTGTGCTGCAGAAGATTATAGATGTTGGAGTGGACCTTGATGAAAAGAACTTAGTAAGTACATTTAAATGAAGTGAAAACCACATCAGTTTCACCCTTTCCCTTCCTAGAAATATTCTCCTGCCACAGTCATCAGGCTGAATAGTCAGTATTGACAGGAGAGGTTTAGAAAATAGCTGATTTTATCTCAAGTGTACGTGTGTAAATGCAGGTCACACTTGCAGAGTATCAGTGAAAGGCAACATCCTTCTTGGACCAATATCCAATTCTAAAGTGTTGCCTTTTCTTCCTGCTGTATCTGCTGACCTGCCTTATCACTCCATTTAATCTCCCTTTTTCTCCCTGACCCTTGTACATTCAAGTCCCTAAATGGTTATTGAGTGTGTTTTAAACTAAACTTCACTATGCTTTATAGTATTGACTTAGTCACTGAACATATGGACCTTCTGTTTGAGATCTCTCTTTGACAGACCTGCTTTGGAAAATTATGTGGCTGGAACATAGTTAATGATTTAGATAGCAAATATTGACTTAGTAACGCTGTTATTTATTCCAGGGCACAATCCCAATTAAGTTTATCAGCAATTTTTTTAGTCTTATTTGGTTACTGTCTTTGAAAAGTGTATTGGATTGTGATTAAGATCTGAAAGAAAAGGGAAACCACCTTCTGCGGTAACTCTGGTAGCATTTGTCTTCCCCTAGACGAGCTGCCCTTTGTGCGGAGAGCAATAATAAAACCAGATTGAATCACTTACTTAGGAATTCTGCTTGTTTCTTGTAAAGAAATGAGTTGCAGCCCTCAGAAGGGAGAATCAGTGGCTGAGGGCCACAGGCTTCCAGTTCTACCTGTGGCTGTTTTTGGGCTACTCTAGGAAAATGGTTTGTCTTCATTGTCCACGTGAAATCCTTTTTTGTTTGCTATTGGGCTTAAGGGCAGAAAAGATGGTGAACACGATGTCTGTCTTGTGGCCCATGGGCCAGCTGTTTCCGGTGGCATAAGGATAGAGCAGTACTCTGATATGTCAGTGACAGATAATTTTGTACTTTATTTTCCTAACAATCACCCTGGCCCTCAGAATTGGTATTTTAATATGTCATGGATTCAGAAGACGGGGTAGAGTCTTGTTTGTTCCGCTGCTCTGTCTTGGCCTTGTCTACAGAAATGCTGCTTGTCTCCTTTTTTGCCTTGTCCAGGAAGGACTTACAGCTCTGCACCTGGCTGCTGAGGGGGGTCACAGCCACTGTGTGAAGCTGCTCTTGGAAGCAGGTGCCGATGTCAATGCTCAAACCCAGGTAAGCTCCGTGGAGGTGATTCCATTTCCAGACACTACTTTGTGGATTTTTGCCCAGACCTGTGGCCTCCTGGGGAAGGCACCCATTATTGGGTGAGGCCATCTGGAGCCCAGCACTTCAGAAATAGCACAGGGAGTCCAGAGGAGGGTACACTTGGCTTTGTACAAAGAGGCGGGTGAAGCTCCCTAGGACCGGTTTGGCTGTGGAGACAATCTTTATGAATTTGTCAGTACGGGGGCGCGGGGCTCTTGCAAGAGGGAAGCAGGGAGATCTCTGTGGCTAGTCTGTAGGAACTGCAGCCTCTGAGAAGAAGCCCTGACTAATACCCATCTCTTCTGATGTGCCTCTTTCAGAAGAAGATGAACTGCCTTCATTACGCAGCACTGCATGGCTATGAGGAGATAGCCAGGATCCTCATGGACGCAGGAATCCACACAGATGCTGTTAATCATGTAAGTCCTGCTCAATGCTCTCATCACTTACAAGAAGGCAAAGCCAGTTTGTGGAGCTGTTCGAGAGCACAAAACAACTCTGCAAGGACCAGTGCTGCTGTGGGGTCTGTGCTTATGGGGCAGTATCACCAGTCCGCCCCCAGTCCAGGCTGGCAGCTGTCTTATTCCAAGACATGCTGGGCACTGCATGGTCCTTTCAGTGCCATAAGCGAAGCTTTTCCTAAGCGCAGGGTCTTCTTTCCACAGCAAAACGCGTCAGCGACACACATTGCGGTACTGCAGAACTTCCCAGCCATGGTGAAGCTCTTCATCAATGCGGAGTGTGACCTTGACATTCCAGATAATGTAAGACTGCAGCTCCTGCTCTTTGTGTCTTTGAAATGTGAAGCAGTTTCATGGGGGATTTGATCACCTTGGGGACAGGATTAAAGAGTGCTTTAAAATGGGGAAAACCTGGAAGTGCAAGTTAGGAAACATGAAACCTGTGAAATGATTCTGAGCGTTGCAGTGAGGTAATTGCTTGACGGCATTCAACACCAGGGTTGTGCCGTGTCCCTGGGACCTGTGAGCAGAGGCATTGCATAGTCAGACTCTTCTCCCTGCTGGAAGCAAGGGGGAGAAGTTTCAGCCTGGAAGATATTCTGTAAAATGCTTGGGCGATGAGAATGGGAGGCAAGCCTGGAGGTAGCTGATTGTCTCACCAAATTGTAATTTTGTGAATGAGGGGGCTTTGCTAACAAATGTGTAACTGCTTTGTAACATTTCGGTTAATATTCGTCCTTGTGGTGATGTCCTCTCCTCATGACACCATAAAATTGCCACATTTTGTGTTTGATTTTAGTTGTTCCCATTAAACAGTCCCAAGGTGCATACAGTTTACAGTGCATACACATTAACCTGGTCCTGTGTCCCAGGAACAAAGAATAGATACAGGTGCTTTCCTCCCTTGGCCACATCATCTGCCTACAGAAATTGTTTAAATAACAGGAAATAATATATTCCTATAAGTGACCCCAGGGAGCTTTATGGAACTGAAGAGGTTCCTTCTTTAGACTGAAATGTTATTAGGGAGGCTTCCCAGTGCTGCTGCTGGAACAGGGACAGACCAGTTCTGCTCAGCCTGAGGAACCCAACTCCAGTTTGAGGTAGAAGGGTGTTTGGCCCTCAGTTTAAAAAGGGACAGAGGGGAGAGGAGGGCAGAGCTGACGGCGTTCTTGCAGCGCTTCCTCCTGGTATTGTTTTGTCCTACCCTTCCAGCCCCACACTTGTCCTTCTCCAAAATTTAGTCCTTTCACCCTCCTTCTGCAGAGGCAGCAGACCTCACTCCACATCGCTGCGGAGCATGGCAGGCAGGACATTGCTGAGATGATTCTCATTGCAGGAGTTAATCTGAAGCTAACAGACAAGGTAAATGTCTCCATGGGTTGAATACATTCTGCGGGGGTAATGGAAGGAAAATATGGATGGTCTTTGCCATTGTTTTTCATAATTTTCAAGGAAGGCTAGTGAGAATATTAAAATCTGGCTATTTCCAGGGATAAGGCCTTGAAACACTACTGAGTAGGTTATTTTGATGTGTTTTCCAGGAAAGAAGTGACTGGTTCTTAGGAAGGTAGACAACAGTTCACACAATGATGAGCAAACTTTTTCTTCTCAGGGTTGTTCTAGTTCCTTCTTCTTGTGCTATCATGCACGTTAATATCAAAGATCTTCTCAAATAATGATAAATAATATACCTCAAGAATTACAGCACACATATTTCAATAGGTTAAAAGTATCTGGTTGGTATAGATCGGGCACTGGTGTCCAGGGCTTTTGCCCTCTAATTAAATCAATAAAAAGGAATTCTAGAGAAATCAGGTAAATTGTGTGCAGCCTGAAAGCATGGTATGTGCCCAGAAAATGCTGAAGGGGCCTTGGGCAGAGATGAAAATAGTGTCTGCCATTCACGGCGGGTTAAAGCACATACAGACTCGAAGCCACCTGGCTGAAAGGGCCTTCAGCTGCAGTGAATGTTTGCCACCTTCCAGCCGTCTGTGGAACCGCAGTGAGACTCAGCGCAGGGCACGCATTCGCACTTTTCTGTGTGAAATTGGGTTTCTGCTCACATCTGAGGCTAGAACCATTCTCACTGGCATGCCTGATGGCTGGGCTGGCTCGCTTTCCTTCACACAACTGTCAAATCTTTTTTCTTTCTGCTATACGCTTTTAGATATAAATTCAAATCCCTCCTGCCCAATCCAAAATGATGTTCATATAAGGAGCGTAGTTACATTTTCATAGTCCCGTCAGCCTATGCTTCTCCTAGGACACTCTTTCTAATCATGCGTATGTGGAGCCTATAAAATTAACGAGTTTGTGTAGATCACTTCAGTTTCATGTGTCAGCAAACCTGCTGTGCAAAAGGCTATAAAATGCCTTGGATTGTAGTGCTGAGCTGGTCCTTCGACGGCCACACCCATGTTGCTGGGAGCCTGAAAGCACCCTGCCATCCGCTGTGGGTTACGGAATGTGTTCCCAACTGCTGCTGCCAAACGGGCAGATCCCCTGTGGCAAGAGAGGAGATGCTGCACAGCCTAGAAAATGACTCCTCATGCCATGCACGCAGTGGCTTGAAGGTAGCTCACGTCTGAGGTGTTTACAGGTGGAGAATAGGCGTCCTTCATCCCAGCTGGGTGCATTGCTCAATAGGCCGTACTGCCTGCTGCTACAGACTGCCAGGTGGGCATGGAGATTGTACTTCGGCAGCATGCAACGTCTTTTCCAGCTCATTGTTTCCCTTCTGATTTCAGCAAGGGAAAACATCTCTGGATGTCGCCGCCCGAGGCAATCACATCAACTTGGCGGACATGATTATCAAAGCCGATCGGTTTTACAAATGGGAAAAGGTGAGCAGCTTACACACCATCCCCTGAGCTTTCTAGCGCAGGTGTAGCTTTATCCTCTCCATTAAGACTCCACATTACCAGCTGTCAAAAGGAAAAGAAATATAGGACATCTTGTGACAGCCTGACCTCTACTTTCGTCACCTCACTTAAGAAAAACAAAAGTCCTCACCATGCCAACAACATCTACGTATGGCTTCCCTTATTTAGAGAAGCCTCTGTTGTTAAAAACCCCAGCCTGTGCTGAAAGGAACAGGGGTTTTCAAAGATTCTTTGGCAGCTGTTCCCAAAGCCCTGTAGAAGGGAGTGGAGTAGCATGAGTTCCTTTTCCCCGAAGGAGAAACTGAAGCACTGAGCAGGAAAATGCTTGGCCTGAGGTCACCAAATGGGACCTGGGGAGTTTTTCAGCGGTGGAAAGGCGACACCTCTTGCCAGGAGAGTGATCAGTTCTTGTTGGAGTCATACAACTGACTTCACTCTCAAACCTCCCCGCAGTTGGGGCTGTTCCTCGTGTGTTTCCCAGTGTGGCCCAGCAGTCTCTGTCCTCCCACAGCCCCATGCACAAGGCGCAGCTGCTCAGCCCCAGTCCCCCATCTGAAACCCTGCCTCCCCTAAGCCTGTGCCCAAACCAATCTGAGCAGAGGGCGTGCTGAAAGTATGGCCAACCACCACATCCCCTGCATCTTTGTAAGACTTCGGGCATCCTCCCATACCAGGAAAGACAGTGCTTTAGCATGGAGAGAAAAGGAAGGAAAGGAGGGCATATGCCTGTGGCTCAGGTGCCGCATCAGGAGTAATGCTGTGTGTATCAGGCCCTTGCACGGGGTTCCTGCGCAGCCCTAGGGAAAATCATTTAGCCCCTTCGCAGTCTGGTATGTAAAGGAGGTGACCACGTGCCTGTGTTGCAGGGGAGCAAGGAGATTTAATTAAATGATTCTGCATACAAGCCCCAGATAAAAGGCACTGTAGAAATGCAAACTGATCTGCATGAGCTTCCACAGCAAAACTGCTATTAACAGCGTTTGCTAACATGCACGATTAGAACTGAGTGAAACAAGAGAATAAAGAGAATAAAAAAAATGTGCTGTGCCAGAATGAACTCACAGCAACCTGCAGAGCTGAGGATGTGGGAGGCTGCAGTATGAGAGGTACATCTGCAGCATCCCAGCTGAAACCCCTGTTCTGGCTTGGCAGGACAATCTGAACAGCGACTCTGACTCCTGGGTGGCAAAGCACTTGACCTTTAAGCAAGATCACAGGCTGGAAACGCAGCACATTCGCTCGGTAATGTGGAGATTAGCTACTAAGTACCTCAAACCTGGTGAATGGAAGAAGCTGGCACGTTACTGGAAATTCACCGATGCCCACATTAGGGCCATTGAGCAACAATGGACAGGTATAAAACACTGCCCAGGTATTTTCCTTCCTTCACTGGGACTGTGTTTCTAGGAGATAAGTCTGCAGTAATAGCAAGGCAGGAAGAAAGCCAGCTGGCTTATTTGAAACAACCAAAAGATTAAGTTAAAAATCCTGGTTTTAATGAATGTGGAGTGACCTACACACTGGAATTTGTCTAGGAGTAAAGCACACAAGCAGGGGGGTTAGTGGTCCATTGCTCACTCCTTCCGAGGCACTTGCCAGACCTGCAAGTTCTTGCTACAATTCTTGTTCTATAGGACAGAAGAAACTTGGTTTTATTTTTTTCTTTTAAGGAGCTGAACCAAGGAGGCCGTGAAGGCCCATTTAGAATTTAAGAAATATGTTAGCAGAAGCAGGTTCTGAGTTTCAGAAACAGGTCACTGCTGGTTCAGTTACTGTAAGGACTGCTGTAGTTTACACAAAGCAAGGGGCTAAGCTGTGCTCTGAAGGCAGAAATTCTGCATTGTCACATGAAGGGTTGTCTGACGAGCCCAAGCTCATTGATGGCCCACTCCATTAAACTTAACGTTAATCTAGCAATCCCACCACCACTAGGAATTAAGCTAAACTGTATTTTAGAGCCTGCTAGTAAAATCCAAAGAGGAGGGAGGGGTGTCCAAACCCACCAATTCAGAAATCCGCTCCAGTCAGGGCCGTGCGCTCTAAGTGCAGGATTTCAGTTGTAGTTTGATCTTGCCAGGCACAAAAAGCTACAGGGAGCATGGCCACAGAATGTTGCTTATCTGGCTCCATGGCGTGATCACGGCAGGAGAAAATCCAATCAAGGGACTGTACGAAGGCCTTGTGGGGATCGGAAGAAGAGATTTAGCAGGTAATACTTTTGTCTTCCTTCAAATAACGCACAGTGAGCACTACCTGAATTCTGTGGTTATACAACATACACAGAGGAAAACTACAGTGAAGCTGGAAGCCACCCTGCCCTCTTGCTACCATTACACATAATTTCTTTGTCTTCCTTTTATTTTGGTAAATTAACACATCCTGCCAGGGCTTTATACTTTCTGCACAGCAGAACATTGTTGTTGGGTTTTTTTTGTTTGTTTTTTTTTGTTTGTTTGTTTTTTTTTTTTACAGAAAGCATTCGGAAAAAAGCAAACGCAGACTCTGCCTCTCCGCGGAAGTGCATAGCAATGTAACAGCAGGAGGGCACCAGTGGTTCCTTCCACTGATGTAGGAGGAACACCTGCTCTGCTACGGATCAAAGGCACCTGTGACTTAAGGGCTTCTTGTCATCACTACTGCTTCCTTCTTGGGCTGAAACAACAAAGGGATCAGCAAATGCTAACAGGCTGAAATGTCTCTTTACGCAGAGGGGTGATTTCTATCGGCTGTTGCGTATGGTCTGGGCACTGTAATACAAGTTCAGTGAGTAAGCTGCACTTGTCATACTGTGAGTGTCAGGAAATACCACACTCTTTTACTGTAAGTTGTTTACATCACATTTTTCTATTTAAATTTTTAATTGTCAGGTTTTTAAGTTATTGAGGGGAAAGCCTTTGTTTTCAGGAGGCTTCTTACCTTTTTTTGGGGGGGATGTCTATCACTTGTGTCATAAATGTGTTCATAACTTCCCTATTAGGGTGGGAATTTAAGAAAAAAAGTCAAGGCTACCACTCGGTCCTTTTGGAACCTTAAGGGTTGTGATCTTTAATGTTTCGACTCTTCACAAAAAGTTTCAGAGAAGAACATTAACATATACTGTTTATAAATGTACATTAAGACACATGTAACTGTTTAGAAATCAAATAGGTAACTTCTTTAATCCCTAGGTTACGGCTTGAAAAGTGTAAGAATGGTCATGGGTTATCTACACAACCTCTGACAAGGAATCAGTTTTCTTAAATACCAACTTGTCGTGTAATAATTTGTATTTATTTTTTTACAGTGTTTGAAGGGGAAATCGTGTCTGTATTTCAATAAATCCAGATTTTACCATTAAATTTGCAAGTTATGTCTTAGTTACTCCAAGTAACCAATGCATCCTTATAATTAAAGCTTGAGGTGAATTCAAGCAGAAGGTGCTGGTTTTCTTAATTTCTAGAGGTGTCTGTGGAAGCAGACCAGGACTGCGGTAAGCTATGCCGCTGTTCTCTTGTAGTCAAAACAAGAGACACTTGCTGAAATTGAAGTTTTATTGAAAACCATTTCTAAACAGCAAGAAAGTTAAAAATTCAAACGCTTTATTTCAAATAGAAACTAACTTACAACACAACATATGAAGCAAATAAGTGATGGCAACATTGGCACTTAAACATCTTTTAAACCAAATATTCAACAAAAATATATGTCAGCTTATAAGTACACAATTTGCATGTGGCAATATATACAGCTGAGTGAAAAATATAAAAAGAAATACTGTTCTGCTTAAGAACACGATAGTGAAGACTTTGGTAGCAAAAATGTCTTTGTTTTTAAAACTGTAGTCTTCAAAGATGCTTCCTTGAATTCAAAGACTAAAAATTAACCAGATCTATCCCATTACACTGCTGGAGGTTACCGTCCACAGGTAGTTCACTGACCGTTGATCCTGGTGGAATCACACAGTGATAATCGGCTAACGCAGGGAAGGAGGCAGAGTGGGAACAGTTGATTGTACACAGGAAGACCACCAAAGCAATTCCTTGTTTTCACCAGCACTCCAGAACCTACTGCTCTTCTTGCTCGTTGCTGGTGTGAAGACTGATCTTTTGCACTTCCAGCTCTTCTGCGCTGACCATGGAAGGATCGATGGCTGCATACCGGGTGCCGTGGAACTGCAGTAAATGGATCTGTCGGATACGGAAAATAACACTGAAACAGGTGTAGAAGCACAAAGTTTTGGTAAAAGAGAAACATTCCTTCCGAGTAATTTTTGTGAGGATGAAATCATGGCTCTGGAGTACAGGAGTTCAGAGAAAGGACAGCGGAAACGGGCAACAGCCAAACCCCCAAAGCTAGCTCTCCATGAACATGGCTGCTCCCAGACCTGCCCTTCTGTATCAGCGATCTGGGAGTCAGAGCGAACAGAGCTCAGGCAGGTTAAGAAACAAGCAAGCACAGAAAAGGGGTTTCCTACTGCCGATCCGGCTATATGCCATAGTAGATTGGGTTGGAATGCAGAGACTCACTTGAATATACAGGTTGACCTCAGCACTCCTACAGAGGTATGGGAAGTTGCCTCCCGTTTTGAGGTGAGCTCTTCTAGCATTGGGATAAAGCTTATACATTTCTTCTTTTGCTTCAGTTGAAAGCGCACTTTGGTCAAACACCTACGTAACAAGTTACAGCAGTTAGTTCTGAATCTAATCAGGTTTTGCTTATTAAAATCAGACTGCTGCTCCTAGAAGCCATTCTCAGCTTCTCTGTGGAACTGTCAATGAAACAGAAAACAAACACGGACATTAGGCATCGACAGCTAGAAAGCTAACTCTGTGATATATAAACATATGGCTGTGTTACTGCACAGAATATCCAATTCATAATGTAACACAGAGGAGTGATGGTGTTGCCCAGTCAGTAGAAGGCTTATCTAAATACGAAGTTAGATGCTGCAAATATTTATGAAGTTGCTAACAGAATATCCAGGCCCCACCTGCCCAGGGCAGGAAACAGTGTATAAATAAAAGGATTACGTTGAGATTAACTTACATCCATAATGGTTACAGGGATGTCTCGAATTTTATGAGGTTCTACATAGGAGTTCTGGCAGTTGAGGGTAAGTCTTGAGGCGAGCTCGCTCTGGCCCAGACTCTCCAGCTTTCAGAGGAGAGAAACACTGATTGACAACATATTTCACTGCAGGAAGTTAATGCAATATTAACAATACAGCCAGAGAGAAGTTAGTTTTAAATGGAAACATGACTGCACTTCAGATGAAGATTATAGTTCCAACTTAATGTAGCTCTGCACGAGACATGCTTAAAACATGTTCCATTAGTTGCTCCTGCCTCCAGAGCATGGCCTACAGACATATCCCAGCACTTTCTCCTCTTCCATCTCAATTTCTTCACTATTTCTCTTCTCATGTACATAAATAAACAGAACTGTAAGGTAGACAGTCACAGCATCGGTTAAATTGCTGGGGCTGTGACAGTCAACACCTGCTGAGGGTCCATTCCTTACTCCTCCCTTCCAGGTAAGTAAATGAAGAAAGCAGCAGAAATACCTACAACCTCCTGCTAAGTAAATCTTCTACAGAGATCGACATCACAGCCGTTAGAGTACACAGCTACCTACCCTGTCCACCATGAAATCAATCCCATCGGCCATTTCAGGATCTAGAGGACCAGATGCAAAATTCCCAAGGACAATTTTTTTCAGCATAAAAGCAGGCATCAGCCAAAAGCTAAAATAGAAACAAGATGTAACAATCTTCAAGCACCCAGGACTCCAACATTAGATGCTTTGTTCTAAGTGCTCCCTTTCCTTGCACAGACTTTGTGCTTCGACTTCAAATGAAATCCTGAAGAAGCTTCAAGAGCATAGCGATGGAAAACCTCACAGCTAGGTGCTCAAAATGCTCTGGGAAGCTGTTAGTCTTACATCGCAAGACTGTATTTTAAACATGGTGAATAACACTTTTCTGACTCTAAACGGTTTTGCTAGAAAACAGGCAGAGTTCTTAAATCTGACCACACATCCACAGAGGATCATGGAACGACTCGTCTGCCAAATTCCACACACCCAATTGTGAACATTTCCATTCTCCTTGTGGCGTGGCTTTAAATGTCACAAGTATTCCATCCCACACCTCCCTTGCCCAGGCTGGGAACAGGTTAGACACATGTCCAACCAGATCAGCGTGACATTTCATTGCAAAAAAATTATTGCCATGAATCTGATTGCTTGTCTCAGTCTTCCTTACCTGTTTGCTGTCCATGTCTGATTGAAGATAGAAGTGTCACTAAAGGAATTACACAAGATGAGAGACTGAACTCTGGGAGATTTGTGTGTGTATTCAGCAAATTTTTGAGCCAGAAAGCCTCCCAGAGAAGCTCCAAAGAGGTGAACCTAATTCAAGGAAAAAAAAAAAAAAAATAGATCACGTTACACTTGTTAAATAAATGACTTCTAAGCACAATGTTTCATTACAAAAATAAGTCATTCAAGTTTTACCCTGCCCTCATAACCCATTTCTTTTAAAAGAATCACTCTTCTATTCAGCTGCTGGTTTTATGCGTGATATAAACGTGATAAATACTGAAAGAAGGAAGCATTTCCAGATCACGGTTCAAATTTCTGTGTGCTCATCAAGCTTAAGAAAAAAATGGAACATTTTACTTTGTCTTCCATAGCTATTCCAATCCAAGATACTTTATTGTGGTGCTCTGTACTACGTGAGTTAGGAAGGATAACTTCCACAGGATCTCGTGAAAAACTAGTTAACCAATACAATTTAATAGGCCTAGAACAGCAGTTGAATTTAGGCCAAGTATGGCAATTTTCAAGGGTATTCACCTTCAAAACCAAACTCGTTTCAAAAGTAAAATTGCAACACAGCCTCTTTATTTATAGGCTACATTTTTGCGTCATATTTTATACACTTGCTCTTAAATGAGACTCTTTCAAACATTAGGTTTTTATTGCAACTATACGTCCACTTCCCCATCTCTGAGCACTCACTTTATCCAGCTGAAGGTGGTCTAACAGTTTTCTGAATCCATCACAGAACTCAAGGTGATCCCAGTACACCGGATACTGCAACTAAAATAATACGAAGTTAGAAAAAGCCGGTTTCAGATCAGTACCTGTCAGCTGTCTGCTTGAAAGTCATACCAATTCTCACACTAAAGGTTTCAAGACAGCAACCTGCCTCTCCTGCACCATGAGGCTCAAGCTCCTCAGCAAGGTCCCTACAGCCACAGGGTACGAACTCCT
Source organism: Gavia stellata (assembly GCF_030936135.1). Taxonomy (NCBI): domain Eukaryota; kingdom Metazoa; phylum Chordata; class Aves; order Gaviiformes; family Gaviidae; genus Gavia; species Gavia stellata. Next base: position 21,347,130 of record NC_082606.1, read on the forward strand.
CCCCCTCGCTTGCACAAAAATACACAACTGAAAGTACTGCAGAGCCAGTTTGTTGGGGAAAGTGCAGCATTGCTTCATTCTGTAATCAGTGGGAAGAGAGGCTGGAATGATTCTTCAGCAATTTTGTAAAGTTGGCAGGTACAGAAATCATTAACTGCTGCAAGAGATACAGCAGTACTCCTAAAGCCATACCGTTTAGCAGAAATATTGTTGTACAAGTCAATCGTTTCAGCTCAGCTCGGGAGCCGAGAAGCCACAAGAGAGCATGCTGTTACGATTTTAAGGAGTGACTTAGCCCACCTAGCTGCAAATACCAAGAACCAGGTTATCCACCATCCCCAAAGCAAACTTGGAAACCCTTAACTAACCCATATGCTTGCCTCAGGGCTAACAAAGATCCAGCTGGAGGAAAAAGTGACTTGTGTCCAGAGCACACAAGGGAAAAAACAGACCAAGAAGTTAATAATGTGTACGCACAAGGCTTTGGATAAACGCTTCTGTGAACATACAGCAGATTTCAGCCTGGATCTGCATACTCTGCAGTACAACTTAGCATCAGCTTTTTGGTGGATTCCCCCATTAAAACTAAGTTTATTTTCGTTATCCAACTTCTGATTAGAGCAACAAGCACAAGTATGCTAACTTTGACACAGGACTGAGAATACTCACAGCAATAACTCTGTAGCCCCATCCAGTCAGTGCCAAAATTTGCTGGAAAAACACATCTGCAGTTCCACTCACAGGAGGAAGAAATATGAGTGGGCACCGAATGCTCCTAGGTCCCGCATCATACAGCGACCAGACTTTACTGTCATCATCATCTACTATTATCTGAAAAAAAAGAGAAGCACAGGGGAGAGAAGAAACACACAAGACTGAAATGAGTTTTTTCAGCCAGCTTCCAGGATTGCTTCTACAAAATTTCTGTCATCTAGTAAATATTATCACACTCAAGACCCCTTTGAACAAGACCATCCTTTACTCCTCTTCACAATAGCTTTCTTCTGGAAGGCTGTTTACTAACTGGAATTACAACATTTGTGCAAATGCTGCTGGAAACAGAACTGCGGCCAAATGCTTTTGTGTCCTGACATAAGCCGGATAATGAACGCCGTGCCGCACGGAGTCAGCAGCAGCACGATACGTGGTGTCTTATGGGAACTCATCCTTCTGCAGTCAACTGGAGAACAGTACAAGTAGTGAATGATGTTGGTTTTACAGTGATGGACTGCACTTCAGAAATTACACTCGGAAAAAATCTCTCTTCCTTTCTGAGGAAGCGTGGTTAACTAAAGTTTGCAATGCTTTGCTCTGGGTTTCAACTCAGAGGGCCTTAGTCAGAATGATGGTACATCTGGATCTGAAAACTCATACAGAAATAAATCATGGGAACAGCAAGGCTGTGCCCCAAAGGATCATGATGCAATGATCCACATGCTTGGGAATGGAGCCACCGTGCCATGGCCCAGGAGAGACCGAAGAGGTCAGTTCAAGGTACGAGAGCAACAGCTGTAGGCTGTAAGAGCCAGCACTGCCCCCGGGGACAGCTTTTTAAACAACCATCGATATCTCCATTCACTGGACAAAAAAAGTCTTACAGGTCTGGATACACAGAAGCCTATGATTTAAGCAGCTAACACCACAAATTATTGATCTGAAACAGTTACAGCCAGCTGCCAGAAACAGAGACAGACACAACTCCCAAAGCAGCACTGCAAAGCTGACATGGAAAAGAAAACCGCTTCCATCGTCTGGCAGCATCTCGGGAGCATCTGGAGTGCCTAGGACACACAGCTGGCTGAAGGAGATTATTCACACACGAGGTGCTATCCTTAATGAGCAGTTCCTCATACAGTGCCCATCTCTGGGCATAAGCTAAAAGCCTTAGCACAATTAGTATCTTTAAAAGTAGAGGAAGTAGGTAAATGTCATCTTTTCTAGCAATGCTGGAGCCTGACTTGTTTTTACAGGGACGGTTCTACCAATAAACTGTTGTGTGTATTTAGGATGCTCTTCCAACCCTCCACAACACAGTAAAAGCGTGCAGCTCATACCAGATCAACAAGCACAAACCTCTGGGGAAAGCCTGCGTCACACAGTGGGAATTCATCTCCTCTGTATCAAGATTTTATAGCTTTTCAAACAGCAACATACAAGCACAATTCACTTTTCCATTACAGCAGTTAAGCTTCTCAGGGAATCGGAGGAGAACAGCGTATCACAAATCACATTTGCTTGACTAACAAATCTGCTTGTAACAAAGCCAGTATTTCAGGCTCTGAGAGCATGTGAGAAATCACATGATGCTGCTGTTTTGTAAAGTCTCTACAAGGAAAAAAAAAAAGAAAAAAAAAAGGAGGATTGCACACCAGAGCTTCCAGACCACTGAAACCATTTAAAAATAAAGCTTGTACAAAAGACCTCCCAACCCTGTCCCCCCGCCAAAACAACCCTTTGCACATAACTCAAGAGCTCCAGACTGCTGTTCTCATCAGTAATTTTGGATCAGTTCAGGGTAGCTGTCAGTGGCTACTACAAAGTTCACCTTTAGGAATACTCTCAAAGGCGAACCATACTCCTTGAAATCACAGAACCAAAGTTAGTTCATGTCAAGGGAACTGAGGCTGAAAGAGAATGTTTCTTTCCTCAAGCCCAGACAATGAATCAATGGGTTTAGACAACTCTTCTATTTGATTTCTAGCCACATACCAGATAGTTTAAGGGCAGCTCCAACACGAGGCTAAGCGCTGCATAGGTGACAGCAGCACAGTTAACTGCTGATTCAGTAGTCCCAGCCTTTTTCTTGTTCTCATAGATGAATCAAGATCACCTACAGTTTACATAAAGGGTAACATCTGCACTTCATTGAAACAAGAGGCAAAACTTCCCTTAAGTTTAGCCGAGCCAGGGTGTCCCCTGCTGAAGACTTTTAGGAAGGACTTAAAGACAGCAAGTGGTGTATGCAAATGGAGGCAAAGCTAAAGACTTAATTTAAACGTGTTATTTTCCGTGCTGTACTTCCTATATCTGACAAGAGCAGGAAGGGCGATGGAGCTGTGCATTTCCCGCTGCTGTCAGGAGGAGTGTCTCAGCCCGTTTTCAAACAAACAGCTCTGGCTCTGCTTCCTTAGGTCCATCTGACTGTAGGAACGTGTGCTCACCAGCAGTAATGATGGTCATTCCTTCCTCTGTACTGCACGCGCTTTGCCTATACTTTTGGGGGGATAAACGCAAGCAAATGTATTCCTAAAGACTGCTTCAGAGATTAATTACATCTTCAAACTGTGCTTTTTTTTTTTCCCCCCTTCTCTCTCCAGAAACCAAACTAGTTTGTTTATTTCTGCCTCCTTCATAGCCCACACTCATCACTGCGGCATCACTTGACTTTTGAGTAGACCAAATCACTCAAGAGGGAAAGGTATTCCCTAGTCTGAAGGTCACGAGGTCAACAGCAGCTTCAGTTTACATGTGTCCCCATTTATGAAATCCTGAGTAGTCAGCAGCAGCTGAAGGCAGTGGCCCCTGGCAGTGAGCTGCAGCATCGCACAGTCCCCACAGCAGCAGCAACGCATTCCCGTGTAACCACAACCTCCAGCTCCTTTCGTTTACCATACTGCATCCCATAAAGCAGCGCCTCAGAGCACCCACAGCTCTCTCTGCTGAAATACAGTCTCCCGGCTTTGCTGACCCGGTGAGGCATTGCCTGGAGCCAACAGCATGGCAAAAATAGACCCAGCAGATCTGGTACTGGCAAGAAACAGAAAAAAGCTGGACAGTCAGAGCCTAAACAGAGCATGCATAGTCAACAGCAATGGATCTTTCTCGTTTACTGAAGACACAAACTGGCAAAAATGAATGAGAAACCCTGAATGGAAAATCCTACAGCCCTTACATAAAGGTAATTTCTCAAAGAAAGCTACACACCACTCAGTGGAAATAATGCTGGGCACATTAAAGCGTTGTTCTTTAGGTTTGAGACACAATCCCTTTTGAGTGGCCCAACTGCAACCGACTTGCTGTTGAAAGGGGTAATGCTACTCTTGCCTCTGCTGCCAGCACCATCCCCCTGTTCCTGCAGCCCACACAGCCATCCAGAGCAGGGAACTGAACCCGCTGGAAGTCAGCCCAAAAACAAACTATAAAACACACCCAAGCTAGACAGGGCACTGACTGCTTGGCTTGCATGGTTACACGAGTGACCGTGCTTGCAGGAGCAGCAGGCTGGGGTGAAAAGGCAAGACTGTCCTTCAGCCTGGCAGGAGTCCGGGCTGCTGCTGCAGGTTAGTCTGTAACCACAGCCTCAGCAAGCCTTAGCTGCACAGGTACGCCTGAGAGCTAGCACGGGGCAGGAGCTATGTACCAGCACTGCACTCCATGCCCTTTGCTGCTTGACACATAGAGAGCAGAAGTTGGAGCACTGCACACCTCAAACACTCTCCTGTGGTTCAGTGAAAGGAAGTGGAGAAGTCTAAGCGAGAAGGGAAAGTGGTTGGACAGTGTGATTAAGCAGAAGACATCTAAAGGACACACAGCGGAAGAAGCCGTTTGTTTTTTTCCACCGTGGTTAAGGCATCTTTCCGCTCTCAGGAACCCTGCATACAGCCCGACTGCCAAGAAGCTGACTTCAGGTACTCTGCTTCAGCCTGAGACTGATGGGTAGGAATGGCTCTGGCAGCACAGCTGCATGGCAGCCAGGTCAGCTGCCCTACCTTGGTGCGGTGCACACAGGCAGCTCCGCGAGAGGCCGTGCACATGGTCCCCAGCACATGCTACTTCCTTGGCGTCTCCTCCTCAGGTACGGCTGGCACCAGGACTCCAGGCACCACTGCCGTGGCTCGCAGCTGCAAGCCTCTGCTCCCCACCACCACATGCGGAAGTGACCTCCGAGAAGTATGCAAAAATGAAGATCGTGGTTTTGTGCACTCATATGACATGTGGGACAACAGTTCAGGAGATAAGTCAGGTCACTAGCACAGCCACAACTGTTCTGCATTAACCAAACAGCTTAGTCTCCCCCACTACAAAGCAAGAGGAGACATTTCACCCACAAGTCGATTACACCTATACATACCTTTTTAAGAGGAACTGTGCTTCTGAACCAGTTATAGTCAGGAGAGACTTTAATCTCTCCCATGATGTTTAGAAAAAACTCAGTTGAGGTCAGCCTGAAAAAAAAAAAAAAGACGAAGTAAGAAATCAATACAACAGCTTTACCGCAGGCAGCACTCAAAAGCTGTGCCATGTACATAAAGAGTTTCCAGGATGAGTTTGCTCTTATCAGTAGATTGTACTACCTCTGACTCATGGCAAGTTTACTTATCCTCAGTTTTCATCACAAACCATTTAATTATTCTCCCAAGAGGCAGTCACCTGACTGCCTTACTGTACTGGCCTAATTATGAAACGATGACGCTTTTGTAACAGCATTCCCATGTAACAGTTGTAGAGAAGGACAACTGTGTTGCAGGCTGTAAGTGGCTTGAAAAGCTAAAGCACGTTTTTAGTTTGTTTTTAATTTATAAAGCACTCCAAATTTATATCTAATAAATATTCATATGATTCATTCAGCAGTTCAGACAACGAACTTACATTATTTCATGAACCTACTGCCTAAGTATTCAGACCACGTTCTTCCATCTCAGTATAACTGACCCCACGGAGTCCCAAAGGGCATTGGGAACATCAGCTGATCTGCAGGTTAATTTACAGAATAGCCCTGGAGTTTTAATTCTATCCACACAGAAGCTGACTCTTGTCAGGAGTTTCCAACAAAGATATCTTTGAAGCACACCAGTTAATACAGAACAAATTGATTCAGAGTTGGGTCCACACAGGAATGCCACTAATGCACTCTGAAGTCAGAATGTCCTAGTGTACGTAATGCAAGTGTCTTATAATGCTTCATTAATTTGTAATAAACACATAGGTACCTTCTAGATTTAACTTTTTTTTAAAGCAGCGAGAGACCATTAGCTTCCATTTATTCAACAGATGGTATCAAACAGTTTTGAAGCTTGCAGACTGAATAGCTTTACCCTGAAAGCCAACTGCCTCAGGAGATTATTTTCATGCATTCACACACAGCAGTGAGCACAATAAAACAAAGCAACTTTTGCTCTTGTTACTTAACAGTTGCCAAGTACAAATCAATAGGTTTTGTTTCTTAATTCTTCATCAAATAAGACCTTGGTATGTTCTGTGAGTCACTCCAATTCATTTCTCTCCGCAGGAAAGCTGCCACTGTGCAGGTTTAACTAGCTTATTGCATTACAGCTGGATTAAAAGTTATTTACAATTTTCTCATCTTTCAGTCTTCATTTGCCATTTTCCAAGTACAGAAAACATGAATTACAAGACAACACGCATTTTCCACAGAGCAGGTGATGCACCTCTCATGTCTAACGAGGGTGTCAGAGGTAGGAAATTATTTCAGTTTTGTGTGGCTTCATTTTGGTGCTTGCATCAACTATTCTGCTCTTTGTCATAGTCTGGCAGCAAATAAAATTACAGTGGAGGTAAAAAAATATCTGTTCCACTAGCCTGCAAGGCAGAGCAGGCACAAAGATGCATTACTGGACTACGGGGGGCAGAGAAAGGAAACAGCAGTTTAGTCTACAAATTCCTTTCTATAACCATGCATTAACTGGTTATCAAAAAGCTGTTCAGTGAACCAGTGTGACAAAATTATGGCAGAAATAACAAATTCCAGCAAATGCATTAAAACAACATATTCTCTCTGAGTATTGTAGTACAGCAGGACCAAGAAACACAAGTCACAGTCAGGGCCTCACTACGCTGGGCACTGTACAGACACAGAGGCTCAGGAGAGGGAGACTTTCTGCTAATAATTCTGGTTGCCATAAAGGGTCGGCAATCTCCTCCCGCTGTGATCACCTCTCTTCCGCCACCTCAGCCTTTCTGCACCATTAAGCTGATTTGTGGGCTGGCAGGTCACTTGGGAGTGCGAAGCTGCCTATCGTTAGCCTGGGTAAGGAACGGGGACAATGCAGCTGAGCTTTGTCCTGTCAGCGTACCTCAGCCCACGCCAGAATGGGTTAAGAGTCCATCTGAAACCTAAATTTTGACCTTCCCAGTTCACCTGTTACCACTTGTGGAAGCAAACTGCTGGTCACCAGGATCTGGGCTGATTTCCCCCAGCTCCTTTCTTGTAAAGGCACATCTGTGACCCCCACTCCTAAGGACTGCCTTTCTTTTAAAGCAAGACTAAACGTTTTTTTCTGTGATTCTAGGATTTTTTTTTCTGAAGTTGATGTCCTATTACTGAAATATTTTTTTTCCTTGGCACAGAAATGCGGCATTAAATTTCCACGCACAAATATTCGCGTCAACAACAACTATGTGCTCTTCCAGCCACAGAAAAGCTGAACCATGAACTCTAAACAAGGAACCAGCCACCAAAGATAACTCAAATCACAAACAAAGAACCTGATGCTGTTCATGACCCAGCCTCTGAAGACCTGACTTTCACTTTCAGTAAAACCAAACAACCTGAAGAACTCTAACCTCTTAAAAAGAATTCCCCTAAAGGAAGAATCACCTATGGATGTGTTCAGAGCACTTGATAATATTCTCTTTGTGACTTATCCCCGCTACACTAGTGACACGTTCCATTCGTTATCGATCTAGAAAGACTTTGATCCTGCCACTAGAGAGGAAACCCTGCCAGAGCAGATTAGACGAGCAGCGACTCAATCCTCTCCCCCGTGCCGTGTCTGCGTGAGCTGGGGCCGCTGCGCAGCCGCTCTCTTGCTGCACCCACTCCCACGGGCCAAGAGACCTGAATCAGCACCACCAGCATCGAGAGCTGATGGGGGCTGCAGGCAAACACCAGGAGAAGCAGAGGAGATGCCAGGGCTCCAAGTGCTTTATGAACACCAAACGCAGGCAGCGGGGAAGAAGAGTTACAGATAATTAGGACATGGCAGCAGGCGCCTTCCCCTCTCCCCCTGAGCTCTTAACACCGAGCCCAGCCCCTGCTCCATCCCCCCTCCTCACCCAAGCCGGCTCCCCCAGCTTTATGGGGAGAAAGGGGCAAAACCCCACTCAGCACCCCCAGCCCAGGCTCTCCTCCCCCCGGCACAGGCTGAGGCGGCCCCTTGCCCTGAGACGCCCCCCCAGAAGATGAACCCCCAGGGCAGGGCTGGGCCTTGGGCTCCCTGCGGGGCCGAGTCCCACGCCCCACCCCAGGGCCCCTCAGGGATCGTGGTAACCCCCCCCGGAGCCTAAAAGACACCCCCTCCCGACCCGCCGCCTCCTCATGGCCCCCCAACGCCTCTGGCACAGCCTCATCCAGCGGTGGTGCTACCCCGGAGCCTGAGAGACCGCTCCCCCCGCCCCGGTCTCCTCAGGGCCCACGCGGCTCCACAGTGCTCCCCCCTCCCCGGGCCCACCCGGCCCTTCAGAGCCCCCTCCCCGGCCCGGGGCCTGCCCCTCTCCACAGCGACGACCCCTCACCTTCCCCTTTCGCTGCTCGCCCCTCACCGGCTCGGCAGGGCCCGGGGACGGCGGGGACACCGGACCGCCGCTCTCCTCCTCCCCCGGCGCACCCAAATGGGGGCACCCGCCACCGGCCGCTACTTCCGGGTGCTGAGCCCGCGCCGGCCACGTGACGGCGGGGAGGAGCGCAGGCGGGACGGAAGGCGGGCGGCCGCCATTGCTGCCGAGGCGGAAGTAGGTTGTTCCGGCGCCATCGCTACCGAGGCAGAAGTCACGTGCCCCGGCAGCAGGGCGGTGATTGGTCGGCGAGCTGTGAGGCACCGTGGCCGCCATTAGCGCCCCTGAGGTGGCAGCGTCTGAGGAAGCGGTCGCTGTCGTTCTGGCGCCGCTCGGCCGGCTCTTCACGGAATTGGGTTTTAACCTAGGAAAAAAGGCACGGCAGCTCTCTGGCGGTGTGTTATTCCGCTCTGTGCCGCCGCTGTGCTTGGCGCAGGCGTCACTGTGACCTGCCGCTGCCATCCAGCGGGAGAGGGTCATTTTTTTGGTATGTGTGAGAAATCCCGAGTGATTCCAGTGAAAGCACTGGTGAGTGAAACGGCGTGTGTTCAACTCGGGGTCTTACTTCTAATATAGTAGGTTTTATCCAGCTCCCTTCATCCGGGTGTTGTGCAGTGCTTGCTCGTCTGATACGAAATCCGGATCTTTTCATCAGCTAGGTCTATTCAAACCAAGTTTATTTTAAAAAAGCTAAATTCAAGGCTGTGCTAAAAACTGAGTTACGTAGGGTAAGTTAGAAGGTGTAATAGCACTGCCTGCCTTTTGTACATAAAGAAACATGTGCAGGTAAAGCTCTGAGCTGAGAAAATTGTTCATTCAAATATTTTTCCTAAGTAGCATTTTACTGGTTTATTTCCAGTACGCCAAGTTTAAGAGGAAGCTCAGAGGGGCGAGCTGAGATCACCGGTTGTTGCCCTGAGTGGTCCAGACACGCTGTGGCCTGGGTAACAAACCTGCGTTCGCTCCAACGTGCGACCAGTACCCGCCGGAGACGCCGCCGCTCTTCCCTCCGTGCTCTCATAAGATGTGATTCAAGGCCAACTGCTTCTATCGATGCACGTCAGTATGTCCCTGAGCCTAACCTATTCCTGCCTCACTCCCTCAAAAAGCTCCTGAAAGGAAACACGGCGGTGGATTTAATGCAGATTAAAATCAGATTGGCAGCTGTCTGGCTGTAGGTGGTGGTAAACCTGTATTTTACAAGGGTTAAAATCCATCCAGGGGTTTGCAGAAGTTAAAAACGACGTTCAATATTCCCACTGTACGCAGCCAAGTGGCACGGTGCGCGTTGTCCGCTGTTAGCGCGGTCTAATGGCGTTTGCTGTAGGGCAGGTCAGGTTAATTGAGGAGAGCGACAGGGCATGTGTTCCTGTCTGAGTCATTCCTCTAAAGACCAGCTGGGCTCAATTAACTTCGTTTAATTGGTATGTGACAATTAGCAGTTGAAAGAAACAGACCCATAGATAGAGACCTGTCAGTTGTAGGTGCCTTCTCCATGAGATACATCTAAAGGATACGTTTGATTAAATAATACGTATGTTTATGCGTAACGTTGTTCCCTGCCTGAAGATCACCCCGTGAGATGAGGCGTCATTTTCATCTCTCTCCCAAAGTTGCTTCATTTTGCTTAAAAGTTTTCAGCTGCTGTGTCAGTTCGATTTGTCACGAAAGGCTTTTTAAAAAATTATTTCTGGGATCCAAGGGAAATATTTTTCTCGTGTTGTGTTTAGAGAGCAGAATTAAGAGGCAGGAACCGCCTGAAACACCTGTGTGCAGGGGAGAGTGAGGGACTCCCTGAGGGGGTGCCGCCGCCCGGACTACATTTCCCATGATGCAATGCGGCGGGGCAGCCGCCCTCCCTTCACCCCTCCGGACTACATCTCCCATGAGGCCCCGCGCGGGCGCCGGGAGGGTGGCGGGCGAGGCTCCCCGCGCGCTGCCCGCTGGGAGCGGTAGTCCGCGGGGTGTGCGCGGTGACGCCCGGCGGGCGGGCGGCAGCGCGCTGCCGTCACTGAGGCGGCGCCGGGCGGGGGAGGGGGTGTTTACGGCGCGGGTGGGGCGCGCAGCACCGCCGCCAGCGAGGCCTAGTCGGCGGCGGGGGGAGCTGGCCGGGCCCGCGGCCGCACCATGTCCGCCTGCCACAGCTGCGCTGCCGCCGCCCGCCTCCTGGGCTCCACGCTGCCCTCCGCGCGGAGAGGTAACCACCGTCCTCCCCTCGCCGCGGCCCGGCCCGACGCTGCTCCCCGGCGGGGCTGGGCCCTCCGTCTCGGGGCCCGTGTGGGGCTGGAGCTCGGCGGCCCCTTCCGCTCCCCGGCGCCTCCCTGAGGGGAAACCCCGTTCCCTCCGGCCGCCGCAGGGCTGTCACCGCTCCGCGCCCCTCCAGCCCGCCGCTGCCGGTGATCCTCGGGAGCGGGGCCCGCCGGGTCAGTGCCGGAGCGGTGTCGGCGGGGAGCAGCCGCGGTCCGGAGGCGCTCGCTGGGGCCGGGAGACGAGCCCTCCCGCGGCCCGGCGCCCAGCGGTGCCGACCTGGGGAGTTCCGTGCTGCAGCGCTGCGATAAGGGCTTCGGTTAGGCAACGGGTGGCTGCTTCGGGCTTTTTCTTTTTTTCCATTAATCTTTTGCTAGTGTCACCCTGGGTGGTGTCGGGGGACGGCCGGTGGCGTGTCAGGATTAAGGGCTATTGCGTGGTGCGAAGTTCTGGAAAATTAGCCCGCACTGGAATATCTTTTGGGAAATGTAATGCGAGAATAGAGTTTATTTCAGCTGGAGTGATTTGCAGCAGCAGCTATTCAGTGTGTGTTACCCTGCAGTTACCAGTAAATGAGCTTACTTAGCAGACTCATTAAAAGCCTGCCTTTTTTACAACCTAAACTTGAAATATTTCTCATAATGACTTGGGCTCAGTTAGCAAAAAGTAATTATTTCCAACTTTGGTAGAAGGGTGAGGCTGTGCAAACCACTTACTGGATGTTGAAGTGGAGGGAGGCTGTTACTTTTTTACGACTTTTGTCCTTTTCACCATGTTCTTGTGGGTACTAAGAGTTGACATACCATGTGCTGCTTTTGGTGCAAGGCAGACCACCCCCAAACTGTGCTGAAAATCTCTGCTGTTGCCACATTTGCAACAAGATTTTGAATGATTGTACCCTCAGCAACAGCCTGACCAGTCAGAGATGATTTATTACCTTCAAGAGGCGAGTTAACTCATTGCACTTGACTTTACATTTACATCTTTGACGTCACCTGTGCTGAAAGGTTTAAATCGGTACTTTCAACTCCAGCCTGTCTGGCCTCATGTAAACCCACTGAAACAATACACTTTGAACCAAGTAACATTCTGAATTAACTTCAGAATTATCTTTTTTTTAAGTTTGTATTTTTTTGTCAGAATTAAGATTTAAAAGGGATATATAAAGAACAAATAAGACTAAAACACAGATAGAGAATAATAAGATTACTTATGCATCACCTTTCCATGAAAATTCTTTTTAAAAAATATAAATCTTATTTTGGTGCATTTTTATGGTTGTAACAGGTTATGTCTTCTGCCAGGTACTTTGTTTGCTATTGGCGGTTGGTACAAACTTGAGAGTATTCAGAGTGTATGGATCAGTCTAGTCGATCAAGTGTTGCGTTGGACAGAGAGGAGACTTCTCCTTTGTCACAGTCTCCCTGTCACTTCCTTGGATAACAGATTCTTCCAAAAGGCCCAAAAGTCAATATTTCTTTCTTCAAGTATCAATTAAAGGTTAGTAAAGTGTAAAGGAGCCTCCCATTATTTCTTAGCACGCTAGTCTGAACACCCTGGATAGATGCCATTGCTGCTACCAACATTCTTATGTTAGGTACATGTCCTTTAAATTTACTGTTTCAAAAAACCACCCAAGCCCTGACTGCCAGTTGTGTGTGCGAACAAGTACTGCTGTGCTAGCCAGCTGTTGCCTATTTGAACATTTATCAGGATCTGGATCGTTCAGTGGAAGTTGCCAGGCATCGGGCTGGAATGTTGATTTCTCCCAAAAATCTGCCTCTGGGCTTATTTACACAAGAAAGTAGTTGCGATAACTTTCTTACTGCTTCATTCTTTAATTGTACAATGATATTTTGTCAAAAAAAAATATCACTCAGACCTCCCGATAAGCACAGGGACAAGGCTTTTCGTGTTTAGCCACAAGCTGATGTAGCAGTAATATGTTTTTTTTTCTTTTTCTGGTTTAGCCTATCTATGCCCTTTAGAGTTCAGCAGGTGTAGCAGGGTGAGTTTAATGTTCCCAGAAGACTGGGCAGCTAAGACTTTTGTGAGAGTGAATTCACCAGCAACAAAAGTGTTACAGCGTGGGTGTAATGCTGCTGGCTAGCCTGGATCTGCTGCCAGCGTCCTGTCAAAGGCTGGAGGTGAAGCTCCACAGCTGCAGCGTTGCTGATCAATAGATGGGCACAGTCAGTAACGTGGCGCTTACCAGCTCAGTACTTGACACCGTGTCTAGTTTCATAGTTCATCCAATACACTTTTTTGTGCATTTTCCATGTCACGGGGCGCTCTGAATTAAGATCAGTGATCTTTAGTCCACGTGCGGTGCTTAGTGGTAAAATGTTTGAGTTTCTGTATTAGTGCTTCATAATTTCTCCACAGGCCAAATCTCCCTGTATTGCAGGAAAGTTGTATGACTTTGGGTTTTGTTCAGGGGAGGTGAGGTGGTTTGGGGTTTTTTATTTTGTTAAGGGGTCTTTTTTCAGTTCCCTTTAAAGTGGTAAAACAAATCTCAGTAAAGGAACCATCTATGAGGAATAAGTACCCAAGACAGGGAATTAATGCAGAAGAGCTATTGCATTGTAAAGGCTCACTACAGCTCATTCGCTACTGGCACACACAGTCTTCAGAGTTCTCTGTGCGTTCAGCTGAAAGAACACAACTGCTTTTGAAAGTGAGCCAGTATTTTTAAGTTTCCTGGGCTATTTTCATAGTTTATTCTATGTAATCTAAAGTGTCTTGCTGTGTTTCAGTGGCACTCAGCAGAGGAATTTAAAATTGGAAAGCACATTGATCATTATTCCTCCCTCATGTTTACAGACAGAAGTAATGCTATTGCAGATTTTTAAGATTACATTTTTTAGTCATGTGAAAAATAACTGCAAATCATCTTCAACTTCAGGAATCTTGAGCAGCATATAAGTTAATAAAACAACTTCAAATCTCATTTGATACTGTCATCTTGGTTGTGGCTTTGCAAAAGCCTGTGAGAGTTTTCCTGGTAAATTTGGGCTCATCCATAATACTTTTCTTCCCTATTTTTCTGTTTTCCTGTTACAGTAGCAAGGTGAATTTTCTTAAATGTCCTCTTTCAACTAAGATTCCAGCTCTTAGTTGTCATTGTTGCCTCTTTCAGAGCAAATGAACTGTAGTCCTCTTGCCATTCTTACTGTTTTTATTATTTTTTTAGAAGAGTTTTTTGAGTTTTCTATAGGATTCTCTCATCTCTCTAACAGTAAAACCATGTATTTTCAGCAAGTTTTTAATTGTCATTGTTGCTATTTAGCTCTTGTGTCGGTAAGTCACAAAGTTCTTATCAAAACCAGAGAGCAAGTGAGAAATTTGCCACTTTAAATGAGAGAGAGAGATAAGAGATACGGATTCCAGGCTCTTGTCTGTGTTGAAAGATGTTGCAATCACAAGCATGACATATGTTGATTCACATCATACCTAGTCATGAAATGTAATCCTACCCGCTGTTGCAAGAGGAGGAAAAGGCTGTTTAGTTTCTCAGTGAGGTTTTTTTCATGTTGGCAATAAGCTATTTCAATGAAGTTAAGAGTACGTTGAATTTACTTGTGCCTGTCTGTCAGCACGTGCCAAATACGACACTACCTTTCAGTTTTCCTCAGGACAACTTTTTTTGTCAAGAGGTACCTCAAATTCCTGGAAACTACTTTTTAGTAGAGTTCACAAGTGAAAGCCAAATTCAGATGTGCAGTCCATGAGTCTGAGACATGTTGGTAATTTTTGCGTAATAAGGAGACACTTCAAAGGTCTCTCTTTTACTTTAGCAGTTGAATTATTTCACAATAAGTGCTGGTTGTTGATTGTATTTATCATTCTGAGGATTGGTTTCATAACTGGGATGTTCCCTATTTCATGACACAATGGGACTCTCAATTGTCTGATGTTAGAGGACTTGGAATTACTTTCGGGTCATTTTTTGGACAATCCAGGCAGCTTTTAATGAGATGAACATTAAGGTGGTGAAGAGAATTTATTCTGGATAACTGAAATTTGGATGTTCAGAGTTGAGTTCTGTTACTGAAACCTTTGAGCTCCGTTTAATATAAATAAATTCTGGGGTTTGGTGGCATTGGGATTAGAACTGGAGTATTTTTAATGCTTAATTTTCCATGTTTTTGGGTTTTTTTAGGTATTACTTGTGGTCGTACACGCATCCCTGTTTTAGGAAAACTTGGGACTTTTGAAACTTGTTCCCTAAGACGAATTCCTCTTAGAAACTTTTCAGAAACACCAGCGTATTTTGCTTCAAAGGATGGTGCAAGCAAGGATGGTTCTGGAGATGGAAACAAGGTAATCTCGACACATTAGGTTTTTCAATAGTTTATATAAAATGTTTCTTAAATGTTTTTAGTAGATTTTTTCCTTAGAATTAGAATCTTCTTGAAATCTTTGCTACCTCTTGACATTTCTGATCCTTCAAATTGCTACAACTGACAGTGAAGAAAAAATAGTGTATTGTGAATTTGTTAGCAGACAAACCTTATACACATCCCATAACACTTCTCCCAGTTTTATAAATCTTTTTGCCTAGCGTAAAGGGACACTTAAAATCTTTGTAGGATGTTATAAATCCACAACAGGTTTCCAGCTCTCGGGAAAGAGTAGTAATCAGAAATATTCTCCTTCAAAAGCCTGCTACTCCCAAGTAGGCTTTTTAAAGTAAGTACATTTTAAAATCTTTCTGTTTTCAGCACTGATTTGGTAGTTGTATTAAGCAAGACAAGTTTGTGAGGAGACTAGCTTTATTCTTGTTAGTAAATTGTCATCTATTTTCATCCTAGTCTTTCTCCATAATTATAGTTAATAAACAGCTTCTTCAGATGAATGATTACCTGAGAATAAAACTGCTCTTCAGTCAGCAAATAAGATTTTAAGAGTTCACAGGCAATCACTTTGCCTTAGTATGGTGTGTTGTGACATCTGAAGAATGGTCCAGGTGACACAGGTGTGTTCTGAAGGTTCAGATTAAACTTTTTTAAAAATAAAAAAGATAAAAGATTTTTAATGGTCTTTTTTTCTTGAGAAATGAGTAGGCAAGCAAGCTTTAAAAAATGGGGAACTGCCTTAGAAAAGGGAAGAGAGATCTTTGCTGTTTCCTAAAATATAATAGCTTTTATTATTAATCAAAGTACGAAGGCATAGAACAGATATAGATTTAAAAAATGTTAACCTTGAACACCACTAAGCAGGGTAACAACATGGAGAAAACAAGTAGGTCTCTGTCAGGGAACTCTGCCTTAGAAGTAAAAAATAAAATATTTCCAAGCAATTTCTGAGATGCTTGTTTTATAGGCCATATCTACCCTACAGCCATCTGCCAGCATAGCTACATCTGTCAAGGACGTGAGAAGAGTTGTGGCTTCAGAAACCCTTAGAATCAACACAGTTGCGATAATGAAATTACTCTCTCTATAAGTATGATTTGTTTTTTTCTCTGGGGGTAGAATAAATTACATTGAACTATAGCATTAAAACATTCTTGACATAGTTTAGCTTGTTATTGTTCTAGTGCCAGTCAAGCAGTTCTAATGTGGATATGGGATGCCTCTTCCATGGGCATCTAAAATTGGCAGACCTGGGAAATGCAGATGTGTGTATGCTTCAGAATGTTTATATCGTGGTGTTCTAAGTTTTGAAAGCTTTTAAAAAGTCCTGACAATAGTTATTTTGTCATTTAGCTATTGCAATATTCACATTACTGGATTCCATAAACATGCTGCTAAATGCCTCATGTAACAGCTCCATTGTTTGGGGCTAATTGTCTGGAAATCTTTTTTAGAAGTCTGTTGGTGAGGGGGGTAGTAAAAAGTCAAGCTCTGGAAGCTCTGGGAAAGGAGGGAACCAGCTGCGCTGCCCGAAGTGTGGTGACTTGTGCACACACGTGGAGACCTTTGTGTGTAAGTTTTAATGAATACTTTCTTTTTTAAATAGATATAGATGTGACTATATTTGTGATCTAACGCAGTCCTGATAGCTAAGTTTTAGCCTACCTAATTATACAATGTCAAAAATTTTGTTATGCTTAGTTTGGCCACGTTGGTGTAAGCGTGTATTGTTTCCGTGGATACATTTGTGGAATTTCCTATGATGTGTGGTGGCGCAGAATACAGCAGTGGAATTTGGACCGCAACTGCGACTATGCAGTTTTAAAATAGTTTGTTACATTTTATGCAGTGCAAGAGATGCTCGTGTAAACAATACCATTTTAACTACTGATATTTCTTTCTGTCCATTATATAAATATATACATGTATGTTTGTAATGTCTGTCCTTTGTTTACTAAACAATAGAACTTTAATCCTACATGTACTATAACCAAAGTGCTTATCCAGCAGAGGAATTAGTATATGACAGATGGCTTACTAGAACGGTCTTCTATGGCAAAGTCAGATCCATAATACGTTCCAAATAGGAGGCTGGAAAATCCAAATAGAAAATCCAAAATGTGTCAGATGCCTGGTGTCCAGCAGCAATAGCTACTTTTCTTGACGTACAGTCCCAATTAATGCCAGTTATGCTTTAGGTTCTACCAGACTTGAAGACATTTCTCCTTATTTCAGTGCTAATGAGACCAGCCTAGAAAATAGTTGTCAGAAAGCAAATACCCATTGTCAGTTGCTGGTGCTCAAGGAGGAAGTATCAAGTCATAATCAGACTTGCGCACTAAGAAGCTTAAGACAAGGTCAGCGTAAACTTGTTCAACTGTTGTTAACATCACAGTTGGTGAAAATAGTGAGTGGATATGCTATTATTTGCTGCTACTCGTATAAAACACTGTTTAATAAAAATTATCAAACATCATGAATCACAAGACAATTCTATAATAGCAATGTATTTATTTACATTAGATAAAAGGATCAGTCCTCAGCTACTATTTTTTTCCAGAAATAATAAGCATTTTTTTGTTGTTGTTTGAAACTATAGGCAACAAGGTTTTCTGAAAAATCTGGCACTAGTTGATGGATCTAGAAATACAGTCCTGCGTGGCGTTCTGTATGTTGGCCTCTCCCTAGACTAGGTGTGGTTGAAACAGTGGAAGGATTTTTAACCTCATTTACCTTCTTATCAGATGATTCATGAGCAGACATTTTGAAACTCTCACTCCACTGGTGTGTTTGCTCCCCGTGTTACTGGAGTT
Organism: Gavia stellata; assembly: GCF_030936135.1. Taxonomy (NCBI): domain Eukaryota; kingdom Metazoa; phylum Chordata; class Aves; order Gaviiformes; family Gaviidae; genus Gavia; species Gavia stellata. The sequence goes on from NC_082606.1 coordinate 21,365,062, forward strand.
TGTGCTTTTTTCTGGAAATATCATTCAAGCATTGCCCCGGAGTAGAACAATCACTGTGTATCCCTGGAAGGCAGAGATGTGATTTTGTATATTGTCAGCGTCACTAGGAATCTTTAAGCATGCTTGAAAACTTTCTTAGGAAGAGGATTCAGTCATACTAATGTTGTGGGAGAAAATATCTGGTATATGCAGTCTCAAATTCACAAATAGTGACACAGCACTTGAATTGCGGCATCAGGATGGCACAGGTGCTGTAAACAGCTTGGGACTGGAAACCAGCTTTGTATTTGTGAAAACAGTGTTGCAGCTGGTCAGATCACAGAATCACAGAATGACGGGTTGGAAGGGACCTCTGGAGATCATCTAGTCCAACCCCCTCTGCCAGAGCAGGGTCACCTAGAGCAGGTTGCACAGGAATGTGTCCAGGTGAGTTTTGAATATCTCCAGAGGAGACTCCACAACTTCTCTGGGCAGCCTGTTCCAGTGCTCACTGGGCACCACTGAAAAAAGACTGGCCCCATCCTCCTGGCACCCACCCCTTAAGTATTTATAAGCATTAATAAGATGCCCCCCCAGTCTTCTCTTCTCCAGACTAAAAAGACCCAAGTCCCTCAGCCTTTCCTCATAAGAAAGATGTTCCAGTCCCCTAATCATCTTTGTAGCCCTTTGCTGTACTCTCTCCAGCAGTTCCCTGTCCTTGAACCGGGGAGCCCAGAACCGGACACAGTACTCCAGGTGCGGCCTCACCAGGGAGGAATAGAGAGGGAGGATAACCTCCCTCGCCCTGCTAGCCACACTCTTCTGGATGCACCCCAGGATGCCATTGGCCTTCTTGGCCACAAGGACACATTGCTGGCTCGTGGCCATCCTGTTGCCCACCAGGACTCCCAGGTCCCTTTCCACAGAGCTGCTCTCCAGCAGGTCAGCCCCTCACCTGTACTGATGCATGGGGTTATTTTGCCCCAGGTGCAGTACCCTACCCTTGCCTTTGTTGAATGTCATAAGGTTCCTCTCTGCCCAACTCTCCAGCCTGTCCGGGTCACGCTGAATGGCAGTGCAGCCTTCTGGTGTGTCAGCCACTCCTCCCAGTTTTGTGTCATCGGCAAACCTGCTGAGGGCACACTCTATCCCTTTATCCAGGTCATTGATGAATATATTGAACAGGATGGGACCCGGTACTCACCCCTGGGGAACACCCCTTGTTACAGACCTCCAACTAGACTCTGGGCCACTAATCACAACCCTCTGAGTTCTATCTATCAGCCAGTTTTCAATCCACCCCACTGTCCATTCATCTAACCCACACTTCCTAAGCTTGCCTACGAGGATGATGTGGGAGATGGTGTCGAAAGCCTTGCTGAAGTCAAGGTAGACAACATCCACTGCCCTGCCTTTGTCTATCCATCCAGTCATGCCATCATAGAAGGCTATCAGATTGGTCAGACATGAGGAAGTCTACTTGTGAATAATGGAATGTATCTAATTTTCTCATCCTTGCATGTTCTACTCTGAGGCTTTAGGATTTTACAACCTTTAAATGAAGTCTGTTAGTAGCTCAAACTAAGCACAGTGACGCCACATAATGGAGTAGAACAGACTCTTTAGTTTATCTTGAGAACAGCAGTCACCAGTTTTCTATTAATTGTTAACTTAAAAAAAAAAAAAAAGAAACCAAAGATTGTAATTGCTCTAATTTCTGTGAGTCATGGCCAAGTTTTCTCTGGACCTCTGTCTTTCTCGTTTAGTCTGTTAATTTGAACACGCTGCTTCCCAGCCAAATTGTAGAATATAAAGAGGCTGGAAAACAGAAGAGCTAAGTTCTAATTATCTTAAAAACGATTTTAAAAAACAAAAGCTAGTATGAAAAAAAAAATCCTTCCAGTTCTACCCAAAATGAATGGGTTGCAGGCTGTATTAAACATGCTGTAACTTGGTTTTTCAGATAAGCCTTTGATGTTGCTTAGTCAGGAAAAAATGATGACTTCGCTCAATTCTGGTTTGAATTACTGAACTGCAGAGCTTTAAGTAAATATCTAAAGCCAAAGGAAAATATACAATTAGCATTTGTTTCAGTTTTTAAATCTTAGGTCTTTCAGTCATTTTGAGAGAAATAGGGAAACAAAATACTGAATAAAAGCCACATTTATCAGTAAATTAATTGCCATTGAGTGGCAGTGTGACAGGTTGGTTGTCCAGTAGAGTTTGTTTTTAATGGGGCTTCACTTTGCATCCATAAATCTTGCAGAAGGATTTGCTTGGCAATAGTTTTCCAGTAATTAACAATTAAGAAAGAATATGATGCAAACGGAAAGGAATTTTGCTTTGACACACTTTCTCAGCAGTTTCTGTGTTGTTTTGGGTTGTGAGACTCTGTAGTGATCAGTGAAATAAGATGTGAGCCTCAGATGTAGAGTGAAATCCAATAGCTATAAAGCCGATTGACATAAGAAACCTTGTCCAGGCGCTGCTTTTACTGTCTCCACCTGATGCCATCAGGTTAGCTCCCATCCTCCAAAGCAAGACTGCCCTGCTACTGTACATACTTAATAGGCAAGAAGCTTCCCTGCTCTTTGTCCTGATGTCTTTTACCTTATAGCAGTTTAATAGCAGCCCATTATCTCAACCCTACAAGTGTTTTTAAGGCTAATCCTCCAATTGTTTTGGCTTCCTGTATGTACTGTAAAAACCCAGCCTTTCTCTTTGGCATGGTCAGCTTGTACAGACTTTAGAAATCTCTTTGCCAATGCAGCCTCTGTGGTAATGTTGCCTGAATCAAAAACAATGCTTGACTTGCATTTTACCCCGCTGTAAATATCTGCAGACATCTTAATGACAGTGAGATAATTTGACATGAAGGCTCTTTGCTGTGCTTTTATGTGTTTGCTAGAAGAACATATAAAAACATGCCAGTAGTAAAGAATAGCAAAGTTGCTTGCAATTTTGAGTGCTCAGTTTTAGGGAGATAGCAGTAATTAAACATGGTTTCCTTGCATTTCAAAGCAAACTTCTCAAATTTTTCTGTTCTGTTAAAACTTGGATTGATACTTTTTTCCAGATTGTTGTGTAGATGACACAAACTGGCTGGTTTCACAGCTGTGTTTTGATAACCAAGTCTCCTCCCCAGGGCACCTCATACATCAAAGCTTCTCTGTACCCACAGACCCTATTGGTCTTGCTGAAAATTAGGAAGATCTCTAATAAACTTCCTCTCTGTCTGGATTAATTTATAAAAGTGTACTCTGCACAATAATTTTTCAGTGAATGATGTTTTAAAGATGCACGATAGTATTCTTATAGCCTGGTCTTTATTTTCTATTTTTTTAATCATTCCTGTGGATCTATAAAGGGGGCAAGTATTTTTGTGGCTATTCCATCCTAATAAAGCTGACTATTAGCATTGCATAAGGAAGGACAACAGCCTCATGGCACTGTAGTCATTAAGAATATCAGAGGTGTTTTGAGTGAGCACTGGGAGAAAGTTTGGGGTTTTTCCCCTACGATATTGTTGCTAAATAGGTTATGTAAGAGGAGTGGGTGCATGCAAGTGGTTCTCCATTGCATTCCCATCAGGCAGTTAACTAATTGGGGATGTTGCCAGGAGAACTTGCCAGCTGTTACACAAATTTTCTTTGGAGTAGAGTTAATAAAGCTGCGATGCTTACAGTATTATGTGCTACATTATTAAAATAATCTGCTGGTCTTACTTATCCAGTCATAAGGTGTGTTTAATATTAAAAAAAGAACCCCACTCCTCTTTTGCTGATGCCAGCTCTATGGGAGGCAACAACAAGTTATAAATAAGCAGCTTGTTTATTACTAGAGGGTTATTATTAAAATTGGCTGGTACTACAGTGTTCAAGCCATTTTCTAAAAACTTTTTATAATTTCAGAAGTTTTGACATTGAAGTTTTTCATGTGGTTCTTTTGCTATGTTTACTTTGCTTTTAATTTAATACATTTACCAATATATTTACTTTAAATCAGTCCTATTGCACATGATTTGCATTTAATAGCATAGCAATATGGTCAGAAAAGGTCTGTTTTGACTTACAAATTTATTCTTCTGTACTGTCTATTTTTGATTATTTCAACTTCGCTTTTCTAAAGGAAAAAAAAAAACAAAACAGTGCAAGTTCTAGTTTGCAGGCTTCTGAAACCGGTCTTTGCAGATAACATGATTTCTTGAGACATGGTTCACAAAGTCAGCAGTAGGAGGGTTTGGCTTTTGGCATTTGAAAGAAATTTATTCTACTTTTGACAGTAAAAATAAATAAGCAAAAGATCTTGCAAAACCTCAAAAGTCCTGATCATCTGTTGCATACCACAGCTGCCTCTTGTTGGGATGAGCCCTTTGTGTGACCCCACTGCGCTCCGTGTCCTGGGCTTAGGTGACTCGAGCATGCTCCATAGTGTTCCACGGCCAGTGGGATGCAGAGACCAGGAGCTGCCACAGCTCTCCTTTCCTGACCCTGCTGCATGCTATCTTTGATATTGTAGATTGCTTCCCCACACTTTAGTGTAGACTGTCCCTAACCACAATTTTTTTTTTGCCTGCTAGTTTGAGAGTTAGCAAAAATTCCTGCATAGTTAGAAGCCCTTACTAATTTTGCATCACTCTGAGATGCAAGGTTTCCTCTTCAGGGTATAGTGCTACTGAATAAGTACGAAATAGATTTTTGCTTTTTAATCCCTTGTTTGGTTGCTGCCCTGTGTTGTGACTTTTTGGGCAAATTGCATTCCCTCTGTGTCAAATTTCATAGTCCAATAATTGCTTTTAAAGCTTCTAAGGTGAATGAAGGGGAAGTGTTGTGTAAATGCAGAGGTGGCTGTGCTGTCTTACAGGTGCTTGTCCTGTGTATAACAAACTCAGGCAATTGAATGAATGCTGTCAAGCAATTCCTCTTACTGTTTTGTTTTACTTTTTCTGCAGCTTCCACCCGTTTCGTGAAGTGTGAAAAGTGTCACCATTTTTTTGTTGTACTGTCAGAGGCAGACACAAAAAAGAGCATCATTAAAGAGCCCGAATCAGCAGCAGAAGCTGTGAAATTGGCATTCCAGCAGAAGCCACCGCCTCCACCGAAAAAGGTATGGTTCTTAATTTCACCCCACTGTTTCCTTGTATTACAGTGTGGTGAAATGCTTTGCTGCTTAATCTGCATCAGGTGTGTAACGGTCTATTCTGACAGAGCAACAGACAAGAAAGACAATTAGCTCAAGATTAAACCTTTGAGAGCTATGTGACCCAGCAGAGCACTGATAACGGGAACAAGTAGATCCAATAAAAATATTTGGGCGTGTTTTCCTCTGCCTTTGTCTTGTGACTGAAGTCCAGTACCTTCATTTTCTCCTTGTGACCCTGAAGCTAACCTCAACTCTCACCAACCGTAGTATCTTTTATTTCCTGCTATGGCCTCATATTCTGCACCCTAATGTTAGCAGCTGCTTTCTATGGTTGCTGAACCTTTTATTTGGCCTCTTGCTGGGTGAGAACTGTGGCTGATCAGCTTGTGGTGGTGACCCGTCTTAAGTAATTTGGTTTCCCTCTCCCGAATAGTGAGGGAGCTTACTGTGTTTCTCAGTTCATAGTGGACTGTAATGATTTCTGAAGCTGCCTGTGGCTCCTGGATAGACCTCTTGTAAGACGTTTAAATATTCTTGAAATTTCTGTTCCTTTTACAAATTTGGGTGAAAATGACAAGGGGTTCAAATGTTAGTAGGGGAGAACTGACAGACACAATATGATTGTGTAAGCCCTGTGTTTTTAAGTAAACTTACCAACAGGAATATATTTTGTATTTTAGATGTTGGGTTTCTGTTTCTCAGTTCTGTAATGGTTGGTTTAGACCGAAGTCCATCTTTGGCACAATATACTATTTTTTCTTTTTTGCTGCAAGGTGACTTAGAAGTGTTACTAAGATTGAGTTATTTTTCAGATTTATAACTACCTCGACAAATACGTTGTTGGTCAGTGTTTTGCCAAGAAGGTGCTTTCAGTTGCTGTGTACAATCATTACAAGAGAATCTACAATAATATCCCAGCTAACCTGAGACAGCAAGCAGAAGTTGAAAAGCAGACTTCTTTAACACCAAGAGGTTTGTATGATGTTTGGTATTATTCTGGTCAAATAGAACTTACCATTTCAGGGCCTTAAATTAAGAAACCTGAAAAAAGGTTTTACCTTGACACTAGGTGTTCTGCAATTGAAATGATCTAAAAGAATTTCTATTAAATTTAATTTTCACTGTATGTAAACTTCTGTGAGTTATTTAAATAGTAATCCAGAAGGTTTATGATGCCATGGGTATTGCCTACCATATTACGTGGTTAGAATTTTTTACTGATGCATGTTATCAGGTATTTTCCTTAACTTTATAGAGAGCCTCCTAATTTTTTCTTTCTAATCTCATTTACCGCTTAACGGTAAATCTGCTTCATAATCTGCAAGCAACAATGCAGATCTTGAAGACAATATTTTGTATAGTGAATTTGATGAATAGCTCGCTTTCTAACCTTGCTTGCTGCTGTTGGCAGCATCTGTTGGTCACCATAGTATTGTTCCATATCTAGCAGGTGTAGATGGAGTTACTCTTGGCAGTACTTTTGCTACTGAGTAAGTGTGTAGCTATGTTGATCTAATTTATTTTTAGAAGTAGGATTAAGTTACTGTCTCTGATTCAAAGTGTACCTTTATTTTTTTAAATTTTTTTTTAAAGGTGTTTTGTTCTGTCTTGCAATAAATAGTATGCTAAGCAGACAGAAATCTTCTTTGTTTTTTGAATTTATGTAAAGTAGTATTTTAATTGAGAGGGAAACATTAGTAGCACCGTTCTGGTAATGGTAGGAAAGCAGTTGTGTACCTGGCACAGAGAAGTTCCGGACCCTCCACAGGAAGATAGATCGGTGCACACCCAGAGGGACTGGCAGTGAATGTTTATAATGGATAGTACTTTGAAATATGTGAAATCTTACATTGTAACACCCATATATAAATGTGAGAGTTTAAGGAAGCCTTTTCAAAACAAAATTATAGCATTTTTTTCCCCTTCTATAAGTGGTTTTAAAATGAAAATCAGAGGTAATAGATTGTTGCTGTTTTAAGTAGTAGAAAGCTTGCTGTCATTTTAAAAGCCTGCAAGTTGGGTTTTGGGTTAAATTTGACAGCAATAAAAACTAATTCATGTGGGGGTTTCTTGTTAGAAATACATTCGTACACAGTGATGAGATGTATTCAGAAGAGGGCAAGAGGTGGAGAATTTATAAGCTTTTATAAACTTATTTTTTATTACTGTTTTCATCCTCTCTCTTAGAATTAGAAATCAGAAGACGGGAGGATGAGTACAGATTTACAAGTAAGTGAACTCTCTCCTCATGTCCTCCTCCGCAATATCTACTCTTTTGATCTTAATGTAGAATAGCCTTTAGTGACCACTAGTTTGAAACGCTGGGTAAAACCCAGTTTGCTTTACTTCTGCAAGTAAATTTAATTGACAGCATTCAGCATATTTTTAACGGAGGTGACTAGGATCTGACTCTTTATCTAGTTCTAGGTGGAAAGCAAGTAAAATGTAAAGATACCTTTTATGAAGTTGGTTAAATAATTATCTGTCGTTAGAGTTGTCCTCAATAGAACAAGTGGAAATAGAGATTTATTTTAATTTAGAACTGAGGGGTGATTATATTAATGCCACATAAGATACGATAGGAGGTTGATAATAAGGGAAGTTAGGCAACTGTTTTCTGCAGGGTATTTGTACTCTTAAAAGGCACTGTCACCTTGAACCTCAGAATGCCCTTTTTCTTTTTTTTTAATGTGGGTGAAGTCAGTCATGTTTATTTTCAGTCCACGGGAACTGTCACTGGCTATTGAACTTCTTCCTTAGTCTAGTGTAGCTCGATTTGTAATCCCAGTTACACATCTTCAAAGCAGTTTTCTTAATCTTCAATATTCTACCCTGCAAGCCAATTAAACCTAGTGCTCTGAAAAAAAGAAAATCCAGCTCAATCTCTCTATCCATATATTGAGACAAAACCTATTACAACTGAACTAAGACAAGTCTAATTCCTGAGATCACATTTGTGCATTGCTTTTGGAATTGTTAGAATATGCCAGTTCTTGTACTTTATCATCACAGAGATCAACAGTTTGGGTTTATTTCTTCTCACATGTTAAAAAAAAAAAAGTTACAGTTAAAATGAGTCAATTTGTAAGGACTGAACATTTCTCTAACACTTCTTTTTAACAAAGAGGAATATTTTTAGATAATCCACTGTGCCACCGGAAATTCTTTTCAGATACGCAAATATGTGCTTGTGCAAAAATGTGATTGGAACTGATGTTTTTGTAATAATCGCACCATATTTCTGTTGCAGTCCTGTCTCTAAACTTCTGTATAGATAGATAGAATTATAGGTTTGCAGAACAGAACCAAGCTTTTCTTGTGTTTAAGGTAATGGCAGACCTTGTCTGTGCTCAAACAGTGCTGTTATTGTTCTCCTTAGAACTACTGCAGATTGCTGGAATCAGTCCACACGGTAATGCTTTAGGAGCATCAATGCAACAACAAATGAACCAGCAGATACCTCAGGAAAAACGGGGAGGAGAAGTACTAGATTCACCCAATGATGACATAAAACTTGAAAAAAGTAATATTTTGCTGCTTGGACCAACTGGATCAGGTACACAGCTGCATGCTTTTATAGGTGTCAGATTTCTCTTAGAATTGATTGTTAATGAGTGATTTCGCTCTGTGGCTACTCCAATTTGGTATAAAAAGCTAAACTGTGAATTGCAAACTGGGACTTTGTGCTTTCGTGCCATGGTAACAAGCTGAACGAAACGGCCTTGAAAAGGCAGGAGGTCTAGTCATGTGGTTTTCTTTTTTTAATGTCTGTATTTACTGACTAATTAAAAGATGCAACTTTCACTAAGCTGAAATAAAACGTATTTAAAGTTTCTCTGCTTTAGATGGCAAGTTGAGATGCTGTTGTTAGTGGTGTTTCACTTCTGGGACAGATCAGTTACAGGGGGGTTAAAAGAGAAATTATATTTGTGTATTCATAAAAAGTGGGAGTGTTTGTGCTGAAGTGATAGCATTTTGTGGACTATTTGGGAGAACGTTCACTAAATATTTTAATTTTGCTTCTCCCCAACTTCAAAGGAGGAGCAATTCAACTTTGCACTGCACCCTGAGTGTCTGCAAAGGGCTGCTGGTTTATTTAATCTTTAATCTATGCAAGTACATGGATTTTGGTTTATATATCGTGTGACATTTTATTTGTGATACCGTATTCATTTCAAGCTGCCTCAAATGCGTAGTATTAGTTTAATTCTGAAACAGAGCTTGCCCAACATAAAAAACACTACCTATGAAAACTGGCTCCCTTGGAAAATATATGAACATGCTGGCATCATTCAAAATGTCTAATGACAGTAATGATGGTCTTATGGTAAATATTTGGGTTTGTGTGCTCTAGAGAGAAATGTATGGCAGCTATAATGTACAATTTTTATTTTATCAGGTAAAACCTTGCTGGCTCAGACTCTAGCTAAATGCCTAGATGTACCTTTTGCTATCTGTGATTGTACGACCTTGACTCAAGCTGGCTATGTTGGTGAAGACATCGAATCTGTCATTGCGAAACTCCTGCAAGATGCCAACTACAATGTAGAAAAAGCTCAGCAAGGTAAGCTTTTACAATATGTTTCCTGAAGTTCATTCATAGACTGTGTTAATCTTGCCTAAGTGCTCTAAACTTTTGAGACAGCCAGTGCTTCTGTAATCTATATTCCCATTGCACGTACCAGAATTTTAACATTTTAAATCGGAAATAATAAACCTGAAAAGAGCTCTAAACATATCTTGTAACTATTGCTTTTGTCCATAGTTTTGCTTATATTCTCTTCATATGTTTTTGCAATCTACAATATGGAAGTAGAACAGATTGCAGCGGTCTTAAATTACGTTCTTGCCTGTGTGTAAGTTTCTGCTTCTCTTAAAAAGTGGAGTCTTCCTTAAATCCATTTTCTGTAACTGCAGGAATTGTTTTTCTGGATGAAGTAGATAAGATTGGCAGCGTTCCTGGTATTCATCAGTTACGGGATGTTGGAGGAGAAGGTGTTCAACAGGTAAGTACTTCTATGGAGTGATTTTACTTCGTAAGTGAACAGCCCATCAAGTCTACATATCATCCTGTCATATGTCAAATAGCACGGGAGTCTAGAGAGTCATAGTTCTTCAGTTCCTTAATTATGAACCTTTGAAACCCTCATCTTTCCTCTTTTACTTTCTTTGTTCCAAAAAGAAAAAAAATCTCAAAAGCAACTCGAGACTGCTTCATAGAAACATCTTAATTGAAAGACATCTTATCAGCGTTTCGATAGCAAATTGCATAATGTAAGCCAGAATAGATAGTATTTTCCATGTTGACAAAACTCTTAAAGCAACTCATTACTAAGTGCAGCTCATAATATGCGTGGGAGTCACGTTAAAGGAAGATTTTTGGCTATCCTTGAGTAGGACTGTCTTGTATGGAAACCGAATTCTTTAGACACCGTTACTATAAAGGCATAAGGGAGGGAAAAATGTAATTAGATCTGCGAAAGTAAGCACGGTATGGTGTGCCTTCTTATATGACGCTGCACAGTGGAATTTTATATTGCTTTATCTCTTCTTTCCTTCTTAGGGCTTGTTAAAATTACTGGAAGGCACAATAGTAAACGTTCCAGAAAAGAATTCTCGTAAACTACGTGGAGAAACGGTGCAGGTTGACACAACAAACATCCTTTTTGTAGCTTCTGGTGCTTTTAATGGTCTTGACAGAATTATCAGCAGGAGGAAAAACGAAAAAGTGAGTGCATCAGGCTGTATTTGAACTGAAAAATTATCATCTTAATTACTGTTCACAGTACTGACTCCTGAAAGTCTTACTATATTTGTAAACCCACTAAGTTTGTTTGTAGAGCAGTGTTTTTCATCTGTTATCTGGGAACCTGAGGTCAAGCCTAAGAAAGGTAGCAAAGCCTGCTGTTAGTAGGCTTAAGTAGCTTGCAGTGGTCTCTGCTTCCACAGAAAAATTTTTAGCATATGCAAATAGGAAAAAAAATTGGGGGCGGGGCGGAGGGGGAAGGTTGAAAGCTGTTGGTAGAGGACTCGCTGTCCATACTTAATTGGTAAACTTTTTACCTTATTGTCATGTCCTATGTTTCTTAAAACCGGAATAGGTGAAACAGTTTTAGCAATTATAATAGGATTTCTTTCAGTTGGAGTGTACCCGGTATGAAACTGAGAAAACCTTTGGATATCAGTAGAAAAAAGCTTTTACTGTTGATACTTAGATAGTTTGAGCAAATGGTGCTAAAAGCTATTATCATCTTAAAACATCTAGTCGTGCAGTGTACTATTTTGTAATTTATGTCTGGGGACAGAGTTCTTCTGGCTGCAGATTTCTGACAAAATGCACACTCTGTTTCTAACAACAGGGGAGTGACTGAAATCCAAATTACTGTTTATGATAATTCATGTGGCTTTTCCTGTAAGCATACTTTCATGCATTTGCTTCACTTCTGAAGAGCCCTTTTTAGTGTCACTGGTGTTTGTAAATTTATCAGGACGCGTTACTAACCTTTTTTATTTTAAGATAAACTTGCTTTTAGGCTGATGTATTGATACTTTACTGAGGGAATTAAATGTTATAAGAAACTGATTGTGGGCAAAGGGTCTAATTTTACTATAAGTAGTTTCTTGAGCTTGAATTAGTATGTAATGACAAAATCAGTCACTCCAGATTTTTTTGATGTACATGGAACGTGATTTGGTTACATAAAGAAAACTTAACTATTACAGTTCTGTAAACATAACATGCTTGTTTTGCAGTATCTGGGATTTGGGACACCATCTAATATGGGAAAAGGCAGAAGGGCTGCAGCAGCAGCTGATCTTGCCAATATAAGTGGAGAGTCCGATCCACATGAAGATATTGAAGAAAAGGATCGCTTGCTGCGTCATGTAGAAGCCAGAGATCTCATTGAGTTTGGCATGATTCCTGAGTTTGTGGGACGTTTGCCTGTTGTGGTTCCTCTGCACAGCCTAGATGAGAAAACCCTTGTACGGATTCTTACTGAGCCACGGAATGCTGTGGTTCCTCAATACCAGGCACTTTTCAGCATGGATAAGGTTTGAGTTTTTATTTGACAAGTCTTCAATATTCTTGTTTATAAACACAGCGTTAAAGCTACCTCACTCTAAATATGTATCTATTGTGGCTGAGGAAAATGAGCTTACTGTACTTGCGAGCTTCATAGAAAAAGGAATTGCACTAACTCAGCCGTGTTACACTGCCTGATTTGAAGACTGCAATTGTTTCTGCATCTTGCTGGGAAGAAAAAAAAACCCAACCCAAACCACAAATGATATAACTGACAATAAGCTCTAAAAACTCATTAATTGCTTGCTGAGACCATTGCTCCATGAGCAGTTTACATACACAATATGGAGTAAGAACTTGAAGTTATTGCTTGTTTTTTTTTGTAGGACTTTGAGATGAAGGAAGTATTAAATAAGCATTGAAGTAGTTAAAACATTTCTTTAACTACTTAAAATGTGACATATGCAAGAACTATCTATTTTTTTCTCACTATCTAATTGTTCTATCATGTCTTGTCAATGCCGTGTGCTCAGCTTGTTGGTCCATGTTCTTCTTTTACACCACTGCCCTGCTCCTCCCATTAAAAAAAAAGACAGTTTTAACTTTGAAGGTAAATGTTTCGCTTGAGTAAAATGCCCATTATTCCACTGGATAGGTATATAATTTTTTCCAGTCTCCAATTCAAGTTCTTGAAGGTACCTTGACTGCTCTGATTTAAGGCTAAGAGGTGGGAAAACCTTTGTGTTCTGATCATTTGATCCTTCACTCTTTTCTGCTTTTCAAAATGCCTGTTAATCGTGCTCTTTTCTTTACAAGTGCTGTTTTATGATGTGTCTGAAGTGCTTTGGAGAACTGCAGAGCACGAGCCTAAATAGCTAAAGGATCAATTTGCTACAGTTGGTTGTTCCTCAGTTGTCTGCACTGTCATTCTTGTCTGCCCATTCCCTTTAATGTAGAGATCTTCAGTAATGATTGCAAACGCTTTGTATTTAAAAATCTGGCCTGCTTAAGAAGTGTTTATAGGAAAACAATACAAAAAGATCAACTGAAATCACTTCTTCCCCTCACATGTGCTCCTCTCCACTCAAAAAAACCCAGTAGGCTAACTTGTTAAAACCTGCCTGGTTTAGGTTGGATAACTGTTCTTGTGGGGCAAGTAATCTGGAAGTAGTTGAGCTGCTCTTCGTGTTTGCATTCAAATGAACATCCGTGACCTTGCCTAATAGGCATCAAGAGCCACTTCGTGTGCTGTAGAGGTACTTATCGTAGTTGTAGGTAAAGGGACACAGTCAATACTGGTAACATTAGTCAAAACCAAAGTGTATCTGAAGCTTTATGTATGTAGCTTAAATGTTAAGTGTTCTGGTCTGTAACAAGTAAATCGCTACTGTTTATTATTTTCAGTAATGCACTGTTGCTCTCAACACGCTGTTGAGTTATAAGTGAAATAATTAACAAAACTTATCATTTTTCTCTATGTAGTGTGAATTAAATGTAACTGAAGATGCATTGAAGGCTATAGCCAGACTGGCCCTGGACAGAAAAACTGGTGCAAGAGGTCTTCGATCTATAATGGTGAGTAAATTAAGTCTCATATTGAGTAAATGAAGCTACCTACATTTGTGTGTATGGACATGATCGTGACAATTTTCAGTCAAAACCTCACTTAGTTCTGGGTCTTACATGGATACAATGTCTTTTTCTAAAACTGCAGATATTCAGAGTTCTTCCAAGAAAACTCTCTAGCTCTGAAAGTCACTTGCTAACCATATTGTTATGTAGAAGAGGGCATACAGAAATTTTTCCTCCTTTATTTTCTTGTAGGAAAAGCTGTTGCTGGAGCCCATGTTCGAAGTGCCCAATTCTGACATTGTATGCGTGGAAGTTGACAAAGATGTTGTAGAAGGCAAAAAAGAGCCAGGATACATTAGGTAAAACCATAACGAAGTATCAGAACAGATGGGTAATACAGCTAGACAGATATTCTGATGTTTGCTATAGGAACAAGCGTATAAACACAAAACCACGCACACAACCTAAAAAGGATCCAATTCTCTGTATACTGTACACAGCTGAATTAGTGCCTGTTCTGTCCTAGAGACTTTGGGTTTGTATGGCTTTAGTTTTTAAGTAGAAATTAAAAAATAAACTTATATATGAAGTTACTGTAAGCTTTTTGTGTGTCTGTATACCTGTAGAAATAGAATTAAATTTTAAATATCATAAGTTAACAGTAAAAATCTGAAGCTTAATTGTGACTGTACTGAAATTTCTGAAACAGAACTTTTTCCTTCCTCCTTCTACTTTCTGCCACTGAGGTGGATATCTTTATGCAAGCTCCAGGCTGCTGCAGTTTTCTTCTCCATTGCCCTTGCAGCAGTGGAGAGCCACAAAGGCACATCTGTTGATTTGCTGAACTCTTGTTAAAATAATCAATTTAATGTTGTAAAGATTTTATTATGGTAATGATGTGGTGGAATGCTGAAAGCACTCAACAAATCTGTTCACTAAAATTAGGATTTTTTTTTTTTTAAAAATCCAAAGGGTGGTGTTGAGAGGGGATGGGTCAGGTTAAAAAAACAGATCTGAAATGTAGGAATTCTGGCTTGGTTTCTACCCCTGCCAACTTTTTGGAGTGACTTTCTCCACTGAGGTCCTTGCTTTGTATTCATCTGTGGCTGTGCTGAAGCTTGGCTCAGCACATCTGCTGTCTCAAAGGGGGTGGTTGGAGTGAAAAGTATTATGCTTATGCTGATGGTTGCTTTAAGTGATTTTTGTAGAGCACCAGCATTCGTGTTTGCTGGAAGTATTAAATCTACTGATTAAATCAAAGGACTTAACTGAATTCAATAGCCTTTTGATTTTCAGTAATGAGACTGCATACTGGTAGTAGTGTAAACCTGCACAGCACCATTTTCGGATCAGAAGGTCGTTTAGCAGACAGATGCTTGTCAGAACGTGTGTCGTTAGGGCACTTCGCAGGTGGCATGTTTACCTGAGGCTATGGAAACTGTCTCAGTTCTTTTCCTCTGTTTCTAAAGTATCTGATCAGTTCGTTTTAATTATAGGGCTCCCACTAAAGATTCATCTGAAGAAGAGTATGACTCTGGCGTTGAGGAAGAAGGCTGGCCTCGACAAGCAGATGCTGCAAACCATTAAATACTGTCAGAACGCTCGCCCGCATAAAGCGCGCTTGGTTATTTCCTTACGATTGCCTCTGGCTTCAGTCTGATACTAAAGGCATTGGATCTATCTCGGCTCTGATATGTGATGAGGAACTTTATTAGATAAATCAGATCATGTATTTTATTGCAACATCACATTGATTTATTTGATGGACATTGTGTGGACTTGGATGGCATAATGTTCACATATGAATTGTATATTACACTCGTTCAATTAAAATGTATAGCAAATATAGCAGCACCTGGATCGCTCTTTCTAGAAACTAAAGCAGCAATGCAGGTGCTGCCGATAGTTAGATTTTACAATAATGTTACTCTACAAATGGGAAATCAAGATTAATAATTAGTAGAAGGTGAATAAACTCTCAGCTCCTCATACGACTCGTGGGGGGTTACGTTCAGGTCAGTGCTAGATTTCTGCTGGTGTTTGAAACCCGATGGGTGCTGGAGTGACTTGTTACATTGGTGGGGGAGGAAGCCCTTGCAACAGGATTTTGGGAAAACTGGGGGACACTTTATGACACTGCTGGGTGATTTTGCTGAAATGTGACACTAGTTTGTTACAGTAATTTGAATGCGATATCAAATAATATCCTTTCTTTCACCTCGCCATTAGGGGTAAGTTTTAGTCATCTTGAATACTGTGAAAGAAGGTGAAGTCGGTAATTTGCTAATTTTTCCGGAAGGGTAAACAAGATTTCTAGGAAGCGGTAAGCCATCTGAATTTGGACGAGAAGTCGGCATAAATTTTTAAATATTAATGTTCTAATATAGTACATGTTGTTTAACGTATTGGAACTATCATGCATCAATTTTTTGGTGCCAGGTATTTGCCCAACCTATCTTATAATGTTAAGAGATGAAAGAAGTAAATGTATAATATTTTTGATGTAATCAGTAGTGATTGTTCACATGACACAGTGCTTTTTAAGTTATACTCTCAAATGCTAGTATTGCATCTTGTGGTTTTGTCTTTGATTTTTTTGGTCTCACAGCAGAGCAATCCGCCCTTTTCTGTTCTACACCAAAATTAATTCAATCCTTTAGGAAAGTCTTTGTAAAAAACACTAAAGGACCTTGTATGTTTTTGGTTTGTTTCAGGAATTAAAATTGTTGCTTACAACTTTGTTTTGTCCTTCGGTGATACATGGACATCAGTTTTACTGACCCCTTTTTCTAAAATTTTAATTCAAGCTATTTAAATAAAACTTTTGTCAGTCTTTTCAGTCTAGTGGATGTTTTAGGACAGAAAGGGATACTGCGGATGCGTTGACTCTATTTCTGTTGTTAATTTTTGTCATGTAAATGTTATGTAATACTTGTGTTCTGACCTAGAAGCAGCAGTTGTAGCCAGATGCAACAGATTCTTCCCTTAGGATTTCAGGTTTTTTTCCCTCTAAATGACCCACTAATGGTTCAGAAAAAAGCGGCGTTCGGAGCTGAGGCCATTCCTAGGAGAAGCTTAGTCCCCTCAGAATGGGGATCTGGGGTGAACCGTCTGTAGCTGCATCCTCACTTTCCTTTTTGTAGAGTGAAAGAAAAAATAGAACCGCTTTTACTTTGGAATCCTTTAATTCAAATCCTTTTTTAAATGGATTGAAAAAACCCAACATTTTAGGCGAAACTGTTCAACAACTTAGTTTTGAAAGTTGTTTGGAATTCTGTAACCAAGAACTGTTTTTAAGGAAACAAAATGCCGTGTAACTACAGTTTGTACTTCACCTCTGGCGTTTGAATAAAACAAATATTCAAGCAGCGGAGAGTTGTCATCCCTGACGTGTCATCCCCAGAAATTTTAAAATTTAGGGGTATTTGGAGCTTTTTGAGGTTTTGTTTTGGTTTTTGTTTAACGGATCTCTATGAAAGCACGGAGGTGCGGTGGCATCCCTGCGGGGCGGGTGCCTCTCGTCCCGGTGCGGACAGGCACGGCCCCCCCAACTCCCGCCCCCCCGCCCGGTGCGGGCAGCGGCTCCGCGCGCGGCCGCCGGGGCGGGGCGGGGCCGGGCGGCGGCTCCTCCCGGCCGCCAGGGGGCGCTGCGGCGCGGGCGGCGGTGCGTCCAGGCGGCAGACATGGCGCAGCCGCCCCCCTTCGCCGGGCGCTTCCCGCCGCCGCCGTTCCGGGCCTTCCCGCCGCCGGCGGGGCCCTTCCCGCCCCCCGCCGCGCCCTTCCCCGGCCCCGCCGCCCGCCCGGGGCCCTTCGCGGTGGCGGCAGCGGCGGCGCCTCCGCCCTTCCTCCTGCCGCCGCTGCCGCCGCCGGCCGGGCCTGAGGGCGACGCGGGGCCGCGCTTCCCGCCGGGCGGCGGCCCCTACTTCCCGGCGGCTCCTCCGTTCCCGCCGCGGCCGGTGACCGAGGAGGAGGCGGCGGCGGCGCAGCGGCAGCAGGACGAACTGTGGCTGTCGCAGTTCCTGGGCCGGCGCCGGGCCGCCCCCCCGCCGCCGCCGCCGCCCGCCGCCGCCAGCCCCAGCAGCGCCCGGGAGCTGGCGGCGGAGGCCCTGGGGCTGGTGGCGCGGCTGGCCGCGCTCTGCCGGGCCCTGCGGCGGCGGGAGGCCGAGGGGGACGAGGCGGGCTGGGCCCAGGCGCGGGAGGAGGCGGAGGCGGCGCGGCGGCAGCTGCGGGAGGTCGTGCGGCCGCTGAGGGAGCCCGGCTACCGGGAGGCGCTGCGGAGGAAGGCCGAGAGGGCGAGGAAGAGGAGGCTGCGCCTGCAGCGGAGGAAGCAAGAAGCCAAGGCAGCCAAGGAGGAGGAGGCGGCCCGGGCCGCCGAGCGGGAGGCCAAGATCGACCAGTGGAGAGCCAAGTGCATCCAGGAGGTGGAGGAGAAGAACCGGGTACGGCCCCGAGCGGCCCCCTCTGCCTCCCCCGGCTGCAGTGCGGCCTCCCGGGGACTCCTCCGCGTCCCCCTGGGGCCCAGGGCGGCGTGGCGGAGCCGGGGGAGACCTGCTGGTGACGGGCTCATGGCGGGCTGTGCCTGCCCGGCACCTGCCTTTGGCCCCGTGCTTCACCCACCTGGGTGCCGCGTGGGTTCGGCTTGCTTGGAGACACGCTGTTTCCGAGGCCTGCAGCCCCGCTTCTCCCTTAAAAGCCTTGGTGGGCATCTCAGCTTTGCCACGCTGATGTCCTAGGCCTTGGTAGTTGGGGTTTAAGTGGTTCCTGAACTCTTGGTTGCATGTGGAGGTCTTCCTGTCTGGTCCCAAGCTGTCAGCCTGCCTCCCGCTGCTCACGGCTACCCTACAGTGGTTTCAGTAACCGTAAGCCTTGCCTGCTGGCTTCGTGCTTGTAAAGCTTGTTTGCAAGCTTTTTGGTCTCACCGGGAAGTAAAACAGCTCCAAAGCAAAAAAAACCCTTAGATTAGTCTTGCTGGGAAGTGCTGTAGGCACCTTTGTGTTGGCCAAAGAGCTACCCTTCTGCTGGTGCGGGGTCTGCTGCTGGGGTGGTACAGAGCAGCCGTTGGGAAAGGTTTTGTGCTCAGACTGTGGCTTGTTAACGGTCTTTAATTCCCGAGCTGTAGAATCAGGATGGTTTATGTTTGTTGTTAATGTTTTTCCTAACTTTCTATAGTTAAAGGTTATAGTTAAAGGCTTTATGAATTCATTAACCATTTGGCCCAAATTTATGAGTTGCTCAGCATTCTGTTTTTGTTTCCTGAAGTCTATGGTGTTTTAGCTTTTGCATAAAAAGGCCAGGTTGGATGGCTGGCTTAACTTGCTATGGCTGTGTTACTAGGAAGTTGTTCTGATCTCCAGTGCTTCGCCAATCTTTTTAGAAGTACCGTTTCATTCTTGTCTACCTGGGATTTTTCACACGTCGTGTCTGTTTTTTTTCTTTCTTTCATAGGAACGAGAACTTAAGGCTGCTGCAGACAGCGTCTTGTCTGAAGTACGGAAGAAACAAGCAGACACAAAGAGGATGGTGGACATCCTGCGCGCGTTAGAAAAGCTTCGGAAACTGAGAAAAGAGGCCGCTGGCAGGAAAGGTTAATTACGAGATTTTTACCAAACTTTTTTAATTGCACACACAGGAAATAAGATGATGTCCGTGCCCTGTGCTGACGAGCAAGGTGCAGCTTGAAAAAGCTCTTTCTTTGTTAGTAATTTTAGTTACATTGTTAAGCAAGAATAGCTATAAAATGCTGAATGCAGTGGTTGTGTTCCTCCGTTTCCAAGCTCTTCCTTGATAGAAGAATTATTCCAGTAAGATAGTTGTTAGCAAGGTTAAGCTCATGTTCCTCTGAGATTTTGCTGCGTCCTCTCTCAAGTCTGATAACAGAGCCCCTTCTGAATTTGAAAATTTAAAATTAATTCTCTTTCTGTTTAGGTGTTTGTCCACCCCCCTCAGCAGACGAAGCATTTGAAACTCAGGTGGAGAGTCTCAAAACGTTGCTCAAAAATCGCACAGAGCTGTATGAAGCTGAGGAGAGAGCATTAAGAGTGATGTTGGAGGGAGAACAGGAGGAGGAAAGGAAGCGAGAAATGGAAAAGAAACAGAAGAAGGAAAGGGAAAAACTACTACAGCAGAAACTGGAAATTGATTCCAAGCTGTTTGGGGATCCAGGTAAATTCTGCCTGCCATACTCAACAGTCTTTTTCCACGCCACACCCCCATCTCGTAGACACTGGCTTTAAAGTGCAGGCACAAAAATAATTGAGAAAGAAATCATCCACTGGAGTAATTTATGCCCTGAGGAAAAGATGGGATAAACGTAGTGTGCTGTTAACACATGTGAAGTGAGAAGAACTGTTTAGCTCTTCAGCATAGAGTGTAGTCTCAAGCCGATTTCATAATGTTTTGCAAGAAGAGGTTGTAGATTAAGCTGAAGTGAGAATAAACAGAATAGACTGAAGACTTCCAGCACCCAACAGATGCTTTAGTCTGGTGATTTGCTAAGTGCGACTCGGGTAATCTGTGAAGATTCAGTGTCCGTATGTTCCCCTTGTTTAGAGGGTGGAGGCAGGAAAAGTTTTGCTGGTCTTGACTTGCTTCTGACAGCTCTGTTAAGGATGAGGAGACGTGCAAAACATGGAAATAGCCCTTAATACCTTATATAGGGAAGTGATTTCAAGTTATAGCCGGGGAGCAGCAAAATGAGTTGGCAAATTTGGGGCTTCTAAGCCTTACTAGAATCAAAGGTCTTTCTGGTTTATTGAACGATTTCTATGTTTGTGTTTTAACAGATGAATTTCCTCTAGCCCATCTATTGCAGCCCTTCAGAGAATATTACTTAC
Organism: Gavia stellata; assembly: GCF_030936135.1. Lineage (NCBI taxonomy): Eukaryota > Metazoa > Chordata > Aves > Gaviiformes > Gaviidae > Gavia > Gavia stellata. The sequence goes on from NC_082606.1 coordinate 21,385,612, forward strand.
AAGCTGAGCATTCTGTAGCAGCTCTAATCCAGATCAGGTAAAAACAAACAAAGTCTTTATTTTATTATCAGAGATGACAAGTGTTGTTTGTTGAGATTGTAAAATTACGGTCCCTTTTGGTTCATTAACTTCCAAATATGGTTATGCAATGAATTGTCCTCTTTTTTTTCAGCTAAGGATCAAGCTTCTCGCTTGATAGAGTTGTATCCAACAGATGCCCATGTGAGGCAGAGTGCGCTTCCATGCATAACCATTCCGTTCAACAGAATAGTGCATGCCATTTTCACGTTTGTGTTTTGAAAAACAAGTTTCAGAGCATGATTTGTTAGTGTTTTGTGTATTGATCAGTATGGAAAAATGCCTGTCTGGGTATATTATAAATCTTATTACCAAACTCGTACCAGCTCTCCTCTCAAACAACGCTTTCTCTATTAAAGGCACGAATGGGATCAGTACTTGGTGCCAGCTGATCACCCTGAAGGAAGCTGCATCCCTCCAGGATGGGTTCTTCCGAGTCTCCCCACAAATGACACTTGGGCCACGGCTGTCAGATAATTCAGTAATAAAGTATTTTGACGTTTGAGGAATGTTTTGTTATAATTGCCTGTGTAAATATGAGAGGGTCTGAAGAGGAAGTCTCATCCTCTGTTTCAGCAGCCAGGTACTGGAATGTCTTGAAGAAAAAGGTGTAAGAACTGGTTTTGCTGTCTGACTCTGGAGGGAAATATCTGAGCAAGCCCAGAGCTGCTAGGCCTCTTGTGGTATGGAATTACATTCCTGCTGCGAGTTTTTGTTAAGAAATCTCACTCTTAATAAAGAAACATTGCTGACGAGGTTATTTGTGCCAGTATTAACATCTTATCATCCTAGTTTGGTGGCTTTTATCTTCATAAGCCTAAATCCAGATGATGAAATCTCCAGAAATAAAGAAGTTTAAAAAAAAAAAAGAGACATCATTAGTAGACATGTTTTTCTTCTTAAATGAAGCATGTCAAGCATCAATGTCAAAATAGTTCCTGTCATTTTCTGTGTAGAAACGAACCTATTACAAGTTTAAACAAATTCTGAAGTACAAACAAGACAGGGTTTTTCAAGGTTGATTAAAGCAGCTGTTGACATTTTACTTTTGTGGACTAAAACTGGTACAACACGGAAAAAATGCCCAGTTGTGGTCAAATAGGTCAGACAGCCGTGTGAATATATATAAATTTGATGAATAAGCCTGCTGGGGGAAAAAAAAAAAAACCCAATAAAATCTGAAGTCTAACCTAATGTAATTGGTTTTGCCTATATAGCTTTTTTTGTAAAGGGACAGATCATGTATATAATAGTTGAGTACAAAACGCAGCTCTATTTTGTAAGTTGTTTTTTGTACAGAATAAATAGAGAAAAATGGATTTTTTTTTTTGTTTGAAGCGTTTTTACTCCGAGGGAGACATTTGTTTTAGTACTTGGCATCGAATATGACTCCGATGTGGAGAGAATTGCTGGCAGAAGGTCTGTGTGAAGGAACTTCTCCCTCCTACAGGGTGATGGAGGTGTCTGATTTCAAAGCCTTCCATGTTCTGCACAGTTTTGCTTGAAACAGCGACGGGCCATACAGGTTTGGGGCTTTGCTGGTCTACACAGATTGTCGTGGCATCTTTCCAGAGCTGCAGTCGTTATTTTTCCTTAGCCTTGATGTGTGGGAGTGGATTTAATCTCTCCCAATTCCTTACCTTTTTGCATCATGACATGGTGTAATTCACGGAGGAGGCAACATGTGATTGCCTAAATTCAGCACTTGGGCCTTATATGTGATGTTAATGGTTTCTTGCCTGAAGCTCTGCATTGATTTCTGTTGGTAAGAGCACACAAACTAGTAATTTTGGATGGAGTTAGAATTAATCTGGGTGCAGAAGTTCGCAGTTCTTGCTCATGTGTGTATCGCCTACCTGTAGCACCCCAAAACACAGATGACCGTGGAGTCCTCTGGAGGCAGCGGTTCTGGTTTGTGTGTCCGCACACCCTCCCCTCCCTGCTGTCACTTCCAGCATCTCATAACTCCAAGACCTGTGGCTGGGCCAGATCCTGGGGAGTCTTACCCGATGAAAAAGCGAAAGTTCAAATAGCATAAAAACCATTACAGAAACAACGCTTTCAGTTCAGGAATCTTAGTGATGGGAGGATGCTCTGCTTAAATAGTTAGGCTCCTTATCCCATCAGCATGTCTGATGGGACAGGCTAACCGCTTAAGCTATGATAATCTTCATCAAAGTCAGATGCCTGTCTGACACTGCAAGAATTTAAAGAACTGAGCAGCAGATAAGCAGGCAGCATAGAAGAACCCTGTTCTCCCTGCCCTGCGGGAAGAGCTCCATGATTTCGTCTGACGGTAAGGATAACTTCGTATTGTTAATAAAAATAGGACTCGAAAATGCCAGCGGATGGTGTACGTTCAGGTATATTTCAATCCCTCGACCTTTCTGTGGTTTGTTCTACATACTGGCTCTTGTCTAATGACGTCTGCATTAAAATGTTTTATGTTTTTAGTGAGGAAGATGTTGAAGGCACAGATGGAAGAGGAATGTTTAAAATCTTAACTCATAAAATGCATGGAGACAGGGTATTAATTCTTAAAAAAAGCCTTGTGTATTCAGATTTACGATTCAAATTTGTCTGAGTATAGCATTTCCTACTATTTTTAAGTTTTAAAAAATCACTATAGCCCAGAAGAAAAGAGGGGTTGGCTATGAGTTTCCGAGACTCATTTGCATCCTATTCCTTCCCTGGTCCCACTGCAGTTCAGGTTTCTCTAAGGCACATCCTCTTCCTGACAGGAATTTGTTCGTTTGCCAGCCTCTATCTTTGATGTGAAAGCGGGCCGGGCTGGCGTGAAGCAGATGAGGTCAGAACCCTTGTAGGAGTTGCTTTCTGGTGTAAGTTGGTGTTTACGACTGACCGTCTTTTATTCTTGCTTAGTAGCGTTTTCGTTGTCATCGCTCCTCACCCCAATGTAGGAGTTTTTTTTTTTCTAAATAGTGGTTTTGGGAATTAACACTTGTGGAGCCTTTCTCAGAGCACAGTATTTATGCAGTGGAATACAGTGAGATGCGGTACTGTAATCTCTCCCTATTTTCTTTGTCGTGGCTTCAGACACATTCACTACCCGTCTCCATCCCTTAAAGTGGCATTTAAAACCAAGTAAAGCCGTTTTAGGCGATGGACGCCGAGATACTCTTCTCCTTCGCACCTTTGTGCCGCACAGCTTTTGGGAAGAGCCTATTTACAGTGTAAGCTGCAAGGAGGATCCGTCCCTCTTGCAGGCAGGGGCTGCACGGCCACGCAGAGGAGTTGGAGAAAGCTGGGGGAAGGCGGCTTCGCGCACAGATGTTTTCACGCGTTCTCTTTGTCAGTGCTGACGTGGATTGGAACGTAGGCTGAGCCCTCTTAGGCTGGGGCGCAGATGGCCTGGCTCCGTGCAGGCTCCCAACACGTTGCGTGTGTCGCGTGTTAGCGGCAGCACACGTGTGGGAGCCGCAAAGCTGGTTAGGGGCTCTGCTGCGCCACCGCCCCGGGTATTAAAGGGCTCCTGCCGTAAGCAGGCGAGCGACAACTCTTTTGTAATTCCAATAGGACTGAGTTGCACCGAGCGACTGTGCATGTTGCTCTTTTTTTGTGGTCTGGAAACAGTTTGTTAGTCCTTTGCTAACATAAGAAACTACCTTGAATGCCGTTTCCCATTATAGACCCTTATTTTTGCATTAAACAGGCAGCTTTTCCTTCCTCGTATACATTCATCTGCTTATTTTCTTTTTGTGGAGTGTTTATCCTCATTGTCACAGAAGCCATTTCTTTTTAAAGGAAAAAAAAAATTGGTAAAAGCACTTCAGGATGTCACACCAAATATTTACTCTCTGTGTCCTGAGAACGGCTGCTGCTTCGGGATGAGCAGGCACAGGCTGCAGGTACCAGAGCTCAGTGGAAGACCGACCTCAGCTCTTGCCAGCTGACAATACGTAAAGGAAATTATTTTGCACGCTGTTGTCGCTGGGAAGCTGAGCACTCGCGGCTTCATGCAGCAAGTAGTGGCTTTTTACTAAATTGAGGCATTTATACAGAGCCGATGGCTACGCTACTGCAGTAATATTTTCCATGCCACCATTCCCAGTCCATCAGAAATTTTTCTCTCCCCTGCTATTCCTGATCTAAAAAACATCACCGCGCTTAAAATGACTCGATGGTTCTTAAAAGCTAATCTGGCCTTAAAATGGCTTGTTCGACATCCCTCTAACACCGAAGCTTGCCTGATGCACCAGCCTCCTTGTTTGGCTCTGGGTAAGCTGCTGTGGTGCTGGAGGGGATGCCCTCGCCCCAGCTCCCCCGGGCTGCTCCGTGTGATGGCTTAGCAGCGTGTGGCCGCGTGCGTTTAGCAGCGCGTGGCCGCATGCGTGAGCTCCGTGACCACGGGTGCTCTCAGGTCATGCAGAGAGAGGAGACCTGCGAGGTGTCCTCCTTGGCTGCGGTTTCTTGCTCTGTATCTGGAAAAAGTGCTGTGTCTTTCCCCGGCTTGGGAAAAGGAGGGTGCGATGGGCAGCAGCGGGAGAGGGAGAGGCAGGAGGAGGGATGGAAGGCAGTGGGGCCTGCATGGAGGTGGAAGCAGAGGAGAAAAACGCTCAGGATCTCTGCCAAATGAAGCTGTAAGCTTGGTCAGGTCCTGCTGGCTCAAGCTCAGAACAGCAAAGGTTAGTTCAGACAAATCTTCCTGGTACCAGTAATTAAGATTTTGCAAATCTGGGCATTGCACACAGCAGTTTTTGCTCGGCTGGCAGCGTCTCTAAGGGACGTGTTCCTTTTACCAGCGTCACTTGAAACAGCTCATCTTTCTCTCCTTCCACCCAAATTAAAACGAGCTACTCCTGCCTTTGACAGTTTTCTTTCATCCCTTCCTCCGGCAGCAAGAAATCAGGCAGCGGCGATGAGCTACCTGGATGAAGTTCCCTTCCGCATGGCCAGGAGCCTCGACGGGGACCCAGGGGGAGAAAACACTTCAATCACCGCCCCGGCCATCGACCTCCCCGACTGCGCCGACATCCTCATGAGCACCATGGTGAGTCGCCTCTGCTTGCGTCGCGCCCGGATTCGCTTCTGGGGAGATGCTCAAAGGGGGATGCTCAAAGGGATGTCAGTGGTGTTTGCCTTGTGAAAGAAGGAAAAGGAAACCTCTCCTCCTAACTGATCTCCTCTTAATTGGCTGGTTTGCAGGAGTGGGAGGAGGTGAGGACGATTTGTGGTGGGTGGGAGTGAGGAAGGGGTAGGTTTGGGGTTGGTTTTTTTTAATCCCATCTAAGTAGGAGGGTTGGGTCTTTCTGGGATAGGAGGACAAACTTCAGGATCTGTTCTGGGATTGTTTTCTAGTCTGGAATCATCACTGTCTCATTTATTAATAGTATTTATTAAATATTCATTAATAAATCTAACTATACCTGCAGTTAGATCTAACACTACCTGTGCTGGCAACATATGTATAGATTATATATATAATATCCTGTGGCAATTTGTGATCTTCCACATTGCTCAGTCCTAAACTGCTTTTGAATCTACACCTATTGCTGTAACAGCTCTGTCACCAATTTTTAACCCCGGCACAGCGATTCGAAGGAGCTCTCTGTGCTCTGGAAGCGGGTAGGAAGCCTTTCCCCGAGCAATTGCACTGAAGGCATGGGGTCAGCTCTCCGGGCTCACGGGTAGTGGTAGCACAGCTCCAGTTGAAGACGATTTCAGAAATACTTTGCATGTTTAGCCTTAAGTAGGCTCACCCGTAGATGGGGTCAGTGCACTTCACGGGGGAAAGGCGATCTGGGTGATCCCAAACAGCCCCTGCTCGCTCCTGGAGATGGGTGAACCAGCAGTAAACCCCACATCTGGCTTTTCCCTAGCTCAGCCTTGTTCATCCCTCCTCCCAAAAATGACACATCCCAAATCCGCAGGATGTGTTTAACATGAAAAGTCACCGTTTTGTTCATTTTAAGCGATTTCTCCAAAGGAAGTTTTAATGCACGCATTTTTTGCCGCCTGTGTAAAGGCAGGTGATGGTCTGCATCCCCGTGGACCAGCTGAGGTGGTCCGCCACCCCGTTCTATCCCAGGAAACCCCCAGCCCTGGGTTCCTCCCTGGATGGGGACGCGTTGGTGCTCCCCGCCGAGGCTGAGCGATTGTGCTGGTGGTCCGGGCTGATCCTTCTGGAGGCACGTGGTGGTGTTTTCCTTGGGGAGGCTGGTTTGGGTCCACAGCTGCCGAGTGGCAGGGAGCAGTAAAAACAGCATTCCTGGGCTGTGAATGTACTTGCCTGCCCGTCCTGAGGAGACCTTGTTTGGAGAGCTCTGGGACGGGCAAGGCTTGTTTGTTCCAGGAAAACCCTCAGCTTTCGGTCTGAAACAGGCTTATATTTTAAGCCGAACTACGTGGAAATGACGACTCTGTTCTGGGACTGGCCGAGCCCCTGGCGCCGCCGGAGACTCCCACGGCCGGTCCTGCCTCTGCCCAAGGTGGCATCTCCCCCCTTGGTGGCTCCTGAGCCACCGTGCCCGCGGTGGCTCTGCCAGGTGCCACTAACGAGGACTGCAAACGAGCTCTGCCACCATCCTGGGGCAGCCCGTAGCCCGGGGCTGGACGCGGTGCCTCTCCACAGCTGCCTGAAATCGGGACGCCTGTATCTCCTGTCTGCACCCGCTCCCCTTCCACAGCAGCCAAAGTGACACAAAACCACCTCTGAGCATAAAACACCTATCAAAAGAATTGTAGATACAACTCAAAATAGTAATAGCTTTGTAGCCAGATTTTTTTCAAGTACAAATTTGGGGATTCCCTATAGGGATGAGGCTGGCACTGCCCAATCCTACAGCCTTAGTGCCCGCAGCCAGCCCTGATGCTCGGGGAAATAGGAGCCAATATGGGAAGGATGCAGCTCTTACAGTGCCCTCGTGAAGCACGTGGTTTGCTCCGTGCCGCACGGTCTGCTTTCAGATGCCCTCACCAGCTGCTTCTCGCTCTTCCGCAGCACGACTTCTCGCTGGAAAGAAAAGTGCTTTACTGGGTGGAGGTGGCCTCTCAGCAGCAAACCTCCCGGCATCGGGTCACCTCCGAAGTCGTCCCCACGGCTCCGCCGTGCTGGTTGTTGCTGGTGGACTCCGCCGACAGCTACGGGGGGAGAGCGCGGGACGGGGCGATGCGGCGCAGTGTCAGCCTCAGCGCTGCCGACGGCAGCTACGGGCACGCCAAGGGCAGAGGCGCCTTGTCCGACACCGAGAGCGAGACCTGGCACTCGGAGGAGGACGAGTACTCAGAGGATGACGAGTACTCCTCGACCTCCTGGGAAGAGAACGACAAGGATGAAAAGGTTTCCAGGAGGAGAAACGCTGGGAGAGGTGTGCCTCCACGTCCCAGCTTTTACCAGACCCGACCAAAGACATCACCCGGCTTGCTGGAGCCTTCGCCGGAGAAAAGCGGCCACGACCCAGCCAGCCCGGACACAAGGAAGCAGAGGAGATCCATGGTGATATTTAACAACATGAAGAACGAGCTGGAGGCGGCCAGGAGGAAGCTGGCTGCTTTCATGAATCCTTTGAACAGAGCCGCCACGGAGAACGGAGGGGTCCCGCTGCCACGGCCGCTCTCCCAGCGACCCCGCGCCAGTCGCAGCGTCAAGTATGGGCCAGGCCCGGACGTGTCCCAGCTGGGGACCTTGGTGCCGGCTCCTCCGGCCGCGGCCACGCCGATCCCCCCGATCAAACGGCATAAGCCCACGGTGCCGGTGAGGTGTTTTCTTCTGGTAGTCCTTTGTTTGGTGCTGAGACGGGAGGGGGGTGGAGGGCGTCGAATCGGTCCCATTTGCTGGGGTCTGGCCAGCAAAATGGAACTGAAATGGGGCTTTGGGAACACTAAACCCATGAGAAATTGCTGACAAGTTTTCATAAGTGGAGGAAGGGGTTTTTTTTGCCAGGGTTTAAAGGCAAGCTTTCTGGGAGGATGTTTACTTGCTCTGTCCTAACCAAAACATCTCTGTTTTTCCTGACAAGCAAGGCATCTTATTTGATTTTCAGCTGAAACACTTAAAAAAACAAGTGACATAAGTTTTTTTCCTTCTTTCCCTTCCATTTTCCCCTCTAACAGATATAAACGGGGTTTATGGGGAAATGCCCCGTACAGCCATCACAGCTACTCCTCCTGGCAGCCCCAGAAGAGAAGCCGGGGCTTGAACAGAGACAAAACCAGGCTGTTTCTGCGTCCCCTCTGCCCTGGGTCTCCGTCATTACCTGTCCCCATGCTCACTGCTCTCCTTCACCCTGTTTTATAGGTGGAAAAGGCCACTTCCCCTGACTCCTCTTGCAATATTGGCATCCTGCTCTGTGGCAATGGCTGTCTGTCTTTTCTTAAAAGTAGGAAACTTTAGATTTCATAGTCCTACTAGAAATACAAATCGCCTAATGACAGAGGCAGTGATGAGAAGTGGTGGAGTAAACATTGCTTTCCGTCACCTTAAATTTGTTTTTTTAAGAAATCGCATCTCATCCAGCTACTTGAGAGATGAATTAGTGAAAACCCACAATTAGAACCATCGGACACATGAAAGGCTGGATTATTTATATGTAGTTGCATTAGATGTAGGGTAATTAAGGAAAGATTAAATGCCCCTGTGTATTTATACGCTAAACAGCTGTTGCAACTAATTACTAATCCATCGCCCACCCTGCTCCGCTGCTGTTACAAATGGATCATGCCAAATACTAAAGCCTCATACTCAGGCGAGCGTTTTTACGTGCAAGGTCATTTCTGGAGATGGCTCTGTAACAGAAACCTAAATACATCTGATAAACATCACGGGCATAAACGGGGCGTCAGGGGAGCATCCTCCTGCCCGGGCTGCTGCATCGCCTGCCCGTGGGCAGCGCTGCCTCTCGCTTGGCCGGTCAGGGACAAGCATGGCATTTATCGCTGAGATGTGACCGGGATTCCCAGGGAAAGGAAGCTGCTTTTGCTCGCTTTGCCCCATGAACCCTCCTGAGCGCTCTTTTCTCTGATCTGTATCTATAGCAGAGCCTGGATTTAATTAAGTCCGGTCTCCTTTGATGCCCAAGGGGATTTGTTCTGTGTATGGGAATTTTCCTCTTCTGGAGAGAGCAAGGTAGGTGCCGGTGTTTGAAAGCATTGCTTCAGCCTGCATCGTTTAACATCGTTTCACATCGTTTCATGAGCTGGAGCAAGAACATCTGCTGTTTTTTCTTGCAGTCCCTCAGCCCCTACGCCTGCCTCCCCCCTGCCTCCACGCCTGCGCGACCGCTTGGTTCCCACAGATCCCAGCCGGATTCGGCGGCTGACCTGCTCTCGGCGCTAAGCCAAGAGGAGCGAGACCTCATCGAGCCCGTTATAGCCTTGGGCTACCCCACCCGCAAAGCCATCCTCACCCTCCAGAAGACTGGAAGGCAAAGCTTAAGTCAGGTTGGTGGAGCTGGCACGGTGCTGCCGAAGGCTTTTGGTAAAGAAAAACTTGATTTTCATGGAGAAAGGGATGGCTGTCTTGCTTGGGGCAGACTGCTGATGGCCTTGAGTTTCCCACTTTGGTATCAGTTGACAGGGTTTTCCATGAGATCACGCGTCTGCACTTTTGCTGTAATAAAATAGCAGTGAGTCGCCCTCAGCTTTTCAGCAAGTAATAATGGCCGGGTAACGTTATCTGTTCAATCTGTCGTGTGGAGCATGGTGTCCTTTTGAAGTACAAATCTTGCCCCCATATATGGAAACTTTTTGCACATCATTTTTTCCCAGCTGTTAGATTCGTGTGGTTATTTTCATGGCTCATCCTGTCAGAGCGGGACTGTACGAATAGCTTGGAGATTTGTCTGGGCTCTCTCCAAAACACAAGCTCCCCGCGTTGGAGCAACCAGGGACTCCACGCAAGCATTGCGGCTGGGTCCCAGAGCTCTTTTCCTGAGGAACCCTCTAAAATAACCTGGAATTTATTGAAAATGATTAACATACAACCTCTTCCTACCCCTGGTATCTGAGTACATCACAGCCCGCTGTGCTGTATCCTCACTCCCGAGGTCTCTGCTTGCCCAGATGAACCCCCCGTGGTCCAGGTGGGCTCGGGGCATCCGTGCCGTGAGGGATGTTGCCAGCTCTGAACCCTCTGGCTTGGCAAGCTTGGGGCTGGACCTGCCCATCCCGGCGGAGGATTTACTAGGGCTAAATTATCCAAGTAGCTCTTGTGGAGAGAGAAGGGGCTTGATTACAGCTTAGCAAGAGGGATGTCCGCCGGGCTGTCATGCCAGGGAGCAGGAGCAGACCCCGGGCAGAGGTGTGAGCAGGCACGGCACCGAGCAGCCGCTGTCAGGTGCCGGTCTCCTTCCCGTTCCCTGGGGAGCTGCCTGTGCTGCGTGGGCCAGCTCTTACCCGTCTGGTCGGCACACGAAGCTGCTCTGCGGCTGAGTCATCCCGCAGCTTCTGGCTCCCTCCTGAGTCACCCCTGGACGGACCAACCTCCCCAGACCCTCGCTGGTGTTTCAGGGGAGCGTCGCTGCAAGCCGAGGTGGGAAGGGAAGCTTTATTTCTTCAGTTCACGAAGGTTTCATCTAGGCAGAGGGAGATGGGCAGAGCCCAGCCCATGTTCTCTGCACAGAGCCGTGCAAGGGTGTGTTGTAGCTACTGCTGGCTTCAATTTGAAGGAGCAGCGCATCTTATTAAGGATGGAAATGGGTACAGTCTGCTCCTTTCTGTGTAAAGGCACAGACTCCCATCCTCTTGGAGAGGTGATTAATGCACCAAAATACAAAGTCTGCCTTATATCCTGTGTTTTCTTCACCAGCAGTTCCCGTCTTTCCCATTTGTGACCAACGCAGCCAAGATGAAACGTAAGGTGTAGCCCTTTGCGCGTCTTTTACAAGTACAAAACTACCGAATAAGGCTAAACCTTCCTGGAAAATATGTTTCAACTGAAGTTAAAAACAAGAGCTGTGGGCGCTTTTCATTGCTTGCTGGAGTCACGCAGGGTTTCAGCGTGTGACGATGACAGCTTCAGCCGTGAAGATTGATTGTAGCACCAGATGGTAGCCAAAAATTGCTCAATTTCTTTGCAGTGTCAAGCCAAGCTGGCAGAGCCCACCCTGGTGGAGAAGGCAAGTCTGCTGCCTTAAGGAGGTGATGCCTTCTCAATTTTGGTGGAAGAGCCTCTCTAAAAGGCTCAAGCAGGGTTAGTTGCCCCAACGCGCCAGAGGTTCATCATCTAGGATGTCATGGCCAAGGGCTAAACCAAAAGTGGATCATTGCGTTTTGATCAATAACCACTGATCAATCAAAAGTGCATCGTTGATCCATGGAGCTCTCAATGTACGTGTGAGCTAAGACAGACGGCTGCAGCCGGTCAGCATCCATCTCCCCACATGGCCATAAGCACGGGGTTCAGAGCAGGGCGTTCACCATGGGACACAGCCCACTGCCCCAGCCACCTCCTGGCATGGATGGGGAACCTCTTCCTACGGACTGTTGGACTCTTGTAAAATCAATTATACAGCAAAATATATGCTCTGATGTGCTTCTGCAGCGTGCTCCTGCCCCTTTCCTCCTCCACAAGAACTTGCTGTCTTCCCTCAAGCAATGACCTAGATCTTCAGCGCTTCCTACGAGCCTTGCATCAGCTGTCCCCGCTGCCTGTGGCTCCCTGAGCCTCTCCGATGCTTGTAGAAGTTGTGCCCTTGGTGGCAGCGTTTGCAGCAGTGAGCTGAGCAGGGCTGTCTGCCGTGGTGCTGGCTGGGGGCTCCCCGTCCCCCCGGAGAGGCTCTGTCCCTGGAGGCTCAGCACCATCCCTGGCTTGAACCCTGCTGCAAGTCTGGGGAGATGTTTACACTGTTCCTCCACAATGAAATCATCGTTTGGGTCTTTGGTGGTGTTTGCTCGTGGTTTTTTCTGTGCTGGCAGCATATAGTCCATGATCCAGGTGGGTCGGTGAAATGGTTGGTGGTAAGGTCTTGCTCTTTTTAAGCAGTCAGTTGTTGGAGCACCTGAAGTGGGAACCTCACGGGGATGAGCCTTTCTGATGGGACTTGGCCAAATTAGTACGGGGACGTGGAAGATAAAAACCCACCGGAGGGGGGATTTCCTTTACGTCACGGCACATGCTTGTCTTTGATGTGAAAAGCTACACATAACGTCAAGTAGCAACAAGCGAGGGAAGGGATAAATCAGCAGATCTGACCTACCAGAGCCTGGAGGTCTCTTCCCTGACGAGCAGTTTGTGATGAGGTTGTTGGGTTGGCCGTGTGTGGGATAAAGCCGAGCTCTCCAGGGGTGCCTGCGCTGGAGGAACTTCATGTCTAAGTGTGATAAGGAGCCTCCTTGAGAGCTACAAGGGGAAAATGAGTTTCAGGACCATGGTGGCAACTCCTCTTCCCCCAGTAGCAGGGCTGGTACCAGACCAAACAGGTGAACAGGTCATCGTATTCAAAAGCCTGGTTTTGTTTAGTCTTGAGGCTATATATTTCATTTTTTTAATGATAAAAACCACTGAGTTGACAATGGTATCGATTTCACGCTGGGCTTCAACAGCACATCAGGCTGCCAGGACTGGCCGTGTTCTGCTGTGAGCACGGCGAGCGGCTGTCCCTGCCGCGGCAGGGCAAGAAACTACAGCAATGATCTGGGGTTTTTAGTTAGTAAGGTAATGAGGAAAATAAAACCAGGTTATGAAAGACAATGACCAATGACTAACTCATTTTTGAGTTAATAAGCTGCTCCTTAAGGCTGACATTTCTTAAAATCCTTAATCTGCTGTTTCACAGATCTAGATCAACTCAACGGTTGAGGGACTTTTTTGGGTTTTTCAAATGTTTTATGGTCTTTTACTGAATCCTTCTCCTTGGCTACGGTGGTGCTGGGGAGGGTGGCGGTCTGTGCGCTGGTGGATCTGGGGAGGTATGAATCAGCTTTTCCTTGGATGAAGACGACACAGCTTTGGGGAGACCCATGGGATGTTTTTATTCCCCCTGCTATTGTATAGCTCATTTATTATTGTCTGTCCCCTATGTTTTTGGACAGTGAATGATTCTCTTGGTATTTAAAAGATACTGCTGGGAATATTGCTGTCAGCACTCCAAGAACAACGAGGAAAGCCAAAAATAACTGTTTACTTTCAGTAATGACAGCACACGGGTCTCCCCTGGGGTGGGTTTTGTGCTCGGACCCTGGAGCGAACCCGCTGGCGCCCAAACTCCGGCGCATCCAAGGGTTGCCAGGTTAGCTGAGGGTAGACATCTCACTGGGACAGGCTCTGCTTCACCCCCCAGCCTGGAGGTCATCGCTTTGTATCTCAGATGGTTCAGATGTTTGGTTTGCTCCTCGTCCTCCCTCCGCCTTGTTCCCGTTCCCACCCTGGGAGAGCAGGGGCGGGCTGAGACGTTGTCTTCTCGCGGTGGGAGTCCTGCTGACGGACAGACCGCCCTGGCCGAGCATCAGATGGGAGCCGGCAGGACGGCGGTGTCCCAGGTCCTCCCCATGGGTCTGTCCCTGCGAGGTGGCAAGGTGGGCTCCTAAATGCACTCGCTCCCCGTGTCTGAGAGGTTGGATTAACCCCGGTTGTCTTCTTCTGCAGTTCCTGAGCTACCTCAGTGCCTGTGACCGGCTGCTGAAGCAGGGCTACGAGGAAGGGCAGGTGGAGGAGGCCATGGAAATGTTCCAGTACTCGGAGAAAAAGGTCAGAGCGGGGTGACACAGCCCGGCCCTTTGTGCTGCGTCCTCCAGGCTCACTTTTCCAGCGGGCTGCATGCTCCCCTCTGCCTCCGCCACCCCTCGCGCAGCCTCCCGGCAGGTCCGACCCATTGCCCTGCAAGCAGTGAGCCCACACTCACGGCAGACCCCTGGGGCAGCGTCACCGTAAGGACCCCCCGGGGAAGGACACCTGCTCCATCGCTCTTCTCCATCCATCCTCTCACCCTGCCATGCAAACACGATGCTCGCTCAGCCCCTGCACGGGGAATCCCCCGCCCCGAGCCCACCAGCACCCGTGCTCGCTACCCCGGCTCCCCCTTTGCATTCGCCCCCCAGGGAGAAGAACCGTGGTGGCACGCTGGCTGTTGGTCCCCATCACCAGTCTCCTCCTGGGGGTAATAAAGAGCCGGGGTGGGAGAAAAGCTGCTTGAAATTGGGGCTGACGGTGTTTGACGTGATGCCGACGGCACATGGGATTGCCGGCTCACCGCTCGTTAGGGCTGTGGCAGCGGGAGGGTGCCCGGGTCTCGGTGTCAGGCAGGGGGTTATTTATTGAGGACACGGCTCCGGGAGACACTGTGGTGCTGGGGCCCAGCCTGAGCAAGGGGGGACGCAGGACAAATTAATTCCAGCTTGCACTCGCTGCCTTTCCCCAGTCTCTTTAGGCAAACACTTGCATGGACTTCATATTCAACTTTATAAGGAATAAGTGAAGCTAGAGGCTGGCTTTATTAAATATTTCTTATTTAAAACGTTGATGTAAAGGCACGCTTTTAAATGCTAGCAGTGGTATGTGTGCCCTTGCTCCGCTGTGTGCCCTTCGGCGGTAATACAACCCGGCCAGGTCGTCTGGCTGCAGCCTCGTCACCCAACACTCTCCGCTGCAACTCTCCGCTAAATCCATCCTTAAAAGCCCATGATAACATCGCTCCTTTCTCTTCCTTCTTCCTCCAGGCAGCTGAATTCTTGCATTTGTTAGCTCAGTTTAACGATATGGGGTTCCAGCAAAATGAAATCAAAGAAGTTCTTTTGCTTTGTGGGAATCAGAGGGAGAAGGCGCTGGAAGAGCTCGTGATGAAAACCCAGTGAGCCGCATCCTGGACCCCAGTCACAGCTTCCCCTCTCCAGACCGGACCACCGAAGGACTCGGGCGGGTCAGCACGCGCTTACCCTTCTGCTGCTCCATCCCCACCCCGAGCAGCACGGCTCATCGGGCACAAACCTTCAGAGCACCGGCTTGGTGTTTGATCTCATTTATTGACATCCATCATAAGCGTGTTTGTCACTGTACTAAGGGAAAGGCTTTATAGCAGGAGTGTTTATCTTTTCACCCACACATCTCCACCCTCGATCGTCTCAGCTGTTTAGATTAGATGCAATAAGATCCAAACCGCCTTCGGCTTAGATTTTGCAAAACCCAAACCACAGTTTTCTCCCTCCACCTGGGGTGATGGGTGTCATGTTTTCAAGTACAATCAAATGTGGATTCTTAAAAGATTATATAAATCAACAGAAGAGATTGTTTTCGTAAAAACTGAAGGCTCCTGCAGAAACACTTGTTGGTCCTTGCTTGGGAAGAGTCTCAGCTGACTTAGTCATGGTTGAATATTGTAATTGAAATCCAGTCCGATCACGTTAGCTTCTCCTTTTAAACCAGAAACTTGAGAAAAACACACAATTCAATGAGGGTAAGGAAAGAACACAGGCTGCCCTTCCTCTAGAAATACATGAAGTTTATCCAGTGCAATGAGAAATGGCTTATGCAAGGGTTTGTGCTTGGGGAATTTCATGAAATCCGAACAGAGAGATGGGGAACGGCTCGGCTGCCCTCGTGCTCTGCCCAAACCAGGAAAATTCAGGGGATGCTTCCCTAAACTATGGAAACAGTGGCTCCAAATGAAGTTAAACACAAATGTCAGGATCAGAAAAATCTGGATGCCTGGGGGAACTTTTGTATGTAACTGAAGGATGGAGAATGGGAGATTCAGATCACTTTATGGGATGTGTCTCTTGGCTTGGCAGTGGAACAGTGGACAGTGTTTTCACATAAAAGTATATTATTTTCCTGTGAATTAGATACAGATGTAATTTCTTGGAGTAAAGATGGTTGGAGGGCTTCTTCTGAAATGTGTTTGTGTCTTTTCCTGTGAAAATGCCAACTGGCCCAACCTAGCAGAGAAAATCCTTAATTGGTTGCATTAGTACCATTTTTCCATTGTATCCTCCCAAATGATCTCCCAGCCCAACGTCCTGCCATCGAGCTGAAACACCGTGTCCCTTCTCCCTCTGTCTCTAGGTAGGTGCCAAACACCACCAGGAGGGCACAGCCCTCCGTGGCTGCCTTCATCCTCGCTTGGATGCGACGAGGAAACTTGGCATCCAGGTTTTGGGGGACTTGACCCGTCCATACCCAAGGATGTTTTATACCTGCTCTTCTTTAATGGCATTGAAAAGGAAAATGTGGCACCTTGTATGGCCGAGGGAGATATTCGTGAGGAGCTCACAGGCTCTTCTTGGAGCTCCCAGCCCTGTTTTTCCTCCAGCTTTCCCTTGGTTAAACAAGCTTTTATTTTTGATACGGCCCTTATAAGGCAAGTCCATTCTACAGACAGCCTTTCGTTATGTTCATCCTTGCCAAGATGATGTCACCTTAAAAAAGAAACTTGCAAAAGGTTGAACTGTGATTAGATAGATCGCTTCGCCTCGAACTGTAATCTTTGGCAGAGTAAACACCATGAAGATTGAAAGGGGAAGATAACGGTGCCGTGCTGGTGCCAGTAATGTGTAATGTTGAGGGCTAAATTCTGGTGGAGCGAAGCACATTGGCAGCGTCGTGCCCACTCACTGGGCAAAGGCTGAGCAGCCTCTCGCTCTCCTTAGAGATTTACTTGGTCCTGGCTCATCGTTTTTTCCTCCTGCTTGCAGAGGTAAGAACTGTATCTTTTTTCCTCCCTGTGCATCTAAAATTATCTTGTGTAACTTTCTGTATCACGGTCTGGATTGACGGATGCAAGAAATTGCTCCTCTCTCGGGAGCATCCATGGCACACTCAACAGCGCCTGCCAAGACCTGCTCTTTCCCCCAGATGCTAGACTTAAAGTCTTAAAACCTTTTGCATTTTGTCAACAAATATCTTTGTAAACCCCTGAACTATCGAAAAAACAGTGTGTGAAGGTGGGGGGAGAGGTCGTATGGCTTGGTGGTGTCGGAGCTGGAGGGAAGGGAAGAGCCTGCCAAGTTCAGCTGTCCCGCGTTAGCCACGGAAGCCTGTCATAAATATTTTAGTAATGGAATTATTTTAACTTTATTTTAATGGAGGGTTTAAGCTGGTTATTTAACTTAAAATGGTTTTAAAGCAGCATGCTTCCATGGGCTGCTTTCAGTTAGGAAGAGGCAGCGTGAAATGTTAATTGGCTTCATCTAGGAAGGGAACAAGGATTTGACTTGATGGGCTTGATGGGTCCGCCCGAGGATAGTAGTGCCGCTCAGCTGATGCTGCAGCACGGTGTAGAGCTGGGTGAGGTCCACCCTGTGCCACCATCAGACCTGCACCTCCGCCGGCTGCAGTCCCCATCCCGGGGGTGACGGCGGGGTGGTGGCCTGGCCCAGTGGCAGAGGGCAAATGGGGACAAGTCGCCTCAAGCGGTTTTCAATCTGGACACGGCTGCGAGCTGGGGTTTTCTTGTTTGTTTTGGTTTGTGGTTGTGTTGTGTGGTTTTTTTCTCAACTGTGGTAACTGTTTTGAAAACGCTGAGAACTTGGCGAGGGTCACAAGTGGAGGTATTTGAGGCATCCCAGCTGGTATTCTCTTCCGCTCCGTCTCGGCTGGGACGGCACGGGCAGCCCGAAGCCTGCCCCACGGATGGGAAACTGGCTGAGCCATGGTCTGGGTTTGCTGCTGTCCTGGTCACAGAATCACAGAATCACTAAGGTTGGAAAAGACCTGTAAGATCATCAAGTCCAACCATTACAAAAAAAAAACCCCAAAAAACCCACCAAAAAACCACACCACCCACCCATCAAGCCACGTCCCACAGGTCTCCCAGCAGCGCTGCGGTGAAAAAGGGGAGCTCTATGTTCTCCGGCTGTCCCCAGAGCTGGTGTTGAGGGCTAACAACCTTTGATGCTATAGCGGATGGTATCTCGCGAGAACGGCTCATCTGGTTACGGAGCTCTGCTAATGCAGAAGACACTGCAAGCCCGGCATCACCGTGCAATGGTGCTGCTCTCTCCTCTCCTTCCCTTTCTGCACCCTTTTGTATTTCCAAGGTTTGCCATGTCCTAAAAAGACCCTGTCTTGGCTCAAATGAGCCTCCCATGAGCACCAGCACTTGCCACCCCGTTGGCTCTGTGCTGGGGCTTGGCAGACGAGCCTGGAGGAGCCGGTAGCTGGCTAACGCGCTCAGGGCGGGTGACGGATGGTCCCCAGGTCCCAGAAACCCCTCAGTGCATTAAAGCACCCAATGCCCAGGAGGTGCTTTCCTTCACCCACCACCTCGCCCCTCCCCTCCTCCTCCCAGGGGCCCGTTGTGGCCGGGAGCGGCCGTGGAGACTCCCTGGGGAGCGCGGGGCTGTGTGGGAACCGCGCTCCCACGTACGGCTCTGAAACGGGGCCGCAGCTGAAAAAGCATTCAGCAGGCAGGAGCGAGCCTTGACGTGGACCCCTGTTAGGAGGTGTTTTCCTTCAGAAGAGGGGGGGGAAAAAACCCCAAACCCCAAGAGTAATGAAAAACGCAGGGGTTTTTATAGCTTTCCTTTTAATTCCAGGATATAATGAATGATTTCCCATCAGAGCAGAGAGGAGGTGGGATGCTGCACACCTTCGGAGTGCGGTCAAAATAAATAAAACCCGTGTTTGCATCTTTTTCGTATGTGTCCTCTGCAGAAGCCAGGAAGCCCTGCTCACGGTTGGCTCGTGAGCCCACGTCTGGTAGGACTTTGCAGGCAGCCCGTGCAGTGCAGGCAGAGGCAGGCAGCAGCTGCCTGCAGCCCCTTTCCCTCTGGCAGGGTCTAGTGTCACCTCCAAGGCGCAATGTAACGTGTCCCTGGACCTGAGCACGGCTCCACGGAGGAGGAAAGGAGCCCGGGGGAGCGGCGGGTGCAGAGCTGAGGCCACGTGCAAGGAGAGCATCCCAACGTGGGATGGGGGGCCGTCTACATCGCGACGTTGTGGTCACGCCTCGGCAGCCGCAGGAGGAAGGTCTGCAGGGAGCCGCTGCGTGGGAAGCCCGCCCGCTCCTTCTTGAACCTCCAGGTCTCCTCTTCCACGGAGTAGAGGAGCGTCAGCATCTTGTTGACGGTGTAGACAGTGTCACCCCTGATGACGGCGGTGAAGAGGGCTCCTTTGCTGTTCAGGAACTGTCCGGGCAGGGCGGTCCACTGTCGCGATGTCAGGTTGAAGCAGTCGATGACGCAACGCAAGAAGTCATCTGAGGGTCCGTTGCGCATGATGTAGAGGTTGTCGCGGTGGGCCACCATGCAGTGCCCATAGCTCTGATGCCGCTTGAGCTCAGTAACAGGAAGCCACGCGTCCTGCTGGGTCTCATACTCATAGATGACGGTGGTGTCCAGTGGCTTCCACAAGCAAACGAAGATCTGCCCCATGGCTTGGGCGCAGGGTGCTGCCGCGCTCGGCTGTGGCAGGTCGGAGACGAACGTCCAGGTGCTGGAAGCCACATCGTACCTCTCCACGGACTTCAGCGAGATCTTCTCGTACTCCCCGCCGATGGCGTAGAGGTAGCCCTCGTGGCCCACCAGCCTGACGTCGTAGCGCAGCTGATGAGGACTCGGGAACTCGCTCCAGGCGTTGGCGTCGGCGTCGTAGCAGAAGCTGCTCTCCACCACCTGCTTGCTGGCTCCGTAGACGCCGCCCACAATGTAGATCTTATTATCCATGGTCGCCATGCCGGCTAGGAACGTGCTGGCGCTCAGCGGCAGGCAGGAGAGGGTCCTCCACGTGTTGGTCTCCTCGTCCAGGTAGCAGATGGTCCTGGAGAGGTCCTCCAGGAACTCGAAGGTGGGCGTGTGGGCTCCCACCGCCACGAAGGTGCTGGGCAGGAGGGTCTCCACGTAGGCCAGCAGGTCGGCGGAGAGGCAGTCCAGGTACTCCTCCAGCTCGGCGTAGCTGTCCCTGATGTAGAGCGCGGCGCAGTGGAAGAGGTCCAGGAGACCAAATATGGCGGCAGCTTGGTACAGCAGGATACAGTTGTCGGAGTTGAGGGAGTGGATCAGGTACTTGGCCAAGGGCTTCACCTGCAGGAAGGCGGCACACTCGACCGCCTGGAAGGTCTCCTCACTGCCCAGGATGGGCCTCTCGCCCGCCAGCACCCGCAGCATGGCGAGGAACCCTGCCGCGCTCACCTCTCCCAGCCCGATCTCCTCCTGCGTGCTCTCCTTCATGCCCGAGCGGAAGAGGGCACGGAAGTACTCACTGCTCTCCACCAGCAAGGTCTTCTCCACCCAGAACGACTGCTCCTCCACCCGGATACGCACCCGCTCTGGGGGCCCTGCCCGGGAGCCTTCCTCCTCCGGAGTCATCCTCGCCCAGGGTCTCAGCGGCTCTTGGGGTGGGAACAGCACCCGATGCTCCTCAGTGCCGATGCTCCTCAGTGCCATGTCCCAGCGCAGCCCCCTCCTGCCTCCACCACCCTTTGATGCCTTTGCTGCGCTGCCCGGCGGCCGCCACGCCGCTGCCTTGTAATATAAATACCTTCGGCTAAAGATAGCCGAGCTCGTGACCGGGGCCTTTCAAAGGCATCCACCGAGCTCAGCTGCCCACCCAAAACACAGGCAGGGCTCCGGCCGCACCGGCCGGTGCGGGTCACAGCGGAGATGCCCGGCTCCATCGTGGCTCGTCCCACGGAGGATGCCTGGCTGCCCTGGGGGAGACGGGTTTCACTCTCCCCGCTCTCAGGCACCCTCCTTGCAATGCCCTAAAGGGACGGTGCCCACCCCAGGGAGGAAAACGTGGCCGGGAGGAGCATGTTGCTGCACTATTATTTTTTTTCCGTTATAAAAGTGGGGTTTACGGCTGCAGGGAGGTAACCAACATCAGCAAATCACGGTGCCATCCAGGCTGTCCGTGGGGAAGGGGCTTTGCCACCCCCCAAGCGTGGCCACGGGCAGGGAGAGACCTTTATGGGGCCGTTCCCTTTATGACCCTCCCCAGGGAAGAGGCATGGAGCAACCTGGGCAACATCCATCCCTGGCGCAAGGAGCCACAAACCAGCCTGTGCTTCATCTGGGGATCCCATTGCAAGGAAAATGAAGTGCAGCAAACGCCTTCTCTCCGGAAAAGTCCCCTCCGGCCGCAGGGCTCGCCCCGCTCCCCTGTAACGCCCGGCTACGGGCAGAGACGACCCCCCCCCACGACTCATGTAGGGATCGATGGTGAAGAAAAGTTATTCATGGCACATCGCTCGTTTGTGTGCTAGTCACAGCTTTTTCTGGCTAGAAACCCCATTTCGCCTCTGCTGTGGGGTGCCGAGGAGGGCCAGCAATGGGGCCCCCAGGTCCCCCCATCACCACCTGCAGCTGGTCTTTATTTTTGATGCATAATTTAATCCAAGCAGCACAATGATGCATAATTTAATCCACTTTGCCAAAGGTATATTTTTTCTTCCCTCCTCAGCCCCTCATCCCAGCAGCCGGGAGCTCCCGGGGCACCAAGTGATGGCAAAGCCATTGCCCGGGATCGTGGCCCCAGCAGGTTCCCCCAAAAAAGCTCAGTTTAGGGGAGAAGGTGAATGCGTTGTGGTTGTGTTGCTGTCATTGATCCTTACGGGTACCTGGCTTAAAATAGCACATTTAGCTCTGATTGCTTTCAAGCATCCTTGACCTGTGTCCAAAGTGGGTCTGGGGGTTGGGGGTCCCCGGAGGGGGCTCTGCTTCCCACAGGGGAGCGATCCCCATCCTCTCCATCCTCCCCATCCTCCCCATCCCTGGGGCTTGCAGGGACTTCCACACTCCCAGACTATTTTGGGAGGGTTTAAAAATATCCTCCCTGCATTAACGGGCAATAATCCCAGCGGCGCAGCAGCCCCGCATGGCCGCGGAGCAGCCTTCGCCCCCCAACCCCGGGTATGGTCCCCCAGAGAAACCCCTCGGGGCTGGCCCAGGGGCCGTATCCTGCGGTCCTGGGCGCTGAGCCCCATCCCAAATGGCTGCGATCGCCATGACAACGCTGAATTCAGCTCCTGCCACCTACTCGGGCTCTGAGCCCGCTGGGTGCTGGCTGATGGCTCGGTGCAGGCAGCAGCGGTGAGTACTTCCCGTGCTTCCCTTTCCCCCTCGGGATCGTGCCTTTTGGGTGGAAAAAGGTTTTTTTTTTTTCCCCTGCAAAGTCTCTGCCAGCAGCAGAAGGTGTCTATGCTTAAATGCATCCGAAGGAGCTGGGCAAGTGGTGGGCAGGAGGGTGGCTGTGCTGGCAGCATTGCCCCAGGGCACCGCTCCTGCCTGCAGGAGGTGTAATGAGTGCACCGGCCTCAGCTAGGGGAGCAGGACTGGGCTTTTGCTAGTTGGGGTCTCGGCAAGGTGCTGGGACATGGCAAGGTGGCCGCTGAGCGGAGGTACGGTGGGTTTTGGAGCCGGGGGTCCCTGCCCAAAGCCCCGGGAGCTTGGGGGGCCAGTGCGTGCCCTGCCGGGGGGACCAACCTCGGGGCGGCCGGGGCAGTGTGTCCAGCCCAGCGCCGGCGCGGCCGCTTTCCTTACAAGGAGTTTGGCTGGGGCCCGAGCGGCGGGAGCCGTGCTCGCCTCCGCCTGCCTCATTCATCGGCAGCCCCAGCGGCGCAGGGGCCGCTGCTCCCCCAGTCCCGGCCTCGGCCCCCGCGCACCCCGCGTCTCCTCCGGCGGTGGGTTTTAAGGTGGGAGGCTGATTTTCTCTTCTCTTTCTGGGGTGCGAAGGGTGGGTGGAGGGATGGGGGGGCTTCCCTGCCTTTGCTTGGGTGGGGTGCTGGCGGCCAGCGTGGGATGGTGATGCCGGCTGCCCTGGCTCCAGGATGCGGATGGAGGAGAGGGGATCCCCCTCCCCAGTGCTGCCGAGCCCCGCTTTCCCCCAGGCTGGGGCACCCCACGAGCCGGGCGGCAAGAGGGTCCCCATTTGGGCGGTGAAAGGGTCCCCATCCGGCGTGGTGGTGGGTGCCCCACGTCCCCCCCGCTCTCTCCCACAGGACAGAGGATGTCCTCAATGTTTGGCAAACCCCGAGCCGGCGGCGAGCGGCCGCCCCAGAGCCCCCTCGCCGAGTGCAACGTGGCCATCCTGGGGTGCCAAGGGGCTGGCAAGTCAGGTGAGAGGGCGCCCCGCTGCCACGGGGATGGCCGGGCATCGGGGGGGTGCCGGGGTGCTGGTGCTGTGGGGGGACGCCAGCCTCACCCGCCTCTTTCACATCCTGCAGCCCTGACCGTGAAGTTTCTAACCAAGAGGTTCATAAGCGAATATGATCCGAACTTGGGTAAGATGCTTTCTCCACGCATGTTTCCCCCCGCTTGTCCCCCATGAGCTCCTACGGAGCATCCTTCCCGTCTCCCGTGTTTCCCACGAATGTGGCATTTAAGAGGAAAAAAAAACAACGCTCAAAATTACATGAAAAACAACGGAAGGGCTGGATTTGACCCAAACCCGCCTGTGAAAACAGAGGTGAAAGCAGCGCTCTCTCCGCGGGCACGTCCCACGGGGGAGCGTCGGCTCCTCGCATCGCCCCAAAGAAACCGAAAGCTGAATTATTGGGGGTCCTTGGGGAGCATCTCGTGCCCCCTGCTCGCTCCTGGGGTGTCGGGCAGGGGAAGGGCTGGGGCAGCGAGCGGGGGCCGCAGGGCGGGCGGCCCCGGGGGCTGTGCTTTGCAGTGAGCGGTTCTGGGCATTTTTTTTCCCCACTCGTTTGAGTAATTAATAACTATTTCCCTAGGCCTGACTCCAGGGCGCGGGGAAGAACTGTAAATGATTTATCGGGGACATTAGGGAGATATGGACCTTGTCCAGGAACCAGCTCCAGCCCCTAATAACTCAGCAACTCTTAGGAAAGAAGGATAAATCCTTTCTTCCTCGGATCTTTT
Organism: Gavia stellata; assembly: GCF_030936135.1. Taxonomy (NCBI): domain Eukaryota; kingdom Metazoa; phylum Chordata; class Aves; order Gaviiformes; family Gaviidae; genus Gavia; species Gavia stellata. Next base: position 21,409,399 of record NC_082606.1, read on the forward strand.
TTGGGAATGTGGTTTCATCTTCCCACGTCAAAACCTTTCCGAAACGCATCCGTTAGGACCCAGCCGGGAGAGGGCATCTTTCTCCCGGGGGAAGAGTTCAGCGGCTCTCCCTGCCTGCCCTCCTTCTGAAAGAAAGGGGTGCTCCTTTTGCCTGATTTATTGGGAAACAGCCCCAGTGTCAAGCCCCAAGCTCGCTTTATCTCACCAGGTCGCGGCATTTAGATAAGGGCCGAGCTCTGGGCGCAGCAATGGCTGTGCCGGGCTCCTTCCCCTCCCTCCTTCTCCCGTGGGAGCCCACGCTTGTGGCATGCAGAGGGAAATGACTGCGCCCAGCCGGGTTTGCCCGGCAGCATCACCACCAGTCCCCCAAAATAATGTTGTCTCAGGAAGGAGCGAGGCGAGAGGCGCCGGTGGAGGATGCTCCTCATCAGGAGATGAGTTTTTTCCGCAGTGTCCCAAGCATCCCAGGGCTTTGCTTGGCTTTGGAGAAGACGGGACACCCCGGTCCACCCTCACAACCACCCTTCTCCTTGCAGAGGACACCTACGCCTCAGAGGAGTTGGTGGACCAGCAGCCCGTGCTGCTGAAGGTGATGGACACCGCTGACCAGGTGAGGCACCGGGGCACCGCTGGTGCCAAACACCCGGCGTGACGTGGCTGGACCGCGGCTGGACCACGGCTCAGCCGCTCCTCTCGCCCCCAGGATGGCCCCGGGAACTGCGAGCGCTACCTGGGCTGGGCCAGCGCCTTCCTCGTCGTCTACAGCATTGACGATCTGAAGAGCTTCGAGGGCTGCCAGCGCTACCTGGAGGTCCTCGCCCGGCACGCGAGGGGCTGCCAGCGCCGCTGCCCTGTGCTCCTGCTGGGCAACAAGCTGGACATGGAGCAGTACAGGTACCGGGCACGGGGCAAGGCTGTCTTTTCCCGGTGGGGAAGAGCTCACAGATCCCCCCCCAACCCTCCGGCTGGGATGCAAAACCCAAATCTGATTTTTTTGTGGTTATTTCCACCCTTGTTGGTATTCGCCACACTCTCCCACATCTCTGAGGTTCCTGCTCTCCTGCCTGGGGGATGATGTGTTTATTTTGAGTCCGTTGGTATTTTCCATGGGACGTTTTTCGGCTGCGTGGTAAGGCAGCGTCACCGTCGCCGGGCAGGGCTTGAGCCCGCTCCAGCTCCTCGTTCCCCTCTGGATGTGCCCTTTCCCTGGAGCCCTTTCTCGCCCTGTCCCTGCTGCCAGGACTGGATGTCCCCGGTGTGTTTTTCTGGCCTTTTGTGCCATTTTGGGGCCGCGCTGAGCGTTGGTCCCATGGGTCCTTGAGTCACGCGTGTTGCTGAACCCCCCCGTGCATTGCTGAACCCCCTCATGCTCCCAGCACGGCGGCTTCCCCCTCCCCACGGCAAGGACCTGCCCCGTCTCCTCCCCGCTTCCCAGTGTGCTGCCATCGCATCCAGCCCCCCGCGTCCCTGGCACACATCCCCGGCACGGGAGGTTGCATGATTCCCCAGGGACCCGTGCAGCCCATTCCTCTGGGATTTTGGGAAAGGTAAAATTCTTTTGGACTCATGTGCCCTGCATGTCGCAGGAAGGGGGACAAGCGGGTGCTGCCCCAGTGCTCCCTGGGAAGCAGGTGTGGGATGCAGGGTCCGTTGCTCCCCGCTTGCACCCCTTCCTCCCCTTTTTGGGTGGTTACTGCGCCCCAAGGGATGCTGCACCCATCCCCTCCGCTCCCGCCAGGCAGGTGCCCACAGCCGAAGGGACGTCCCTGGCGAGCAGGTTCGGGTGCCTCTTCTACGAGGTGTCGGCGTGCCAGGACTTCGCAGGGGTGCAGCACGTCTTCCACGAAGCCGTGCGAGAGGTGCGGCGCCAGGCGGAGGGGAGCCTGCCCATCCGGCCACTCTTCATCACCGAGGAGCGTCCCTGCCCGCCGGTGGCCACACCGGTCGCCCTGCCCACCCGCCACGGCTTGGCCAGCTGCACCTTCAACACCCTCTCCACCGTCAACTACAAGGAGATCCCCTCGGTGGCCCAGGCCAAGCTGGTCACCGTCAAGTCCTCACGGGCTCAGAGCAAGAGGAAAGCTCCCACGCTCACCTTGCTGAAAGGCTTCAAGATATTTTAGGACGTGTCCCTGCGGGCTGTGGAGGGGGCGGCGAGAGACCCTCATCCCCCCCGGCTCCGCAAGGGCTGAGACCCTCCGCAACGGACTCACAGGCACTGCAGCAGCTGCTGGCGGACGTTGGCCCGGTCTCTGCGCCGGAGCAAAACCTGTGATGGGGTGCCGAGAGTCCGAAATCGGCTGTGGCATCCCTCTGCCTGCCCCCGCCCTGGCTCTCATCCCCGCTGGCTGAGCGCTGCCGCAGTGTTTGCACCCTGTCCTGCCATCGGCACTGGGGGCCAGCCTGGCTTTCCATGCGGATCCGGGCAGTTCCCGGAGCAGCCGGAGCCGCGGGCACCACCGGGAGGGCGAGGGCTGTCCCCAGGGCCCCCCAGCCCGCTTGGGCGCCTGGCGCACAGCGATGGGAGCCCAGGAAGGGGGAATTAATCATCAATCAAGCATGGAGGGCACTCATCCTCATCTCGTTCGTCTCACGGGTCCCCTGACTGAGCAATAAGTAGGAGGAATTTTTTATTTTTTTTTTCAATCCGAATGAGAAAGGTGCAGGTATTTTTTCAGCCGACTAAAGGCCTCAGGTGTCCTGAAACTGGTTCCCATGCATCGAAATAAGTCATACCAAAATAGCTGGCTTTTTAATCAACCTTTTACACTGTAGTGCTCCTTTTCAAAGGCTTTGCAAGGAGAGTTGCTTCACTGACGAGGACATGCTCTGAAAAGCCTTTGCTTAAAAGACTGCAATATTTCAAAAAATGTCTTAAATTATTTCATGGCTTCTACATGTGCCCAGTGAAGGGCGTGAAGTGGATCCTAAAGGAAACTGGGCTCTACCGGTGCCCAAGCCAGCGCCGAGGGCTGTGCATTCGGTTTCATTTGCCGTATCAGGTTAAATGTTCTGCTTTTCCCTGGAGTTGCAGTTACTCTGCAGAGTAAAACATCCATGTGTATATTTGTGTGTATATATATATATATGAGACCTTACTGATGGAGAGAGATATTCAATATGGGATTTTGATCAACCATTTTGGAAAATATTTTAATAAAGACGATTTCTGAAAAGAACAAAAGCGCCTCTGCTTCAGTGGGGCTGTTTTCCTGACGGGACTTGATGGTGTGTTCCCCGGCTGACCCGCAGGAAAAGCCTCCCACCCCCCACCTCCCACCCCAGCTGGGCTCCCACCCGTTCGCGGCGGAGGCAGGCGGCACCTGAGCGAGGGGGCGAAGCCGGAGCAGGAGAGAAGGCTGGAGGCAGCCGAGTGCAGCGGGTAAGGATCAGGCAGCCGGGGGCTGAAACGGGGGAGGCATGTGTTTGCCGGGAGTCCAGAGCCATGTCTGTGGGGTACAGTGCTGCTGCTTTCTTTTTTCCTCTCTTCCGTTTCCCCAGGCTAAGCTGTGTTTTTAAACTTCCACCACTATGAACTGAGACATTCTGATACATTCCTTAGGGCCTAAATGGTTTGACTTCAGCTGCCGTTATATGGCATCCTCAGACCTCTCTGTGTACAGAGACGTGATGGTCCCGTCCTTCCACTGGACCACCACTTCTCCTGATCTCTGATCCTGGGGCACCAGCTCCTCCTTTTGCAGTGCGGCCAGGCTGTGTTCCTGCACAGGCATCAGGGCTTGCTTGGCTTCCATCTCAGCCTGCTGGGTGGTTTGCACTGCTTCTCTATACGTGTGGAACTTCCTTTTCCTGCATAAAAAGGAAATGCGGAGTGAAGCAGCCAGCCCAGCCCGCGGCTGGGGGCAGGCATCTACCCCCAGTGATGGTTACATCCATCTCTTTGCACCTTGGCCCAGGGAACACATTAGCTGCCTACGGGCAAACCCCGCAGTGGCACTGTGCCATGTAAGTGGTCTGAAGTGTTTGAGTACACACAGCCGCAGTGTTTACACTCGGAGAACACACAGCGCGTCACATCGCCCAAAGCAAGGCAGTAACACCCAGCAAGCCATCGTTAAAACGAGAGCATGGCAGACTTGTAACATTAGCTCTTTTTCTCCCATTTTTAAGATGAAAGCTCTGACCCAGGTGTAAGTTTTCTTGCTGTAGAAGACAACGAGTTGCTCCTCAGCTGCGGGGTTGCTGTGCAACAGTATGGCCCAGGGGAACATTGTGGGAACACAGATGGGGAAAGGCTGGGGAGTCCTGCTCCAGAGCCCCTATATGCCCCTGTACTTATGGGAGAGCACCTCACACCACACATGTAACGCCACTTCCCTCCCAAGAGCCCTGCTGGGCTGGGCAGAGCTGTTGCAGATTCTTTACCGGTGAGGATCCAGGGCCCGGAGAAGTGAAGTGGCTTGTTCCAAGTGACACACTTTGGGGAGAGCAGGGAGTCAGGCAGGGTTTTACAATGAAGCACAGTTCAAGGGGAGTTCGTCTTTGCTCTTCTCCCCGTTGCTCAGGGTTCGCTCTTGCCCTGCGTCTCAGCATGCTGCCCTGCCCTACCAAACCCAGGTCTGTCTGCCTGGGGGCATCTCAGCACACTACCACACACCAAAAGACCCCCAAATTTTCCCGACTCACCTGTTTCGCACAATGTTCATGGCCAGGAGGAGAAGACCCAAAATCATGGTCACGAAGGAAAGTGCAAGGATGGAGTAATTCCACGTTGATGCTGGGGGAAAGCACGGAGAGGCAGCGTTAGCGTGCACAGAGCGGTGTGGCCCGCAGAGCCCGGCTAAGCATTTCCTGAGGATACCCAAGCTCAGAGTGCCATGGCTTGGCTGCAGAATGAGGGCAGAGGTGCTGGTGTCCAGCTCAGCACGCAGAGCAGAGCACCCAGCTCACATTTTTGGGGATAAACTCAGCCAAATCTCCCTCCCTTTTCAACCTTGCCTGAGAGCTGTGAGCGGCTGTGCCGGAGGGTGGGAGCAAGGCTGAGAGCTGCAGCATCCCACCATGAGCACTGCTAGAAGGGCCCCTCCGCTCTGCAGCCTTTCTCGCCACTGCCACACTCAGGCAGGTAGATTTTGCCCTCAAACACCAGCTGGGGTGTGCAGCACAGATGACAGCGGATGCTCCATCCTTGACTTTTGTGGCTTTGAAGTTGATTCTCGGAGCGCTGACCTGCTCATATTGACCTGCTCCCTCCACCCTGCCAAAATCACTGGTCATCCCAGACCTTTGCTCTCTTGGCAGGCTATGCTTGGAAAGAGGCTGAACCCCTCTCTGGGAGGAGACACTATCTCAGCAAAGCTTCATGCCTATCTTCACCCATGGCCTGCTTCTTCTGGAGGTGAGACTGAGGGTTTATATATTTGGGGGAAAATCACCTCCTTGGGTAATTCCCTCGGGCACCTCCGTTAGGCAGGAGGGTTAACAGCCAAGGACTATGTATCTCTATTTCAGCTCTCAACCCAGGAACGTCAATGGGACTTACGGTCTTCTCTGCGGAAGAACCAGAGCAGCTCCTCCAGCTCTTCTTGATCTACACCCAGCGCAAGGGTCGCGTTGCCTGCTGTGTGGTCATACACGTGTGTGCTGGCAAGGGCTGCAGAGAAGTACCAGTCTTGCTCTGCCCCGGCTATGGAGGAAAAGAGCAGAAAGATGCAATGGTTGCTCACTGCGATACTTCAGGCCAGAAATGGCTTTCCCCTTGGCTCCCAGGGTTGCCCAGCACATCCCTCCAAGCAGGCAGAACGCAGCAGTGAGAGCACAGCCGTATCTCATACACCGAGAAGCGGAGAGCATTTCTGGCTCACGCTGCAGATCCCATTGTGGTGGGGCGCCCAGGGCTGGAAAGACCCCAGGACACTGACTGTCTTTTCACATTCCCCAGCAGCATGTGTGCATGTACCACTGGTCCCCGGGGTGCGACACTTACCTGCTTTCTCCTCGCACACGCTCCTGTCTGCAACATCTTGCCATTGGGCCTTCAGGCCTCTCATGTTATTGAGAGCAACTCCTTTCCTGTTTGCCACCAGGTAGCCCTGGCTGCTGCCCAGAGGAGAGAGCAGAGAATCTGAGCAGTCCCAGCTCGTGTAGCTCACGCTGTCGCAGAGACTTGTCTGCACTCTGTCGGCCCCCACCACGGAGAGGCAGCTCTGCGTGCCGTGATTCATCAAAGAATCGCCTTGCCAAGACCAGTCCTGGAAATCTGACTCTGGATTACAGTCCTCCAGCAGTAAATTACCATTCATCGGGCTGGCTTGTAAACACAGCTTGACTTTAGCATTTTTCATTAGAAAAGCTTCAGTGCCTGCAAAGAAACCAGCATATGAGTGTGGCCACCCCCTAAGCACAGGACATACATGCACACGGAGTCTATAGGGCAGATGGGAATGATACCCAATTCTGGAACTGGGAAATCAGCACAGGGCAAAAGGCATTCAATAGCCAAACTGCCTCCAGGCCAGCTTCTCTCTGCCAGGGCTGCCAGGCTTGTAGCTGAGCTTTCCCTAACCCACACTTCTCAGCAAACATGACCCAAGCACGGCCTTTTGGGTGGGTCCTGGGAAGCCCAGCTAGACTTGCCCTTGCAACTAGCGCTGAGCTCTGTCTAAAGCTCTATCTGTAGCTGTTCCCTGGAGAAGAGATGACGGTAAGCTCCTGTCCTAGACTTGAGCTCTGCCGGACCCCTTGGTGTGCTGGCTGGTGCCAGCCCACAGCGCCGTGCAGCCTGGCCCATGCTCAGCCCCTTCATGCTGATTCTGGGAGGTGGGAGGCTGCTCTCTTGGTTTGTTCCAAGAGGCAGAGGAAGCTCAGACCTTTTGGTGAGCCTCATTGCTGGCTTCTGCTTTGCCTCTGGGGACAGACACCCCGAAGTCCTGCTCCAGCTGGATGAACTAGGAACTGCCTCCAATGCCTCTGTTTCTGGGAAACCAAAGGGGGGAAAGGTTTGGGGCTCAGGTCTTTCCTGTTCTGCTCTTTAACCTTGAAGTGTCAGTTGGAACATCCCTCCGCACAGTGGAGGTGCAGATTGTCCCAAAAGACATTGGGTTTAAAAAAGTCAAATCTCCGTAAGTCAGGTGTCTTCCGAGGTGTCAAAGAGATTACAACAGTGCTGTGAGCACAGGCTTAGGGTGCAACTTCCCCCACGGTTGAGCCAGGCTGCTGCTGGTGTATACTGAGGAAAATGGGCCCATGAAGAGGAAGAAACCATATTTCCAGGAAGTTAAGGTCTTTAATGCATGCCTTTGCCATAATACTATCTGTATGTGTTTGCCCTCAGCCAGTGAGGCGTTCTTAAGGTTCCAGCAATGCTGGAAACTCTTGCACATGTACGTCCAGCTCCCGCAAACCTGCCCTGCAGACAATGGCGTGTTGTAACCCCTGCTGAGCCTGGTGTGGGTGAGAGCCCGTGAAGAGACAAAGCCTCAGTACGTGTGACCTACTTCACCCACACTATTATCCTATAAGCCAAGACTCTACCTTGCAGCAGGAAAAATAGGATTATCCAGAAGAACTTCATATTTGTACGTGCAGCTGGGATGGATCACACCTTCACCAGTGTTTCTTCAGTGCGCAGATGCCTGGGAAAAAGAGAGAGCCGAGAGGTGAGGGATAACCTCGCAGTGTCCTCTGCTAGCTCCCACTGTGCAGTGCCACTGGTTTTATCAGTGGGAGCCCTGAGGTTATACAAGTTATGACTCAGAGGGACGGGATACAGCAGGACAGCATGTTTCTCCTCTGGTGTCCACAGCAGATGAAAGGAGACAAAAGCACAAGTAGAAGTTATGATCTTTTAAACAACTCTGCGCTTATACTGATTCCCCTCCCTGCTCCAGCTCTGTGTTCCAAAACGGGACCTGATGTACCCCTGCAGCTGTGGCATCTGTTTTCTTCTGTGAAGCCGAGTCTGAGCTGCCAGGACAGGGTGCAGACATCCTGGGAGCCATTGAGGTGACAGCAGAGTGGGTCTGGCACAGGGTCTGCTGCCTGGGGTTGGACCCCTTGCCTTGGTGACCCCGTGCAGATGCGAGCTCGGCTGCTGAGAACCAGTCCCTCCCCAACTAACCTCACCACTTCCCTCCTTGCTCCCCTGCCACAATCCTTAGAGAATCCATACTTTGTGGACAGTGACTGCCTGCTGCCAATCCATGGATGGCAGAATAAGGGCGTGGAGATGAGGAAGTGGAGGGCTCAGCTCCAAGAGGAGGAAAAGCCAGCTTGCCCTTGAGGTAAAGGTATCTCCCATCCCTCAGGGAAGCAGAAAGCTCCTCCTTGACCTTTAGTCCCTCATTTCTCAGTGGCATCAATCCAGCTTTTATGGCTGCTTGTCCAACTCAGTTCTTCAGCCTCCTTTGGAGGGACCTGACCTGAGCAGAGGGTTCCTGTCTGTCCGCTGTGAGCTAGTTTGAGATGATGAGGTGGCTCTCCCCAGCCCACCGCTCCGCCACTGCTCACTGGCCTCATCTGAACCATCACCCGCTCGCAGGTGAATGACACCACAACACACATGCATCCCGCAGACACGCTGGCCCCACAGGCCATTAATTATTATAGGAAGACTTAGACTTTTACGACTCTCTGATACTCTCAACTTTTACCCGCCTTTGTAGTGTGCCCTGGCACTGTCTGTAACTGTTCCCTGGAAATCGCTCACAAGCATGTTCCACCGCGCCAGGCATGTCAACAATGCTGCTGCTGACTCCTCAGGGAACCATTTGTCCTATCGGTTATACACCTAATGATTGCTACTATTCCCCCCCCCCCTTCTCAATGTCTTCACAACTCAAAGTTCACATTTTATAGCCAACCAGGCATGCAGGCTTGCTCCCTGCTGCCAGAAAACCATCTGTTAGTAATTCTTTGAGGACAGGACTCTCAAATACGTGGTCCACTTTGACCCCGTATTTCAGAAAATAGGGATAAAGCTGCTCCTTGCAGTTAGGTATGCCAATCACCTTACCGTCCAGGTAAGCTTTAGATTATTCGCACGGATCTCTCCTGAGAAAGGAGGAAATAAATTCTTGGTGCCAATAAAATCAAGTTACATGTCTGCTACACCCTAATAAGAAGTGTCACTTGAATGTGTTAAATCTTGCTGTGCAAGGCTTCCGTCTAATCATTTACTTGAACAGGAATATGTGACATGCATGTTGCTGATTTTCTCCTAAGGTGTTTCATAACTTGTGGGCCACCTCCTGGTGTCTGCACTAAAGCTGCCATGCACAGCAGGGATGCTAGAAAGCTGCTAGAAATACTTCTCTACTTCATAAAGTAGTGACTGCCCAATCTCCACCAGACGTGGGAGGCCGGAACTTCTCAGGTACAATACAGTATCAGAATGGACATTTATTGTGCGTTAACAGGAAATTTAGGTAAAAGACTTTAAGGGGAACCCCTGTTATTTTAAAGATCTTTTACATCTACATCAAACTGACCAAATTAGTTTGGACATTTCATTCATCAAAGCTACAAAACAAAGTGTTCTCAAGCCAGTGTATTTACCCCAGCGGAGAGCCTGAGCGGGATCCAGAACACTGCCTGCACCACCAGTTTCCCCCAGTAAGGGGGCTGGACATGCTCTGGCGAGTTTGGATCTTCCAGCCTGAAAGACAGATTTTTAATGTCATCTCCCCCAGCTTCCCCCACACAGCTGCTCTGCCCCACTGCCCACATCCCGGCGTGGGTGAGCACTGCTCCACCAAACAAGCTGAGAGAGCGTGGGTGACGTCTTCACGATTGCTCCCTTGCCCACATGTTTCAGCAGTCACTCTGGCTGCTGTTGGATGGGGATGAGCCCTTAGATCCAGGCCTTTGATGACTCTAAGCTGTGGACTTTGGTCTCCCAGCCCTCTGAAGACACCCAAGACCATTCTGAGGTTGCTTCCCAGCTTGGGTACAACATGGGGAACTCAAATGAGGGAAAGCTCATGCATTTTAAGCTTGTATGGAAAGAGGTAGAAAGAACAAAGGGGCCAGCACCTCTCAAGGAAACATTTTACTTGTGTTATTTTGAGTTTATATTTACACCTGAACAATTTTTTTCTTTTTGCAAATGAGATTTTCACATCAAAAGCTGCAAAATTTATATGCTGTGCCTACTTCAGGAATGAAGAGACACTCGCCAATGCTGTCCCAAATCCCCTTGTTCAAAATGAGGACCTGTGGACTTTGGTGGCATCCTATGAAATCTCAGAAAAGTACAGAAAGATGGCCAGTGACTGATTTTTGCTCTACATATTGATCCCAGCACTTAAATGATAAAATCCTTCCTCATGATGAAAGCCTTTGGAGATATGAGACCCACCACATGCACAAGGCAGAGCTGAGGGATTGGTGCTCTAAAGGTTGGCATAACCCGTCGAGGGGCCTGTCCCGCACGGGAACACCCACGTCCCCATCTGCACGTGGACTCTTTCCAGCCAGGGCACAGCACGCGGTGCTGTGAAACCACCATGTGCTTTGTATGTTGGTTTTTATCAGGTCTAATACCCGAGGCTGCTTACCAAGCCAGATGTTGCCCTCACTCTGCAAATGAGAAGTCTTGAGATACTTACTATATTGATGTAAGTAAAGATGGGGAAAAAAAGTCTTCTGGACCATCAAGTACAGCTTCTGTTAAGATGATAATGTTCCTCTGGACACTCTGCTCACTGCACAATATGGGGCAATGCACTTACAACGACCCAGTCTTTGTAAAATAGTCTCTTCTTGTCATTCAGCCTCCCTCTCTGGTGATTATCTTATCTTAACTGATTGTGTGAAAATGCGTCAGTTATTCCAAGTATATTATAAAAGTGGGATGCCCTGTCTTTGGGATTCACACAGGATATACAATGGCACACCACGGAGATACAAATGGATGGATTGGTTTTTAAAGGTACATTAAGGACCGAGTTCAATTAAAGAACACATGAAAAATGTTTAATATTTAAAATACTAAAGCAAGAAGGCAGTCTGTACTATTTTGCAACCTTTGTAAAGTCAAAAGTTAAAGAGCAAATCTGAGTGATATTAAACATTTTCCTTTGGCTGCTTTCCAGGCTGTTTATATGCGGGAGTTATCCCAGCCTGCTTCTCACTTGCCACTCAGTCTCTCCTTAAACAAGTCATACAGCTTTTGCTTAAAATTTCCAAGGATCTGAGCTTTCTAACTGAAATAAATAAGTAAGCCTTTCTTTGCAGATAGCTATAAATTAACCCACTGGCTAGTGCACCAGGAATGTCCGTTAATCTCTGCTAACTCACCAGAAACACGCAGTTCCCAGCAGAGAGGAAGCTACATTTCTTCTTTAAGCCCTGCCATCCGAAGACGTCTCCTCCGAGCACCCGTCAGCGCCTTACCACGGTGACAAGGTTGCTTTTTCTCCTACTCTCGGTATGCTATGAGCTGTGATTCATTCTGCTCCTGAGTCATGTGTGAAGGCCAGTCAACAGGTGAGGTTCGCTCCAGCCCCTGAAAAAACCACACCTCTTTAGTGGGTCCATTTACAGCATAGGGTGAACGACCTTTTCCCAAAGAATGAACCATAGGAACTTCCAGCTTATTTGCTCAAGCTATTGGCATAATCAGTATTAAAAGAGCATGCCAAGTAGAATGACACTCAGTAATAAGTTACCCTGAGGTTAAAATAAATGATAACGTTCACTCTGCCTGGCTCGGTCCTCATTGCATAAAGGAAGCATGTCCTGATAAAGCAGATATTAGCCTTTTTTTTTTAGTGAATGGTCATTCTAAGGCTCTCAGAGCATCTTACAAGAGCCACTGACTTTGCACGCAAAGCACAAAGCACCCCTTAGAGATTTTGCCATCCCTGTTTCACAGGTACTGGCAACGGAGTTGGCTAAGTCCATAGGCTACTAAGAGGCTTTGCAGCGTCACAGGGCTGATGCGCTGCCTTTTTGTGCCAGCCACATTTGGGAAGGAGGATTCCTCCTCCCGGAACTATCTGATCCATGGATGGAGCTGCACACTGCAAAGCAAGCTAGATACCTCTCAGTGATGGGCTTGGAGCACACAGCTAGCACTGGTTAGCTTAAGCTTAATTGGAGATGGGCACAGTCTCCTTATGTTCGTCCTGTTCTCAGTGTCTTACAGCTTGAAATAAAGTGTCTTTGGCATTGAAGCCATGTTCCAGTGTGATTAATCCTTTGAATCCCATCTGACATCCGACTCAGAGCTTCCTCTGGCTGTCCCTGTGAAATTTCACCCAGCAGACATGCATACTCCCCAAACAGAGATGTTTTACTGTTCAGCGTCAGCCTGGCAGTGATCAGATCGAAGTTCTCACTCAGAAACGCATCCTCTGGGAAACAAGAGCTCCTCTCTGCTGGGGGAGGCAGGTCGAGCCGGGACATCATACCATGCTGTAAATTGTGCTGTCTTTCCTCCTCATTTCCAGTCGGATCGTTTAAAAAGTGCCATCACACTAGGGAACGCTTTTCTACAGTGTCCATCGCCAGGGAAGGGGCACAGTGACAGGCCAACAAGCAGTCTCCCAAGCTACACAACCAAATCCTCTGTCTCACTGCCTTTGAGAAAGGTGCAAAGAAAATGCCTGGCCCCTGGACTGCAATCTCTGAGTAGAGGGATGGAGACACTAGCCATGGTGAAGAGGCGACTGTAACAGGAGGAGGGGGACTGCAAAGCCCCAGAAGGTCCCTTTTCATCCCAATTTCCTACATGGCTTGACTTAGGTATCTATATTTTAATTAAAAAACCCATTTTCCCCAACTGCTGTGTGGAAGCTGGGCATGATGGTGTAATCCCCATTTCCCTAAACTGAAGCCTCTGAAACCAGGTGGAGAAACCTGATGAAAGGAGACAGAGTGCCCGCAGCCCCTGGGAAGTCACAGGCAGCTCTGCAGCTCTGCAGTGGCAGTTTGGGTCCCGTCCTGCCTTTGGGCTGTTTGCAGAAGAGATGTCCGACAGCTCCCCCCATATGGGAGATCCCCACAGCCCTACTGCAGCCCTTGTAAGTCCAATGTCCCACAGGCAGTGGTGAAGCGATGGGCTACCTCCACTCGCCTCCCCGGGGTGCAGTGCTGTGGGTCAGGGACAAGCCTTAGTGCACCAGCACAGCAGTTCCTGTTTCACCCGCACTACCCCCCAAAAAATAGTGTCAGGATGTAGGCAGGTGGCCGAGATGCCTTTAGGACTCAGCGTGATGTACATAGAAATAAAACCAGCTTCCCACTGGTTAGAGTTGGCCCTTGCGCTCAGTAATCCTCTCCTTCTTCAGAGGACCGCAAATGCGCTCAGAAGCAATCTCTTCAGCAATGGCTGTGAGTGTTTTATTTCATATTTCCCTTGACAACACTGGCACTGTTTAACGGGAGATATCTTTTTACTTCTTGGAGACACTTTCAGTGCCTTTGGCTAGAAAGCAAAGTGGAGATAGGACGTTGATTTGTGTTCTGCTTCCTCCTCGGATTTGTCTTCACTACTCTTAGGAAGAACTTGTCTGACCTTGGCATTTTAATTTTGCTTATCTTTTTTGATCCCTTCTGTGTCTTTGACCCGAAATGCCTGGTTACAGAATAACTAAACATTCAGGGTTGGGGTTTTTTTTAACATGTACAAAAGAAGAGTTCAAATGCAGCAGGAAAGCAAGATTTGTGAGCTTTTTTTTTTTTTGTGAAACAATCAGATTGTTGCTTTCATTCTGCTGGAAAAATTTACATCGAAATAAATTTTTAGTTAAAATTCATGTACACTGTGTCCAAGGCATAATACTGAATAATAGCCGTAATCTGTTTGAACTGTACATTCATATCAGAGCCGAGGATGAATTACTTGGGAGCAAGTACACTGGAGTGAATTTAAGCCCACTTCATAAACTCACTGCAAATGAAACATTAATTACTTCATGCGCAAGTCTGGCAAAAACTCAGCACAGACTTTCAGTATTTCCAGGAGCCTTAACTACTGCTAGAACCGAGAATCCTTCTCCAGGGTTTAAATCCCCTGACGAAGCTCTGCACACAGTGCCGATGTGCCGCTGACACGTTGAATGCCTCCCGTGCCGGGATCCGATACCTGGAAATTAACTCCGAGCAGCAGCTGGATGCTGGGTTCAAATTCCCAGCTTTCAGGCAGTATTTGGGCCATCCAGACACGCAATATGTCCCTGGCCGTTCTGAAGTGCTGGTGATAAAACCAGGGTTTCACCCAAGACCTCAGAGAGCTGGTATTTGCCGGCATGACACAAGAGGTCTCCTTCCAGCCTGCCTTCCAGCAATTGCGCTGCTTCTGGAAACCATGAGTAGTTTTCAGCATCTGAGGTAGTACGTGGTCAAATTTTTTCAGCATCTGAGATAAGTGGTCAAATTACACACTGTGTGGAACACTGCTTCCTCTCTTTTGGGGCCTGATACCCGTAAGTGCCTGTAATTGCTTAGTTATTGTGCAACAACTAATTGTTCCCTGTTTACCAGCTACTATTTATGATAAGACAGGCTGCTCGCTTGCCCTTCTCCCCATGTCTGCTTTCCAAGATGAACGATGCTGGTTGCTTTAATCTCTTCTCAAGCAGAAGCCATTCCTTCATCTTTGTTACCCTCTTACCTTTTTATTTTTTTACCATATTCTTTCATCTACGCACCCTGAGATGAGGTGGCTGGAACTGAGCAGTGTCCTGCATGTGACTAAACTGAGGATTTTCATGGGGCTCCCCAAGTAATAGAGAATTAAATTTTCTGGAGCAATTGATTTTTATGTACTGATTCTCAGCTAGGAAATTACCTTGGTATTTAGTAGCATATTCTCCTTTTGTCAGGGCGCAGGAATGTAAGCACCGCAGTTAGGACTGCCTGACTTTTTTTTTTTTACCTATAGTAGCACTTTCTTATTAGTTTTCCTTTGTTTCTACTGCTGGAGATGGAGGCATCTTCCATGTCTGAGAGAAGCAACCCCTAATGATGGGCAAAACAGATACGAAAAAGGGAATGAATATGCAGTGTCGCTTAGTGCCGCGCAAGATCTCACTTTCCTTAGCGATCCTTCCCTCGTGTATCCGTCTGACATGAATTGTCATCCAGTTTCCAAGTAATTTACATGTTTTCACTGACATATAGGAAGTGTTTCCAGATTCTCACATTCCATGTTTTAGAAATCCCTAGTGCCAAAGACTGTAGGATATGCTGTGATTCAGATGTGTAGGGAATTTGTGTATGTAATTTACAGTAAATGAAAAGCTACACAAATAAACCATCTTCCCATGGGGGAAAAGAATGTTCTTAGTAGAATGATAAAATACTTTCATTCTTATGTTATGGGAGAAGATAGCTCTTGAAGTGGTTATTCTGACCCCATAGTTTACAAGAAAACATTCTTTAAATTATAATCACTGTTAAAACAAAGCTGTCGCAGAGACAGACACAGAAATCAGCTTTTCAAACGCGGCAGTGGAGCCAGCAGAGAACCAGCGGCTGCAGTGTCAACAGCCCTTCCTGCCCCGGCGTTCTCCTGCCTTCCCACTGAGGCAGAGCGGCCAAGTCACGGTCATGAGGGCCGGGGTTACGGCTCCACCGCCACCGGAGACACTCGCTCGGTCAGCACCGACGCCGCGGAGTGACAGAAGCCAGGGCTGGAGGCAGCGCTGGGGGTGCGCTGCCGAGACCGGGGCTGCGGCAGAGGCCCGGCTCCGCTCCCCGAGACCGGGGCTGCGGCAGAGGCCCGGCTCCGCTCCCCGAGACCGGGGCTGCGGCAGAGGCCCGGCTCCGCTCCCCGAGACCGGGGCTGCGGCAGAGGCCCGGCGCCGCTCCCCGAGACCGGGGCTGAGGCAGAGGCCCGGCGCCGCTCCCCGAGACCGGGGCTGAGGCAGAGGCCCGGCGCCGCTCCCCGAGACCGCTCGCCTTTCCCTCGGCGTGCTGCTACGCCCTCGGGCCCGGGAAGCGCTACCCGCGGCGTAGCACGTTGCCCCGAAGCGCAGCGCTGAGCGCTCCCCCGGGGCACCCCCGACCGCCGCTCCCCGCCGCCCCGCACCAAGATGGCGCCGCCTCCTGCAGCCCGAGGGGCGGCCCCGCGCCGTCCTTCGCCCCGCCCCGAGGCGCGCTCCGCGCACCTGAGTGCGTCATCGCCCGGCGCCGGAAGACGCGGCGATGCGGGGCCGGTTGCTGCGCGCCTGGCGCGAGGGGGTGAAGGCGGCGCGCGGGGCGGCGGGGGCGCCGCCATGGCGGGTGCTCTTCTTCGGCACCGACCGCTTCGCCGTCACCGCCCTGCGAGCTCTGCAGGCGGCCAGGTACCAGGGGACGGGCCGAGGGGGCTGGGGACTGCGGGGAGGGGACTGGGGCGTTGAGAGAGGGGCGGGGGGGACGGAGGCTGAGAGGGGGACGGAGGCTGAGAGGGGGACGGAGGCTGAGGGGGGGACGGAGGCTGAGGGGGGGACGGAGGCTGAGGGGGACTGAGGCTGAGGGGAGCACTGAGGCTGAGGGGGGACGGCAGGGGCTGAGGGGGGAGCGGCTGGGGGCGGTGAGGGAGGGCTGGGCACCGGGGGATTGGGAGATGGGGGCCGCTGGTGGGCTTCTGGGGCCATTGGGGGATGAGCTGGGGTCGGGGGGGCAGGGGCCGTGGGTTGGGTAGAGATTGGTAGGGAAGTGGGACACACACACACACCTCAGGGTGGGACAGGGGCCATGGTGTCCCGAGTGGGCCGATGGAGAGGGATCACGGCGGGGCAGGACCTGGGGCCGGGACCGTGGGGCTGGATGAGGAGGGTCTAGGATTGAAAGGGGGGAGCCGGGGTGGCAGGGCTGGGAGGCTGGGGTCAGTGGGGGGAGGCTGGGGACCGAGTAGGGGACAGGAGTTGGAGGAGCAGGTGCTGTGGAAGGGCACGGAGGCACAGCGAGGGGTGGAGGTGACCCGGCCTTCGCTTCTCCCTTGCTGTGTCTGCATGAGGCCCTCAGCGCCTTGTCCACCCCAGGGAGCCCAGCGAGGACTCGCTCGTGTCCAGGCTAGAGGTGGTGACCCTGCCCTCCCGCCTGCCTGGGGACCTGCCTGTGAGGAGCTGTGCCCAGGAGCTCCAGCTGCCTGTTCACGAGTGGCCACACACGGGACCTGTGGGGCAGTTTGATGTGGGTGTGGTGGCATCATTTGGACGTCTCCTAAGCGAGGAACTTATTCTGCAGTTCCCATAGTAAGTGAGTTGACAGGACATCTATTGCTGCTTTGTTAGCAAAGCTAGGCTCTGTTTTTGAGTCAGCACCTGTGACTTGTAGCAGGCGAGGTCAACTTCTTCCCTGGGTTCATCTGCTTAGCCTGAGCCCTAATTCTGTTGTTGCGAGGTTCACTGGTGTTCTTTAACACATTGATGTAGATCTACTCAAATGTTCAGCATAATGTGTTTACCTTTATTCCTCTCATCTCCCTTTCTGTGTTTGCTGAGAAACTGAAGGTTATATAGTGTGACTTTTCCTTTAAATGTATATTTAAACCAGTAACACTTCAGAAGGTCTGAGGAGTTAATTCTTACAGTAGTTTCAGTGTAATAAATGTTGCACACCCATTTACATATGGGTTCAGCTTCAGGTACTGTGCCTATTCTAATTTTAAAATATCTCAATTCAGTGGCATGCTGAATGTCCATCCCAGCTGTCTCCCACGATGGCGTGGTCCTGCACCAATAGTCCACACAGTGCTTCATGGAGATAAAGTGACTGGGGTGACAATTATGGAAATAAGACCAAAAAGGTAAGTTAGATGTGCTTCCCAAAACAACTCACTGCTGCTGTTGCCTCTCAGGACTTTAAATCATCACCACTTAAGTCATCATTTAAATCATTCTATGTAATCACTATTTTTCTTATAAATGTGTGTGTGTGTGTGTGTTCAATATTAAAATTTGAAACACTTAGAAACTTTCATCTGACCATATGAGACTTGCCACAAATACAGTATTTTAGAGTGCGTAATTTGCACTATAGGCTCTAGGCCTGTTCTCTAATTCTTAGCATTGTTACAGGGAGCAGACAGAGAACAGTCATACAGCTAGATGGATAGACTTGGTACAACGCGACAGAAACGATCTGGTTTTCAGGCTTCAGAGTTGCCTGTAACCTCCTGTAAGCGAAACAGAGGACAAGCAATTGCCTGTCTAGGGATGAGAGAGATTATATATTTCAGTTTCAGCCCAAACTCTGGCTTAAAAGGCTTGTGAAAACACATTATAGTTATCTTTTCTTTCTTAGATGCTTATCTGATAATAGATCTCAGGAAAGTGCGGAACAAATTTCTTCTGAATACTTCAGGTTGTTTCTTCTAAGATCTTGTGCTTCTGAACTGTAAATTGTGCATTCATATAAATCTCAGCTTGCTGAGGTGAATCTTGCTTGCCAAGATATGTCTGATATTATTTTCCCTGTGTTGTCTTGTGACCAAAATGTAATTTGACATTGTATGAAAAATGAAGTTTTAGAGGAAAAAAAAGGGTAATTAGTAACTGAGTTAAAGTACTGAATGTAGACTTTTGAACTGCTAATTGAGTTATAGCTTCTCCTCCAGTAAGCTTGCATGTTTTGTGCCTTGTAGGTTTGATGTAGGTCCAATTATTAAGCAAGAAGAGTTTGCTGTTCCTCCCCACTGTACTGCAAAGGAGCTGGAAGTGATGTTATCGAAGTTGGGTGCAAACATGGTAAAGTCATGCAAGCTAGTGTCACTTCTGATTAGTACCTTGCTTTTAACATGTGTAAACAGATTTCTTTTTAATGTTGTTCTGAGTTGACTGCAACTGTTAAGAGGAGAGTGATCTGAAACTTAGTGTTTGTGAGCACTTGGCCTTGTTGAGAGGAAAGCTGAGTGGTACGTGATAAGCTGTCAGTGTTGGTCCTGTGTGTTGCCGTTCTGTTTCTATTCAGTGAAGAACTCAAGTGCTTTGTATGGAAACAGTGGAGTTGTTTCTTTCATTGAAGTGAGAATCTGCTTTTTCATCTTAATAATCAGCTTTCGTCTTGTTCTAGGATTAATATAAGAGAGGAGATCTTCCATAAAAGAATACTTGTTTTTTTTAATTGTGATTCAGTGGGAAGAATGCCTTTAGAGTGTTTGTGTGTATAATACAAGTCGTCTGAATATACTGACCCAATTTTCTAAAAGCTCACAAGAAAGTTTCACTGATGAAAAATTAAGTACTTTATTTGTATGTCTTGGATTTACTGTTACGCTTAATAAATATACTTAGCTTTGCTAATAGTCTGTGCAAAATTTAATTTTGCAGCTGATATCAGTTTTGAAAAACTTGCCTGAAAGTTTAAAGAATAAAAAAGAGCAACCAAAAGAAGGAGTAACATTTGGTAGGTACAATCATATTTAATGCAACTTGTTCATTTTTTCTTTTATCAGCTGGAAAACTTAAGTTTCTTCCTACTGTGCTGGGTTATTTTTTTTTAGATACCTTTCTCAATATGGTCTCTTCACTGCCTTCTCTGTCTTAAAAAAATCATATAGAGGGAATAATGCTTCAGAATTCTTCTTCAGACTTACTACATTAATTTTTTTTTTCCAGTTGCCCATACAATATCAAAATCACTAATGATGTCACAAAATCTGAGTGAGTTTGTTATTCTTCATGGTTGTAACGCAGACAAAAGTGATAACATATATTTACAAGCATAGCTGTAACAGCGTCATGCAGTGCCATGGGTAAATAAGAGGACATCTGAGAATAAAGTATAAGTAATCCAAATTGAAGTTTTTACAAAATCTTTTCTCCAGTTGTTGTCTAAGGTACCTATGGCTGGATGATAAACTGCCATTGGTCAGGATAAAATCAGATTTAAAATAGGATAAAGTAGTACAGCTATTTGTTTGCAAAAAAATGAAAAACAAAATACGAAGTCTTCTAATTTCTTTTTTTTCCCCCTAGCTCCTAAAATATCTATAGCTAAGAGTTGTATAAAATGGGAAGAGCAAACGGCTGCACAAATAATTCAACTGCATCGTGCAATAGGAAGTATGGTAAGACAGTGGATTTTTTAACCCTTTTCTGTCCTCTAGCATGTCTGAGTTTGGTGTAGCTATTTTAACTAATGACTAAAACTTGTTTAGTTATTTTAGCCTCTAAAAGCTAGCATGTTTTCTAAAACCCCAGCGTAGTTTAGCATTAGAAGTGGAGTTAGAGTGGAGGAGAATTTTCATTAACTTAATCCCAAGTGTGAAATCACCTCGATAGTTTTGTGTTGGTTCCTTAGCTCTTAGATTCCCACTGATGCATTTGAGAGGGTTTCAGAGCACTGTATTGACATTTTTGCAGGACAGTAAACAGTGCAAACAGCTACAGTAAACAGCTGTTGTAGCTAGTTGCTTAACTCGCTGCTGCATATGCTAATGGTTTGCTTGTCAATGAGATGAGGAGGAACAAGGGAAACTAAATATAATAAGGAAAGTCTCTTATCTGGACATATACTTAGGTTTTTCCCCTAATGTTGTTATCACAAATATCTGGCATAAGAAAAAAACCTAGACGGTTGCCTGGAAATCGTGAAAGTATTCTCAATGTGTCATCTGCTTCTTTTTCCAGTTTCCTTTGCAGACGCTCTGGAATGGTACTACTGTTAAACTTCTGGATTTTGTGGAAGTGGATAATATCCCTGGTTTTGCTGGTATTTACTTTTAAATTAATCTGTTCAGTTAAATTTTCCTGTCTTTTCATACATTGACTTGAAGATAGGAACCAATTGTACTAAACAATAGCTTAGTACTGCTTTCTGAAACTCCAGTAGAATTAAGTTGGTCTCATATAGAGTGCACTAAGTTTCTGTGCCCAGAGATGAGCATAAGATAGTTTTTAAGGACATTCCTGCTTTGTGATGATGTTGAGCGAGCAGCAGGTAGAGTCCTGTGAATCCTGAGACTGGAGGATTTTAATCCTCTAATTAGTTAGGAGATCCTCTTCTAACGCCATTGTCTGGGGATCTCTCACGAGGAAAGCTGTCCCTGTTACTATCGCTTAAACTGTTTTCTGTAGTAGCCTGTGAGTCCGAGAGCCTTGTGGGCCAAGTGGTGTGCCAAAGCACACAGGGCTTAATGGCTGTTTACGGAGGAGATAGGGAGCAGTGCCTGAGAGTGATTGTTCTGATTCTCCCCTGATGATTTGAGTATAATAAAACACAGAATACAAGAAAAGATTTTTCAGCAAAATAGTGACTCAAGATGATTATCATGCTTGAAAGAGACATAAGTGTTTCAAACTTTTTGTGCTTGTTGGCATAAAAATGCAAAACAATCTTGCTTTGCTTTTAGATAAAATATTAAATGACTGTGGAGCTGTTCCTGGTTCACTACTATACCATAAAGTGTCCCAAACGTTGATCGCTCGTTGCAAGGTAGGTTTTTCCCATTTGTGTTATGTTTACTGCCCTAAAGAAGAGGTTTTTAGTATTTGTGTGTTACATAACTTTTGTCCTTAATTATCCACCGTTATTCACTTAACTAGTTTAGATTAGCATCAGTCTTTTTATTTGATGTCTTGAAGGATTTTTTAATTTCCACTAACAGGCTTTTCACTGGCAAGCAAGAATTTGACTTGTAATGTAATCATGATGACATTAAATAAAATGCGTTCTGTAAGCCAACCTAGCCACAGCTAAACGTCATAATTTTAAAACATGGAGGAATCTTACTGCCAATTTGTTGTTTTTATTTTTAGGAAGGCTGGGTTGGAATTAAAACAGTCGTATTAAAGAAAAAGCTCACAGCAGTTGACTTCTACAATGGATATATGCACTCTTGGTTCCAGCGGAACTCAGGGACATTTCATCAGGAATGCAGATTTCAAACACTCAAACTTAGCACGACAAAAAAGACTCTGAAAGAGAGGGAAATACTGGCACAGGATGTAAAACAATAGATGTATTTTAAAATGTGGAAGAAGATGTCTGTGAGTTCATAGTAATATAAAATATTTCAATGCCCACCTATAACATTCAACTTTGTTAAGGGCTTTCCTCCCAAAGTGTTTGATCTTACTGTCATCTGCATGTTTTCATCATGGGTTCCTGAAGATACTCAATTCTCTTTCCGCATCAAGGAAGAGAATCTCTGTAAATGCTGAAGATAGTGAATAAATTCCTGTTTCCACTGTTGGGCAATAAATTTATTTTTATACAATGTTTCCAAATAATTTATGTCAAATATCTTATCTTTGATAGGATGTCTAGCAAAAGAGTATCCATGCAGTGTTTTTCTTACAGCTTTGCAATACCTATCCGTGGAATATTTTCTAGTGAAATTAACAGATGGGATTTGTCTAGGATTTCTGCTGTACCTCAGAGTTTAATGCTCACTGAGACTCTTTAGATTGTCTAGTTTGATTTTCTTGCAGACCCTTAAAGTACGTTTGTACCCCCATGTTGAGATGAATAACTTAAGCCTTAGCTGGGAGCATCTAAGAGTCAACTACTCTTAACACAAACACATCCCTTACTTCTGGCTGGAACTTGAGGCAGCATCTTGATGTAATACTGTACCCGGAGCTGTGTGCAGTTGGTCATAGGCCTTTTTCGGGCTTGTTTGCTAGGTGGGGTTTTGTGAGCAGTCTGATGTTCTGCGTGATCAACCTTTCCTCTTGTGTTTTCTATTCTTGGTTATTTATATATTTTCTTTCACCAACAGTAATGTTACTTGACAAGTAACATTGTGGTGCTTGATGAATATACTGAGTAATTTCAAGCTTCCTGTTGATGTTGCAGAATTCCTCCATATTGCACTACTAGGTATTTCAATTAATTGCATAAAGGACTGGCTAATGTGCTTTATCGATATTGCATATTGTTGACCCCTTTAGTTGTAATATCCTGTAGTACTACAGGTTGAATCCACATCAGAGCTCAGCTGTATCTACATTTAAATCATTTCTATTCTTAGTCCCTCTGAACAACTTTGCGATGGACTCTAAGGAGGGAGGGAAATCTTGTCACGTGAAATGTTACAATCGTTCTTGATTGATGGAAAGTTAAATTAAATTTTATCTTTTTCCCTTCTTAATCCAACAGTCCTTACCAACTCTTAATTACAAGTGTCTTCCTGCATGTTCTCATTGTATAGTCTTAGTCTACCAGCACTTTGACTGCTGGAATTCAGTTTCAATACGTCTCAGATTTAGAAAGGGAATAAATGGAATATTCCTATTTTATGCTAATCTAAGATCTCATCCAGTTCTCTTAGAACCATCATGTTTATTTGAGCCTGTTGACTTTGAAAATGCTGTATATAGTAGGTACTATTTAATGTCATCCATGAATGCCAGCTGATTGGTTTTAGTCACCTGCATGTGATGTAAGCACATAATTTTTTCCCCTTTTAAATTCAGAAAAGAAAAATTTACTGTGTGTATTTGCTTTTCAATACAAGTGACTTGTTCTCATCTCATGATTCTGTTTCTAATCTATAAACTTGTCATTCACCTTGTTCAGTAGATATTTTTCTTTGATATCTTTAGCTTTTCTGATCTATGTCTTACCTTTTCTATTTAGTCATATTGATTATCATCTCTTCATTCTCCTTCTTGTTTTCCTATCTTGGTATATATCCTACTTAATTAGTATTTGTGTGACATTCATCCAGAAAATTCATGTTCTTTCTCTCTGATGAGAGAAGTTTACCTGATGAGGAGTTGTTAATCTAATCCAAGCTTTTCCTCAACCTGCCTTTGGTTAATGGCTCGTATGAGAAGGAGCATTTCATGTGAAGAACCCCAAAACTGATGACTGTCTTACTTTCTTGTCTTAGAAGTAATGTAGCACTGTGAGGGTAACAGCAAAACAAAGACTGGCCAGACCTTAGGAGTTGCTCTAGTGTTATTTGCTCAATTTATTCTTGCTTTTTCTGAATACTACTGAAGTGGAAGCAGAGCCACTGGAGCTATTCAGACTTGGGGAGGCACTGTTCTCTTAGCTTCATATTTATACCATTATCACTGAAGTTTTGGAAGCCTCAAAAGGGAAAAAAAAAAAAATTGTGAGAGTTGTGTAGGGTTGATGTTACAATGGGTTGGTTTTGCTCATGCTCATTCTCTTCCACTTGTCCTTTTGGCTCTTCAGACTTTTCAATGTATTCATGTCTTTTTAAGCAGTCATGTCTGGAACTGGAAGCTCAAGTCAGGTGTTGAAATCATGAGACATATCAAGGTGACAGTAGCTTGACATGCTTGAGTGTGACTCACTGAGTGAAAGAAAGCAAAAAAAATCTAGAAAAAAAGTGTTATATAACAAAGATTAAAATGTTTCTGAAAAAGCATCTGTTGAAGCAGATGCTGCGATATTTTTCTTTCATTGCCATTGGTCCAACAATTAATCTGCCTCTGACAGATTTTCCAGAACGCATGATTCTCCAAGAAATCCAAGCCTGTGAATTGGAGTCAAAAGCTGGAAACAACAGTTATGTGGAAGTCAGGCTCCTGTGGAGCATTCCTCTTGTCTTTGACTGCAGACTCAAGGGTGCAATTTGTGCTGCAGAAATTATAAACCCGGCAAGTTTGTTTCTAAGCAAATGATGTGTTTTAGTGCTTTGCTCCCTCCTGCCTGCTACTTGCAAAAGGTTGTGAAGTCATTTTGCTTTTACTCTGTTCAGATCAGTCTATGAAAGGTTAGTTATCTCCTTATGCCAATAGAAGGGATGCTGGATGGGTGGGTGGGGTTTTTGTGGGGATGGTGGGTGGGTTTGGGGGTTTTCTGGGGTTTGTTACATCACTGGTCTCAGTTGTATGGCTGCTTGCCTTGTGTTTTCCCAGCTGGAGCTTCTGGGAATCGGTTGTTTTTAAAGAACACTCATAGGCGTCATTGGAATTCAAACATTCAGTGTTTCCTGAGGATAAGAACATTTTCTCTAAAGCCTCTTCTCCGTAGGCAGTGAGGTTTTTTGACACTAATCAGCTGTATGGTAGGAGTCTGGCCTCAGGCATGCATGGTATCAGAAGCTGAATTAGCAGAGAAATGAATATACCAACCACCACCCCCCCCCCCCCCCCAATTTATAGATGATTTTAAGCACAAATGATAAAGACTTTCAGACTTACGAAGTATTTTAGTTATCTGTTAGCATGGGTGGCCCCAACTTTTCTGAGGTACCAGGTCCCCAGGCACTGGAAAATGAGTTGTGGTTCACTATGACCTGAGCAAAATGAACGATGGGATGTGACTCCCACAGAAACAATACAGTATCAAAAGTTCAGGCAATGTACAGTTGAAAGTTTTTAGATGACCAAACTGTTAAATGAACTGCTTTGTTCCTAGGAATGATTTTGAGGAAAATTGCTTGCAAGCTCTTTAACTCCTTTGCTTTTTGGAATCTGCTCTGGCATCGTGAAGTTGATAGCAAAGAACTATGTTTCTACCCTTTGCATTTCCAAAATGACAGGGAGCAAAGCAATGTTATTCTGGGTGGCATTAATGCTGCTCATTGGAATACCAACTTTCAGCCCGCAGCGTCTGTGTTAGATGTTAGCGTCGGACAGAACCTGTAGGGCGATCTGTACATCTCTCGCTGACAGTTTTAGATTGCCTCTCGTGTGAGATCTGTTGCTGTTAGTCATTGCTGGCAGGCGGTGATTTCGGTTCTAAGTAAAGCACAAAGCAACAGCGAAGAGGTTCCGTGCGTCTTTGGGGGAGTTGGAGGTGGCGTGTGCTCAGAAACCCTGTAGATGGTGCTCGCTGCATCTCTTTTAGGGGAAAACCAAGGTCAGCTGGACAGAAGATGGTGAAAATCTGGTACAGAACGTCTTCAGTTAGTTGTTTAATACCAAATAATGTCTAAACCACATTGTAGCTAGGATACCTGTACTTGTAACTTAATCTTTTGATCTCTGCAGGCTTCCTAGAATTGCTTTCTATGCAAGATGTTACCAAAGATTAGACAGTTCTTTGTTGCTTAACGGTTAATGTCCTAGCTCTGAATAGGCACAACTTTATCCAGTTGGTTTATGGAAGAAAAGAGGGTAAGATTAATTTATTCTTTTATGGAGAAAATCTTTGGCATGCTATTTTTGACATGGTAGAGTAGCTTTAAAGGGAATTGGTGTTCCCCAGGCAGCTGTTAGCCAAAATGCCTCTTTGGAAACTTTCCTTTCATCTAGCTCTGTAGGGATTTAACTCGGTAGGTAATGAAAATCTGATTATTTTTGCAGAACAGACAAAACCAAAATGGGGCATTCACTGATGAGGTGTGGAATAGCATGTCAGGGTTGACTCTGGAACATAGACATGGTGATTCAATCCCCAGTGCCACTGCTGAGGTCAAGTACAGCCACCCTAGCAATTGGAAAGTGATACTAGCAAAATAAAACAGCTGTCGTCCTCTCGGATGAGAGAGGGAAAGTAGCAAAGGTATTCATAAACCCAGCATCCGCTATGGCTCAGTTTGAGATCGCTGAAGCCAAATTACTGGGAGAACTGCAAAATGTTTGGGCACCAGAAGGGCTCTGGTGTTGGATAGGGATGATTTAATCTTGGATTTCAAATAAACGTTAGAGGGAGTGATGTTTCCTAGGATGCTGGGGACTCGCAGTTAGATGCATCTGTTTCATGATCTGAAACCTTACTATTCCCCCTGCTTCCTAGGAAACGTCTTTAGTCCTGTTTTCTGCTGAATAAATTACAAATAAACAAAAAGTATAAGTGACTAATCACAGGAGTACTTGAGAGTTTTTAAAAAGTTGATTGCAAAATCCCCGAGTAACTTGAAGTTGAGACTAGACAAGAATATATCTCCTTTTGTTTATCCTAACCGCTGACAGCCTGATAGCTTCTGGGAAGCAATATTTTTCCCTTTCTCAAAAACAGGAGGGATAGGTCACCAGATTTATCTGAGGGGTTGGAAACTAAGTGACCTTAATGGAAGATGCTTTGCCATTAGCCGCAAACCAGCCGACGTTTAGGAGCCAGGTCTTCTGCTTCAGCCTGTTTCTCGAGGTTGGTGGTCCGAAGGCTAAGGCCGAGGGAGGAGCTGGGTTGCAGCCTTCCTGCATTCCTCCAGCTGATGCTCTCCTTTGATATGTGGGAGTGTGGGTTAGGTTTCAGGTTGCAGAAAGGACATGGCCATACACTGGCCATAAACACAAGCTGGAGAAGTCAAAACTGACATTGAACGATAGCGTAAAACTTGTGTAAGTGGTGGATGCCAGGACGTGCTGTAGCTTTTCTCCCGTATAAACCTTCGTAGTGTATTTGGCATGGTGGCCCATCAGTAACAACAAAGTGTTAGCGCTGAGTGGTGGTTGTTGGGCCAAGGCTGTTTTCTGTTGATAGTGCTTAGGCACCCGTGTTTGAAACCTCTCTGTCTTGCTCTGTATCCAGTGTACTCTGCCAGCAGCCTTCTCCGAGAGCTCAGGGACTCGGTGAGTGCAGAGATTAGTTTGTTCCTCCAAGTTGGAGTTAAGCTGCAGTGGGGGACAGTTTGGGGAAACTTGGAGACCTTCTTGCTGTTTCAGGCTGTAGGGCTGTGACCATTTCATTCCTGTTAAACAGACATTTCTCCCCAAAAGGGAGAGCCCTGTACTCTGCTGTGTTTGGCTCTGGCAAGCCCACATGCAGCAGAGGGACGAGATCCCGAGCCTGCTTTCATCCATGTATCTCCTGGGTTGGTCTGTAGAAGTCATTTGTGTTACTTCATCCTCAAAGTGATGAAACTAAGTTCAGGATTTGGCTGCCTGTCTGCAGAGGAGGAGGGGAGCAGAGGGAAGAGACATTTCTCTGCGAGTCTGCAGCGCTAGCCAAGAGCTCTGCGGGAAGGTCCAAGCTAATGCTCCCCACTGGCTGCCTTGGCCCCAGCTCACACCAAGCCCTTGCAGCAGACTAGACACAAAAGAAAACACACAGAGTCTAAATTCATTGGTATGAAGAGGATGTGCCAGACTATTCCACAGCTCTTTCTTTTCTGATTCTTTTTGGTAACTGTCAATTTGCATAAAAACATGGATTATTAAGGGTTTTTTTTTAAATCTTTTTAAGCATAATGCAGGCTGCATAGACACTCAGTCCTGCACAGCTCTGCGTTTAATGCCTGGGATGCCCCACGTCAGACCGGAGAACCCGTTCCGAAGTTTGCTAAAGGCTGTTGAGAGATTCCCCATGCCCTTAATGGGCTGTAGGTAAGACAACATAGACCTAGAACTGGCTTCATACCCGTAGAACGTGATCGGGTAGGAGAGGGAAGTCGACACTTGAGCATGTGTTTGCATTCCAGTTTTCATCCAGTAGCACTGTCTGGCTTTTCGTGATCCCTTGCTGGAAATTTTGGCATTGAAGGCTTGCTGGCTTGCCTGCACCCCAAAAATTTTTTGCCAGTGGTGTGTTTGGGTGTAAACACAGGATGTCTTCTGTGCTGGTGAGGTCCTCGATTCCGTGCTAGAAGTAGTGGGGGTTTGGTAGCGCAACTTAATAGGTCACTTGGAGATGGATCACTGTCTGTCTGACCCCTTCTGTGGCCATCTGTGCCTTCAGCTAAGAACAGCTTCTTGCCCAGCAGCGTCCTGCTCGCTGCTGCTGAATGTGGAGGGAAGCCTGTTTCCTCCCTGTCTCTGCACTCCCAGCCTTGCTCTACATTGCCTGGTTTCCTATCATCATCCTTAAAGCACGAGTTCCCAGCCTTCTTTTTTCCCCCATCTTGTCCCACTTTGGGAGCCCTGCTGCTGTCTCCTTAGTTCATCCCTTGCCCTGACCTGCTGCTCCGCTTCTCCCAGCACTGTTGCTGCCTCTCCACATCTCGAGCTGGGGACAGATTCCCTGAAAGCAGCACGCCGTGGTCAAGCCCTGAACCTGGGGGAGCACCAGCTACCCACCAAACCCCTCACCCATACCCAGGATCAGTCTCACATTGATAAAGCCGTGACCTGTTTGTGAACAGAAAGGTGAAATTTTGCAGGTTATTTGGTCAGCTCTATACATGGTTTACTTGGGCGTGTCAAACACAAAAACAACACAGCATTGTCGACGTTACAAAATTACTTTTTTTTATTAACCTACCCTATCATAGAGCATGGATTTTCTTGTCAAATAATGCAAGAAGCAAGAGAAAACTGTAGTTTTATTCTTGTGGAGCCTACAGATCCATATGGCTTCTCCGTGCTATCGAGCATGTGAGTTTTTAGAAATGCAGCTGCCGATAGTTTAGCTTGAATACAGTCATTCTAAAACAAGCTAGAAATAAATAAAATACTTACATTTCAAGTACAAAACCTTGCAGTTGAATTCAGTATGAGGAAATCAGTTTATTCCTTTTCATGTTACCAACTACTGTACAGGTACTTGGGCTGGCAAAGTCTGCAGATGCAGAACAGAAGAATGTTTTATGTACATGACTTAATTGAATTATGTGTTTAGTCTTCCCTTCAGGCTATCATGTGAAGCTGTTTAATGTCAGGCAGAAAGAAGATTTTTATGGATGCTATTAATAAGACATGAAGCCACTACTGCTACGGGCCCCCAATTTTTGCCTTATGTCTTTCCTTTCTGGTGCAAAAAAAAAAAAAAGTGCACCTTAATTATGTCTCAAAAATAATGACATCTACCAGCTTTGAATTAGGTTATTAGCAGGTAGATGTTACTTCCAAATTATATTTAATCAAGTGCGAGCAACTTTACCAAGGCTTCTATACAGCTTTAGTATGTGGGAGAACGTTGACCTCTCATCAGGATCCTGCCTTGGGTGGTTCGGCGGCTTGCCGGCTGTCTTCGGTACGTGGGCCTCTCCCCTGGCAGAACCAGTATGGACTGCTGGCCCGAGTTCCTCTGAGACTGGAAGATGCTTTGCTCCGCTGCGCTCCTCTCCGAACAGGTGAAAGTCAACCCAACGCCGATGTTGCTCTTCATGGTTCTGGAGGTGCCATCAGACGTGCCATCAAAACACCGGCCCAGGGCGATTTCCTTGGCGATCCTCGGGTCTTGGTCAGTGACAGTGTAGATGCCGTAGTTGTGTCCCAGCGGGTCGAGAGGAGCCAGCATTGTGTACTCGCTGGAGTCGTTGTTTGTAGCCATGGGGAGGTGGTTCACCAGGTACTCGTGGAGCATGCTGTTGACGCTCTCTCGGCGGCAGCTGCCTTGCGGGACCACTTTCACGAGCGTGCGGTCCACGCGGTCTTGGTCAAAGAGCATGCCGCTGCACTTGAACTCCAGGCAGGCTGCCGACACGTCCGGATGCTCAGAGTCACGAATGCTGCGGACATCCCTGATGCCATAGAGCTTGCCAATGGTACGCGGATGTGTCCCACCCATGTTACGAGACCTTACGTTCACCTCTTGGGGTCCATTTATTTTTACTTTAATGTAGCAGGCCCTAAATTCCATGGGCTTGGGCCACCACGCCAGGTAGTCATCAGTCCAGCTCATGAGGTCATCTTCACTGAAGGGAACAGTGTTGTAGTCGTACCGGTCTCCCTCTATCCTGTAAAATCTGAAGTGAGCAGCGTTGTGTGGAGCTTCCTCACATTCTTTTAGGTTTTCGAAGGCATAAATAGGGCCATTGTTCTCTTCTGGGGAATTAGGGCTTGGCTTGGCCATGTTAATGCTGAATGCTGTTTTCTTAGTGCTGGAGTCCTCGTGGTCTGTTCTCCTGTAGTTGAGCTTGTTGAGGTACGGCTGTGGGACTCCAATAGCATTAGGGTTGAGTTTGGGAGCAGAGGACACAGCTTCGAGCTCTTCGCCCCCCATGCTCGCCAAGATATAAGCTGCGTAGGCCTCAGGGTTTTGCTCATCGCAGAAGGCGGGCACGCAGGCGCCGTTGGGACCAGTGACCACACTGTCAAAACGGCCCCATGTTCTGGGGTTGGAGGAGAACCCTGGTTCTGGCTCCGTGTTTATAACAGAAATCACAACCCCTTGGATCTGCTCGCTTTGCAGAAATCTCTCGCTTCTGTATGCCCGGACTTTGACGTAACACCGTCTGCTCTCTGGGACGTCCAGGTTAAAAAGCCGCCTTTCTTTGATCTCCATGTTCCCAACCAAAAAAGTTCTCTCCTCCCTTTTGCGCCGTCTGCTTTTCTCAAGGTTGAAGTCCCCTTCTTCCTCCCATAATCCTGTCTCCGGATTCAGCGACCAAAGCTTCATTTCTTGCAGGTGCTCTGGCATCTTGACCTGAGCAGCATCCAAATGAACTTTCACCTCCTCTGCATTAAGAGACTCAGTGCCGTGTTCGTCAGTGAAGTCCACAGAAAACATGCCGTACGTACGGAGCGGGAATACGTCTCCTTCCTCGTCTACAAAGTTCAGGTCGCTTTGTGTCACTGCGGCTGTTGAAATGTTTCTTGGGTCCAGAAATGTCACACTGGCTTTCACTTTACCTCTGTAGGCTTCTCCATTTTTCCTATAAAATGCATTGGGAGGGATTTCTAATTCGGCGATTGGATCATCTTCTTCCATTTCTCCCAAGGAAATCACGTTGGTTTCGGTGGATTCCAGTGTAACGGGGGCTTTCTTTCTTAGTAGCTTGATCTCGTGAAACACAGCACCTCCATTTTCCTTGAAGGGCAGAACTTTTGTTGTGTTCACAAACTTCTGCAGCCGATCAACAAAAGTTAGAACCAGTCTCTCCGTGTCTGCTGGGACGTGGATGGAGAAGGTTCCCTTGTAGCCGGTCATACTCACTCTCTTGTTCCCCATGTAGATGTGGCCAAACCTCAGCGGCTCACCATTATCTGCTGCTGTGGCTCTGCCTCGAACCGTTGTTTTGGTCTCGGTGCATTTTTTGCAGCCGCATTCTGCGACGACTTTAGTGGGGAGAGTGTACCCGTTGCAGGAGATGTCTCTGGTTTCCATCTTGGACACCCCGCAGCAGTAGGCGACGTTGTCCTTACACCGGAGACCCTTATCCAGCTTCCCAGCGCAGGTCTTCGCTGGGCACTTGCCCACGTCGTAGTAGAAGGAGTTGGTTGCTTTTTGGAAGCAGTCATGCGGAAGTCGGATGAGGTGGCTTTGGGGTTGGGAGTTGCAGGCTGCCTCTTGTCTTCCTGTTGAATAGGATTTCTTAATGAGCAGCATGAAATAATTGTACAGTCATCGCTATGTGGTCTGAAACCCTCAGAGCTAAACGTTGCTTCCGATAACAGTGAGGTTTCCACAGCCATAAAACAGATGTCTTGCAGGATTTTGGTTAGCTAAATTCATCTGGCCTCTGCTTCAGGTGCTCAGCTTTAACTTTAGGTACCTGATTAAGAGCAGAGCTGTCCCAGCTCCTGCTTACCCACCACTGCCATCCAACCCACCCTCGGCTAGATGTTCTGCAGCTGCCTGGCTTTTTGGCTATGAACAGACCAAAATGTGTCCCAGGGTTTAAAAAAACCACAAAACCAAACAGAAAAACTCACGCTCAGGCAGCAAGTGCAGTGAGAAATCTGCTGAAACCAGCAGACTGAGCTTGTCGGGTCACCTGCAATCCAGAGCTCCAGTTTGTAGAGAGCATCTGGTTCGTAACCAGCTCACACAAGCTTATCTGCTAACAGATGCATGAAATAAACCCCAAATATTTTTTCCTGCGACTTTTCTGTCCTGCGTGTATCGCAATTTCTGGTTTCTGCACCCCGCCACCTCCCCAGCTGCTTGGAGAGCATCACGCGCATTTTCTCTTACCTATGACAGCCAGCTTGGCAGATTGGGACTTTGCCGACCCCCCGGCACTGGTGGCCTTGCAGAAATATTCTCCTGACTGGTCCCTGTTCAAGTTCTTCAGAATCAGGTTGTTTTTATATTTGTATAAGGAGGGATCCAGAAGTGAACCGTTGTGGTACCTGCCAGGAACAGGCAGGCAGTTAAGGGGACAGAGACTGACCGCCTGGCCGGAGCAGAGCGATGGCCTAATCCTGCATCCTGCTGCTTGGATTTTGCCAGCCCGCTTGCCTCAGTTTCCCCATTTGTAGTCTGGCTAGGTGGCATCACCTAAAAGTTATTGCCCTTCCCCTGGCAGTCCTGAGATGTGGCTGCCAGGCAGCTGGCAGGCGGGCAGAGGGACAGTCGTGCCTGCTGAGGTTTTTCAGACTCTGATTTGTGGGTTTTTTCCAGTAAGTCCCTCTGCAGATGACATTACCGCACCTGCGAGAAACGCCAGCTCTGCACATCTTGAGGAAACCATCATCTCCAGCAACCAGTTCTTGGCGTGTTTAGCCGTTTCATAGCTAAAAACCCACCTTTACGGAGATAGTAAGGAGATAAAAATTGAATCTGTGGGGCAGGTAAGAATTCTGGCGGATCAAACTCGAGTTCCTTACCAGAGGTAGCGGTCGGGAGCCGGGCTCCCGAGGGCATCGCAGCAGAGTGACACGCTCTGTCCCACTCTCCTCGCTTTGTCCTCGGGGCTCCTGAAAATGTAGGGTTTGCCTGCGGGAGAAGGAAAAGGCATTCTCGTTACTCTTCCCCTCCTAAAATCATGGTTTATTTCTGATTACTGCGTAAAGCCTCCCGCATTCCCCCCCTTTTTGGGGCTACCTGATCGTTGCAGCTGCACTTGGATTGCCAGGTTTCTTCTGTTGCTCTCGGGCATGGTGACAGTCGCTGTTGCGTATTTAGCCTTCTTTATTTTAAGGGTGTTTTTGCCATCGGGGCAGACTCCTGGGATCCTAAACATGCCCCTGTTATCAGCCGTTGTCAACAGCTTGAGTTTCTTGGCTTGCAGGTAGACCCGGGCATCGGCAGCGGGCGACCCGTCCTCAAGGGAGACCTTCCCGTGCAGGGTCGCATCCTCGCACATGCAGGCGTCGCATTCAGCATTGACACGGCCCATGGGGCAGGTGATGTTGCAGGCTGGAGGAGAGGTACGCGGGTCAGAAAGCAGCCCCAAGTCCCCGTAACGCTCATGGCACGGTCTTGTGTCTGCTTTTAATTTAGATGCAATAAGGCAGATACTGCATAAGGAATAAATTGTATCCAAAACATATTTTTACTGATTATCACCAGCTGTGCGTTAGAAACACAGAGACAATGCAGTTTTGAACCTGACAATTAGTAGAAAGCAGCCACGTGGATATAATTACAGCTAGGAACTGTTATTTACCTTCCCCAAAGGGCTGAATTTCAGGGAAATTTGAATCCAGATCAGCATGTGAGCTCTTAGCTCAACCCTGGCAAAATTACAAATCCAAATGCCTTAAACTTTGTAGGTTTCTGTTACCAACTCATGCCCAAAAGTCATGACTCTGGTCTGTCTTAAAAGCCGTCTCCCCTTATTCGATGGTATCCTGGCATGGGCAAGACATAGGTTAATTGTCAAATGAGCGTTATCTGATGGATTTAACGAATGGTCTCCCAAACAGTCATTCTGAAACAGTTTTATTACCTATAGTAATTAATCCTAAATAATAATCTCTGTCTCTTCCCAATGCAAAGGCTCAGGTCATTCCTTTTACAATCACAGAGCATCCCTGCACAGCAGCTACCTGCTAATTTTTTTTTTTTTTTTTTAATAGCTGGAAATAAACAGAAGAAATCAGGGAAAACCCAAAACAACTTTCCTGGAGAAAATGTGGACTATTTTCAGAGTGACTTGTTCAAAGGGGGATTATAAGAACAACATAATTAATTACAAGCCCCTTTAGCAGGAGCTGTGGCAACTCAATATTCCTAACTCTTCTTCCTGGAGATTGCATGGAGGCAGCTGCCTGCAGTCGCTGACTCCACCTTGAGAGCTGCTGTTACAACACGACTAACAGGATTTTTCCTATATCCCCAGGATCTTTATGGGTCCTTGATGATTCCCCATACCTGGGTCCCCCCTTCATCTTGCTATTTGGCTCTTAACTCCCCATGCTCTGCTCCCTCAGTTCTTTCCAGCCCTGCTTTGGAAGGCACAGACGTCACAAAATTTGGGCAAGGGAGAGAAAGATGGTAAAACGGCAGTGAAGGGAGTACAACACCTATGCAGCGGTGAGGTCAGGACATTGTCCCCTGCCCAAAAGTGAGGTTATAGGAGCACCTGAGCAAATATGTCCAATGCAGAGCCGCCCTTCCTCAGTTGCTTCGTTACAATGCACGCCCCAGACGCGCTCAGCTAGGCAGGATCTGGTACGCTTCTGTACACCGGTTTGGCCACACTTTCCTGAGCACTCGCTCCATTTTGACCATGGAGACAAAAAGTGTTTTGAATCTTGCACCAGCGGACCTTGAATAACATCAGTGGTGTGTTACTGAGATGCACGTTAACACGCATCGCTGCCCGGAAACAGGCAGTTGCTTTCTTAGCAGCTTCTATATAACAGCTTTTATATAGCTCAGACTATGCATTTGGATATTGCGCACCACATGGATTAAACAAACTCAAAGCACATTCAGGGAGCTGGGAAATAAAGCATGAGAAGGCGCCTGAATGCTTCTGACTTGATTCCCCACAGGCTACCGAATTCAGGATGATTAGGATAAACTCGAGGGGAGCAAAGTGCATGCAGCTCATGCTTAGTGTTGAATAACTTAGGCTTAAAGGAAATCAAACACACATTGTCATTTAAATGCTGTCTGAGGGGCAACGCTTGCCTGCGTTTCAAATGTGGTTAAGTAATAAAAAAAAACACACCCCGAAAAAAAAGAGGGTAAAATTGTTGGTATGACCACGGTGAATGTCTTTAACCACACTTCAGCATATGTTCTCTATAGGGGAAGTGTGTGTCCTATTGCGAGCACCAGTTTTACTGTTTGCAAACAGAAGCCTAAGATGCTACCAAGTAGGCTGAGCACACAGCTGATTTGTAAAACACAAAGAGGGTTTATTGAGAGTTTAATATGCGGTTAGATTTTTAAAGGAATTTCTTCAACCAGGCTACTAGATGGTATTCACTTAAGCTGCTTTGAATGGATGAGATCCACTCCAAGTCTGTGGTTTGGGTTTATTTTTAAATGACAATGTTTTAACAATGTTTACGAGGACGCGCTTGTGACTAAAGTTTCTAAAAATGAGGTCTCTTGGAAATGTGTGCCGTGTCATCTCCCACACCTACTCTTCCACCCGATTAGTAATAAACCAGGTTGGGTTCTTTCCTAGAAAGGCAGACAGGCACATGGCTGGACTATCTGAATAGCGATGGTTGAAGACGGAGCCCTGGCTTACAAAAGCAGGTGGCTGGAAAAGACCATTTAAATGAGAGCAGCCACAGGAGTGTCATGTCTGGTTTGGAGTGAGCACTTGGCTTAGATGGGCGAGTTTTTAACCTGTTGGCATCTCCAGTTCAGCATCCCGAGTGGTGCATCCATAGACCTTATTTAGCAATTTGGGGGATGCAGAAGGAGGTGGGCTTGGGGAGGTGGTCCCTTCCCAGGCGGCACACGGATAAATGCCTCTCTGTATTTGCCCCAAGCAAAAATTTAACGTGCAACAGATTAAAGTGGCGTCTTGGTAAGATTTTTTTTGTAATGGTTGGACTTGATGATCTCACAGGTCTTTTCCAACGTTAGTGGTTCTGTGATTCTGTGATCCTAAACTCGTTTGGGATCAGCTGCTTTAATCTGCAGGGCTAGTGATGATAAGAAAGGAGGAGGGGAGTCCTGTGGAGGAAAATGGCATTATATGGCTCTGGGTAGCACCTTGACAGCAGAAAAAGCAGAAAGCAAAGGAGGGAGCAGAAGCGGAGGGGCTCGAGGGCTGGCAGGGATGTGGGGAGGGACAGGGCTACCCCGCGGCACCGGCCGGCAGGAACGTACTGCGTCTGGCGTAGGCGAAGGTCGGGTCTCTCCTGCGAGAGCTGCTCCTCGTACCTGCGGGCAGAGGACGCGCGGGGTGGTTCAGGCGGGGTTCCCCTGCTCCCCGGCCAAGCACCAGTCCCTCCCGCCGGCCCAGCTGCACCGAGCCCGGCTGCTCAACCCGACCAGGTCTGGCACACCCTCTCCTGGAGGCAAAAACTGAGTTTACAGCTTACTGCTGCCAAGGGCGGATGCTTTAGTTTCCAATTGCTTTGATCAAAACCTCAAGATTTTGCTTTATTTCTCCCTAGAGAAGCAGGAGTCGCCCCCTGCTCTGTGAGCCCCAGCCTCAGCATGGCTGCCTTGTGCCATCCACTTTGAAGGGAAAACAATTTTCCTGGTAGTTTTCCTAAAAATACCTCTCAGCAGGTGGAGGGGACCTCTCTCTGAGTGTCCGTGTTTTCGGTGCTTTGATCCTCCCCAGCGGCTAAGAGAGCTGCGGGGAGCGGGATGGGAGGCTGGGAAAGTCTCCTAATCCCTCGGCTACGGCATCAGCATGTCCAGCCCTGTCCGTCCCTGCTGGAATTTAAATCCTGAGTGCCGGGCAGTGAAGCTTGAGGGGCCAGGGTGTCTCCTGGGGATTAATAAGCAGAGCGAGCTCTACAGGTAATTAATGCCCCACGGGCTTTAATTCTAAAGCAATGGTGTGGCAAACCCCCCCGGGCATGGGGACAGGCTGGGCAGGGGAAAGGCAGGTGGGAGCGTGTGCTTGCCCATCCCTGGGCTCTCCTCGCCCGCGCGTGCCTCCCGCAGGAGTCGGGGCTGTGGTCACACACTTGACCTTCACTTTTCCAGGAGAAGAGCCAACAGCGTGTGTCAGCGATAGCCAAAACCCTACAGGAGGTCGCGGATGATTAACATTTATTCCATTGCCTAAATGTCCTCATCTACTCAAATAATATTGTTCGGTTGTAAATTACGGCTGAAAAAAATAATACGCGTGCGAATACCCCTTGTCCCTGCAAGGGAAAGCCGCCCGAGCTGGGAAATAACTTACTTTCCAAGCTGAGCATTACCAGCGGGCTGAAGGTTTTCTGTCCTATCTGGATCCTGCTGAGGGCTGGTTTCAGAAGCCTTTGACCTAAGGGTCAATAAATTAGAGATTAAATTAGTTTAATAATAAATTCATTAGATTCAAGGGATTGGGTGTACTTAGGCTCAGTTTTTCAGATTTTCCTTTGGATTGTGGTTGGGTAGAGCCGCCAGTTAGAGCTCCTGTGGGATGCAGTGCAGGAGATGCCAAGTGAAGTGTGCGACAGAGATGTCCCACAGCATCACTGTGGCTTAGGTAGGATGCAAATTTGCCATTTCCCTTAACACCCAACAAAAACTATTTTTGTGCTTTCTGTGTTAAAGCAGCTCAGATCAAATCATCTTTTTATAGCTGGAGATATAAAATATATCCTGCCTCTCCCTGCGTGGGGAGAAATGAACCCAAGGTGGATGAGGTTGGTTGTCGCTATGGGACATGGACTGGTTTCTGCGCTTGCTGGCCGCCTTCGTGCCTGAGGGGATTTGGTGGTCGTGTCTGGTTCCTGGGGTGCTTGCTGGGACCAGTTCCATTTAAACTGGGGAGCTAAGCCCAAAGCTGCCCAGCACCGGCTCTCGCTGGTGCCCAGCTCCCAGGGGCTCAGCAGGGCTTCTGGGCATGTCCCCAGCGACAAATTGACTCTCCCTGTTCTTATCCCCGGGCGTCTGGCCAGAGCACTTCAGGACAAAATTCCTCTATAGCCTCAGAAAACAAATCCAAAGAGCCTGCAAACACGTTTTCTCTGCGAGACCCACCAGAGCAGGGGGGCAGGTTGCTTATCGCTCAGCGCTATGGCATGTGTGACCCGCAAGAGCCAGCAGCGGACAGATCCTGCTGCTCCTGAGCATCTTCTCCTGGAGGAGAGCAACGTCACTGCTTCCCCATGGCTTGGCTCCGAGGCTGGGGTTGTTTTGTGCTCGGGTGCTGGATAAGGCACCGGCCAGGGTGGGTCTGCTTGGAGCAGAGGGGAGCCAGGACGGGAGCCGGAGTGCGGGCTGGACACCGCAGGGTCTCGGGGCGGCAGGCAGGGGTGGTCCCAGCACGCCCAGTGGGCAGGGGGGCTCATCCCTGGTCAACCAGAGGCTGGCTGACTGGCAGACAGGCTTTGCCTATGCCCTGGGGGCTGAACGGGCGCCAGCCCTCGTCTGGAAGTCATTTGGCCGGGCAAATGCCGTGCTGACCCAGAGCAGCATCCGGCATGGGTGTCGGGTCCGTGTCTGCTGGCTCAGCGGCCACCGGCGGACGTGCCTTCATGCCGGCGTGCCCGCGGGCGGGGGACAGCACGGTGACAGGAATAGAAACGTTTAACCTTCACCTATAACGGACGTGGCTCCCAGGAGGAGGAGGAGGAGGATCCATCCTTTTGCCGTGATCATCGTTGTCTCCAGAGGCGACCAGGGGCTTCTTGGAGTAGCCACAGCCGTCTCGCGCCTTCCTCAGACCTGCAGAGACAAGCCCGGCTGTGTTGAGGCTCACCCAGGGTCCTGCTGCCTTCAGGGAGCTTTTCCCAGGCTGAACAAGTCCGAAACAGGCCGTGGGGCTGCTTATACTCCCTGCCCATGTACCCACCCCAGCAGTCCCCCACTTACCCCCCAAGGGGGGAGCAGCAGAGCCTCTGCGTCTGTGCTCGCGTCCCCTCTGCTTCTCGCTGTCACATTTGAGCCCAAATCTATTCTGCAGAGCGCCGCTTTGCAATGACATCTGCTTAAAGCACCTTTTAACAGCTTAAATACTTCTGCAGGGATGCTCTCACAGCCCACGCGGCTCCACGGGCCCCCCGGCACCCTGCTCTGCCCCCCACATGAGCAGGGACATCTCCATGTCTCCATCCCTCTGCCTGCAAACTGAGCTTAGTGCGAGGATAGCATCGTATCCCGGTACATCCCAGGAGCGTGGGGAGGGGGAAGGCTCCTGAGCGCCTCTGAAAGTGGAAAACCCCGTGCACAGGCCAAGCTTTTGCTGCAAATGTGAGCAAGAAGCCAAATATTTTCCTTTTTCTGCATGTAGAGATGAGGGGCAGAGGCTTTGTGTTGCTCTTCCCCAGCTCAGTGACTTCAGATTTTAAGTGAGTCCCTTAGCCCTGCGGCGTTAAGTATTTAGGTATTTAATTTCTGGAGGTACCCATGGAGCTGGTGTTATCCCGAGTGACACCAACTGGAATTCCAGGTGTTTTATTTTATGCACCCCAAATTAATGAACTTGGCGGGGGGGCAGAAATATTGCCTCAGCCTTTCAGTGCCTCAGTTTACCCATAAAATGAGGCTGACAAAGAGCAGCCGGCAGCAAGAACGCCCTGTTATTTGTAAGAGGCATTAACCATCCCCTCCGAGACAGGGGAATGTGGGGCTAGGAAATACTTTGATTATGGCTCAGCAGATCCCAGTCAAGCAAAAATAACAAGCAACACATGAGCAGTGTTTTGTGGGCTTACGGCGGGTCGTGAACTCGCAGCCAGACAATAACCAGGAAAAATTAATCCAGGCTGAAAGCCTGTTTCCCACTCGGCAGCTATTTTGGGAGCTGGCTGTGACTTGTTCGGCGCTGGGTTTGGAACGGGATGCATCCCTCTTTCCCCGGGACACGCGATGCTGGGAAAGGGGGGGTTCAAGCAGCCGGATCCTGGCGACGGGGAGGGTTCGGCATCGCCTGTGTCCCCTCTCTGGCAGGGGGCTGGGGGAGCCGGCGCAGGATGGAGCCACGGGAGATCAAACAGCCCCGCGTGAGCAAAGCACCGTCCCCCCTCCGAACCCCCCGCTCCAGCCGTCCCCATAACCCTGCCCCAAACCCAATATCTGGGATGAGGAGGGGAGAAGCGGGACGCAGCGAACCGCATCCCCACCGACGTTTTCCAGACCACAGCCTCTGCGCCTTCATCTGCCTATCAATTAATTTCCACCTCGCCCTCAATCACAGCCGCTCTTAATTACGCTGCCTTAATAACACAGCAGAATTATATAACCACTAGCTGCGACAAAGGGGAAAAACTTAGCAAGGGTTGGGGTTGGTTTTTTTGCTCTTACCTACAAAAACCATAAAAACCCCAATTAAGGAGAGTCTCGTCCTCTCGCTGCGGAGCTGCCAGCTGAGCTGCGGTCCGGGGGCGAGGCGAGGGCTCGTCAGCCGCGGGTTAAGGGAACTGCAGCCAGTTGGGAAGAAGAGAGAGAGTTGCAGCTTACCGAAACCTCCCCTGCACTGCTGCCGAGCCGGGCTGCGCGCGAGCCTCCCCGCAGCCGAGGCGGCGAGGTCGCTTATATAGCCCGGCGTGTAGCTTAGGGGATGGCAGCGAGCCACCGGCCGCCGAGCAAAAACAGATCGGACGAGCGAGGAAACCGCAGGCTGAATAATCCCTTAACAAGGTGATGGTAAACACAAACCCTCGGCGAAAGAGCAGCCGCCGGGGCTGGTGGCAATGCCACGGCATGGCGGGGTGCTGCCGGCGGCAGGGCAGGGCATGGTGCGGGTACCACGTCCTGGTGCGGGCGCCGCGTCCCAGCACGACACTATCACTGTTAGGGGTTCGCCCTGGGTCTGGATCCCAAATAGATGCTGCTGAGCGTTGAAGATGGAGATACAGCGTACAGGCACGCGGTGCAATGAGTTTCGGGGATGTCTTTTGTCTCTCGCCCAGTCTGGGACAAACGTGGTGCCCGCCCAGTGCTGCCCGTGGGGTTCCCACGTTTTGTAGGTGTGGGGCAGGGCTCGGCTGGGCGCCAACCCCCATACTGCCCACTCGCCTCTGCCCCCAGCCTGGCTCT
Organism: Gavia stellata; assembly: GCF_030936135.1. Classification (NCBI taxonomy): domain Eukaryota; kingdom Metazoa; phylum Chordata; class Aves; order Gaviiformes; family Gaviidae; genus Gavia; species Gavia stellata. The sequence goes on from NC_082606.1 coordinate 21,450,832, forward strand.
GGCAGGGGTCAAATGAGGATTCTGCGGGGTTGCGAGGACATGCGACAAAGCTGGATGTGTGGTTTGGACACCCGGGGTAGCACAGAGCTGCAGAGGCAGGGCACGTCTTGCAAATAAACGTGACTACATCTCGCTGGAGCCGTGGGGAGATGTAGCAAAGGCCCCTCGCGAGAGCTCCCCGCCTGCCCCAGCCCCGCTTCAAACCCCCCAGCTCCTTCCTCCCTCTGCAGCCGCCTTATTCTCATGTAACTCGTGGTAGCTGGTCCCGGCTCGGGGCTCCCGGGTGTTGCATGAAGCGCGCGGCCGTGTGCGAGTGAGTTCCACCCGCGTGTGCAGCCCCCCTGCGCCGCGGGGCCACGCTGCCGGTTTGCGGCAGGAGGCCGGTGCGAAAGCGTGTGCGGTGCATGGCGGGAGCCATCCCGGAGGGATGGGGATGGGTGTTGGGGCGGCCAGAGGCATGTGCCAGCGCTGTCCTGGGCTGCCTCTTAGTAATCCTTGCCGGCCCCGCTGCCAGAGGGAGCGGTGCAAGAGGAACATCGATCACCGTGTCACATAAAAAATAATTGGCGGTGGCCTGCACTGGCTCTGGTTTATATTTACGAGGGAAAAAGGAAAAAACACCGGAGATGTGCCAAAACACGGTAGAATATTTATCCGGTGGGCAAGGAGCACCCGGCGTGACAGAGGTCCCGGACCTGCGAGATAAACAGGGAGCTCGGCCACGTTTCCCCGCTGTGATGAGGACAAGATGCGGGAAAGGTGCTGAGACTGAGAGCAAGGAATTCATCTTCCCCGGACGGCACCTACCTCCCGCCACAGCCGGGCCGTCCCTGGGACAGCACCGATGCCTCAGCGGGCGGCTCCAGTCCCACCGGCTGCTTGGCATGCGCTGGCATCGATTTCCATGGGTCGCACTGCAGGGTGAAGAAACATGCTTTTCTGCAAAAGGCAAAAGATGTTATTCTTTATGTTGTGGAAACCAGGCGTTAGCTCTAGCCCAGCGCAGCCACAGGTGTTTCTGCACAGGGTTTCGCAGCCTCCTTAGCATGGGCGTCTCCTCTTCGCATAGGTGTCTCCTCCCCAGCGTGGCTCCTGCAAGCCAGCTCAGGGGACACGTGTGCGGACTCAGGAGTGGGTCTGGGATGCGGGAGTTCATGAAAAAACCAAGTCTCTAGAACAGTCTGGTTGCACAATCTCTCTTGGCTTCGCCATCCCTCGCTGCAGCTCCGGCATGTGGCTGACATTGGACGGAGCAGCGCGAGCAGAGTCCCAGATGTTTCCAGCACTGAGCACCACCGGCTGCGCCGCGGCTCCGGGAGATGCTCGGCTGCTTTCTGTCCGCCCAAGACGGATGGAGCCCCGACCTGTGGGGTGGAGGGGACAAGCAGGGTGCTGCCCCGTGCCCAGATGCAGCCGGGCCGTCGCTCTGCAGGGCCGTAGCACCCTTGGCCGGCGGGGAAGGATGCAACCCAGACCAAACCGCTCTTACCTTTCTGGCTGCGAGTTCAGCTGTCCAAGGCTGGTGTTTCCCAACCAAAGCATCGGTGCAGCAGAGCCACGGCCGCACAGATGCATTCCCCTCCTGGATTAACCCCCCGGGGGCCCTGCCCGGCTCTCATGGGATTTTTCCATGGTTTCTCCACCGATGTGTAATTACGAGGCCATAATATATTTATGCGAACGCCTCCCCCAAGCCAGTGCCAAGGATGGGGCAGCGTAAGAAGACTGTGATAACTGATGGTGCAACAGCCCCTCCCTCTCCATGCTCGTCCATGGTTATCTCCATTGCTCTTCTCATGTCCCTCTAATAAATCCAGGGGAAAATAGGCTACTGGTGCTCATCCCGGCTAGTTGTACATCCTACCCTTTCCGATACGGCATTGGCAGAGTGACCATCACCGAAAGCCGACTGCACTGCACCAGGAGGGCGAGGCAGATGGTGCATCTGCTCTCAGGGCTGTGTGTGGGATTCACAGGCTGTGGGGTCTGTGAAATGCTCTGTGGGCTGCATGAAATACCCTATGGGGTCCATGAAATGCCCTATGGGGCCGAGGCCGTGCTCAGTCTCCCGCTGGCTACCCCCGTCCTCCCTCCCTGCACCCTGTTCTCTCCACCGAAGGGAGCTGACGGTTATTTTCCCCTGCTCCATTTCTGAGCTTGCTCCTGTTTACGGAGATGGGAGTTAAAATAACTGATTGATGACTTTGTTCCATCCCAAACACTTTGGGGAAGTTTGCATGGTTTAGGAAGGGTGAGCTGGGAGCTGGGATTTCATTAAGCACTTGGCTCCCGGCACTTCTCCAGCCATGCTCCAGGGGTGGCTAATGTTGTTTTTTTAAATCCTGTTTTGCTATCCCAGGAGCTGGACTGGTGATTTCGATGGTTTGTAGGAGAGCTTGAAGATGTGGTGGGTCCCCGGGGTTCACTCTGAGCTCTGAACCACCAGCAAACCTCGCAGCCACCGCAATATTGTTTCACTTAAGCCCTCTTCCATCGCTTCATCAGCACAAAATCGCACTCCAGCTGCCTAAAAGCTTTGGAAAAGAGCCCGAAAAATGAACTACTGGAGTTTGTTTTTATTGTGCGGATGAGGATTTACAGGCTGTGGCTGGGAGAAAAGGAGCGAGCGGACCTTTCCCCCCTGGAAGGATTTACTTAGGAGCTAAAGCCTCGACCGTGGCCGTGCGGTGCTCAGCTCCACATATATCATTTATGAAACAGATGCAAAAAGCACCGCAGAGGGGGGACGAAATGAAAGTCAGGAGCCAGTGAAAGACTGATGTTAGCTCTGGAGGTCGGGGCTTTTTCTGGAGGAGTGAAAGAGCTGGGAGTTGGGGTGAGCAAGCGGCTGCAGCTGTGCCGCTCATGGGGTCCGGCCACGGGGCGAGCCCCAGAACGTCTGCTGGCACCGGCACAACACAACTGACCCCTCCGGTATGTAAAACCGGGGGTGTCCCCTCTTCTGTGATCACATCTGTCAAGGAAAAGGGCTTTTCCTAGTGCTTTTGCAGGGCACGGCTCTTCTCTGAGTGCCCAGGGACTGTTACCTGCATCCCTGCTGCACACATACAGCTCTGCATCCAGACCCACATCGCCTGGAGAGGGGGTCACTGGTCACTGGGATATCCCGGACCACCGAAGGGTCCTGCCGGGGTTTTCCTCCTGAATGCCATGTCCATCCCTGCTGTCTCTCCCTCTCCATCACAGCTCGGAAGAGCAGAGATGGAAGATGCTATGAGAGCACCAGAAGTGTCTCAATAGCGAATCCCTTTTTAATTGCATTGCTGAGCCGGGGAAATTAAGTATTCTGGCTCATTTGGAAACTCTCTGCGAGATGGAGAAGGCCATTATTTTCAAGCCCTCCACGAGTAAAGCATATCCCAGCCTCTCCTGGCACCGCACCTGGAGCATCACCTCCTCAGGGACACTCGCAGCGCAGCATCACGGTGCCACGTGCCAGTGCGACACCAATATTTTCCGGGAACATCCTGCCGGCAGATGCGGGCTAGCGGCAGGGACTGAGTTATTGCACAACCTCGGGTCGGTGATGGAAACGTGGTCGCAGGACGCGAAGGGGCGCGATGGGAACATGGCCGGGTCCGAGCCAGGGCAGCACCTCAATGGGGGCATTTAAAGCACGGAGGAAGAGCAGGAGCAGAGTCCAACCCACAGCCCGCCGGCTGTTTGCTTTAGCTCTGGACAGGGTTTGGTGGACAAAGACCGTCCTGTGTCAAACCACATGTTGCTTTGGGCAATTAATTGCTCCTGAAGAAATCCTTAATTTATTGCTCTTATTTACCGGCATTAGCTTTGGGCTTGGATGCACTCTGGGCCGTGCACCCGTGCTGGTGCACAGTGGGATGGCGGTCCCTGCTCTCATCTGTGCCTTTTCCTCCGCAATTTTTTTGCTGCGGACTATGTCAAGGTGGGCAGGTTAGCAACTGATTTACACCAGGGCGTGGGAGAGGTTGTAGGCTGTGCAAGCCAGACCAGAAGATCTGGTGTTGGCAGCGAAACTGGAGCATCAGGCTAAAAGCTGCTTTTTAGTGTGCAGATGAGCGTCTACTTGGGATAGATAGAAAATGTGCAAGGGATGGAGCCGGCCGGGTGGCAGGGACTCCTCGTTAAACCATGCGTGAATTTATTTCAGGTTAATTATTGCACTGAGCAATGTAGAGCTGAGCCTGGGCTGGGGTAATCGGTGCCGATCTGCCTCCGAGTTTCGGCTTCAAAAGAGTTTGCCAGCATCCACGCTGGCGAAAGAGGGCACGGAAACGCCTCCCCTTCCCAGAGTGCCTGTGGTCATGGTGGCGACCAGAGCCGTAAAATATCTCACGACCTCATGCATCGTGCCGAGGGCGTGCTCAGAAAAGCCGGTCTCGACCGAGCTAATTCTGGCGCTGCCGGGATTCCCCCGGGGCAGTTGTGGCCATATCAGCTTTCACCGGAGGGTAGATGTGAGTTTGCCGGCAGCGCGGGCAGAGGAGTTCAGTGGGGGCCAAGCGCTGCCGAAGGGAAGGGCTGGCAGCCGCCCGGTGCAAGCAGCTTGGTCCGGCTGAGATGAAAACCGCTGGGAGCAGGTTGGGAAGGTGGCACAGGAGATAAGCCCTTCCCAAGGGAAACTCAGTGCAACGCTCCCGGCATCGGATCGAGTGCTGCCTCCTAGAAACACCTCCCCGGGAGCCCAAATCTGGCCGGGGGGAGATGTCAGCACTGATGCTCATCCCAAGGGACGCCAGGGTCCTATGGTCCTGGGGCTCAGCCTTGTTGCGGGAGGATAAAAACAGGGTGGGGGAGCAGAAATTACATTCCTCCAACTTATTTAATTCAGCATTAATGGCATCTCTCTCCACCGAGCCACCGATCCTTTCCTAAAAGCAGTTGTATCCCCATGGGAAACTCCCTCAAGGGCATTTTTAAGCCTGGAAAACTGCTCGGACATACCAAGTGGAGGGGAAAGAGGTGCCGGGGAAGGTTTTCCCTGATTCTTGGTCCTGCAAGCCCAGGGTAATGCTGCCAAGGGTCCCGCGGGGCTCTCAGCTCTCCCCACGTCTCACCTCTCCTACAGCGAAATGGAGGAAACCAGCCCTCGAGTCTGGCATGTGTTTGGGAAGGAGCATCCAAAGGGAGAACTGAAACATGGTCTTGGGGCACTCAATCCAATTTGGGAGCGTGGAGAGAGAGGGATATTTGATGTTTGGAGCAATGCAACAGGCAGGTCCCACAGGGAGGAAAAAAAAAGTGGAGGATAAAAGAGGGCAAAGACAAGGAGAGCAACTAAAACCCATCCAAAAACAAGGGCAAAATTGTTCACTTCCACGGGTTAGTCACAATGAAAACACTGGGATTTCATAATTTCTTCCAGCTCAAGAAAAATACCCAGTCAGGGCAGCGAAAACCCTGGCCGGCTTGGTGCGTACCAGAGCCAGAGGGGACCCATGGCCTCTCCGTTGACCCCGTAGGTGCTTTTCCTGGTTTATTGGGGACAGGAGCATCACAGGACTGGGGTGCTGGGTGACACTTCCCAAATAAATCTCCCCCGCTGGACTTTCCAGCCCGGGCAAGGAAGCGAAGCTGCTGTGAGAAAGATGCACCGTGGGTGGAGCGGCGATGCACGCACGCGTCCGGGTTTGATCGCTTGGCTTGAGCGGACGGGGCTCGGCACCAAAGCCCACCGCGTTTTCTGGAGTTTGCCCTCAGGGTTTGGTCCAGGGTGATAACTTCACTCTTCTCTCTTGTCTAGTTTAGAGATGAGGAAGGGGGATTTTGCGCTGGTGAGATGTCCCGGTGAAAGACCCCGAGAGCTGCTGCTCCGCATGGGAAGATGTAAATTCGGGGAACCTCTGGGCAAGATGCTCTGGACATCTGGGCTCCGCTGCCAGCGGGGTCCTTGTTCTTTACACCATCCTGGCTGGTGGACATCCAGCGTGATGTGCTGGGCTCAGCAACTCCAGGAGCACCAGCCAGGGTATTAAAACATGGGAATCGCAGCAGGTTTAAGCATCAAGAGCACGTTTTTCTCAGCACCACTGTCCAATGGCAAGATACCCCCTGGAGAAGGGCTTTTACCGGCAAGAGCTCCAGCGAGGCTCCAATATATGAAGCCAAATCAGAAACGGCGCATTATTTCACCGAGAAATGGCCCAAAGACAGAGTTTGCCAAAATATTGAGCCTGGAGGGCAGGAGAGATCCCTCCCTCTGCTTTAAACAAGGACTTTTAGGAGGGGGACGGGATGACCCAGATTATCCCGGCAAGGGACAGCAATTATCATCCCTCTTGGCAGGCTTGGCAGAGCGGCCAGGGCTGGGTGAGCAGGCAGAATGAGCCGCTGGTTTATCCCCGGTGACTGCTGAGCTTTGGTCCTCTGCCTTTTGCTGCAAAGAGTTCAGGGAATTCGGGGTGATGCCCCCGTGACGGCTGATGCCCAGGGTCCGTCTGTAGCAGGGTCCGCACGCAGCCCCGATGCTGGTTTTTAATGAGAAGGATGAAAACTGGGAGCTTCACAACTGCTTGGCTTGTGAACTTTGGGTAAGAAGAGAAGTCGTTCCAGAGGTGAGCTCATTTCTAACCCCGGGAAATGACTTCATGGACGCTGGTATTTACTCACAAAAACATTGCATGTCAGATGTCCCTGACTAGACTTTCTGTTTCGAGTCCAGTATGAGACAAAAATTTCCTTGGACGAGCTGCTCCTGAGACAATTCAAGGCTTGGAGGAGGAGAAGAATATTTGAGGGGAAAAAAAAAAAATCAGCATTAAAAACTCTGAAATCATGAGGTTTTTCTGAGCAAAGGGGAATTTTTGGACAAGCAGCCCGGCAGAAGCACCTGCCTGGGGTGACAGTGCTGGGGGCGAGGGTGCAGGTGATGGGTGCTGCTGCAGGGTGGCTCTGCTCGAAGAAGAGCTGTCATTACCCACCTGTAATGCCCAGCAGCAGGAGTTTCTCTTGGAGGTGAAAAGACAAGTTTTTCTCTCTTTTGTGAAGCCAAGACCCCGGCGGTGATTTATTAGGATAAACGGCAGCAGGCTCCCTGCCTGCGTTTGCACTAGGTTAATGGAAATTCTATCCCGTGCCGCTTTCCCTGCATGAGATCCCGATTTATATGGGATGTCCGACGGAAAAACACAGCGCTTGTACTTCTACTCAAGGTCTGCTCATGCAAAAAATTGCCACTGGGGCTGTGCTACCTGGTGTGGCTTTCTGGTTTCTGTTTTCTCCGGCATCCTGGGATGATCCGTATGGATTTAGGGGGAAAAGTCCTATTTGGGGAGCCTGGAGATGCTCTGACTCCCCATGACCCAGTGCTGGGCTGCAGCTCCGGGGGTGTACTGGGGCAGCATCCCAAGAGGAGGGGATTTCGGAAAGAGCCGAGCCGGGGTGTATGGAAAGAAACCCTGCCTGCCAGCGCTGTTTCCTAATCCCGGGGACCAAAAACCTCTGATTGTTAAACCAGTGTTCAGAGATTCAGCTGAAGGCTGCTGAGCAGACAGCATCCAAGCTGACCTTTGAGGAGATGAACAAATAAAAGAGAAAACACAAGGGGGTTACTGTGCGAACGCCGGAGAAAAATAGTCATTTTAATAAGGGACCCCACCCTTAAAATAAGACTTCTTGCTAATGCATGCCCAGGACATTTCTGCGTGATGGCATGCTAAAAAAATCCTCTCTGAACAGGGACCAAAGGCTTTGTTGTGGCATGAGCGAGGCTTACAGTTCCTAAGAAAAATCCTGCCCCTCTCTTGCATCATACAGTCGGGGATGGAGAGGACATTTCTAGACAAAAAGGCAGCCCGCCAGGAGGGAGGACAAACAGGGAATGCATTCCTGACTCGCTATTTAATTGCTTTAGCGCAGGTGCAAAGAGCTAAATGAAAGGAAAAATAAGGTTGAGCATGTGGGGCCAAATTAATCTCAGCTTTAAGCAGGAGTCTAACGCAAGAAGGAGGCGGCTGCTGTAATAAATGGGCTTCCACCCAACTTCTTTGTGGTTTCTGTGCTTTTTTTTCCCCCCCAGGGACCAGGCTCATTCCCGCGGCACTGGCGGGCGATGCTCCGGCCAGGTAAGGAGGCGATGGGGACGGTCCCCCCCCACATGGCAGGGGTGGCCGGTGCTGGCCGGGTGCCTGTCCTGCCGCACTGCCCACTGGCAGTGCCGGGGGTGGGTCTGCTTTTCTCTTTCCCCTCGGATGTAAAGCACTTTGAATGCATAAATTGCCCTCTGCGGCTCTGAGCAGAGAGTCGCCAGCCTGATCCCTTTTGGGCGTGAAATGCAGAAGTGCTGGAGGGTTTAGGGGACTCCGATGGACGGTGATGCCTCAAGGGCTGATGTGGTCCAGCGCCTGCATCTCCTGGGTCTCAGGAACCGGTCTCTCTGCCACAAAATTTGACTCTTAAACCCACAAAGGGGAAAAAATGCTCCTTTTTTGCTGTGCCCAGGAGCACTCCTGCAAGCAGAGCAGCCTCAGAGACGGTGCATCTTCCCTCTGCTCTCAGAGCTCGGGCGTTTCCTCCTGAAAATGAGTGGGAATAGGTTTAACAACGGAAAACCTCCTATCCCAGAAAGTGAACCTTTCGGGGAACAACGCAGAGCCACCGCCCCCAGCCCAGGACCTGCGGTCCCCCTTACACAGTGTACTTCTTAATTTAATAGACCGGGAGATGTGAAGGTCTATTTGCATGTAATTAAAGTCCCCGCGATGCCCCCGGGAGCGTGTTTGCCAGTGCCGGCCCCAGCGGGGCTTGGGGCTGGCCCTCTGCCATCCCCACAGGTCTTTTACTTTGCTGGCCGGAGGAACAGGGTGTCCTCGGTTTCCCTCCCTGCCTTTGCGTTGCACATCGTATTTTTTAAGCCCTTGTGAGCTCTTTGTCCCTCCCGGGGTTTTGCGCCGCACATTGAAGCTCTCACTGCGTTACTCTGAAAGAAATACAAAAAGAAGAAGGTGGGAGCGCAGAGGAAGGAGTATATTCATTAAAAGGGCAAAATGGCACGAGTTTCTCCTTATTAATTCCCTCCTCACAGCATTTCCAGTCCAGGCACGTACCTGTGTTCATCCGTGATGCTCCCACGGACCTGTGTGGTCCAGGAGCATGGCTGGGGGGGGGTGTCTGTGTGTGCCGCGAGTCTCCCGGTTGTCTGAGCAACGGGATGTTCATCACTAACTCCAGGGATAATTAACTCATTTTCCTGTATTTATAGAAAACCGATGCAGGGAGTGTTGGCACTTATCCCCGATGGGGCCGCATTTGGCCACAACATCTTGAATTTTGGCCATTTCTCGCAAGACAGCGGCTTTGTCACCATCCCCACTGCCTGCTCATTAAGCCTGAAAGCGGGCGGCTCGTTAAGCCCGCAAGGGCAGGGGTGATAGCCCCCGCCCGGGGGTGAAGCACCCGCAGCTGCCTGAGCTGGGCTGCCTGTGGGTGCCCACCTCCGTGTCCCCTCTCCTGGTTTGCCAGCGCAGGGGATGTTTGCATCAGCGTTGCCACTCCAGATGCCTGCGTACGCCTGTGCTAAAAACAGCGTAGCTCCCGGCTCGGCCGCCGGCAAGGGGAAATTTTGCTGCTTCAAGGGGTTTGTTGCAGGGATGTGATGCAAAGACGTGCTGGAGCATCCTGACTCGGCACTGCGGCGGTGGGAGAACCGTGGGGCAAAATAAGGAGCATCTTCTCTTGGCATGAGGGCATGCGTGTGCCAGGTACGTTCCCATCAGCTGGGACAAATCCAGACCTCGACATGGGTTTCCCTTTGTTTCTCCCAGACAGCCAGCAAGCAGCTCCATACTTTTTATCTGCTTTTTCTTTTCGCTGCTTGCTTGTTGGGTTGGTCTTCGGGGAGGGAGGGGGGCGAAGGCAGCAAGGGGTCTCGCTCTCAGGGGCTTGGGGCGCGGGTGGCAGAGCGGGAGGAGGGCGGCTTGCTGCAAGGTGTCGGCATCTCCATCCCGCAGAGCTGGGGAGACAGACTGGAGCTCTGCTGCTCGTGTTATTTCTGCAAAGGTGGGGTATGCTTTATTTTGGTGTCAGCAAACCAGAAGGTGCTTGAAACGGTTAGAGACGTACCCTACCTGCGGCTGGGACTGTTAACAGTTCGCGCCCCCGAGAGTTGGAAGTATTTGCCCTTGAAATGTGAGTTGTCCCCAAGCTGGTTGTGCTCGGGCAAAAAGGGCAATTAAATCAAGCTGTGGGGGACCACCACGCTGCTCATCAGCCCCTCGCCACCCCCCATGTTGGTGTGTTTCTACCTTCACCTACTGAAGGCAAAAGGATAGAGGTGTTGAGCTGGTGCTGCCCGGGTCCTGGGAAGGTCCAGGCTCCTAAATGCCACTGCGATCCTCTCCCGAGAGCCGCTGTCAGTCCCCAGACAGTGTGGGATCCCCCTTCTCCCCTCCTGGTCACCCCCAGCTGCTCCCACCCATGGCCCCAGATCTGGCACTGGAGATGGAGGTAGACCATTAAGGTTTAACACACTTAACAGAAAGTGCTGTGGGGTTTCTGAAAAGCTGAACCCTGCTTACAAAGCCCCTTTGGAAGGACAAGTCCTTGAACCGAGCACAGCTGCCCCGGCACAGGCTCAGCCAGCTCCAGTGTGACCCATACCCGGCCGGGCGCTGGCGGGCAGCGGCTCATCCCGTGGTCCTGGCCACTGCTCCTGCTTCCCAGCTGCTCAACCGCCTCTCAAAGAGCTAAAAATATATGTCTGTGTGAGCAATCACTATAGCTACGGCAGGGGTTAGCCAAAGAGGGCGGCCAGGCAGTGTCACCATGACCAGGAGGTGCGGCGGCTCGGCAAAACAGGCAACACGGAGGGGACAGGCAGGGACCGGCAGGTTGCTGCTGGTGACTCCGGTGCAGATCCCACCATCTCCCCATTTCTCCTTATATTGAAGCACACGGCACAGCCCCCAAGAGGGGGTTCACTTTGCAGCTTGCGTTTCGGCAGGGGATGAGTGACGAGCAGCTCTCTGCATCTCCCCACCACCCCGCTGCGGAGGGGGATGCCAACGTCTCAGCCTCAGACTGCCCTGAGCACTGGGTCGAGCCCCGCTTCACGCAAGCGGCGAGGGTCCGAGTGATCGTCACAGCCATCTTCTTCTTGCTGGCGGCGGGCAGCAACGCGGCGGTGCTCGGCAGCCTGCTGAGGAAGAGGAGGAAATCCCATGTGCGGCCACTGATTCTCAGCCTGGCGTTGGCTGACCTGCTGGTGACGGTGGCGGTGATGCCCCTGGACGCGGCGTGGAACGTGACGGTGCAGTGGTACGGAGGGGACATCTCCTGCAAGCTCCTCAACTTCCTCAAGCTCTTCGCCATGTACGCGGCTGCCCTGGTGCTGGTGGTCATCAGCCTGGACCGGCATGCAGCCGTCCTCCACCCCTTCTCCCGTGCTCGCCGCCGCAACGGGCTGCTGCTCCGTGCTGCCTGGGCCGGCAGCGTGCTCCTGGCTTTGCCCCAGGTAGGGCTCGGTGCCCTCCCCGTGTGGTTTGCCCAGGCTGGGGTGGTTTTGGAGAAAGACTTCTCCATCCTGGCAGCCCCCGCAAGTCCATCCCAATCCATGGGCTCCACCACCACTGGCTTGGCTTTGCTGGGTGAAGGGGTGTGGTTGCTGCGTTGGGTGCTCAGTGCTGCTTTGCACCTTCCTTATAGCACCCGTTCATTGCAACACCATCAGGGTGTTACGCTAAAGGCTGGGAAAAAATTGTGTCCACTATTTTTTATTCCTCATGCCCTGGTTATCTTCTCCTAAAAATGCATCTCTGCACCACTGCAAAATATGTTGGAGCACACCAAGACAAACCTGAGCAGTTCCTGACCAAAATAACATTCAGTATGGCCAGAAAATGGGATTTCACAGCCGTCAGATCCCATCCATCCTGGCCATTACCATGAGTTAGGTGCCCAGAGTGTCTCTCCCAGTCTGACAGCAGCAGGGAAGTGCTCTCCATGCACAGCCAGGAGCGTCTGCAGGACATGGTGCCCTGTTCCAAAGCCACTCTGAGTTATTACTTGGTTCTCCGTTTCAGCTTTTCCTCTTCCACCTGCACACGGTCCCGGGAGGGAACTTCACCCAGTGCGTTACTCATGGGAGCTTCCGAGCGCACTGGGAGGAAACCTTCTACAACATGTTCACCTTCACCACCCTCTACATCACCCCCCTGAGCGTCATGATTGTTTGCTACATCCGGATCATTTGGGAGATCAGTAAGCAGCTAAAGATCAACAAAGGTAAGTGGGTCCCAGCCCTTTTATTGTTCACCATGACTCTGTGATCGACCCTGCTCCAGCCTGGAGAGCTGTTGGGTCTGTCCCAACACCCTTTGAAGAGTAAGCCAGCCAAGGGGCTTTACACAAACTTCTTCACCCCCCTCCTTGCTGTCTTCTGCTTCCTGTGGGCCATGGGCCAGACCATGAGATGGTCTCCCCTTTCTGGCAGAAGCACAATCATGGATGGTTATGTTCTCCTGGTTTTCTCCCATGTCCAGCTATCCTTTTGACTCTCCCTGGCAGGTTTGATAAGAAATCAAAATGACCACATCTCCAAGGCACGCATGAAGACTCTCAAGATGACCATAGTGATTGTTGCCACCTTCATCATCTGCTGGACCCCATACTACCTCCTGGGCTTGTGGTACTGGTTCCAGCCAGCCATGATCCAGAAGATGCCGGAGTATGTCAACCACAGCTTCTTTCTCTTTGGCTTGCTGCACACCTGCACCGACCCTGTCATTTATGGACTGTACACCCCCTCATTTCGGGAGGACGTGCAGTTGTGTCTCAGGGGCATTGAAACCGCCATTACCAGGCACGAAAGACACAAACCCGTCTCACTCTCGGAGAAGAACATCAAGGATGGTGCTGTAAATGGTGGGGTGGCATCAGGGGGCTCCAATGCGACAACTGTCAACACAGTCTGCTGAAGAGATGTACCCACAAGGAGATGAGAGGCACAGCTGTGGGGGCAGCTTTGTCCCATAGGATCATTCTGGAGACCGTCATAAGGAGGTTTTGCCACCCAGCTTTGGTGGGTGAGGGTCTCTAGCCAGAGACTGGGAATGCGTCTCCTGCCTGTACTCAGGGTGAAAAAAATTTGGGGGGTATTTATGGTCATTATTCCATATTCTAGCAGCCCCATGATAACTAGAAAACCATCCTTTTTGTAGCCTAGGCATGCTCTAGCCCTGACCCTGGGATAAAGCATATACCACACTTCCAGCATTGACCCCTGGGAGGAGACACCCCGGCTCCTCCGTGGTCCAGGGCCACATCTCCCAGGGTGGCCAATCTCTAAGTGCCCTTTGCACCTACGCTGAAGTGCGGAGCTGCACAGAGCTGTGTGGTGTCACCCTGAGAGGCTGCAAAGGTGCGATCACAGGCTTTTACTCCATTTTCTCCACCCACAGTAGGAAAGGCTCTCTGGAAATTTTGGCTGTCCTGGCTCAGAGCCTAGCTGGTTCTCCCACGGCCATGTCTGAAGCCCTGGGAAGGATGTAAATCTTTGGGGAGTGACTAATGCAGGGGCATTAGTCCCCCTGGGCTGCCTCCGAGGTGGGGAGGGAGAAGGTGCTGTGGGGATGGAGGGGCTTGGGCAAGAGGGTATGAAGAACCACAGTGGGATGGAATGGGACAGGGTTTCTTCTCCCTTTTGAACACAGCCAGAAGGAAAAAGAGTCCCTGCTGCCTTGTTCTGGCACGCAGGGGGTGGTAGGAACACATCCTTACGTAGCAGCTCTCTGGGACACAGGGTTGACCAGGAGAGTGAGTATTTGGGGTACAGAGGGTGACGTAGCCCAGCCCCTCTGCGGGGCACGAGCTGGCAGGTCTCAGACCACGCGCTGGGCTCTCCCCAGCAGCCAGCATGGGCTGATGGGATCAAACCCCACGTTTTCTCCTCTCTGTTTTCCCCTCTCCCGTTTAAACACATTTTCTTTACCTTAATGGCTTGACCCAACACCAGCACCTTGTCTCTGCCCCGAGCAGGGTGGGTGCAGCCACCCCGCAGGTGATGCCTGGGGTGTCCCAATGAGGAAGGTGATGGGATCCACCTGTGGTTGGAGGGGCCCATCAGCATCCATGGGTGCCAGGTGGGTGCTGATGGTCCTTGGCTGCACTGTGAGGGCCAGGGAGGCTGCTGGAGGGGATCGGCTGGGCTGTGGTGAGTAAAATGGATTTTTTGCTTTTCACCAATGTGCCAGAAGTTGCTTGTGAAGGTGGAAGCCTCTTCTCCGGGCGTGGGTTGAAGAGATGGGTTTATTCAACCGTGTTGTTCCCTTCCGCGTAGTTAGGAATAGTGGATTATTTATTTGTTCGTTATGTGCTGATTGTTGTTAAATGCATTTTTTGCTTTTGAAGAGAAACTTAGTTTTGCGCCAGGCGGGGTTTAGGTTTCTTTGTTTTGTTTTGTGAAACCTTTGGGCAGCTCAGGAGCTCTGGACTTGGCAGGAGGCAGTTCCCTGCGCTTTTCTGTGGCCACTGCAGCTTTCAATGTGCATCTGGACTTTATCAGGATGAAAGAGCTTTGTTTTAAAAACAATTCTTGACTTGCTGTGGTTGCGTGTGTAGGGAAGCTGGGAGATGCCTCCCCCCAAGAAAGCAAATCTCCTTTGGGCCCTGAGGCGGTCTGCTCAACCCTGTCTCCAAGAGGGGATGGATCCCCATCGGTCAGAAAGGATCTGGACTGGTCTCCCAATGCCCCAGCTAACAAATTATTGCAATTAGAGAGGTGGCAAGTGGTGTTTGCAGGTCGGCTGAGGCTGGGCAGCGAGGTTACGGGAAGCCACGGTGCTCAGGGTGATGCCAAGCTGCGGACGGGTGTCGAGCACTTGCCTTTCCCCATGCTAACTATCATTTATGCTAAACATGCTGCCCAAGGAGAAAAAAATTCAATTAGAGCTGCAGGAGCCCAGACCGACTGGTGGGGATTAGCGTGAGGCCTTTAGGAAGCATCCAAACTCCAATGAGATGCGTAATCGCTGTTTGGCTTTCCTGGGCTCGTTCTGCTCAAGGTTAATTACGCAACGCTAACGGGAGCGGGGCTCGCTGCTGCCAGGCTGGCTCGGCTCGACCAGTGGAAATAAGAGTTTCTTGTGAGGTGATGGGAATGCCTTGTGGTAGGGGAAGCTAATTTATTCCTCAGACACTCATTTGGTCTCACTGTTTATATTACTGATGATGGCTAATGGGAGGCAGACCTTGAAGGTGCGTTGGTTTTCTGGCAAGCCTCAGATAAGCAAGAAAGTGTCTTTAATTTCCTAAAAACATTCCTGCTCTGCTTTCTGCTAAGTGGGAGAGAAGAGGTCCAGCATTGCTCACACGCTCTAGGCCACTTGCCCGCTCTTGTACAGCAGCAGGAGAGCTCAGAGACCTTCTCTGAGGAGCAAGAAGCACTTTTTCCCTTCTGGGAGGGACCCACCGCCCTTACACCCCATGGGTACGGTGAGAGGGCAGAAGCAGGTTTGGCTTTAGGTGAAGAGTATGAAAATCGGGATGCTGGTAAGGATACATACCTTGGTCCTTGGGGGAAGCACGGCACATCCTTTAGGATGCTCGCAGGCACTCCAGCGCTGCTCCTTCTGCCCGCCTCTTGGTACCTTCCCTCCCGTTGCTGCTGCTCAAGGCTGACATTTTGGGAAGCCCGGAGCGTGGGCAAGGTGCCCAAAGTGACAGCTTTCATGATAGAAGGAAAATGTCACTAGAAGAGCGTGCTGCCAAGCTGTGCGCCCAACGCACGCGGGAAGGGGGAGCGAGCAGGCGGGCAGCACCTCCCCGGGGGAGCCGGGGCAGCCTCCGGGTCACTGCGGATCCACCCAGGTCTGGGTCCTTCCAGAGGCGGATCGAAGCCCAGGCCTGGTTTGAATGTCCCCACGTTTCTGATTCTGCATTTCTTAAAGCCGCTCGTACTTTAGACAGCAAAAGATTTTTGCGTTGCTCACCAGGAGCATGAAACCCGGAGCCTCGCTCCTCCCCGCCCCAGGGGTGATCCTGCTTTCTGCCATGGTTCCCTCTCTCCCCACCTTGCTCAAACCCTCGTCTCCAACAGCACCTGCCCTCCTCCTTAGCTGGCTCCTGAGCTCTCTCCGTATATATATTTATTACATATTTCCTCTTACGGGAGGAAAATTCTCCCACTTCCCCAAAATCTGCCCGTTCCCCCTGGGAAACACCAGCTGCCACGCTTCTCCTTGCAGTCACAGCAGGGTCGGATTTGTCTGACTCCATAACAGTTCCTTAATATTCACCGCAGTAATGTAATGAACATATTAATAAGCACAGGTAGCTCTGTTTTACAACTCCTCGACCTCGCCCTGGGCTGCCCGCTTTAGACACAGCGGTCCTTTGTTCGGGAGGAAATTCTGATTCATTCCCCATTAGCATTTTTATAGTACTGTGCACGTTCAAAGAGCCACGCAAGTGGCTTAAGAGGTTAACGCGAACCTTGGGTTAATTCATAATATTGTTAGTTACTCAGCACAATACTCGCATTAATTCAGCTGACTGCACCTCGCCACGTTGGGAAACACATGCTGAAATCAGCAGGGAGCACAGAAAACAAGCGTGGGAGTAGGATATTAAGTATTTTGTTGGCCCGCTAAGGTAGAAGCTGAGCACCTTAAATGCATTTATTTTCCCATTGCCTTTGGGGCAGCGTTATCCTGCTCCGCAGGTGTGGAGCTGAAGCACGGAGGAGGCTGTGCCCAGGATCCCTGCGGGATGGGGAGTGTGGGGGCCAGGGCTGCGAGACCTCCGAGGGGCACTTGAGACACATCCATGAGGACTCAGCCCTTACCTGCAGCCACCTCTTTCCTCTGGGTCTATTCAAATTGTTGAAAGCAGACAAAGCCGATTTTTTCCTTTGATACCTGCTGATTTAATTGCAGTGCTGGACTGCGCGTGTCTGCCCTGAGAGCTCCCCCAGTACGTTTGTCTCTGGGGATGTAGCCTGGAGCAGCTGCTGCAGAAGAGCTTGGGAGCCAGCTCCCTACACGGATGCTATTTCTCCACGCTTTGGAAGAGAGCTCAGCTGAGCGGCTCAAAGCCAAATAAAAACCCAGACAGACGTTAGAGATGGTGCTGAACGGCTGCTATGCATTCATTCCTTTTGCTTACTCTTCAGAAACTTTCCTATGCAAAGAGACCCTAAGAAGAGAGCCTCAGAACCCTGCTGCCTTCCTCCCCATCTGCTCCTTTCGTCCGGCTCGCGGACTCCCAGGTTTGTGCCTTTCCCTGCAGTGCAAAGAGCCGTCCATCCCTCCCACAACTGCTGCCTAACCTCCTCCTTTTCCAAAGGGCTCCCGATAGCCCATCTGTTCCAAAAAAAGATGTTTCCTTTGCAGAGGCACAAGCCTTTTAACAACACAATACCCTTTAGATAGCATCAAATACCTCTAGGTTTTCTGGCTGTTTTTACCCTAAACTGACATATATATGGCACAACATTATATATAACATGCTCAGGTGATCCAAAAACGGGCAAATATTCCCAGGAACCCCATGCAAGTCTCAAACCCCAAGTTTCTGCATTGGAGTATCAAGGAGTAAACAACTATAAAGCAGTTGAATCTGTTGTGCAATAAATGGTTAGTTTATGTATATTTTAATTGCAAATCAACGCTATAATTAGCACGTACATTTCTCGGGCTGAGGCAACGCGATGTGCTTTAACAGTGAGCATTATTAATGGACTGTAAAAGGCAATGGGGAATTGGATTATAATGTTCTTGTTTTGCAAGCTGTATGGTGAATAAATAAATTTGTTCTGGCAGCAAAATTAACTGGAATAAATGCTTCTAGCTCCATCCCCCAAGAAGAGGGGTTGCTGTAAATGAACTTGTTCTCAGCCTTGAGTTAGAAAACCTGATTACCGGGTCATTATTTCTGGCAATTAGGTACCAGAACAACATCAGAGAAAGAAGAGATTTTCTTTGAAATATTTAATGAGTAAGGTAGTAATCATAGACTCATTTGCTGGAAATATGTGATGAGATTTTTTTTTTTTTTTGTGGTTAGGGTTCACTGTGCAATGAAAACCTGCCTTTATCAAGTCTACTACTAGTCTAGTCTTGCTAGACTGCAAGCTTGAACTGTGGCACATATCTAGCTTTTCTTTGCCAAGAATCCCTGGGCTCTTCATCAGGTTTATCCCATGCCCAGTCACTACTCAGAGGACAGTCCTTTCCTTCTTGTTCAGTTTCAGGTAGTTGTAGGTTGCTTTGTAACAACAGCAAATGCAAAGGACTTGGACAGGAGGGGGAGAGTTGTTGCACTGCTTACATTGCACGACTAACTTGCACATACCCGTATGTTTGTTTTCAAACAACCCCCCCAAATGCCCTTCTTCAAGATCAGAAAAGACGAATCTGAGAGATACTGAGGTTTTACACCCCAGCATTAAGCCAAAGCACTTCACAAACAGCGTAACTGCCGTAATGCTGACCACAGAAAACTCAAGCTCTTTGTGAGAACTTAGTGTGGACAGTCTGATCTTGCAAACACACAGCATTGTGCACAGGTTGTCACGTGGAGGCCTAAGTGGAGTCTACATGAAGTTAACTGTACTACAACCGTTCACAGACATAAAATACAACCCTACCAGTTCTGCTGCCATTTTACTCCATTTCTTACTAGTGTGTCAGGAAATAGTTGGCGCGTTACTGTTAGTTAGTCCCTTTGTTCATAAAGGGAGGCTGAAAACAATTGAATACGGGCAAAAATGTTGCACCAGATCCCAAAACCCAGGCAGCCCCAACCTCAAAAATCCTGTCAAGCGGCAGCATAAGTGGAACCATTCTCCCTCCCTCTTCTTGGTGCAGAAAATGCAAGTGGAAGGCAGTTTGATAGGAAAAATCCTTATTCAGTTCTGGTGCTGAAGGGCCTGAGTTTGTCTCGTCTGCACATTAACCAAGGACAAGGTAGATCATGGCTGAGAGCACAAACCTTGTAAATGTTTTATGGGGGGGGAAAAAACCATGCTAGAAACCATTTAACTTCTTCCATTTTGGTTGTTGTTTTATTTCTTGTTGTTTTCTTACAATCATTATGCTGAAATAGAAAAATTCCTAGCCAAAGTTAGTTTTAAAAGTGATCCCATCTGCACTGATACATGCTAAACATCACTAAATTCAGTTTCTGAAAACAAACTGGTAAGACTCCCTACACGTTGCTTTGCTTGACATACAGAAAAATCCTCCCTTCCAACTTGTGCAAATATTACCCCCTCAGTTTGACAGAAAATAATTACACCTGAGTGTTTTCACACTGAGTTTTCACTAATTTCAAATAACTTTTTCCCATGGACCCTTAGCAAATGATTCACACTGAGCCGCACCATTGTGATCCTTTCCAGCTGTACTGGGCATCCTCCTGAATCACCGGAACACAGAAATAAGAATAAATGGAAAGATGCCATGAGGATAATACATTGGAAACAGAACTGGAAAGCTCCAGGCACCTTTATTTCCAGGGCTCTGGAACAGATGCAGTGCATTGCAGATTTGCTATTATTAAGGCACGTGGTGAAAATAACAGTTTATCATCTCGGGCAATTCATCTCCCCGAGTCAAACATTCTGTGCCAGTAGTAGACGAAGGTTGGCGAGTTGCTGGCCCCTATCACTATTAGCAGCAGCAGGTACAGCAGCATCATGACGGCAAAACGGTGGGTGTAAAACCAGGAAGATTGACTAGAAGGCCTGAAAAGGGAAAAGTGCATGACTTCTGTCAGAGATGCACGAATACCTTGGCAAAGAGTATCTGAGGTTTTGTGATTTTAAATGGTTAAGCTAATGCAATAAAACCAGAAAGTAGTTCCACAATCCCTGTAGCTAACAAAGCCTGCTTCCCCATCCCTTTTCCCTACGTTTCCGTGCACAACCCTCTCCTCTCTCCCCATGTTCACATCCTTCTCCGTCATTTGGAGCTGTAACTGCCTGGCCTGTACACACACGTTGATTAGCTGGGTGAATGCTGCCACTTAGGATACATAAGGGCAGAGTTAAAACTGCTCTAGTTTTAAGAGCTGCACTCATCAGAGTTTCACTCGTTTCCTGCCACAAACAGATTATTAGAGCTCTCAAAGATACTAAGTGCTTACAGGTCTGGTGAAAAAACAAATTTAGCTGAGCCTGGGAGTGTCAAAGAGTGAGACAGAGGCAACATGATGGTGTAAGCCTTATTTCCACAGGAAACAGACTAAAAACAAATCCTGGCAGTGCAGCCTATCTTTCTTGCTTGGTTTCTGCTGTTTTTCAAAAATGAGATATGTTTATCTGGCTGTTATAGCATGCTCATCACTGTAGATAGCTGAACTCTTACCTCCTATGCTGTTTCTGTGAATATACTAGCAAGTATTTAACTCGTAAAAGCTCATTGTTTGTGACAACGAAGTATTTCTGCGGTACATCACCCCCTTCGCTATTTTTCACTCTTGCTCTTTTTCTGTCTATTTCTTCTGAATCTGAATGGGAAGAAAAAAGAAGAGGTCTTTGGGGGAACAGAAACACAAAAAAAGAAGCAAACAACCAACACCCACCCACCCCCCACGAGTGGGAATGAGATAACTGAAGATCTAGTCTTGGTATTCCCCTGAATCCCTTAGCATCCAAGAATAGACCGAAAAGTTTGCTTGAGGCTATACCACTCCTAGTCATCCTTGGTATGGATGGCATTATGGGCCAGACCAGGGTTATAAGGAGGTGGGTGTCCCACACAGTGCTTGAGGAGCTGCTAAAATTAACAGGGAAAGAAAAACAACGTCGAAAGACTGATTGAGCCCTGCAAGCAGGAAGCAGTCAAAGGAGAAGGACAAGCTGAGCAGAGGCTCTAATAAAGCTCATTATTGATACATTTGCGATGCTTCTGCTCCACCATCACGGGTGAAATGATCAGGCGTTATGGAACATCATTTTATCATGCTACTGAAACGTGGAAAAAGAAACGATGCCACCAAAATATTTTTTACCCCTTAAATATACTTTTTTAAGAGAAGCTTCACAGACAACGAGGCTGTTGTGCATCTGTTGAGGGGTCAACTGGAAAAGGAGCCTGCAGCCAGTTTCTGCTGAAGGGTATCCGTGCTCCACATGCTGCACTGTTTGTACATGATAGCATATATGCACAAAGCTGAAATAGGAGAAGTGCTGAGTAAGAGATGAACTACACGTAGTTATTACTATTGCAATAGACTCACCTTTCTTTTTCACCTGACACTTTACATCTGGGTGGTCAATGATCTCGCAAACAGCTACGCAGCTAAGGATAGAGCCCAACGCACTTCGCTGCCAACCAAGACCGTGAGGGCTATAAAGGAGAGCCAGGCTCAGGTCACTGGTAAGATAGGTACCTTCACCAAACAGGGACGTCTGAAAGGGAGCAGAAATATATCCTAAAATCCAAAGGCACAAACTATAAACAACATACAAGTGTTCTCTACTTTCAGACTGGCAGTTCTGTTTGTGAAGGTAAATTAAGAAAGGCTTTTCTGACCCGTGTTGGGCTTGGTCCATGCACTGTTTTTGTCCTGGCACAACTTCCTCAGGGTGGGGCAGCTGCCCTCTCCCATCCCTCAAATTAGCTGCTTGGCACAGCCCTTGGTGTGGACAGATTCATGTTTTCCCGGATTTGGATTTAGTTTGCCAGTGTAAGTATTTTATATCAACATGACTGCACTGCTGTTAGAGACATTTCACTGATTTATTGAGACTGCCGTCATTCACATAATCCAACCTCCACAAACAAGACAAGGCTTTACTCGCATTTAAATCCATGCTTTACTAGAAAAGAGGGAAGTACTTTTCAACTGTGAATTCCTTTCAAATCTAACTGTTTTAATAACTCTGAATCAGGGGATTTGCCACCCTGGCTAAAACCATTAATCCAGTAAGTCCACTGTACCTGATAAGCCATTACTTACAAAGAATGGGGGGGGGAAACATGGTCCAGGTTGACTGGAAGGTTAAGCAGCTGTTGTGTCAAAGCTGCTTTACAGATGCACAAAAAGCTACGAGTCCCAACCGCCTTTCCGCTGAAATCGGAAGACATGCAAATCCTATGGGATATCTCCCTTAACCAGGCCATTTAAAGAAGGCTCCATTTGCAAGTAGCACCTAAAACTTAGTTGATCTAAACTTGAGGCCAGGCAGAAAGAGAGAATCTCTACATTGCCTGGGTCATTATCCTCCTCCTTTGTGCACAGGCTCTTTCCAGCTGCAGGCTGTCAGATAGGCCGGTATTTTCAGAGGCATTACACTTCCTTACAAAGCAGTAAAGGATAGCTGTAATTCGTCACAGTGGAGAAAAGGGTTTCATGCTGCTTCCAGTTTTTACCCTCAGGCTGCACTAGAAAATCCAACACAATCATCCACAAAGGCCTACACTGAAGTGAAAACAGCAGTATAAGATCATCAGCACATTTCATATCCCTAAAGGAATTTGGGCCTATTTTTAAAAAGTGTCACTAGCTGCAAGTGACCGACAGAACATGGTGCCAATACCAAAAGCCTCACCCTGTTCAAATGGCAGTGCAGGCCGTTGTGCAGTATGGAATGGAAGTTCTCGAGGCGGCTCCCGTGGAAGGCGTAGATGAGGTCCCGCTCTCCCTTGGTCTCTGCAAACTTGGTATTCATTTGATCACAATACATGATCTCAAAGAGGTAGTCCGGAGCAGGAACTGCAGCCCCAGACATCCCTGTGAGTTCTTGGATCTTCTCATACTTAAAAACAGGAAGGAACACGAGTGTTGGTTTTGGGGTTAGATTACTCACTGGAAATTTTGCTTACTGTCCCTTAGTCTTTCACGTTGCTTTATGTATTTTGATTATGCTTTCTGGGTTAGAATTCAACACAATCAGAGTAAGTAAGTGCACAGTGAGAACTCTGACAGTTCCTTGCTATCAAAGCTAAAGCCTAATTCTTCTTTCCAGAAAAAAACCCCTGAATTGTGATTATGAACTAACTGGTGATGCAAGGACAATATCACAATTCTGCCATGCCACTTTGGCTACCAAGACATTAGATTCATCAGCTGATCTTGGAAGAGGAAAACAAGTGAAAACAGAAGTTGTTTTCATCTTGCTGCTAATCCCTACAACTATTTTGATCCCTGTTACAGAAGTTCCTCAGTGGCTCTCACCCCTTCCATTTTTGGGGCAGTACGCAGAAGTACAAAGATGTCTTTCTCAGCAAGAAGCAGGACCTAGCTCCATGACACCTGACATGCAGGTACGTGCTAGGTTAATAAGAGTAACTAACTACAATCACTGTCCATCATCAACTACTGACAGTGATAATTATTTCTTCCAAGTAGTGTTCCTGAAAATCTTATTTCAAAAAAAAAAAAAACCCTCTCTATATACAGAAAAAAAATGCATTCACGTTGAACTGTCAAGTTCTCACAATAACCAACTAACTTCTGGCAGGAGGAAATACTCTCTGAAGTGCAAGGTTGCCTTAAAAGACAAATTGTAATCAAGACTTTCAGAATTCAAGGCTTACCTCCTGTTTCTTAGTACTTTGTATCATGAAGACTTTAGATGACAAAATCCAACTGAACAAATCCCAGGTCCTTTTCTCTGTGTTTGGAACAGACTCCAGAAGTTCTTTCAGGCTTGGTAGAGCGTTGGTATCTGCAAGCTAACAAGACAGGCATTTAGTACAAGCTCCTTCTTTTCATTATGATTAAACAGAGACCTCTAGTGAAAACAAAACAATATTTCACCCTAATAGGTTGTAAACTCAAAACCAGTTTCTGTTCTGAGATACAAACGTTTGTATCCAGTTCGTGGGAAAGTTTGTCACTTGTTCTAAAAGCAAATACTGACAAGTTATAAATAATTTATATTTACCAAGAATATCTGTAAGGTACATACAAGAATAACCAAACAAACTCCTGAAAGAAAACAAGCCATCGGAGCACAGTATCTGCAGAGGGACAGACACAGAGGGTGTTCAGGCCATGTAAAATACAAACCCGTCAAATTAATTTGAATTTCACGTAGGGCAAGCTCTTCTAACACCTCATATCCCAACACTGCATTTGGAACTTTCCAAGTGCGGGTTTACTGGTCAGAATCCCAAACATACTTTAAAACCTGGATTCCTTGACTGGATAAACAATTCACCCTGCTTTATTCGTAACCCTGAGGCACCGCTGCCCTCACCTCAGAGGGCAACCTCGCCTGCTTCCCCCCAGACCAGCCCGGGCCCCCCCACCGAACCATAGCCCTTTCACAAGGTTGTTCTCTCACTCCAAGGGTAGAACACCCTATTCCCGGTTCGGACACACACCCCCGGGCCGGGGGCACTGCCACTCACCAGCCCCTCGAAGTCCTTGGTGTCGCCGCCCGCGTAGCGGCCCGGGAAGGGCCTCAGCGCCGAGTCGCGCTTGTAGCTCTGCAGCGCGGCGGCGAAGAGGCTGCACCGCAGGTCGGCGGCCAGCGGGTCCCTCCGCGCCGCCTCCCTGACGCGGAAGGCCGCCTCGCCGGGGCCGGGGCCGGGGCCGGGCGGTGGCATCCCCGGCGGGGGCTGCCGAGCGGCGGCCGCTCCGAGGAGGCGAAAGCTCCCGCCCGGGCGGCGTCGCCCCTTCCGCCTCGCCGCCGGGGCCGCGGCCTGGCCCCGCCGCTCCGCCCCGCCGCCGGGGGGCCGCCTCCGCCCGCCCCGCGCCGCGCCGCTGCGGCGCCTCAGTCCGCCCACCCCGCGCCGCGCTGGGGCTCTCCTGCCCCGCAGCGGGGGGGGCCGCTGGGACCGCGAGGGCTGCGGTTGCGCCCGTTCCCCGGGAACAGGGAGGAAGGAGGCCTGGGGGTAATGGCGCCTTCCCCCCGGGTAGAGACCTGGAGAGGGGTACGGGGGGAATGGCGCCTTCCCCCCGGGTAGAGACCTGGAGAGGGGTACGGGGGGAATGGCGTCTTCCCCTCAGGTAGAGACCTGGAGAGGGGTACAGGGGGAATGGCGCCTTCCCCCCGGGTAGAGACCTGGAGAGGGGTACGGGGGGAATGGCGCCTTCCCCTCAGGTAGAGACCTGGAGAGGGGTACGGGGGGAATGGCGCCTTCCCCTCAGGTAGAGACCTGGAGAGGGGTACGGGGGGAATGGCGCCTTCCCCCCGGGTAGAGACCTGGAGAGGGGTACGGGGGGAATGGCGCCTTCCCCTCAGGTAGAGACCTGGAGAGGGGTACGGGGGAAATGGCGCCTTCCCCTCAGGTAGAGACCTGGAGAGGGGTACAGGGGAAATGGCGCCTTCCCCTCAGGTGGAGACCTGGAGAGGGGTACGGGGGAAATGGCGCCTTCCCCTCAGGTGGAGACCTGGAGAAGGGTACGGGGGAAATGGCGCCTTCCCTCGGGTAGAGACAGGGAGGGGGTACGGGTGAGGGAGGAAATGGTGCCTTCCCCTCAGCAGGAGACTGGGCCAGGTCCGTGGCCCTTGGGGCAGGGAGGACATGGAGGGGGAGCCCAGCGCTCCGTACGCACAACGCCAGCACGTCGTGACCCCGAGGCGGGAACTGGCGGCTGGTGGGGATGGCGGCAGCGTGCTGGGATGCGAGTTGCACCGCGGCCCTGTCAGACGGCTGGTGCCCCGTCCCCTGCGCAGCGTCGGGGGGTCCCAGGCCCCCGTCCCTGGCTGCTGGGGCACGGCAGGTGCAAACTCCCAGCTTGGGCATGACATTCATGCAAAACAGCAACGCTGATTAGCCAGAACGGTCATCCAGGGAGGCTGCTTTTTGTGTAAAATTTGGTTTGATGTAGCTCTAACTTTAACAGACTTCTGTGATGGTAAGTCAAAAGCATATAGATGCTGTTACACCTTAGCAGTTCCCGTTATCATCCAAGCTTGTAGCCTCAAAGAATGAATCCAGGATTGTTTGAATCATCTCCTGCAGGCTGGCGTTGCAGAATTAAGGGAGAGGAATTTACTTTTTAACTGAACCTCTTACCAGTGGTTTCACCAGGTTGCATTCACTACGTTGCCTGAGATTGGGGCTCAGTCTTCCTCTCTGAAACACTGGCACAGCATAAGTGCTCTGAAGCATCTCTCCAGTTCCAGATGTATTAGAAGTCACCATCAGCAGGGTGGAGGTCTCCTCAACCCAAACTCTGTTGGTCTCCTGAGTGCAAGTTACTTAGACTGACCAATTTTGGAAATGTATGGCTGTATTAGATGTAAAGATGAAACACCTTTCTTGGTGTCTTCATTCAGGAGGGATATCACACATATCCATGGAGTAACTGATACAGGCGCCGCACATGTGAACTATTGCAGATGCTCGGAAAAATGTTGAAGGCACTTGTGGATACCTGTTACTGGGCTCTCATCTCGCAACTGGATCTCCAGAGATTGTTGGAGCTGCAATCTGCAGCCTTAGTTATAGCGAACAGGAACACCAGCTGTATTAAATACTAAGGGCAAGTTGGTATCAAAGCAAACAAAATACTGAACTTCATTCCCAAGTGCAGAGTTCATATTCTTACTCACCCACTTGAATGGCTTGGGAGCATAAGGAGCTTTCGTAATTCTGGATAGAACCAGATAGATTATAGACTGTGCACAGCTACATTAAATTGAAAATGATTTCACAATGATGCATATAAATTGAATTGAGTTGTAGTTTTGTTTACTTGCTTTTTACCGTTTTATCAGAAATGCATCTTTCAATAACAGCTGCATGAACAAGCCTGCAGTATGAAGCCATCAGTTCTAGGACAGCACAAATACTTGCTTGGGTCCGACATATTTAATGGCAACATGTAGACAAAATTTAAAGATACCTTTGGTTTAGGTTACCCAATTTCCTAGATATCTGCACATGTTTTTATCTTTAAAACATTACCCAGCCTGTGAGGTCCATGCTATTTTTCCTTCTTGACATATTAGTAATGGATTATTATTGTGCAGGTTTTGGATGAAACCTTGAAATCTATATTTTGCCTGGTCTTTGCCTGGTCTTCTCACACTGATAGAGGTTTGTCAGAGTGTCACAACCAGCACATTTCCAGTTCCCTGCTGTATTTTGTGCTGTTGGCTTTCTTAGACCGGGTAGCAGCCATGCTGTGCTTGGTCCAGAGGGTGTCCTGCACGCCAGCAGCATGGATGGTCGACTTTTAAGAAGAGTTTTGGCACCACACAGAGCTTTTTCTCGGGAGTTATGTAAATTGCCTGGACTTGAAATGCAGCCAGAGAGATTGTTTTCCATATTTCTACATCCTTGAGAGGATGTATTTTACTTTATCTGATGTGGTGCCTTATTCTGCTGTAAATATCTGGTATCTCTGACAGGCTGTTAGCGACATCATTCAGTGATTCAGCTCGGGACATGTTTATTATCTTGCATTATATTAAATTGTTCTGTGCGATCCCTTTGAAAATCAGTCGTTGGTTGTCTAATTGGCTGATTTCATTCACTAATAAATCATTAGATGTAATAATTTTTTTTTCGGCGCCTGTTAAAGAACAATATTAGAAAATGGTAGAGTTGTCTCTTTCAACACCTTTGGGTGGAACTTCACATTGCTATTTTGAACTCTTGATTTAGTGTCATTCCAGTGCCCTCGTTTAAAATACCACTTATTGTGGTAGAGAAGAGAGGAAGAGTACTTCTGATACTTCTGGGATGGGCAGAGACACTTCATGTAGCAAAAGGTGTGTTGGTCTCCCGTTCAGGACTTTTATGTGACCGGCAGCATGCTGTAGCTTTTCTCTCACAGCATGCCCGGGACTGTGACGTTGCGGCAGTGGGCAGGACACATACGGCACTGCCAACTGGGCCACTTAATCCTGGCGTGCGATTAAGGAGTGGGGACAGGCAATAGTCCCTGAGGAGAAGCTAGAAGAGAGGCACAGTATGGTGAAATGGGATGGGAGAGCTGGAGGGAAAAGGGTTTCCTTGGAACCACGTCAGTTCTGGAGATACTGGGCTCACTGTGCCACCACTCTTATATTACCATAAGAGAGTCTCAAAGTGAAGCAAAGGTCTTTGGTGGACTTGTTCTGGCATGAAGAAATTAACCCAAAATAGATCTAAAACATCACTGGCATCATAATAGTTAATGGAGATTCTGAGAGCATTGATCCAAAACTGATGCCTACCTTTGGGATTTCAAATGGATGGTGCTTCCATTACGGCAAGCTCAGCTGACTTAGGCAATGACAGATATTGATGAGATAACAAGTTTGCTGTATCGATGCTGACCGAGAGTGCTGTCTGGTCAAATTCATCTAACACTGGACTAAACCCCTGTTTTACAAAGCGGCCCGTGAGCCAGAGATGAAGTACTGAAAGCTTTTGGTGCCGGTTTTAAGGGAGGTGCACCTTTGTGTGCTGGAGATGCTGAACATCAACCCGTTGTAGACTCGGGCCTGCGAAATGTGTGAGGATAAGCCGGGATAAAGTCATCATTCATTTGGAGGGGAAGCAGAGTTCCCTCCTGGTGTTAGCTCTGGCAGATAAGGTCTTTCAGCATGCACCTTGCGGAAGCCCCAAACCCAGAAGATCTCATCTCATCTCATCCCTCTCCCGACAGCTCTAACAGGCAGCATGTTGGCAAGGCTTTGGAGTCAGAAGAAATATTTAACAGCTGCTGGTTTAGCTTTGCTGCTTTTTAATTAAGTGCTGTGAGTGTGTGCTATGGGCTGGAGGCTGGGATTCGAAAGCGTCTTTCGAGTCCTCTTAAAAACAATCCGATGAGCAGCCTTTGAACAATATGGTGTGCACCTCAGCATCTCTCAATGACTGCATCCCACACTGCCAAGCTTGCTCATGCACTTTTGCACCCCTGCTTGGAGTGCTTCTACCCTTCGATACCTGCAGGCAGGCAAGACTGGCTGGGGGCACTTGCAAGGAGCCTTCTTTTTTTTTCTGAGAAGTGCCCTTCAAATGTGTTTCCCTTTTCCAATTTTATTTTCCTAGATAGAAAAGCTGTCCTCGGTGGTTTGCTATGATTCAGTGCAAAGATGGTTTTGTAAAAGGTTCTGAAAGGGTCATTGCCAGTGGAGCAGTTTGAATAACGTAGCTGTACGGCTTCTTATGAAATTGAAGATCTGATTATTTAACATAAACTGTAATAAAAATAGTTTCTGGTGTTGGTGGATGCATTTCAGCAGAGAAATGTGGCTTAAATGTCTTCATTTAATTCCAGTGTATTTAAAATTGATCTCATGGACCGGAAAAGAGATTTTTTTTCCCCTTAACTAGGATCTGTGAAGGAAATTAATATAGGGAAGGGAAAATAGAAATACAATACTACACTCAGTGAAACAAATGCTTATGACTGAGGGGTTCGTTACTTGCTAGCACCACTGGAAAAGCCAGCTGTATAAGGTATGTTTTATTATAGAATTAACCTTGACCTAGGGTTCAAAGAGAAAGGTTAGTTTGAAATAAATCAGTAGTATGGTCAGGTCACTTCAAAGAGTCTAAAGCTGAGCTTGAAGATTACATGCTGTTTATGTGTATCCAGTTGGAATAGAACATATGGTAAAGATAATAGAAGTAAACTATTTATCTCTTCCCCCCCCTTAGGGTTTAACGCCTTTTTGTCCTTTGCATATATATGCTGCAAAGGATGTTTTTGTCCTGAGAGATTTATTGAAAACAGAAATGTGGAATAAAATAACCTTCTTAAGTCAGGTGGGTAAAATAGTCTTGCCCTTAACATCTTCCAATTGCTCAGATAAAAGTAAGAACTGTTTTGGAAATAGTCATATGAATGTGATGAATCATATTGTTCTGTCACTTGTCTCAGTGAATTCATATAGTCATAAGAAAATGGAAACAAAATGTGCTCAGCTCTGAATTATTGTAGTTCTAATCTAAAAGCAGAACCACATTTAATTGTTACATGTGAGTTACATGGATTTAAGAGCTTCCCAAATACCAGATAATTCGTGCAACGTCCCAGCAAAACAGGCATGAAGATCCCAGCTAGTATGGGGAGTGGAAATGAGGTTGGGTAAGCAGTTTACCCAAAGCCACTCATAATCTGTAGCAAAACTCAGATTAGTCCTCAAGGCTACGGTTGATTCCAACCCTTTTTGGGGGAGAGGGCCAGAATCTCACCTCGAATTTCTTGAACGCCAGTCTGCTGCTTTAACCACAAGGCTGTCCCTTACCTTTTGGCCCATGTTCCCTTATTCTTTTGCTCTTTGTGCTATAAGGAAGATAGCAGGACTTGAAAGGTGGCATGTCCACCAGTGATTTGAGTCCCTGTTCAGCTTTGTATATGTCGCTACATAGGGGAATAAAGGAAGTTTTCACTTCATCCAGACACATCAGAGGATACGAAGTGCTGTCAGTTAATTCCTACTAGATGGCAGTTTTCCAGAGCTTTCTGATGGCTTATGTCTATGATCAGGCAGCCAGAGAAGCCCTCTTCGGTTATTCAGGTGAAATTCAGGGAAAACTCCACTCAAGTGAGTATAGTTTTGACTAAAAAACAGCGTGTGAAGAGAGCTGGGCTTACAGTCTATAGAAAGGCGAGGCAGGTGCAGTAATGAGCTGGCATTTATTGTCCCAGATGCATAGGTTCTCCTGATTTGAGTTGCTGTAGCGTGTTATGTGCGAGGGCAACGCTGGAGTTTTGCAGCGCTTACAGAGAAGTGGTGGGAAGAGCTGGGCTGGTGGCATTGCTGGGAAGCAGAGGAGATCTTTTGCTGAAATTAAAACCAGCTGCTGAGCCGAGACATGGTCACTCGGTAATAGCTTTGCTCCACAGATTGTTTTTTCCCTAATGTGATACATGCAGTGTGCAGATAGTGGCACGTTTTAAGATTTATGATTGCCTGATTTTTCCCATTAATAGGGAAATCTGATAATTATCCATTTTAAAGCAATTGCTAAACAATAGGAAGGAGTATGCTTGTTAAAAGTAAACATAAAAGCGAGCAGGATCTATCTTAGGGTGCTGAGCCTTTGATAGATTTTCTCCTTACAGCAGTCTTTGATCTGACACACTAGAAAATAAACTCAGTGGGAGACTGGATATGGGATATAGAGCAGTTCACTTCTAGGTCACAGGCTCCAATCCAAGCCAGGTCAGGAGCGAGTCTCTGGGTCAGCTTTGGCAGGAGCTGGGGACGGCAGCACCCCCGACGTCTGCGCTGCACCTGCTTGGTGAGCACAGGGAGAGTGCGGGTCTGGCAGGGCCACCCAGCCGCTGTCACCCACCGCCAAACCCCGCCATGAAGGAGGGACCTATTGCTTCTTCCCCCATTCCCAAATGAGAGCTTTGCAGCTTTTCCAAGGAGATAAATGATACGATCCTGCACCTAGCCAGCCAGTGTGGGCATCCCCAGGGCAGGATGGGGTTTGCATCAGGATTTGGCCCTCAGGAATGCTCTTGCTGGAGGAAGCTGAGTGCCCTGGCACGGGACACATGCGGGTCGTGCCCAGCCCTGCACTGCAGCCTGTGTGTTCTCCTCCAGCTTCTCAGAAGTGCAACACGAGCTGTGCCTGTTACTTATCAGGTAATCTAAACAAAAGAGATGTCTTCAAAGTAGTCCTGTCAGTGCTGGAGGCAGAGACCTGTGGTTGTGCTGGAGGCAGTAAGGTCTCTTCTGGCAAAGTGCTGTTCTGACTTCTTCGTTGGCAAAAGATGGGCAGTTCCTTAAATTGCTCTTTAGTCTGGTGTTGCCACACTACAGCACGAGGTGACAGTGTGTGTTATGGGCCAGATTCCCTTGTTCAATAAAAATGGCTTGCAGGATAAAGTGACAGAAAGCTGCTTTGAAGCTTGCCTAACTTACCCTTCCAGCCTGCTCTTGGCAACATGGAATAACCATCAGTGCTGTTCCATCACCCGCTCCCGCTGCAGCCGAGGCAAAGAGACGTGGCAAGGACTTGTCTATGCCCGGGAGACCCTGGTTGCTGCAGGTGCCCGTACAGGAAATGCAGCTTTGCAGCCCCGGGGCTGGGGGTTGCAAAGGGGGCTCACAGCCACCCTGTCTGTACTCCAAGTGTGACACTGCCCAACACCCCAAAGTGAGGATGTAGTGTACAACCCCAGGGTATTTTTTTGAATTATTGCTTTTCCATGACACCGGCACAAATCAGAAAGGGCTGTTATCTCAGAAATATTTGAGGCCCTATATCTCCCCACCTTTGGAGGGCTGATTCCAAAGGGAAAGTTGCACAGCTTCGTTTTGGAACTGGCTGAATGCAAACAACTCCACGTAGGAGGCACAGTGCACGTACCAGGTCACAAATAAACTGAGCTCATGGCAAGCACTTACAATGGACTAGCATAAGGTTTTCTGGCTATGAAAACTGGATTTCTGGCTATCAACCTGAAAAGGAACATGGGAGATAAACAGAAACTAAATGTGAGAACTGAAAAGCTTGGGGTTTCTCACTGTTGGGGAAGTCACTTGAGTTTGTTTCTGATAGGTCCAAAAAGAACAGAAACAGGGGTTTTGTTGCACGTCAGCTGTGTCAGAGCTGGGGAGCTGGTTCTGTTTTATCTTGTACAAGCGATAGCTGCCAAGATTTATCTTTGTGGGGTGTTTTGCAGAAATGGAAACAGAAGTGAGAAAGGTCTGGAATCTCATGTAGCTCTGGCCAAAATCATGTTATCTGAAATAACTGGTTATCTGAAATTTGTCCAAACCTCACTCCATATGAGACTCTCAGTGCCAGACTAGAGCTGTAGGGATAAATAGCAAGACCCAGGCTGTCTGCTAGGGGACTGTGCACCTAAAAAATACTTTTCTGAGCCCAGAAAAGCAATCTGGACTGGCTCCATTTGGAGCTGAAGGTCTCAACGCAGTCAGTGGTGGGAGGCGTGCACTTTTGCTGGCCGTGGGCACAGGGAGCACTGTCGGCCGGAGGTGCCAGCCCGTGCTGGGTGGTGGGGTGGCACGGTGAGCAGGTGGGCTCAAGCCCCCGGTCCTGCCCTCTACACCTCCTGCCTGAGTGTGCCCAGAGCCACCCTCGGGCACGGGGTGGGGTGTGGAGATGGAGCCGGTCGCACATCACTACCTGGCCATGACTGGGCTCTAGCTTAGGAAACGCTAAAGCCTCTGCCCATAGCATTTTTGCAATCAGTTTTTGCTTCCCTTTTAAACATCTGTCATCCTCTTTTATACATTTTTTCATTATTCAAACCAGTGTATGACAGATGTGTATTGCAGGAGGGCCACGAAGCCTTTTGCTTTAGAGGTGAGGGCAGGCAATGAGCTGTGAGATCGGCAGCAATCTGCCCGGCAGGAGGTCAGGGAACTGCTGCATAGACACAATTTCACATGGCACGAACCCGTGCAAGGGGCAGCTCGGTGCCGTCAGCTCCCAGGGGCAGCGGGGTCCTGGGGACCTTGGCAGGAGGTGGCAGAGGAGGGGAACTGAATATTAGAACATGAATGACATAAAAACAATCTAAAAGAAAGATCCATGAAATGATGATGATGGACGAACCTTCTTGTTTCTCAGGACTATTTAATCTCTATATCGAATGTGGCATATAGCTCTGGTTCAACTTTAGCTCTGTGTGAACAGTATGTAGGGAGCTGCCCGAGCAATCCCACTTCTGCTGAGCTCCAAAATACACAACCCGGGACCCAGAGAGGCCTGTCCACACCCTCACTCCACCCTTAAGCTTCTGCGATTCTCCGCTCGATGGCGTTGGAGAGGATAAAGTGGCACTTAACGTTGAGGTTTGCTCGCAGAGGTCCAGCCTCCCCTGCGTCTGAGCATCCCATCTGCTGCGTTGCTCTTTTTTTGCGCCGAAGGATGCCTCTTCGGAGTCAAAACAGCAAAAGGAGGGTTTGGCATGTAAAGTGGCGTGTGTTGTGCCTGCTTTAGCTCTCCTGGTAGCAGGGAGGGGATCGTGCCCTGTGCTGGTTTCCATTTGCCGGCTGATGGCAGCAGTGCATCTGCACAGAGGGTGCAAGCAGGCAGCTCTGCCTGCTCACCTGCCTATTCCCTTTGCTGCTCTGACCACGTTGCCCCAAATATTGCAACTTAGGGTTATAACACACCTTCCCGCTGCCTTGGTGTGAACCGGCTATTGCCTCTGATCAAATAAGTCTTGCACAGGAGTGTTACCGGAGAGTGGCATGGAACAAGTCTGCTGCTTCGGATGGGAAAAACGGCAAGAAACTTTCCGTGTCGGTACTCCCACCTGCTGATTTGTCCCCTTCAAGCAGAGCAGAACCGCTGAATCATCTCCCAAAAAAATGCCAGGCGCCGACTTGTTCCTCCTCTAAAGACAGGACTGAAATTTCCTTGGGAGCCGGGAGGCAACGGGGCGATTCCCTCTCCCTCGAAGGGGCTGTGGGGTTTGCCCGGCTGTTACTCTGCTTTTCCCTGGGGTGTGTCAGTGCGTGGCATTACGTTTCAAGGAAAAGAATATTCCCCGCTTGCCTTCTTAAACACAAACAATTTATTTTAGGGGAAGAAAGAGGACAATACGCTATTGTTATGTTGTTCCCTACCTCAGCCTCACACTGAAATATTTAAGCTCCCCCATGAATAATGCAGCTTCAGCCCCAAGCCTGTTTTGCACTTCACACTAACCGGGCCCATAAAACAACAGGATTGCTCCCGGCATACATTATGCCATATAGGACATCTCCCACCGAGCAAAGCTTTGTCTTCGCTGCCACAAAGGCTGTTGGGATTTTTTCCCTGTCTCCAAGAGACATAACGAGCATGAGAACTCTTGCTTTAAAATATTAGTGGAAACAAGTCACCTGTGGTTTTTTACCTGGTGCTAACTAGCTGCGGTCCGCACCGCATCTCCCACTTACGGCTGATCCCGTCTGGTTTCCTTTTTGTCACGCTGCCGTGCCCTGTAGCAGAAGAGCCACATGGAACTTAATCTACAAAAAAATATGCTGTATTTAGCTGACAGGCAAAGACAAAATGAGCCAGGTTAGTAGTCTGCACCTTCACAACAACAACTGCATTTGTGTGATTTCAAGAAGAAAAAACGTGCTGGGGGGTTGTGTAGATTGAGTCTCTCTCTGAGCAGTTTTACACTGGCATAATCAGCGTCTGCAAGTGAGTATTAGATCTGATTTACATCCAACTGAGAGCGATCAGGTATTGTCGAGTACTGGGAGACAAACTGATACATTAGGAGTCAGGATCACTCCGTAACCCAAAATAGGAATTATTTCTTTCTCCTGACTAGGAATTAGGTACCTAAGAGGCAGCAAGGAGCAGGGGCAGCACACTATAACGGCTCGAGGCTCATACATACCCTATCACACAAACCATATCCCTTCCCATGTCTTTGTAAAGTTCAAGAGGTTTTTGTAGCATTTTAATGATGCTGCCATTCAGAACAGGACCCCTTTGGTGTCGGGTTGAGCCGCTCCCAGCCATGCTGTGAGAAGCTCTCCCCTCCTCAAAGGAAAAGGAAAAATGATGGGAAAAAAAAATGTGTGACCCCCCACCCCTTCCCATGAAGATACCTTTACACTCACCCTAGACTACAAAGGTGAGGCTCTTGATGAATTTTGGATTAAAAGGAGCAATAGGCCTCCCTGGACATCTGGTCTGTCGTCAATAATGACATTAGGATCTGTCACATAGGAATCGCCATCTGTGATCCGGTCAGAGGCCTTTCAAAGGGAAGGGAACAGGAGGGTGGAGATCAAGGAATGGTTTGCTGCAGGGAAGAGTGACTTGCAAGCTCCGGAGGTGCACGTGCCCTTCCTTCAGCTCTGCAAATCACTCCAGTCCTCCATCAGCTCAAGGACAAAGGTAGAAAAATCTTGGGGTTTGGAAAAATCTTGGGAAACCTCTGCTGAAGGGAGAAGATGGGGGAGAGTTAGCATTGTCGGCAAAGTGGTTAAAAAAAATGGGCCGTACTGAGTGAGTGCAAAGGTTCATCCAGACCTGAACGCTCTCCCTGGTGGAAGATGAGGGTGATGCTCAGAGAAGAATAAAGCAGAAGAGGGGCCTGCAGGGTGTTCCTGGTGTGCTCTGCAGCCTCCGTTGCGCTCAGGGACTCCCAGGTTAGATGTGGGATGTCTGACCTGAAGAGAATTGACCAGGCTCTGAGGTCTGGTGCAAACAACCACAGCAGAGAAAGCAAATTAAAAGTGCTGCATGGGCAGGGGGTATTGCCTCACTTGCAGACTGCACACATCAGGCTTTGAGTTCTGAAATGAAGCAAGGTTAAAGCTTGCCTTCCCCAGGCTGCTCTTGCAGCACGCTGTGTGCCAGCGCGTCTGCGGAGCCTGCTGCTCATGATTCCCATGCAAAGGTTGCGGTACTGACTCCCAGGACTGTCACAAGTGGAGATGAAAAGAAGAGCCAGAGACCTAAAAAAGCTGGGAGACGTTTTCCAGCTGCTCTGTGAATTTTTTGCATCATCTGGGTTACACCACCTGCTAACCCTCTCCCAAACCAGTGCTGTTTGGAAAGATGGGTGTCTCCGGAAACCCACCTGCTGCCACGGCTGCAAAAGCAGTAACATTAAAGCGACCCGGTGATGCTATTTTTCACACGTTTTGTTTTTCTCTTTATTAGCTAGGTATAAACTTTCCCCATAGAAACCTAAGATTAATCCAATCACCAGCCCATCAGCTATTTATTTAAAGAGGTAAGTCCTCATCTTGTATTTTGGCCATCAATCCCCATTAGTTTCCCTATATGGTTGATTGAATAGTCCATTGCCTGTACTAATAAGCACCCATTAGTTGTCCCACAGAGCTTTAGTTTTATTAGAAACAATTCACGTCAGTCTGGACCAGATGAAATGCTTTTAGCTGGATTGTTTTGATTGCATTACTTGGAAGGTGGCATCTGAGCGCCTGGAAAGTTAGTGAGATGCAGCATCTGACTGAGCTGCTTTTGCACGTATGCAATGCAGGAGAAATGCAGATGATACGGTTGTGAGCAAGGTGAGGATTTGCTGCAAGGGCACACAGAGTGCATTTAAAGCTGCAGAAATGGCTCTTTGGTTTGCCCCGTTTGGGTCAGCCTAGAAGGAATCTCCAAGGATTTGAAGCAAATGTTCCCATCACCTTCTGTCTGGCTTTGGGCTTTCGAACGCCAGTGGATCTCAGGACTTGCCATTGGTCTTTCTCTTCCTTTTTCATTCTCCCTCTTCTTTCCTCACACCACAAGCCCAGAAATTTCCCTTTTTGCAGCATTTTGGGCTGCAGTAAACTGTATACAAGGAATTTGGCTTGCCTCGCTGCAAAAAAAAGTGTGGAAGGCAGGAATTGCTGCAAATCACTACTCAGCTGCTCTTCATCACACCAGCTCTGGCTTCCATCTACCCGACAGCCCTGCTAAAAGGATAATAATGCTTTAAAAATTAGAGTCAGCCGAACAACTACTTCATAAATTCATGGTCTTGCCCTGATCCTTTCCAGGAGTTTTTCTTTCAGATTGAGTCCACGTCAGACCTTGGATTCCTTCCCTTTGGAAATGCTGCTGCTTTTCTACTTTCCAAGCGTTCGCTGGGTCACCCAGCTATGCAAAGGGGGTTACCAATTATCTGTCATTAGCTCACATAAACAAGCCTCATTTCGGGATAATCTTGTGATCTCTCCTTCAGATAACATGGGATAATCTCTCCCTGATACTGTCTCATTGTGGGATTTTGTCCTTGATAGATAAACTGGTCCTGAAATCCTATTAAGAGCTATTCTGCCTCCCCTGAAAGGAGACAAACTCGCAGATGAATCAAACTCCTGGCAAACTCAGAAGAGACCGTTAGCTTTGTCTACCTGATGGGAAACAGCTCTGTTTTGCAGCAGCTGTTTCCATCTATACCACTTCTGAAAGCAATTGAAGATCTAACACAGCCCCGGCTTTTATACGGGACTGATGGTCCTTCTCAGCTCGTCAAATCCACCTCGAGCTACCAGCAGGCAACCATGGCAAATATACTGGGGGCTTGCTCGAGGCAGCACTTGGTGGAAAGGCTGGTTGAGTGGGTGATACAGCATCTTTTCAATCAAAGGTAGGCCCTATCCACGTCAAGGGATGAATTGCCCTATTGGGTTTTCCACATCCCCCAAAGTTGTGGAGTGCTACAGGAGCTGGGCAGGAGAGCTCCCACCATTGCCAGCTGGAGGTGAGGTTCAGCTTTATTGTTCTGCTTCATAATTTGGGGAATCTCAGCAGCAAGAGTAGCCGGCTGGCAGCTTCCAGGGTTTTCAGCCTGGTCCCCTAAAGAGGAAGACCTCTTAGTCTATGTGTCCTTCTCCCAAAATAACTCTAACGCTGGTGTCTGACTTTATCTGAGTGAAGAGAGGGACAGAGCTCTCTAAAGCTTTCAGGTTTCATAAAATAGAGATTTCCATCCTTGGAGAGACATAATGGCTCTGCAGACATTAAAGCCACTGTAAGA
Source organism: Gavia stellata (assembly GCF_030936135.1). Lineage (NCBI taxonomy): Eukaryota > Metazoa > Chordata > Aves > Gaviiformes > Gaviidae > Gavia > Gavia stellata. Next base: position 21,489,109 of record NC_082606.1, read on the forward strand.
CCTAATGTTTCAGGCCCTTTAAACCACCCTGCGAAGCTCTGCTTTGGCAAAGGGGCTGTAGAGGGAATATTTGCTGCTTATTATGGCTGAGGAAATGTGAAAACCAGCAACCTCACCAACGCTGAGCCCTCCACAGCTCACGACATTGGTAGCTCGTTCCATGCCCCCCTCTCCTTTCTTTCCCCCCCGGCTCCATGCACCCAGGGCAGCCATCCCGACCACATGCCCCAGCACCATCCACACCCAAACAGGAGCAGTGAAATCCTTACCCGGAGAAATGAGGGCTCCTGCTATTACTTGTTTTTCTAAATATCCAAAAAGGCTGGGCCAGATGGCCAGAAACATTATCAATAAATACCCCAAACCAACTAATCCCAATATAAAAGCTCCAGACTGGCTTTTGCCCCATATCAGGGACATCCCGTGGGGAATTAACCTTGCAGAAACGGGGATGCTGATGCAGCTAATGAAGATGGTTTGCTCCGGGCAGAGCACCCGCTGCCCTGTGCGTGCTCACTGTGCCTTGTTGGGTAGAGACCAAACGAGGGACCCAGAGGTGCCACGGCAAACCACGTGAAAAGCATCTCGGTGCCCAAACTGGGAGATGAACCTGGGTTGATGGGAGTCGAGCTGGTGCTCTGATTCCTATCAGAGGAGCCTGATGCAAAGCACATTTAGCCGTGACCGTGCGGAGATGCTGAGCACAGCAGGGACAAGGCTTCTTGGTGCTTGTCACATACCTGGGTGCAGCATCATCAGCCGTCGAGAACTGCATGTGCAAACATTGTCTTTGCTTGACTTCTTGGTTTGCGAGGGAAAAGGATCGCTGCATTGATGGCTGCTTGGTGGCCTTCTTGCTCTTGAGTTGATAACATGTTGCCTGTTTTTTTCTCATAGAAGAATGTGGTAACACAGTGCTGCTGATTTCCCATGAATTAATAAAATCAATAACAAACATCCCTAACTCAGATAAAAACCACCTCCGTCTTTAAAGATACCCAGGTCTTCCTATGCCTGGGATTAAAGAGGAGCCTTGCAGAGAGGAAGCTTAATAATACACGGTGGAGGTCAGGCTCCAGGGAACCAGAAAAAGTTATTAGGCTCCACGTTTCCTTGAAGTGCAGTTTTGTACACTGCTTAAGTCAGGAGTTTATTATTAATAACAATATTTTGCATTACTACAGCTCCTCAGACATGAAAAACTTGGAGCCCTTTGCAGGGTGGTGGTGTGGGTTCTAGCCCAGGTTTCTCCTGTGGTTTGCTCTTTAATCGTGGGGGGCTTGTTTTATCCTTTTGGTGCCTCTTCTTAGAGGCACAACAACTAAATAGAGAATTTATTTTTGTGTACCGAATCTGAAAATGGCAATGCGTTGGCTGGATTCCCATAGCAGGTTCATGCCTCTTGGTCAACGTGTAGATTTTTAAGATGCAAACAAATATTGTCTTAGCAGCAGCCTCCCAGACAGAGCTGCAATAAATACAAACTCTATCTTTTTAGCAATCCCTGCTTACTCTTCAAATTTAGGGTCTTTATGTCATTAGGGAAGTTATGATAATAAAAGGAAAAACAAATCCCATCAGCTGCAAGGGGAGTTTGAAAATGTTTTTTTTAAAAGTACGTAGATTTGGTAAAAAATACTGAGTGAGGTGTAAAAATGAAATCTCTTATTTTAGAAAAATGACGACTCCAGCAAAGTCAAATTCCTTCTCAAGGGATGTTGGTGGGAAGAGGGAGCCTGCCCAAGCCTGGGATTCATAAAAAAGGAAAGCAAGCAGTCTATGTTGTCTTAGATTTTTGTGGGTTTTCTTTGCTCAGAGCTGTTCAGCCATGAAGGACTCCAGTCCCTGCTGTGCATCTGTAGGGTTTGTTGAGCACGAGCATCAGTGTCTCCCTGTAGCTGTTTTCATGTCTGAAAATAGTGACGGTGATTTAAATCTCTTGGGTCCTTTTCCTTCTCGGTGTTTTGCTTTTGGCCTCCTCTGGGCTTTGGGAGGCAGAGAGGTGCTTCCCCCACAAGGCGGGAAGCACATCTCCTGCTCTTTGAGATGTACAAGAAGGGCTTTTCAGGCTTCTCCAGTTTTGGGGGGAAAAGTGTGAATACAAATATATATAAAAACATATCTCATATAATAAGGCCTGTTCCCCTCCAGTGGTGTGTTGCCATGTCCCACCAGTCCTACGCTGCCCAACCTTTTCTAGTGCCCATCAATAATTTCCCGTGGTGCAAACAATAGATTTAACCCTGTAGATCAATTTTGGTGGAGCTGCAGCAAGGTCTGGGTCCGGGACGTCTGCCACCAGCTGGGAAAAGGGTCTCTCCTCCTCGCTGCAGAAACTGCTGGGTCTGTAACGTGTCTCCTGTGCAGCATCCTCGCCCGAGGACTGGCAAGCGTGTGTCTGATCTTCAAAAATAAATCCATCACAGGAGCAGGGAGCGGATGAAGCCGCTGCAGATGTAAAGGTCAAATTATAAAGGCCATGTTAAAATATGCTCATAGGAAATGACAGCTTATAAGTACTCTGTTATCTAATTACTTATGTCAGGCAGATAAGTCTGGACAGCAATTATTTTTAACCTAACTCACACAAACAACTACTGTAGGAGCTTCCCTGGTTCTCAACATTTCTTTTAATTATCATTTTTGGGACAAAATGGAGTTTTGTAGGACAAACAGCTGTCTTAAAGGGTTGGTTTTCACTTTCTCTGGAGTCTGAAGGTAGCGATGCTGCTTGCTTTATCTTCCCCCCCCGCCCCTGCCTCTGAGAAAAGTAAACCCTACGTGTCACAGTCCACAGCAGCCCGCAGTGCTGAGCCTTGTTTGCATTGCATATGGAAGGGGACTGGGTTTTATTTTCCTGCTGACATTGCTGGAAACGGGCAAAGGAGAGAGCCGTGGCTGAAGACAGAAATTCCTCACACAGGAGGAGGGCAGCCCCTCCTGGGTTGGCGAGATGAACGTTAGCGAGGCGATTTGGAGAGGCTGGGAGTTGGTCCTTACCCTGCCACAGACTCATTATACCACCTTAGGCCGGGCATGGGATTGAGCAAGGGACTGCACCCGAGAGAGGAGCCATGCAGGAGCACGTGGGGCTCATGTTCTACACGAACACACGAGAATGGGGATCACAGTCTCTGACTCCATCCTTAACTGCACCCAAAGTGATGCCGTGAGATGACCCTAAGCCCAGAGCAAGAGCATGGGCTGGCAAGCCACGTTGCCCTTTTGCAGGCGGGTGTCACAGCATTTTGCTCCAGCCTGGCACGCAAAATCCAGGTCCTCTTGGGCCAGCATCAGCTTCCAGCCTCTGCATGATCTAAAATCTTCCCTCATGTTGCTGGAGAAGCTTTCTAGCCAAAAATATTTCTCTGTGCCTTTTGGAGAGATCTTGGGACCACGTATCATCTTACACAGTGCCTCAGTCTTGGCTCTTTGACCTGTGCCTGGGGGAGCTGCCCCCATTCTCTTTTGAATATGAGCAGAGACGTTCATCATCCCGGGGCCTCAAGGAAGGTATTGATCACGTATGATGAATCGGCGCATGTGTCACGCAGGAGGAATGATTAGTTAATGGATGAAAGATGTGAGAGCTCGTGCTTTCATCCCGGGTCGCTGTTTGTTCCTCCTCCCTGACGCGAGGCTCCTCCTGCCCCGGCGGTGTGGGAGATGCAAAGGAGAGCGGGAGATGGGCTGCGGGATGGGAGCCAGTGGGTTTTGGTGGCACCTTCTCCTGGGGACACAGTCTGGGTCTTCCCGGGTGGCACCGCCACAGCTGACAATTGGATTTTGGGAAGGGGGAAGGCTAAATGAAGCCTCACTTTGGTCCGTGCTGGTGAAACCAAGAGGACCTGGTGCAGCAGGTGACACAGAGGACCCCTTGATGAAACAAAGTCTTTCTCCAGTTTTCCACCAGTGCCATGGAGCTTAGATAACCCTTTGGTCTGCAACGCAGCCCCGGCAGCTCTGGCCGAACCTGTTACCACCATAGTCTGAGCAGGACAATGAACATCGCTCCAGCGGTGCCCTTCCAAACGGGATAGATTTCCAGGGATGTTTATTCTGCAAGCAGCATTAGCGTTATTATACCAACCGAAACTGCTAACAAGCAGCTTTGGTAAAGATCTACTGGTTTAAATTGAATTTTCCCTCTCTCTCCCACTCTCCAAAGATCTTTTACTTTAAAGAAGCATAATTCATTTCACCTCCAAGGCTAAAATGTCACCTTCTTTTAGCTTTCCAACTTGGCCTGACTGAGGCATCCCTGAGCAGCGGGTTTGTGGCAATGCTCCAGCCATGTGGCATGGAGAGGTGCCACATTACATGGTCCATAGGGACCACCAGGGACACGGGTGGGTGCTTGAAACACCAGCACTAAAAAAATACCCATAGCAGGGTAGCTTTGGAAGTCCATAGCTTTGGAGACAAAGTGAGGAAGGAGGAGATGCCGCGTGCCTTTCGGTCACGCCGCTCTCCCAGCCTGCAGGAATAAAGGCAAATAGCAATTTATTAAATCTTTGTAAACCTACACAGTATCGCATGTCCCCGCTGAGAGCTCTTCTGCATGAGATGTTATTCCAAAGGGCTGCTTCTGATTGATTTTTTTCACTCCCGTTTTTTCCCCTATATGAATGTTTTGGAAGAAAAGCACATTATTCCAAATGCGATTAAGTCATTTGGAAGAGGATTATGGTGTTTTGGAATAACACCCTCTTATTCCAGAATGAGATCAGTCACACGGGGAGTTAATGGGGAACAGCTATTTTCCTCCTCTGGGAAGCCTCCACCACCACGACGAACAGTCGGACTACCGGAGTCGCTCCCACTGCCTGCTGCTCGCTGGTGCCTTCTTCCATGCGTGGGGTATAAGGCCAGCCAGTGTGTTATGGCTTAATAATTTAGAGATATAATTTAATTATTTCTGGGCTTGACTCTGGGCTTTTTGTAGTAGTGAAGACCTCAGAGTCCTTCGTAGAAATTGCAACGAGTAGGCATTTCATGGATTGAAAATCGAGATGATTCGTAAAGGGCTGTTGCTTTCAAGAGACGTTCGCTTCCCCGAAATCCTCTTCATTTATTTCAGTAAGGGCTGGATCAAACCGCACCGGAGGCATCTGCGCTCATGCCCACAGCATCGCTCTTCCCATCAGCCGTGGGGCTGCACTGGTGAGCTGCGTCCCTTGGCCACGGTCACGAAGGGCATCAGCATCGCCCGTAACGCTGCATCCTCTGTGTGCACGTACGACTCTGCCGCCGCAGCCGTCGCACGTCATAATGCAACAACCCAGAAACTATGGGCTTCCATATGCCACAAATTATTTTTTTTTCATCCTCTGATATGTATTTATTATTGAAAATTAAAGGGTTTCCTAAATTTTTGTTTCCGAGCTGGGCCAAACACAGCTTAGGCAGTAAGCAATGCATATTTATTTCCAGCTCAAGAAGGCAAAATATAACTTCTTTCCTCGCGTTTCTATAATTTCTTTTCTGTGCATATGCAAATTGCCGGTTTATTTGTGCAAGATTTATGCAGCTAAATGATGGGGAATTATAGAGGCAATTCAGCACTTAGAAAGGAGAGAGACAATTGCTGCAATTTGCTTGTGCCATGCGCTAATTCCTTCAGAAAATGCTTTTGCTCATTTATTTGCACCAAGCACCAATTTCTGCAGCCCTAAGCAAGCTTGGGAAATTTTCTCCAGGGTCAATATACTGCAAATGGTATATATTTCTTTCCGCCCTGTACCATTGCCTCCCCATAATACTTTATAGCAATTAGTAACAATAATGAAATATAGCTGTGATTTCTCAGCGCTGGAGAAACACAGCCAGCGCTTGTGAATCAAGCACATTTTCTGGTCAAATTGGCCATTTAAGCATGCTGCTCAGGAAGCTTTAAATCCACCTCGATGGATCACTACGAGCTAAGCTCCGTGGGGAGAAAACCACTGTTGGAAGCAGATTTTTTCCCTGCTAAAACTGAACCTGCTCTGCAAGGTGATGCTCACAGGTCTGGGGGAACCTCTCACCCCGGTGCGAGCCGATGCATCGTGCATGCTCGCGAGCATCATCCTCGCTAGTGGAGCGAGATGTTGGCTTGCAAAGCCAGCGGCAGCAGGAACTGGAGCATTTCCCAGGTTTTCCTCCATGTACCTCCCGGGTGAGGCCAAGCAGGGAAATCCCGTGGGGCTGGGATCATAGAATCATAGAATCATTTAGGTTGGAAAAGAACTTTAAGGTCATTAAGAGTCCAACATTAACCTAACCCTGCTAAGTCCACCACTAAACCATGTCCCTGAGCACCACATCCCCACGTCTTTTAAATACCTCCAGGGATGGTGACTCGGCCGCCTCCCTGGGCAGCCTGTTCCAGTGTCTGACAGCCCTTTCGGTGACGTTTTTCCTAATCTCCAATCTAAACCTCTCCTGGCACAACTTGAGGCCATGTCCTCTTGTCCTGTCACTCGTCACTCTGGAGAAGAGACCAACACCCCCCTCACCACAACCCCCTTTCAGGCAGTTGTAGAGAGCGATGAGGTCTCCCCTCAGCCTCCTCTTCTCCAGACTGAACACCCCCAGCTCCCTCAGCCGCTCCTCATCAGACTTGTGCTCCAGACCCCTCACCAGCTCCGTCGCCCTTCTCTGGACACGCTCCAGCACCTCAACGTCCTTCTTGTAGTGAGGGGCCCAAAACTGAACACAGCATTCGAGGTGCGGCCTCACCAGCGCCGAGTACAGGGGCACAATCGCCTCCCTGCTCCTGCTGCCCACACTGTTTCTGACAGAGGCCAGGATGCCGTTGGCCTTCTTGGCCACCTGGGCACACTGCCGGGTCATATCCAGCCGCTGTCGACCAACACCCCCAGGTCCTTTTCTGCGGGGCACCTTTCCAGCCACTCGTCCCCAAGCCTGTAGCGTTCCATGGGGTTGTTGTGACCCAAGTGCAGGACCCGGCACTTGGCCTCATGCCTTAGATCCCACGCCCAGATGCAGGATGGAGACAGGACACAGGGACGGAGGTCCAGAGCCCCCGGAACTAACCTGGAGGTCCTGCAAAAGGACTTGTTGTAGTTAAATGTCACAAGACAGCTGGTGCCCAGCACTTAGGAGAAAGGGAAGTGATTTAGGTTTGGCCATTATCAGAAAAACATGTGTGGAGGACGGGCAATGAGAAGAGCAGCCGTTTTCTATTAGGATAAGAGTAGGTCAGGTGTAGTTAAAACTGGGTAAATGGAGCAGGAAATGTGGCTGTATATTACTCACCCAAGATATATTGCACACATTAGCTTTGTTTGATCGGGTTATTCCGAGATTCGGCACTCCAAGTGGTGTTTTAGGGTGGCCAAATCCAGGCTTTGTACTCTATTAAAATAAATATATTGCTAGTGTTCAATAAAGTTGCTGAGTTTAAATGTAACCGAAAGTCTGCGAGCGCTCTTTTCTGGAAGTCTGGGATCTTAATGAATCCATGACTGTGATGAGCTTTTGAAGGTGGAAGGTGTGATATTAATATTGTTTATGTAGCAAAATAATTTATGAATATTCATTTAATGATGTTACCGGCTTCCAATGTGTTTCTGCTCTTGGGAGCTCTAATGGCTTTTCTCTCCTGGCAGAGAGCTGCCTGGTGCAAGGGCTGGAGGCTTTGCTACAAGCGCTCGTGGGCTGCCCCGTGCTGCAGAAATGCGGCCAGGCTGGGGAACGAGGCTATGAAAACTGCACCAGTTTTGCAGAAGGATTAGGAAAATGTACTTTTCTCTATTAAAAAGCCACATGCAGTGCCGATGGCATTATTGGCACTGGGCAAGTGAAAATGTGTTGGGTTTTTTTTGGTGCTTGAAGAGTTAAAAGTGAGTCTTAATGGAGAATTGTGTGTCCTCTAAGCCGCTAAGGCAGGCAGTCATTATACGCTAAAATTAACTTACATTAGGTGATCTTCTAAAAAGTATCTTTTATCTCAGCTGTATCCTATGCGGCATCTTTATCTGCATTTACCTTTGATGCTCTTTGACCCACCCCTTGGTGCATGGACAAGCTCTTTATCGTGTCCCTGTGACACCTTCCTAACCTCTGGGATAAATACGCCTGATAAATATGTGCTTCTGGCATGGCAGCGCCCCTCTTCCCTTTCGGCGATGGAAGACTGAGGTCCAGGTCCCTTTGAGACACTTGGATCCACCCGGTCAGGCTCACCCCACGGTTGGGTGATGTGGCGAGGGAGAGCAAACCTCCCTGGGGGCCAAACCCTGCTCTGGGGCTCAGCTCATCTCTGTCCGAGCTCCTCCGAGTCCAGGCAGGGAACCTCAACCAAGTGTTGGCCCCATTCCTTCCCCACCTGAAACCTCCCAAATCCTGGTCTCCGGAGAGGAGCCTCTGCTGCAGCTAAAGATGTTGCTGCACGTGCAAACAGAAAACCAAACCAAGTGTCCCAGTTGTGGGGAGACTTTTCCGGCTCCCCGTTCTCCGGGTTGCCCCGAGGCGATGCTCAGTCCATCATGCAACCGCTGGCCCATCTGCGGGCAGTAAATCCCGCGGCAGCGTTCAGGGCTGACTGCGGCTTCGTTCCCTCTTTGCCTCCGACAAAGCTTTATTGTTTCGGCGTGACCTGCTTTTAGGAGCCCCCTGAGTTCCAGCCATATATCTGTCCTTGCCAAATTCTGGAGGGCGGCTGGGACTCCCGCGGGGTCAGCGAAAGGGTACGTCACGGCTGGACGGCAATTATCCCCCGGGCTGGGAAAAGCCAGGGCCAAGGCTGTGCCGTGACCTGGAGTCTTTTAAAAAATCTTTGAAGGGTCCCAGGCTCGCGAAGCGCTGCGTTGCTCTGCATCAGTGTGTCCTCCTTATCCTCCCCTGGGCATCCTCTGCAAAAAAATTTCCCTGCTTTTGCTTAATGGTTGCTTTATTTGGACATCACATAGCAAACACGTAACGCTCTGCCCTGCCCTGGACACCCCGGGTTGGTGGGGAACGTCCTTTGACTCATAGACGGGCACTTTCTGATGAAATCCTGCAGGACTGAAGTGCCGTGCTTCAAATCTGTGGGTTCATTAGTTTCCCGTTTCCCAGCTCTGGGCACCCTCTGCCCGGCAGAGCCACTAAATGGGGTTAAACCCGAAAGAAACGGGCAAACCGTGAGGGTGCAAACTGCTGGGCTTGTGATAAAAGGGAGATGAGAAGCAGAGCCCGGACGGTGACAGGCAAAATAAAACAAGGTGATTTGTATCCAGGAGAGCTCGGGAGGGGACAGCCGGGGAGGTGTCACTGTCCCCTGGCCGATGGGCTGGAGGGGAGGCAGCTGCTCCGGAGCGAAGCCTCCGCGTTCCTCCTCCTGATGCTCAACAGCACTTTATTTATTTAAACTCCTCCAAAAAACAGCAGCCCAATTCCCTCTCCCGGCCATGAGCAAACTCCATCCCCAGGATCAAGCAGCAGCGCCAGGCCAGCCCCCTCGCGCGGCTCCGGAGGGAGTGAAGGCTGCTGGCTCCCATCAATCCGCTAAAATAAAAAAAACGTGGGCAGAAGGTGCTAGTTTTGGGGGGAAGGATGCTGTCGCCCCGGGGAGATGCCAGTGTGTCCTGCATGCATTAATGAAACACTTTCTTTCCGGTTAGGACTTGAAGGATGCTCATTGAAAATCAGGCTGCCATGGAAACCAAAGGTGTTTAGTCTTTTGGGAATGCTGTTGGACGGAGGGAGAGGTGTGGGGAAGGGGGAGGAACAGCCTCTGCAGATGAGGCATTTTAGCAAAACCCTTGATTTGCCGTCGGTCGGTACCTGTCTGTTGCTTGCGGCTGCTAATTGTGGGAGAGAAGGGTTCGTCTCTTTGCTGGATGCTTTTCCTGGCCCCAGGGGCCTCCCCGCCCTCGGCATGTCCCTGTGTGGATGTGGCACGTGGACCCTCGTGGCCGCAGAGGCTTTGCCGTAGCAGCAGCATGGGGTCTGGAGCGCATCAGCAGCTGCGGAGCCCCGAGCATCCTTCTCGCTTTCGGCACCAGGTCCCTGACCGGAGGCAGCAGGTCGGGGACCTTCGGCTGCTCAGAGCCCCCAGTCCCGGCAGGACCCGGCTCCCCTGCACCCCCTGCCCCGCTCCTCGAGGATGAAGCCCGAGGAGGTGCAAGTATGGAGAAAAAATGGAGTTATTGCATCTCCCCTCCCTGGTCTGCCATGTACCTGTCATTTTAATTAACGCAGCGCATCCGCGCTGTGACAGCAGTATTAATGAAGGTTAGGAGGTTATTGAGAAACAGTGTCACCTCCCAGCACCTCGTCACCTCCCAGCGCTGTCCCCGGACCAAACTCTCTCTCCTTCCCCTGCTTGTTCCCCTCTCCATCCTCTCTCCGTCTCTCGCTGGGAGCCCGTGGCCGTGGGCAGGAGCTGGGGGCTGAGCCCGCTCTCCCTCGGCCCCACACAGCCCCTCACCATGAGAAGTACCTACCAACACGTGTTGTAATTAGGATAATTAAGTGAGTTGCACTAGGAAGAAGGACCGGAGCGGGTCCCTGTTGCACGCATGACGCAGCTCTTCGTAGTGGCTTGTACAATACCCTGCAACACTTGGCTGCAGGCACTGATGCTGCTGGAGGTTGTCATTAAGTCTAATTAATTGCAAAGATACCCAGCACTTTCCGTTGGGCACCTTTTTATTCGGGGCTGCCGTGGCGGTGCGGTGCAGCATGGGCAAAGTCAGGGAGCCGTGCAATGGCTCAGCCTGGGTTTGAAGGCAAAATGCAAAGAAATGGATGGAAAGAGCAAAGCAGCCACCCTCCCTCCCATCAAATGTTCCTGAAATCAGCACGTTTCCACAGAAAACCTCGGCGTTTCTCTAGGCGCAATGGAAAATCCTCAGCGATGGGGGACGGGGCCGTGCGGGGCTTTCAGTGCTGCCTGCCCGAAGATCAATTAACCCATCATTTGGATTTCTCTCCTGCAGCAGTTAATGCGCTGCCAGTGTTTTACCACCATATCCAGATCCGTAATTACAGTGACTGCACGGATCAATTAGCAGCCGCTTAAAGCCATTAGCAGCCCGGGCCCGTACAGCCCAGAGCAGCGCGTAGCTCGTGGCCAGCAGCCCTGCGCATGGCGAAACTGCGTCGGGAGGGACCCGTCCTCCTGGTACCTGCAGCGGGCAGCCCCCTCACTTCTTTTAAATTTAAATTCTCATCTTGTTTTCCTCATTGGACATCAGTAGAAATCGAGTGATGTCCTTAGCAGGGATGCTGGGCATCCCCCGGGTCTGGGGTCGAAAGCTTCGGTGTGGATTCTCTGATGTCTGATAAAATCAGTCTCTGCCCACTAAGATGCGCGAAGGCAGGCAGGACGGGTTTGCACTGGGATTGCACCAACCTGCTTTTTCCGTTCTTTCAATTTGCGCTTTGTCTGGCTGCCAAAGTTTCTTTTCTCTGGGATGTTGGCATTGCCTCTTGGGGTTGGCCAAAAGGTGACACGTCTGCTTCCTGATGGGCTGTCAGGTCAGAAATTTGTTCCTGTTCAACGCTGGAAGAAACCCAAAGCCCCCAGGGGTCTGGGACTGTCTTGAAACACCCATTTTCAGAGGGAAAAGCAAAACCCTCTCCTGGGGTCTCATCCAGGGGGATGAGGGAACCAGGTTGGGAAGCAGAGGAGATATGTGAATGCATTTTCATACCTGAAGACATAAAGGAAGACAAATATTTTCTCCGTGCCTCAGTTTCTCTGTTGGAAATGTAAATATTGCCTCTACCTGCCCATGGAACCCGCAGTGCTTGAGTCACGCAGATTCGGCGCTCAGTGTTTTAGGTCGGATGGTTTATTGACGGCAGGACAACCGGGAGCCAGCGAGCTCCGGTGGGATGGCTCAGGTTAAAGGGTGGAGATGAAGCTCCGGGCTCTTCATAAAGTCATCCTGGTGTCTTGGTGAGCACAAGCACCTCAAATATAAGGTTTCCACTCCAAATATAAGCATTTCCATTCACTTTTTGTCTTATACCAAAAGAGGACAGCAAATAACATCCAAAATATTCCCCAAAGGGGTAATTTCTTTCAAGGTCTCCCCAAAAAGTGCAGGTTAAAAAAGTCCTGGGAGAAGCTTGTAATATTCATCATCTCACATGCATGGACTTGGGGTTTTTTTTCCTGTTTTCCTTGCTTCGATGAAAGGATTTACCAGGTTTAATGGTGGTGCGTCCCAACCTGCGTGGCCCCGTGTCCAGGGTGTCCTCGGTGGCCCGGCTGTCCCTGGGCAGAGCCCGGTGTCCCCAGCGGGGAGGACCCTCTGTATTTTAAAAGTGTAAATAGCTGGGAAGATGCTTTTTTCCTTTTCCTCATCATTTTATAATGATAACAACAAGAAAAAAATTAAACTGCTGTGAAAACCGCAATATTTTCATGGGGCTGAGGGCCCCCGTGTGCTGGAGACCCCATTGGGGCTGTGCTGGTCCATGGGGTGGTCGGGGGGTCCGTGGGGCAACGTGGGGGTCCCTGGGAGAAGCTGGGGGAGCTGCTTTCCCAAACCCAAATCATAAATCACGCATGTAAAAAGTCACCCGGGGCACCCTCTAAACCAGCATGCGGCAACTGTAAATATTTCTGATCTAAAGGATTAGTTTCTCTTTGGGAAGTGGATCGCTCGGTGTGTGACTTATCTCATTTCTAGATCGACGTACGCGGGATTTTATGGGCACGCCCTTGTATCTGCTCGTGGTTGTTGATAATGCAAAAACATATGGGCTGTCGTGTACTTTTCCATGTATTCCAGGTATATAGGATATGAAAAGAACTTGAGGGTTAAAAAAAAATAAATCTCGAGGATGGTATTTTTCGTGCTGGATAAAATCCTGTGAACAAAGCAATTGGCATCATTTCACTTGCAAATTGAGCAGTGAAGCAAAATACCATTTATGAAACTGTAATTTATTCTTGGAAAATCAAGCACTTACAATGTCGGCCTGTCGCAGGTTAAGTTACAGAAAAGGGAAAAAATAGATTAATGATGAACGTGACAACATTTCAGGGTAAATCATCACGGCGAAAGCCTTTGAAAAGCTTGTGCGCTCCCTGCACAAACTGGGTATTTTTTTTCTCCCGAGAACATTAAACCAGCGATTGCTTCGGGGCTCAGCGATACCGGCTACAGCTGAGCAAGCAGTAGCAAGGTCTGGGGGAGGTCCCTGCACCCCTTTGCCCCCATCCTGCTGCATCCTGTGCTGGGGACCCCTCGCCACCTTCAGAAGCCAAAAAGCAAAGTCCGGCTCATTATTTTTTTCCCCTGCCTGCAATTAGTCCATCCCTTAACGATCCTCTTTCTTGCAGATGTGCATATTATATTCTTATATTTTGGTCCTGTGCAAATAAAACCAGGCAACGTTGACAAGCGAAGTCACTCCTCCGGTGGGGACATCACCGGTGCCGCCGTTGGGGCACCAAACCCCATCACCAGCTCCTCCAGAGGAACCGCAGGAGATGCTCCATGACCTGGTTCCTCAAAGAAGATCTCCCAAAGTCTCCTTTCTGCCCTGGCTTTTACTCCCCATCCCTCTTAGCTCCTTTTCTTCTGACCCGGAGACCACTCCCCACCGCGCGGGCACCCCTGATAGCCGCCAGACACCATGGAGTCCTTGCAATGGGGATGGGAAGAAAATTAATATAATTTGGACAAGACAGGGACAGAGCTCATCAAAGTAAGTGATTAGGAGGCCTGGCCTCGTCTCCCGGCGTGGGGGAGTTTTTGGACCACTTAGAGCCATGAATCCCGGCTTGGGGTCACACTCCGGATGTGCGTCTTATGTCTTTATTAAGGGAAATATCAGGAAATAGTCTTAATCCCAGCGATTTCTGCACCAGCATCTTTTAAGGTCTCACCCCAAGCGCTGGATCCTGCCTCTGCCTTGGGAACGGGGTCTTGGCAGGGAGGGAGGAAATTCCTGATCTTCCAAACAAAGTTTCAGATAAAGAAATTAATTAGATGGCCTCAAATGTATTATAGCCGGTGGTGACCGTGTCGTGACCGGTATCCAACGCCCCGCAGAGGGGTGGGTGCTGTCTCGAGCGTTTGGGGCTCACGGGGTGACGCGGGGCCGGGAGAGCACCCGTGGTCCCTGGGGGAGGATGGGGTCGGGCAGGCAGAGGTGGGCTGGAGGGGACCCTCGGCGGGGAGCCACGCCGGTGCGTCCCCGGCAGCATGGTGCTTCCAGACCCATCTTCAAAGGGACACCCCTTTGTGACGGGTGGGCGGCTGTGATGAGTTCACAAGTGCTCAGCGCAGGCGAGGGGACCGGGGCCGAATCCCAGCACCCCCATTCCTTTCCTCCAGTGCTTCAAACGCTCCGGGTAAGCCCCTAGATGAAGGTTTCACACAATTAAGATTTAATTCTGCCTTTTACACTTTGGGTAGGCAGATATAACATCAAATGCAGCGGGCCGGCGTGAGCAGAGCTGCGCTTTTTGCACACCGTTAAATCGCAGTCCCCGCAACCAGATGTTTGGGGCAGGAGCGGATATTTCCATAATTTGGGCCGAGGCACCTCTCATCTCCCCGCGACGCTCTCCAAAGGTGATGGTAAAACAGAGTTCGCGACCCGAGGAGCTATTGCCAGCCGTAATAGTGTGTCACGTATTAAGGGAGCATGTTTGAAACCACATTATATTATTAAAATTCATAGGAGTGATTTATAGGGGTTTTTAAAAACAGCAGCTTGCCAATATAAATTGGCTTAGGAAAGTCAACTGTAATCCACCCAGGTCCAAATAATGACATTTCCTCCAATACATCCAAAAAGCTGAAAAGCAGAAAATAATATCCAGGCTCCAGAGATAAGGCGAGTGCCCAAGGGAAAGAGGACTCTGAAATATTCATGCAATCGTAGATTGGATGGTGGAAATGGCTGTTCCCAGCGGCTGTGTTTAGGGACTGATGAATTTAGTTACTGTACCTTTATATTTATCGCTCAATAAACAAGACAAGCTCCTTTACGACGCCGAGCAAGACTAATTTAGCTATTTTAGCACTAAGGAAATGGCTTTCTGGGCCAGACGAGGGTTTGATAAGGAGTGAGTTTCGTACGAAATTAGGAGACTTTTCATTTAGCCGAGGCAGCGAGCGTCGGAGCTGTGAACAACAGGGCTGGAGACCCAGATTTGAGGAACAACCCCCCCCCGGACCAGGTCTGCAGCGGGTCGGGGTGCCCAGCCCCCATTTTTGGGGGACTCCCTACCGAGAGCGGGCGCAGCGTTTCAGGGCTGCCTGCACCCGCTCATGACGATGTTCCAGCTCTTGATTTGTAAAGATTATTTTTCGAGGCAGAGACCGTCGCTATAAAGGTTTTACAGCAGCTGTGCTGGAATTAAGCGTGGCTTCGTAAAAGTGTCAGCAAATGAAACGGTGATGCCCGAGCTGTATTAGTGCTAAAATGACCTTTCGGATAGTTAGGGCTTTATGGGATATTATAAATTCTCCCTGGGTTGGCAGGGTTATAACTAGGATATTAGCGGTAACATCTTCTCCGGCGATACCCATGGCAGGAACCTGGCGTTCGGAGCCGAAAATACCCAACTCAATTTTTTTTAGTATTTCTGGAGCTGAAGAGCTGATATGAGATGTTTCCAGTACAAATTTGAATGTGCGTGGCCAAAAGGAGATTTATTTTATTAAAGATGAGTTTTGAACACTCACATAAGGTTTTTTTGAGACTACTATTTCCAGCAGCCAAAAATCTATGTGATTTAAACGTATTGCTTGGGCGTTTTTGTTTCCTTAGTTTCTAAGACTTTAGATTAATATTGTCAATCCTTTTTTTTATTGCCATGAAGGCAGGGAAAGTCCTTTTTTAATGAAAGCCATGAGCTTTATACAATACCTTGACTCCACAGCTTCTATCTGAAGCACCGTATTCCACTGAACTTACATGAAAATCCCCCGAGTGAGCTAGCTCTGATCTTTTTTTCGCCTCTTGCCTTGCCACTGGGACATAAAATCAGTTTTTATGCTGGTATTTATTATGAAGTATATATTTAGACAATCCGCGCTGCAATTTAGCAGTTTCAAGAGCTTCAGGGAGTTGTTTGAAGCAACTCTTCACTCACCTGCTTATTGAAACCCTCTTTAGGACGTGCTGCTGGGCTCGGTCTCATTCATTTATTCCCCACAGCCCTTCGCTTTGACTGTCCTTTGGCACTGAGAGCCACAGCAGGAGGAGAGGACGGGGCTGTTTCTCCGGCCAACTCGTCGATAAATGGTGTTTTCCCAAAACAACCTGTCCTGGGGCTGCTGGGGATGGGCTTGGCTTTGCCATTAACACCAGGGAGATGCTGGCTTCTCCGGAGGAGTCCCACGCACCGGTCCTCACTCACAAGGCGGTTAATTACTTTCGGCAGCAGCTAATTGCCTCTGCATCCCCCACCCGGCATCAAACCCCTCCACGTGCTTAGGCGAGCTTTTAGGGCGAACTGAAACCATTTCTGTTGCCGTTAAGATGCTCAAAGCATCGACTGCATCAGCTTCCAGCATCCCTTGGGATGCGCCGTTTGCTCGAGCGCTGGGTGTTTAGGTTTTATTGCGGGGTACCTGCTGGCTGTCATTAAAAGCCCATCGCCACGAGCGCAGCCGGCACTCACCTCGCCGCTCGGTGATGCCGGTGGTGCGGGTAGAGACCTGGCAAACTCATTGCCCAGTGAAAGAAGGGCTCATCTGCAGCTCATGTCGCTTCTGAAGTGGCTGGTGGCAGCAGCCGCCCTTGTCCTGGGAGGGACTTTCGGGCTGCGGATGGTGCAAATGAAGTGATAGAATAACTGGAAAGACCTGGAGGAGGCCAAAAGTGTTGCAATATTTCAATTTTGGTGGTGAATTGGTGCTCGTGGTCAGCTGGGACCCAGGTCCTGCAGCTTGGGCTGCATGGAGGGGCACCGTCCTCAGCTCTCTTCCCTGCCCCTGTGCAGGTAGCACCTGAAAACGTGGCTGAAACAGTCCAAAAATACAGGATATCATAACCAGGTTGGATTTCTGGCTGGTGTGAATTGGCTGGGCTCCTTCAGGGTTGTGTCTGTGCCCGCATCAGGATTAGCTGGGCCCCCAAAAAATCACTATTAGCCCCGTACCAGCCATCTCTTCAGGTGCAATAAAGAAAATGGATCCAGCACTGAGCCAGCATCAACACCCTCCTTTCTCTGTGCAGCGCTGCAGCACGTGGGACAGTTGCAAAAGGGTGGCCCATGGTTCACAGCCCCTGTTTCGGGGCAAGGATACACCTTCTCCATCAGCCCCACGGATGCCACTGTGTCATTAGGCTTTGGGCTTCACACCTGGCTCATCGGTACCTTGCGGAGATGCCGATGTTGGATTTAACCACTCTGCCCGAGATTCCAAGGTGTGTGCGTGCGGCTCGGCACTGCCCGCTCCCAGGGATGCCCATCCCGCCTCGGCCATCGCAGACCAGTTTGCAGCTGGGCTGGAAAAGGCTGGAGCATGGCTTTAATCCAGGGTTTCTGCCAACAGCCAGCAGGTAAAGTGATGCCCTGTTAGCGCCCGAGGCAGTGGGAAAAGCAGACGGCAGCAATAACTGAGCAAGAGCCAAGATTAATTGGAAATTAATTTGCATCTCCAAGCATGAGATGTCATAGTGTGACCCTGGAGCTCCTCATCTCAACCACCTCCCCAGCTCCCGAAGAGCCACCAGCAGTCCCCGACGCTTCAGCCCGCCTCCGCTGACGGCATGGCCTGAAATTTGGGAGCAAAACAGCAAAAGATATAACTCCTCAGCCCTTAAAAACGGCATTTTGGAAGGTGCTCTTTGAGAGGAGCCAAATTCACCAGCCCTCCGCACGATCCCCACGCCGCAGTCGTGCACGTGCTGCGGCACGAAGAAAGCACCACTCAGGCTGAACCACTCGAGCTCGTTTATTCTAACTTTATTTTTCTTGTACAAGTAGCCACAGGCTAAAATCTAAACAGAGCAAACTACAAAAAAACTGGGTTTGATTTTAATATTTTTTTCTTTTATACAGAGCTAACAATCGTAGGATCAGTGGGATTTCAAATATCAAGACAGTTCAAAGTAAGAAAGGTAGAAAATAAACAGTAGAAAAGTGCTTTGCAATTTGGGTTTTTAATATCACTCTTAATGGTTGATTCCCAAAGAGGACTGGGACAAAGGTTTAGAATCGTCTTTATTATTATTTTAGTACAAACATAAAGATATTGCCAGTTTAAATGATGGAAATATGATCAAAGTAAAATCCCTCTTTGCTTTGTGAGACCCTGATCCAAAGCCCCATGAAATCGGGCTTTTCCCCAACTCGCTGGGCTTTGCACCGGCCCCGTCCCTTCTTGTCACCCGATGCTGAAGCTCAGACTCTGCTCTCGGAGGAAACCCGGAGCCGTTTCACTGATTTCCAGCGTTACAGGGGGTTTCGGTGCCGTGGCCCCGCACCGGCAGCGCTTTCGGCTGGGGATGCCGGTGCTTCGCACGTAACCATCTCCCTGCCCGCACCTCCAGCCCCAGCACCTTCCCTTTCCTTTCCCTTTTTTTAATTTGGCGGGTGAGGGAAATAAATGAGCAGGCATCAAGTTGCTAGACAGGATCTTTAATCTGCCTTCACTGGCGCAGCATGGGGAGGGATAGATTTCCAAATGCTGTTTGCACAGATGAAGTAAGTAAGTAGCTCCCCACACACCGCTGCCATTTGTTTTTATAAGCTTTTAATTTCCTTTTTTTTAACTGATCTTCCCAGATTTAACTGCTGTCAGTCAGCTCAGAGAAGGCTCAGACACCGGACCGATTCCCCCTGAAACGCCGTGGGATGGTTATCCCGGAGAAACACCCCCACGGGCAGCAAAAATCATCCCTTCACCATCCAGAAGCAACATCACTTTGAAGCTTCTCTCCTCTTCTATTACCAACTTAAAATGTACAGTCCCTTGGTATGATTTTGGGTGGAAGCTTTAAAATTCCCAAACTGGTCCAGCACTTAAATATTTCAGCATCTTTACAAAACAAGGAAGAAGAAAGATACGGTAGACAAATAAATACCTGAATCCAACAGCGTGAAAATACCCTGTCACAGCATAAAACTATTCCCTGTTCAACTAAAGACAATGTGGATACTATCCCTGAGGTAGCAGCCATCTCTGGTAAACTTGAGAGCTCCAAGAATAGGTTGTGCCCATTATGGGTTACCAAAAACAAAATTAAAAGAAATCAGCTTTTGGATACTTTATTCCTTGCTGTAATTTCATCTCACCACAGCCAGTAAAGCAAGAGGGTTTTTTGGATCTGCCCAGAGAAGGCAGCGAGTTGAATTAGTGGAATTACTTGCTTGGAAGAATACTAGAGGATGAGATTCCTACCCCAAACGCGGGCGGTTGCCAGTGGCTTGCGTCGGATCCAACACCTGCCCGTTACCCGGTGGTTTTGTCTCCGGATAAAACTCTTTGATTCCTCCCGTCAAGAAAAGGGGGAAAAAAACAAGAAATAAGAAATCTGGCAAGCTATTGTTTAAATGTTTGAGGTGTATAAATGAATTATGGGGGTGAAGGGCGTGCCTGCCGTTAGCTGGCAGGCAGGCGAGGATGGGTGCAAGGCACCGGTAATGACCCCTGGGACAGTCCGGCTGGTTTGGCCCTCTGGTCTGGGTACGTAAAACGATTTCTGGACCCCTTTGCTATGGCATAGCCCCACGCCAGCAAACTCTGTCCCGTTTCTGGCCCCGGGTGGCAGTGGGTTTGGTGGCCGGTGGGTTTGCACCGTGGGTGCAGCAGAGCTTCGCCCCAAGGCTCCGGAGGGCTCGTCCCTCCTGGGACGCTGCCAGAGCGGCTGCCAGCGGCACGGGGGCATGCTCCCAGAGCAGAAATGCTCCTGTTCAACCAACAGCCAGGCCCAAGCCTGAAGGTGAGTCCTTTGAAGAAGCCTCTGATTCCACGAAAACAGGTATGTGCTCACGGAAGAACCTGGGAGGAGCATTTTTGACACTGTGAAACTGCATCCAAACCACTGGCAGCACGTGGGGACCTGTAGTCCTACTTGTCTACCCGAGTACAACGTGTCTACCCGAGTCCAACGTGTCTACCCAAGTACAACATGTCTACCCGAGTACAACGTGTCTACCCAAGTACAACGTGTCTACCCAAGTACGTGTCTACCAGAGTACAACGTGCCTACCCGAGTACAACGTGTCTACCCGAGTACAACATGTCTACCCGAGTACAACGTGTCTACCCGAGTACAACGTGCCTACCCAAGTACAACATGTCTACCCGAGTACAACGTGTCTACCCAAGTACAACATGTCTACCAGAGTACAACGTGCCTACCCGAGTACAATGTGTCTACCCGAGTACAACATGTCTACCTGAGTACAACGTGTCTACCCGAGTACAACGTGTCTACCCAAGTACAACATGTCTACCCGAGTACAACGTGTCTACCCAAGTACGTGTCTACCCGAGTACAACGTGTCTACCCAAGTACAACGTGTCTACCGGAGTACAGCTGCGCCCCAAGCACAGAATAAAAATCCAGCGGTTTAAGCACAGGGCAGCAGTTTGGATGAACCAAGGACAGACTTGAAGCTGTACCCCACGCTGAAACCAAACACAAGCTCTTTTTTTCTTTCTTTTTTCCTTCTTGTTTTACAGGTTAAAGGCCAGACACACTCCAGGTGATGTTTTCCCAAGTTGTCGGTCGGCACAGTTTTGCCTCCAGCCCAGCTCAGACATTGATGACCAGCGATGTTATGTGTCGCTTCTCCAGCTAAGTGGCAGCTGGAGGTACTCCACAGCACGAAGGCAGAACGTGCTGTTTCGAGGGGGTTTTGCCCAGTTTTGTGGACTTGGGAGGCTTGGATAATACAGGGAAGACCATGTCCTCCTGCTGGATCTCCAGACTTCAGCCTCATCCCTTCGGGGGCTGACCTGCCGCAACCGTCTACATTAGGTCCCAACGGTACAGATTGACAAGAGCGGAAAAGAAACCCCAAAAAAGAGGAAAAGCTAAACATCTAAAAAATAGTCTTTAAAGATTCACATCCATCTTCAACCGTCTCAATCCAACGCATAATCTGCATTGGTTTAAGCCATTACATTTCTGCATAATTATTAAAAAAAAAAAAAAAGAAAAAGCTCTATTCTTGACATACTTTTGTATTTCAACTAGTCAAATGGCACAGCATTTCCCTTTAATAAAAGGAAGTAGTGACAAATACTTGTTACTATTACAATATCACAATAATATGATATTAAATTAATAGCATGTTCACAGCTCCAGGAAGTCTGAGCTGAAAGCTAGTCTAAATTCTGTGTTCACTTTGGCAACAGTACTTATTCAATGTGAACGTCGGCGTTACACACACAAAAAAAAAAACAATAAAAAGAAAAGCTGGAGCGGGAGCAGGATGGCAGGAGGAGATTGGGATTTCTTTGATATGAGGTTATAACTCGAGCCGTTTGGCATCTCCTCCTCCGTCCCACCCCTTCCAAGCCCCGGCATCCTCCGGCTCCCACGATGGGCTGTGCTGTGCTACCGGTCTCGCATGGTGCCACCAGTGCTGTCCCCCCGCGGTCCCTTCCCAGGCTGTCCCCAGGTCCAGCATCGCTGGAGAGGGAGCATCCCCCCACGGGAGGTGAGAGCAGGAATTGGGCTGACGGCCCATTTAGCCTCTTTGGTGGGGTGGGGAGAGGCTATTTGGGGGTTTACTACATAAATTTAACCCTTCAAATTTTTTCTGTCCTGCAAGATATCTACGGGAGGAGGAATAATGGGAGAGGGCTACGAACACCAAACCTCCAGAGCTCCTTGCTCTCAAGGTCAATGCCGCTACATCTGCTTGGGCCAAGCTGGCTGATTTGATCTGGAAGGACAGAGTCCCGCTCACAGCTAACCCAGCCCAGCACCAGGACACAGCGCAGGGGAAGAGATGTTTGTCTTATCATCCCGTGTCTTGAATTATTTACACAATTATCGGTAGCATCCCGTTGCCAAATGGGAAGGTGATGAGGGATATTTCTGACACAAGGAACTCTCCCACTGGTACCATTTAAAAAAATACAATTATTATTTTTTTAAACTTAAACTCATTTCCTTTCCTGATTCCTTTCACTTTTCCTTGCAAATACAGTGACGTTTGATTTACCACCATCTATACAAAGAGTTCAAACCTTCACATTCACCCGATTTTAACCAAGCCACGTGGCGGGGAAAGGGCTGCCCTCTGGCACCGGCTGGCCGATGTCCCTGTCCCCCACGCATGCCCCCATCTCACCCCAGGGACGACACCGGTCACACACCAACGCACAAGGCTGCACCATGCCAGGACAACCCAAAACCCATGGTGGCCCATTGGCGGTGGGCCCTGGAGGGGGGTCACGCACAAACCCTCTCTTTGGTGTCGGGAGCTCCTCTGCCCACCCCAGGCATGGGGAAGGGGCGGCTGCCGGCAGCCCCCAGCATCCTCCGGCACGGGGCCCCGCTCTGCATCGCCGCCCGGGAGCCCTCCTTGCCTCGTCCCTCCCAGGGAAGCGAGCCCTTTTTGGCTCAGCTCATCCTTTGGCCGTGCCTGCCCGCCCAGGGATGAGTTCCCGCTCGCTGGAAATACGCTGAAGGAGCTGGGAGCAGCTCAGTAGCACCTCGAGGGGTTTGGGAAGTGCTGTATCAGGGTTTCCTCGTAGGCGCTCCTGATGGCAGGGTGGGCTTTGAAGGGACAAGACGGTGACGTCCAGGTTCCCACCTCCCAGGGGTGCGTTATGCTGCTCGTGCCGGCACATGCCATAAATCATCCAGCTGGGAATCATCCTTGGGGAGCCATATCCTGAATACACCCAGGACGGACTGAGGCAGCCACCACCAGCACCCAATTTGGCCCTGCGAGGGCAACGATGCCGGCGAGCCACGGGGCATCGAGCCGCGTGCCTGTGACAGCCCAAATAGTCTTTAAAAAAAACACGATACAAATCTCCGCCACCCAAAAATCACACCGGAGCCCCGCTACGTGCCTAAAAGTAAAGCTCATAACACTAGTGAAGCATCTTGCTTCGCACGGGGCTGGGTGGGAGAGGCAGGAATTGGGGGAGAGGAGAGGACACACACACACACACGCACGCACGAGTTTCTATCACACTTGAGGTAGAACATTGCTTTCAAGGATTGGAAGTGCTTTACATGGGAACGACAACAACAAAACCACCAAGGCGGCAGGTACAGAGCGTGACTGCTGAGGTAGGACCAAGCTTGTACTGACCAAGTGCTATGCTACTTGTTTTTTTGAACACGAAGGAAGACGCAGGTATTTCTGCTTCCCAGAAGACATTCATTCCGGTTGAGGTAGGTTCTGAGTTCACTCGGGTTGTCTGTCCAAGTCTTTCAGTAGCCCTCAGGCAGGCATCCTTTGACACACACACTCTTTTTTTTTTAACTTTTTTTTTCCTTTTTTTCATAGTATTTCGAGTCAATCAGCAAAAAAAGTATCCTGAGAAATAGCAAAAGTGTACAAAATCATCAAATCCATGGAGAGATGGCCTTCCCGGGCCTCGATTTTTGGAGTCCAGTTAGAAGGATTTCTCCGAATCCAGTCTTCTGGAAATAAAAAATCGATCCAAAAAGTAGTCCTAAAGCTGCTGATCAGGAAAAAGTCTGGGATGCCAAGAGAAGGAGGCTCCACCATATCCCCAGTCTGTCAGTGACGGGAGAGTTTGCCCAACTCTGCCAAGGAGTCTTTTACGTAGCAGCTGCGGGGAAAATCCATCGTAACCAGTCTCGATAAAGCCGTCGTCGGAAGAAACACACCAGGAGGCCCGAGAGAGGTCAGAAAGATAAACTTCACAGAGTTTCCAAAAGGCTGTATACATATATATATATTTATATATATATATAAAAATAAAGCAAAACAAAAAAATAACAATCAGACCGTAGAAATCTTCAATTGACCTGAGATTGACGACTCGTAAAGACATCACCAGCCGCGGGTTTGGTTTCTGGTAACTCCTACAAGAGGGTTCGAGTCTTGGCAGTTTTATCCTTCATTGGCCGGACCGTGGTCGGGAGCCGGAGCTGTGGGGCTGCCACCGCGGGGGCTTTTCGGGAGGGGGTCTGGCTGCTCCTCGATGATGCTGAACTCATCCAGAGGGAGTGTGGATATCTGGGTGTCGTCGTGGGCGGCCGGCGGGCTGTGAGCCGACTGGCAAGAGAGAAGGGGACAACGCAATGATGGTGGCACGTCACCAACGCTCTTAGACACGCAGCTGCGTCTGCATTTCCCAGGCGCGCTCTTGTCCCACTGGACTTACCGTTATTCCCTTATCCTGCTGTTCCTGGGCTGGGGATGCTGGGAATAACCTCTCCAGCTCGTTCATATCCAGCTGCTTTCCATTCAAGTCCCGGTTGTCCCTGTCCCTGCGAGCGGCTCCGTTCAGGACGAGGCCCGTGGCGCTGCGCTGGCTCCTGGGGATCTGCGGGGTTGACAGTTGCTCCTGCACATTTTTGCACATCAGCAGCCTGAAAAATAAAGAGACGGAGCCTGAGGGTGAGCAAAGCCGGTGCTTCCCCCGCTTCCTTCCCCCAAACCTGAGTCTGCCTTATCCCACGTTCCTTCACTCCTTAAATCCCTCCTAGAAAGTCATGGCTCTTCTCCTCACCGTGAAAGGGCTTTTGGTTTACAAGGAGTATCAGGACTTGCCAGAGCAGAAATAGCGATGCTCCCGGGAAGTACCAGGTCCCTCCATGGGGACCAGAGCTGATGGGGTGTATTCGGAGAAGCCCGCTGGGTCTGGGTGCCTGGGAGGGAGGCAGGAGCTGTGCTGCAAACAGCACCCGGTGTTCGTGGGAGCCAGGCTGCGCAATCGCACGCCTGGGATGCGCATCCTGAGATGTGCACTGGAAACAGCCCATCATCGCATTGGGGGTGTGAGACCCCCGCAGGGATGCCCACATGGCATTAGGGACCACCACCCCTCATAAGCAGCGGCGTGAGCAATTCCTACCTTCCCCTGTACCCAAACATGAGGAAGAGGACGCAGAATATGATGCACGTGACGCCAATGTGGATCCCAATGATGATGCCGGTCGTGGAGGTTTTATTGTTCTGCTCATCCTTCATGCAGTCGCAAGGGGGATTCAGCACTGCCAGAAGAAAGGGGGAGAGGGGGTCAGTGGTGCTGTTCTATTGCTCCTCCAGCTTTTGGGGAACCCTGAGCAAAAGCTGGAGCCTGGGCGGTGCTGGGAGCCGTGTATGGGGAAGCGGAGAGCGGGGTGGGGGGCCGGGGGCGTCACTGCCTGCCAAAGCAGCTCCCCTGCTCCTGGTACCCCAGGAAGGCAGTCACAGCAAGCCCAGGACTGGAAGGTCCGTAGAGAGCCAGCCCCGTTACCCGGGCTGCAGTTAATAGACACAATTAATGAACAAAAAAGACTCCGACGTTAATTTTTACAAAAGCCTGTGTCCAAGGTGAGAGGCGGCCACCACGCCAGAGCAGGCTGATGCCTGACAGAAAGCACCGGGTGGGCAGATGCCAACGAGATAAGTATTTACTCCAACACAGACAGAGGAGTAATCGCTGTCTCTTGAAGAAATTCCCACTGGAAGGCTTAAAAGGCTTCCAAGAGCAGCAGGATGTTTTTTACACATAGATGAATATGAAAGGTGTGATCAGTTAGAGATTTCCCTCTAGACATTTCCCCTATTCTGCCACATACTGCAGTGCTCCTGCTCTGCAGCCCTTCTCCTTTCCAAAGCCATGCGTCCTCCCTTCCCAGCACCAGTGAAGGTCAAAATATCCAGGAGAGCTCCAGGAGAGCGGAGATGCTCGGTGCCCCATGTCCCACCCAAGGATGGCAGCTCTTAGCTTATGTATGGGGGTTTGTTCATGTTCATGGCCTCACCTCTAGCTCGAGCTTAGGGGACAAAACCAGCAATTACAGGAACATTTGGCTTGTCCTCTCCCCCGGGGTGAAGAAGTCACCAGGTTGAACTGTGCTGTGAAGGGGTGTCGGCTCACTAATGCTAATGAAGGCCAACGGGGACAGGGGACGGTGCGAGCCACGAGCCACGGCAGGGAAGCCACCCCTACCACCCCAGGTGGTCCCAGCCCCGCAGGGTTTTGCTTCCTCATTATTCGTGGTGCTGAAAATAAATGAGTGGCTGAAAATGAGATGGTGGGGTAGAGCCGCAGGTGTCTGGTGGACGTGTCCTGCCTCTCCACCTTCCTGCACAGCGGTTTTCACAAACCACCACCGAGACCAACGTCCCGTCTCACCTGTCCTCTCCACAGTTTCCCTCAAGGACACGA
The DNA here is from genome assembly GCF_030936135.1 of Gavia stellata. Taxonomy (NCBI): domain Eukaryota; kingdom Metazoa; phylum Chordata; class Aves; order Gaviiformes; family Gaviidae; genus Gavia; species Gavia stellata. Next base: position 21,515,349 of record NC_082606.1, read on the forward strand.
AGCGGACAGTGGAATTGCCATCCCCGTGCTGGTTATAGGCGAGGAGCTTGACTTCATACACCACCGACGCATCTGTTTCGAAGGAGACACAATAAGGACTTTTCAGGTTTAATCATTAGCGTTATCTCCCCGAGTGATGCTTATTTAGGAAATGCACATCTTACCAAATACACACAAGATGCTGCCAGCAGGTACCTCCTACTAGGAAAGCACCCCAAAAACCTGGGGGAGAGCTGCAGCATCTCCCATTTAGTGGCTGTGCAACACAGCTGAGCTTTCCTGCCACGACAGGCTCTCCCAGGGTCAGGAGGGGACATGGGTTGAGCTGTCACCGTACTCACCCAGGTGGGTAATGTTGTACGCTGTTACGTTGCTGGGCAGTAGCACCGGACCTGTGTACTGGGAGAGGTGGACCTTGCGGTAATACAGCTTGAAGCCTTCGTGCTGGCCCAGTTTGATGGAGGGCTCCCACATAGCCTGGACGGCGGTGCTGTTAATGACTTTAATAAAGAGGGATGGCATGGCTGGGACTGAAACAGAGAGAGAAAGACAGTGGGTTGCGTGTGCTTTTTTAGCCTGCAATGAGAAGTTCCCCAGCAGCCTTTCCCTGCGGTCACTGCGCCAAAACCCGTCCTGGATGAGACTGAGAAAAATCAGATCAGACCAGATCCTGCATAAACAGCTTTGAACTTCTTCAGGGAGCTGCAGGAGTTTCCAAGGGTTTCCCATGCTCGGTTCAGCAAGCAAAGAGGCTACTTTTACACTCCGGTTGCAATCTGATGCTCAGCCCCCTCGGGTCAGGGCAGGAATGCAGCGACTTTGGCAATGCATTCCCAAATTCCACTTTTCTGCCCTCACCCTGAGGGTAGCGAGGACCTTTCAGAGTGATTAATCCCCCAGGGAGGAAGGAACCAGAAGGGATGGAGCTGGAGACATCCATCTTAAAAGCGTGCTAGGTACCTGCACTGGCTTGCAGGGTGCGTGGGAGCTTGCTCTCCCCGTCGGCTTTAGGAGGGAGGTTTGTGATTCTGTGCTGGGGACTTAGGAGAGAACCGGGGCATCTTTGTCAACAGCCCTAAATACCGGAGCAGCCTGAGATCCCTGCACTGCTGTGGCTGGCTCGTTTTGGTAGGTACTTACCTGGCCTTAGGGGCACACGGGGGTTTAGCTGGGAAGTGTCCCTGCTGCTGCCCGGTGTCACCGAGGCCTGATTCAAAGTCCACCAGGACGCTTTTTGCTCCAGTCAATGCCCCAACACCCTGCCCTCGCTCTCAGGGTGTGCCGCAGCGGGGAGGCACTGCCGTTTCCTCCCCCGGTCCCCAGAAAGTTGCCCGGCCCCGTCCTGCCCCATCAGCCCGGGCTGAGAGGCAAAGATTTGCAAACCAAAGGCAGTTTTCCTGTGATGCGGATATCTGGTTTTTCCAAAGCTGGGTCTGCACAAACCCTGTCCCGGAGCCCTGCGCAGCGCTGGGGCACACAGGACCAGGTTTCCGCCAAGCCTCTTCCTTCCCCTCTCCCTCCCTTTCTCCTACACTGATCACACCAACGCAGAGATATGTCTCAGCAGGACATTCCACTGATGATATTTTTTCACCTCATTTCCACCAAAGACCCCAGGCCAAATGCTCCCATCAGTTCCCCAGCCTTGGCACCCTTCGGAAGGTGCAAAGCACCGGGCGCTGCAGGCTCTGCCCTGCCCAGGGCTCTGCTCCGGCACGGGCAGGGAGAAGGGTTTCAGGTACTGCTCTAGCAGTCAGCGAGCTCAGCTAAACCCTGCAGCAAAAGCACCGAGTAGAACAACAGACCTGCTTCTCCAGCAGCCTCCAGGCTTTGAGACAGAGCTATTTTTCCAATCCCACACGATTACAAGCTCAGAAATCCCCAAATATAAGGACTGCTGGGCTTGCATTGGACCGATGCAGCTTTTCGTCGTGTTTTTCCCCAAAGGGTCTCTAAAGGATGAGCAGTGCAAACCCGGCCTTTGGCGGAGAGTTCAGCACAGCCATTTAGTAAGTGATGGTGAAAAGCGGATGAAATGAGGCCGCGTCAATCTAAGACTGACGAGAGCTAAAAAGGGCATTTCCTCAATTTAATAGTAAAAGCAAAACCGCACAGCACAACGGTTGGCCTTTTCCCAGGCACTGAGAGCTCAATCTTTCCCACAAGGAGATTTAGAGGAAGGAAAGACATCTCTCCTGGTGAGCAGGAGGGTTGGGGCAACGCTGTCTCTCCCCAAAGCGATGCCCTCCTTCCGGTTGCAGGGGCTTGGCCTGACGCCCTCCCAGTAAGCACGGGGAGAGGACCAGGTTCCTGCTGACTGGTGAGCATCTCCACCGGGATTCAGGAGGGAAGACTCGGAGAGCAGCTGTCCTGGGTCAGGTTAATGAGATCCCATCCTGCCAGAGTGCTGCCAGTGGGAAAAAATGGGTTGAAGTACTTCTCCTTGCTAGGATTTATTCTGATTTCATTGATGGGAAGGCTGTGCTTAGCAACTTCTGGGTGCAAAACACAGAGGGAATTCTATTTATACCAGAATGTACCGTTCTTCCCAAGGCTGCATATTTTTGCAATGCAATTAAATACTCTTTTTTTCTATCTCTCCCAATTCCCTTTAGGGCAAAATTAGGAATTGTCTGGATCCCCCCTCTCAGAAGTTGGACTCTTGCTTAAAAGCATCATGTTCCAAATCATGGGCGAAAACACCACAGAAAGGGAAATCGCATTATCCCATGGACAAAGAAACACTGATGTGGGCCATCCTGATTTGCGAAAGGTTGGCTTTATTTTATGGTTGCAGAGCCTTACATTTAATAAAAACCACAAGAATATCTCTCCTTCAAAGTATGGAATATATAGTATTTATTCAAACTTTGAGTATATATATGTATAATATTGATTATATGTATGCACTCGCAGAATGCATGTGCTGTTTATAATGTTATTACACAAATAAGTGTATACAGATGGAGTATATCTCTGTGTGTGTATAAATATATGTACACACACCAGTGTATAGGTGCTTCACAGAAGTGTATATATAAGACATAATATAGTTCTACTGTAAGTGAGGCATCTCCCTCATGCTAAGGGCTGGGATACTTGTTTTCCTCTTCCGTGCTGTTTGGAATTTTCCCCAGGTCATTTCAACTTTCTTCTTGAAGGCGTCTTTAGCCGAAGATGACTAAAGGAACAGTCTTCATCCTAGAGAAATGTCAAAAAGTCCTGGAGAAAACCCTAAAAAGCATTAAAAGACAAGAACAAGGAGTGTGTGCTGCTTAATGGAGCGGAGAGTTTGAGATTTAAAATACCACGGCATTTGTGAAACGGCGTAAAGAAGAACAACAGGGAGGAGACAGGAGCACCTTCCTAGCGAGAAAGATTTATGGAGGACAAGGTTCACGTGGGTAGTTTCTCTACGGCGTCCTCCCTTCTACCTTCCATCCAAAATTATCCCTGGCACAAAGGAGGGAGCACCGCACTTCGGGAAAGCATTGGAGGCTTCAGCCAAGTGCATTCTCAGCATATTCCTAGCCCTGAAAAGCTGACCTCCCCAAGCCAAAAGCAGCCCTGCTCCTCAGTACCTTCACCCTACTCCTACTCCAGACAATACCAGTATAACAGGGTCACTCAGACCAGTCTCCAGCTGGCAGCATTTCTGCTGGCCACTCCGACAAGCACTGCCCCGGCTCCGCCGAGCCATCCCTGGCTGGCATATTCACCCGCCGTGTCCTTTCCACGCGAGGCAGGACACGGCAGCGTGGTGACATGGGGGGTCCTGCCACCACAGGGCCTCGCACACATCTTTGCACGCATCTCACGCGCGTCGCTCTGAGCCGGGATGATAACGCCGAGACACGGCGTGTCGGGGAATCCCGTCCCTTTCCGAGGCTGTTAGCGCACATCATGGGGCTGTGCAAGCCCAGGGGGGTCACAGCTCTCCGGTGCACCTCGGGAAGGCACAGGGTGAAATGGCTTGGCTGTGAGAAGAGGCAAATCGGCAGCAAAACCTTAATTTGCTGACAAAAGCCACGGGATCCTGGCTCCCTGACCCGCTCTCACCTCTGTGAGCAGAAGGCAACAGGCACCCGAGTGAAGCAAAGCAAACAAATCAAGCCAGAACTGGGGCTTTTAAATCTCTCGTTATCCCCCTACAAGGCAAACGCAAGCTGGGGTTGAGCGATCTTAACCAAGCCAGCTTGTCCATCCTGAACGTGGAGCTAATTGGCTGAAGCTTCGTTACACAGGACAAACCTTTTTTTAAAGGATAGTAGAACAGGACAATGATGCCTTGAAACTTCAGAGAGCCAGGAAATTTATGATCCCATTACCAGATACCTAACTATTTCTGTCGTGACTGAAGGTAATAATGACAAAAAGTCCTCGCTAGCTTGACCCAGACTTCTGCAGAAACACCAAGCTCTGTGAAGCATGGCTGGCTGCTAGCTCCAGTAGCTGAACTCAGAGCATCGGGTCAAGGAGTTTCAAGTTTTGCCTTAGTCCACCCTTGTCTCTCTAAATTGGAAGGAAAAACAAACTCCAAGGGTGACCGATTCCCTGCGGAGTAGCAAGGAAAATAAACTTGCAGGGTAACAACCCAGCAGGGTGAGGATTTATTGGTGTTGTCGCTTAAAAGCTGTAGTAAACATCTGCAAGGGCTGAAAACGGAATGAGAACTGGATCCCCCACCTAGAAGTCAATGCACGCTTTCATTTGATCCTAAATAACATCCTCACACCCAAGGCCCTCTCTGCTGCAAATTCATGATTACTGAGTGTTCACGGGAACGATGCAATGCTCCCAAGAAATTAGTCTCCGTACGTGAGATGAGCCACAATTCCGAGGTGCTGGAGAGGCACACGAGTCTCTAGGAAAATGTTCCTAAAATGCTGGCTGACAGATCACACAGGGGCTGTGGTTTCTGTCTGGTGTCTGTGTGCAAGGGTCCTCCATTAGAGCACCCTCTTTCTTACCGGGGAAGGTAAATGGTGGCCACCCCTGGGAGGCAAAGTCAGGGAAAAAGCCTTGGAGACCGCCACAACTTCCCACTAAAACAGAAGGCTGCTCCAAGGCAGGGATTTGTAGGTCAGGACAGGTCAGCTCTAGTGTGATTTCTCCAGGGTAGAGCAGAAGAAAATCAAATTTTAAAAAGTGTGGTACCTATCGAGTAAGAGCTGTGAGTACCAGAGCTGCTGGAGGACACTGAGAAGCTGCTTGAATAGGAAATCTGCATTTAGCAAGCTGTTTAGGAAAAGCCCAGAGCAGCTGCAATGCACGAGACCAGCCAGACTTGCACTCACCCCCTGCTACAACATCAGCTGTAAGAGGCAATGCCGCGTTTAAGGCAGTTGGTCGACCGCCATGTAATGGTACAAGTGAGTTTTACACAATATCCCAGAGTACGAGGAGGAGTGGGAACAAAGAGTATCAACACCACAGGCTATGTGCCAAAGCGCTGCGGAGTGGGTATCGGGGTGATGGGCGCTGCTGCTACGCACAGCGGGTTTCAGCATCTGATGGTCCAAGTGCAAAGCGTTCCTTACCTTCTCCCAGCGTGCTCACCACTGTGACTTCTGAGGCTTTGCTGGCACCCCGGGAGGTGTAAGCCTTTATATAAAAGCTATAGCTGGTCGAGGGCTCTAAATCAGTCACTAGCTGCTGGAAGGTGCTCTTGCTAACAGCCTCCTGATACTCCATCTCTACAGGATCTGAAGTGCAAAGAAAGAGAGAACAGAGCAGCGTTAGGCTTTGCAAGAGGTAAAGAGGCTAAACAGATGTTGCAAGTGGTAATTTTGGTCCCTGAGGTGCATATGTATCTGCCCACACCCTTTTCTGCTGACATTTCTGTGTGCTTTGCCAGAGACCAAAGTGGGCAGCAAGATCTGACCATGCAGCTTCACCCTACCCACTCTTCTGATATTTACATCAGCATTACTCCTCATGTCTGTCTTTCAGAAACACGGAGGCGATGGAGAACATGGCTGGTGGCAATGTCTACTGCAGTGCAGACCTGGTTTATTTAGTGGGCCGCGGTGCTAAATTACGGGAAGGCTGAGGATGCTCTGGGCAGTGGGTAGGGCACCGTACCTGCAGCTTTCCGAATGTGCAGCACGTAGCCGATGATCTCCTTGGTGTTCTGCAGAGGCTCTTTCCAAGACACCTGGATGGTGGTTGCAGAGACTGTCTCAGCCTTCACGCTCTGCGGAGGACCTGGCAGCCCATCTGCCCACAGGACCGTCAAGCGAGCGCTGGCTTGCGTAGAGCCGGCGCTGTTCTCGGCGATGCACTGGTAGATGGCTTCGTCCGCCTGGTTGATCCCGTAGATGGAAAGAGTGCTGTGCGGGGACACGAGAGGGACAAGCATCTCACTGAGTGCTCTGCAGCGGATGTCGTCCCCTCCAGCCATGCCATGACCCCCATGCTGGCTCTGATGCTAGGGCATCCCACATGCCTCTATTTCCACGGAAAGCTTCCAGGGAGCTGTGGGCTGGTGCTTTTGGGGAAGGAAAAGCCCAGGAGGTGGATGAATCGTTCCCCAGATCCCATGACTGGGCAGAGTATCTCCGTCTCAACTTGCAGAGACTGTGATTTAAATGCAGCCAGATGGGGACGCAGGGTGGGATGGGGAATGGCAGGATCTGAAGCCCTGAATTTAGGAAGATCCCAGCCACACTACAGAGATATCTCCGTAGCCAATGCATCCATACACCCAAAGCAGCTTTAACTGGCTTAGCTCCAGTACACACCAGTGAGACCCGTCCAGGCACCGCACACGGTTGCTAAGCCAAGTCTAATCAAGCGCAGCCAGAAAGCCCTCTGGTGATGCTCTAATTGCATTATAGCACATTAGAGCAGTCTTAGGGTAACATTGGGATTAGCTGACTTATCCGGCAGGGTTACAGCCTCAGCTCCTGCTTCTGCATTTTCAGAAACATGATTACCACGAGCCAAAAGTCAAAGCTTACGAGCAAGTCACAGGTTTTTGTCTGCAAAACCTCTGAGCGTCTTTTTGATGCTGGCGCATCAAAGCTTGCTCTCCCAGGGCAGTAACCAGGACGGTTCTTCCAGCCTGCTCTTGGGGGCTTCCACACCAGCCTTAGATGCTGTTTTCAGCCTCCGAGATAAAGACAGGCACTGGCTACCCTGCTGGAAAACATCCCTAAAGGAGGGGGAAAAACCAGCCATGTACCAGCTTCCCAAATGAGTGCGTTCCTGGGCACGGTGCCCATCTCCGCACCATCTCTAGGAGGGGTGTTTAGTGGCTTGATGGGCACAGGGCAACCAGAGTCCGTGTACATGTGGCCGCATGAACCGAAGGCCCGTTCTGCACTGCATGACCCTCCAGCAATGGCTGCGTACAACCGGAGCAAGTTCAGGGCCAGCCCAAGGGTTGCACTGCCCAGGACCTTTCAAACAACGCCACCAAATATTGACTCAGGAATAAATGTGCAACACATTAGCTCTCTCTTGCCATTCAGTGTGTAAAACAGCTTTTCTTACTAACATTTGCTTGCAAACAGGGACCCGTCAATGAAAGCTCTGCTCTCTCCAAGGCTTGCTCCCTTCCTCAGAAATCAAGCCCGGAATAATGCAATCCAATTTGTGACTCTCCCGCAGGCACAAGGATAATAAATACCCCGTGTGTCTCCCTTCCAAGACATGGGGCAGGAAAGTCTCACCCCACTGTCTCCAGCTCCGAGCTGGATGTGGAAAGGCAGCCTTTGCCATTGGAGATGTTTCTATTAAAAAAACACCTCGAGGCAGCAGCTCAGGTTATGATACAATATGCTTACGATGCCCTTAGTCCTGGTCGGATGTTCTCACAAACAGGGCATCTCGGGGAAGATTTCTGAACTAAAGTTCCAGCGGGGGCCCAGACTGGACCACCTAAACCTGGTGACAGCTTTGACAGCGCTGTAAATTGTATTTGTTAGCGCAAATTGTGGGGCTTGACTAGCCCTATAGATAGGCTATAGGATATACCCCCACAGCACTGAGTAAAACACCGATCACCACTGCATCCCCTTCCATTTTAGAGCATCACCCATACGTGCACCACACTGGATTAATCCCTATTTACGCATCTCTCTCTCCAGTCCTGCCCAGTTCGTTTGAACTGTGGTTTGCTTCTGGCTTGGCACGAATGTTTGGGAGACCACGATGCCTCCGAGCTCCAGCATCATCTCGTCGGCTTACACCAAAGCTTGCATGAGGTTTTTCGTTGCTATTTTTCTGTAAGAAATGACCCGAACCTAACCAAATTCACATCCACCGCTTGCTTCTAGGGAGAATTAAATTATCTTCTTCTCCTGCAGTGAATTCCAGGTGGACTTGGGACTTGACTGCACATGTGTAAATCCGAGGCACCCCTGCTGATGCGAGGGGCACTTCACGGCTTTTTGGGAGTCATAATCAAAGCTGCCCTTTATGTAAATGAAAAATTGTACCTGGAAAGTGGAAATGATAAATAACCTGCCACTGCCTGCCTGTATGTCAGAACGAACGCTTCTTCTAATTGCAGCAAAATATTGGTCTTCCTATATTAAAATTTATTATTGCTGTTGATTTAACATTCATATTTCTGCCTTGCAAATTATCGGGGCCATGGTGAGTGAGCAAATGTTTAACAGTCATCTATTTATGTCCTGTGCCTTTGTTTCCTTGGAAACATTGTAGATGGAATATCAAATGTGATGGTTTCAGCTGATATGGTGATTTTAGAGAATCAGCCCTAAGCTCCCCTCATAGCCACGGGCTCAACGTATCTGATTAAATGGAAGGAGAAAGGCAGAGCTGGGAGGGGGGCGCAGGGAGGAAGGACTCGATGTGTGGCTCAACTGTGTCAACAAGGGCTGATTCCTGCGAGGACAGATGGCAGAAGGCAGGATTACACCGTCCGAAAGCTGTACTTGCAGCTCTGCCCAAAGCAGATGTGTGGAAGGAGCAGCAGCGCTTCCTCCTGCCCCGTCAATGCAGGGATTATTTCCACGCGGCCGCTGTGCATCTGGGCACCCAGGAGCAGCCAGGCCGGGCTGGCACACAAGTCGAGAGCAGCGTTAAGCTTCCCAAGCACAAAGCAGCCCAGGAACAACGAGAAGCATTTAGGCTCTGCTGCCTCCAAGTGTATTTATTTGCTCGACACAGAGAGAGGAAAAGATGTGGAGAAGGGAAGAGGGAAGCCCGGTTGGAAAGCAGTGCAAGGAGCCTGATGGCAACAGAACGATGCTGGGGCCAAAAACATCTCTCTCCTGGGAGGACTGGGGGGTAAGCACAGCTCCTCTTGCGTGACACGGATGATGTGCTGGATGTCAGTGGTCCTGAAGCAGGACAAAACTTGGTCACTGGGACCCGGAGCTGGGCAGAGCCTTGGACATCCCATCTGCCTTTCTGCAGAGGTCCCAGGGTGGCCGGTAACACTGTCATGCACAGCCAAGTCAGAAGAAATAGATAAAATACATTGCCGCAAAGTGGACATGGTAGGTAGCTGGAAACTTGCTTCAGGCTTTGAAAAGTTCATTGCCATTGCGATTTACAAGGCTGTGTTTGGACGTACCGTGCAATAAGAGCCTCGGCCAGCCGTTACCTAGTGCCCACGTTACCTGCAACGATGCGCAGGCAACGGCGTCGATAAAACGACTGGATTTTTGGCTATGCCTATAAACTTGGGTAAGGAGCAGAAACCGAACATGGAGAAGTTGGCGAGCAGAATGCCCAGCATCTAAACACCGGCTTTGTGAGAATAAGGGTTTTCTCTCTCTAACACCCACAGGCAGACCTCTAAAGGAGGCTGCCGAGCTCCCCGCAAGCCCCGGAGTGAGCTCTGAAGCACGCTGGTGGCTGCAACGAGGAGGGCAGGAGCTGGCAGTGAGTTACATGAACCCCAGCACCATCCCAGCTGATACCTCTGCTGTGCATCCATTTCCATCTTAAACTATCGACAAATTCTTCCCGCCTTTGCTCACTGCATCACCTCCCGGGATGCGGAGGATGCGGCACGGCAGGGTCAGTGCTCGGTCCAGCAGCTTTCCCAGGTTTTGCTGCTTTTTGTCTTTTTCTTTTTTTTTTACAGAAGCTCAAACAAAAGGAAAATATGTAGTTGCTGTGCGAGGAGGCGCAGAGCGTCTCTGTGCGTCAACCATCTGAAATATGCAGTGTCCTTTTATTTCTTCCCGTCAACAGGAAAAAAATCTGTCACTTTGGGACATCTGCTGTTGGAAAACTTTCCCGCGAGTGCCAGACTGGCAGCACCGCGAGCACGTCAGACGAGGCGAGATGCCAGAAGGCTTTCTGCTGGTCACCAAAGCCGCTCGGCGAGCCGAGGGCTCCATCACATCTCCGCACAATGCCCTGACAGGCATTGATGGAAGTGGGGAGAGGAGCCGCTGCAGATTCACACCCGGCTGAGCTGAAACGAGAGGCCTCCGCCGCTCGAAAGCCGTGGTATTCCCAAGCTGTCTCCTAGTTCATAGGCAATCAGGATGACTGATCTGGCTCGGGTCAGGGGTCTGGGCCGGTGACCGGAGATCGGCTTTCCAAAGGCTCCTCTGAAAAAGTCTGAGAACTGAAGGAAGCCTCTTCATCGATTCAGCAGCACAAAGAAGAAGAGGGGCCCATCTGGAAGGATATCATCATGCGCGCGCACACAGGCGCACAAAAGAGGGAGTGTGCTGACATTAATGCAGAGAGCAGGCTGTGGCTAGCGGGGAGAGCATTTTAAGTGCCGGCAGCTACAGAAACCCACCAGCGCCGCACTCAGACGCCCCGTCCCCGTGCCCTGCTCTGCCTCCGTTTGTGCCCCGCTGCACCGAATAAACCGCTCCTGGGCTGCGGGCTGGTGCCGCATGGGAAAGGAGGTTTTTTCCCTCAAGCGCTGGTTGTTGGCAGCTTTGCAGAAATGCCCTGTATTTGAAGGTTGCCTTGTACAGGCTGAGAGTAAGGTGCAAAGCTTGAAGAGTGACACTCAGCAGCCCAGAGGGACACTGCAGATCATCCCCAGCCCTCTATAAACATGTTCTTCCACCTCCAGAAATTAAACATCACGCGGGGCTTCCTAGGTGAAATGGGGTTGTGTTATGCAGGAGAAGGAACCCTTTCCATACAAACTGAATGACCTTTAGCAGGTACCGCAGCCCGCTGGCCAGGATCCCAGCCTGATTCTGCGGATACAGACTCACCCGAGCGCAGTTTCTGGAGGGATGCTGCTGGTCCCAGCGGGGTGCACAGTGCTGTGGGGAACCAGCCCGCCGTCCCCACTGGTGCTGGATGAAAGGGCTGGCAGACTCTCAGCCTGCAAAGCTGGTTAGAGATGGTGCTCCTTCTCACTCCCCGGGGAGAGGACAGAGTCCGGCAGGACTGTGTCCAGCTGTACGGTGTGTGTTCTGCAAATGGGAAGTTGTAAATGGCATCACGTTTGCTACAGGAGGCACAGCAATGGCACCATTTCATCCTGAAACGCTGACCCTTCTTTGCTGGCTTCATGACCCCTGGGTTTGCACTGTCTTGATATGACACCAAGCACACACGCTGAGCCCTTCGGGGAACTTGCTGCTGCTCAGGCACCATGCTCAGGACAAGCAGAGGCTGGCTCAGCTCCACAATCCAACCGGACACCGAAGTCTATAGCTTTGGAGGCTCTGGGTCCCTGGGTTTAGCTCGGGTCTGCATCAGAGGTGGTCTGAGCCTTCCCAGGAGGGAAGGACACATCCAGCTGGTGCTGCAGCTCAGCCCTGCCTTGGAGCACCTCCCAGCACGGCACAGAGCTCCACGCAGAAGACCTTCAGCAAGTGAGTGGCTCCAGTTTCCCACGGGGTCTGTTCCCTCACATCCATGGCCAAGGCAAGAGGGTCCAACTGCACTGACGGTGGTGGAGTTGTGTCCTCCCGTCCCTGCAGAGCCGGGAAGTGCAGGAGACAACAGCCGGAGCCAGCTGCTCCTTATTACAAGACTTGCTGGTTATCTATCTGGTGAATACACTGGCTGCCACTCAATCTGTTTTCACAAGTCATAGATCACAGATTTAACTGAATCCTGACCCAGAGAGGGAGCAGAAGTATCTTTACATCTGCAGGACCACAGGGAAGCACAAAACATCTCAGGAAAAGCTACTGGAAGGGAGGGTAGATGCCTATGTTGGTAGGACTGCTAATGCAGACAGCTGGGAGATCTATCTGCTGCTAAATGGGAAGTCCCCCAAGCCTTTTTCCCAGCAAGGGGCTCAGGTGTTTGAGAGGAAAAAGACCCAGCCTAACCCAGGGAAGGCTGAGTTTGGGCTGCCCCACGATGGGCTCAGTCCTGCCTTGAAGGCTCCGGTATAAGGACCATTCTCTGCAGATGTATTTTGCTGTATGCAAGTTTGAAGAAACAGTTAAAACCCTGAATCGGTGATGCGCTTCAAGAGCAGCTCAGTGGAGCAGCACACAGAGAAAAATTACACGGGCAACGTGGTAGCAAAATAATCACAGCCACGTGAGAAGGAGAGACTGACGCCCATTGCTGCCGGGTGCTCTGGGGCTACTGCAGATCCCTTTCATGGGATACAGCTGCATGATCCCAGCTCAGGATCCCTGCTCGGTGCAGGGAAGGCTGGATCATGCTGTTGCCCGCTGCTTAGCAGGGCTTTGGGCGCTCGCGCAGACACCCTCCTTGCAAAGGCCATTTCCACGTGTCTTCCAAACAAAGTCCAACCCATAAATTATTCTTAAATCAGGAGCAGCTGGTTCACATCCCAGTCCTCCATGTACTTATTTGTCATGCTTCTAGGAACTGAAATATGCTTTGCTATACGGTACCCTTCCCATAGTCACCAACGGTCTTCAAACTCATTGCATAAATAACCTGCAGGCTTGCCTGTCCTCCCTTAAGGTGTCCAAATCCCTACAAATTCAAGGGTTTGTGGGGTGTGTGCACGCCATGAAGGGATGTACAAACCCATCTGCATCTCTCTGCACCCAGCTAACGTGGGTTTTGTAGAAAAAAGCCACTTCGTGAATGACAGGCTGTAGTTTCCCTGGGTTTGTTACGAAACGGTTGTCCTGTCCCAAACATTTGTGCTAGGATTAAGCACACAAGAAGTGCAAGAGAAGCAAAGTTGTCCCGAAGTTTGTTTATGGAGGAATAGTTTCTCTGATGAACCTTGAGTACTCGCAGCCCTTGAAGTGAGCCATTCTCAGAGCACTAAAACAAGTGCAAACCAGTGAGGAAGAATTTAAAAAGGAGACAGTTCATAAGCAAAGGTCACCAAGAAGAGCAAACGCCACCTGAGCCGAGGTTCTAATGAAGCCTTCTTCCGGTGGAACAAATGAAGTCCCTTAATTACCATTTTGTAAATAAAATCTTCTTGGAAAATCAATATTTAGAGCCTGCCTTCTCTGAAGATGTTGGCCTTTGTTCCTTGCTATTACAGCAATATAAACCCCATAGTGTGATATACTTCTAGGCTGAAAATTACCCCCCTGAACCGGATTGGGTCAAAGGAAGAACAGCAATAAACCTTTCAGAGCAGTAATTCAGGTACTATTTCATGCTTCCTTGTAAATTTTGAAGTAATAACCTAGAATACGTTATTTTCCAGAAGCCCACAATTAACTCAGCCAGCAACCGTCCCTTCCTCCTGCAGCAATAGTTGATGGGCTGGCGATGCCGGGTGGGAATTTTGCTAGAAATGCCCATTACACCTCTCAGGCATTTGGATCATGATCAATCCAAAACACCCCAGGAACAATACGGGAAAAAGGACACCTCCGATCAACCGAGTGACAGACCCTGCAGCTGCTGGACACGGGGATGGCTCCACCAAAGTCAAAAAGGCTCCATCAGCTTCTCCTTCCAAGAGCATGGTCCAGCACAGCATTGCCCCGACAGCTATCGCCTCCATCCCCAACCCAGGGACCGCATGGCAAGGCAGCCCCATCATCGGCTCCTTCAGTGATTTTTATTCACAGCTTTTAATGGAAAACCCCACAATTCCCTACGCCTGAGCCTTCATGCATTTTTCATTAACAATTATCCGCTATCCCAGAACTGCTTTTGATTTTTGCTAATCATCGATTGGATATTTTGTTCCCACACAGCTGGCATTTTCAAAACATAACAACCACCTCTGGAGAGGGCACAGCAGAAGGCTGATCTTTAATGCTAATGTGCCCAGAAACCGTCAACACATCAGGTGATGTGAATTCACATCTGAGGGACCACAAGGGAAGAGGTATTTATTGGATGCAGCCTGTGAGGCTTATTTTACTGTGCTGAAAGGCTGCAAGTTGCTTGGCAAGTGCTCATCTGATGTCGTACCAGCAGCCACATCCAACCTGCAGTGAATCCAGTCCTGAAGCTGCTGTCCCACCTCAGCGCCGATGGGCTTCTGAAGTCCCCTGACCTTGAGGGTTTGCTCTCCTTGGGTTTGCAGTTACTGCATACAAGAGATAGCGTGGGGTGACCTGGATGCCAAAGGGCACTTCACAACTTTGGGAAGCAACAGTTCGATGGACAGACCTTCCCATCAGCTGTGGGTTTGTGCAGACATGCTATTGCCCGCAGGAACGATGCCTCAAGCGGAGGCTGTACTTGCATCTTGAATGCACCGTGTTCTGCAGGTCTGGACCTCACTTCTAGCTGTGTTCGTTTACAAGGACGAAGTTGCTCATAACGATGTATTTTGCAATCAATTAGCACATGATATGATTTGGGATGATTTACTCTGTTTTTTTCTAAAAATCCCTTTGGAGGCATTCAAACCTTTATTGCTATATTAAGCGGAGTTTTAATCCAAATGAATTTTCTAGGAAACCATGTAATCTAATTAAAAAGCTCATAGTGCAGTTTAGTAGCTTCATTACTAGTAGATTCGAGATCCATCTTTACACAGACAAATATTTTCCAAGTGCAATAGACTGATAAATCCGAGGCATAATCACAAACTGATTCTGCCCGGAACTAAGTGGGTTACAGCACTTAGTCATGCCCATAAGAATGAAACAAAGGACAACTTGAAAAAGCTCAGAAAAAAACCCGGCCGTTGATCTGTTTCCTCCAATTCATGGAGCAGCCAGCCTTGCTGTACCAGCACGGGCATTTTTCAGACTGACAGCTTTGGAAACTCCCAGGAATGGCCACTTGCCTGAAGCTGGGGGTCAGAGTAGACCAAGACTAGTGCGAAAGAAGCCAAAAGTTCAACACGGTCAAGTACGGTGGCCTTAGGGCTCAGTTTTACAATCGCGTTACTATAGCTTGAGAAGATGCCACGTGTCAGCTGAGCCCTGGTAACTGGCTGAGCTCCCCCAGCCTCTGCCAGATGCAAGGTAATCTGATCATTTAGCTCGCAGTGGAAAAGACTGACGCTAAATTGCATTAAATGATTGCCATAAGAAAATGATTACGGCGATGTTCACCAAGTTGCAGTTCACACGCACGTGTAGCGCAGCCCCAGGCACAGGGCCCTGGCCAGGAGACACGACCAGGAGCAAAGACCCTACTTTTACCTTCCTCAGACTGTGAAGAGGAATGATTTCACAGGCAAGACATCTGGGGGAGACGCAGAGCTGGATTCAGCGTGAGTCTTGTCATGGATTTAATGACCGCTTGTAAAGTCGTCGGTCCCTTCTGACTTCGCTTCCTGGTCAATAAAAGGGGATGAACTAATTTCCCTTCTCCTGTTTCTGCTCTGTTCATATCGTAAGGGCAGACATGCCTCAGAAATCCATGCAACGAACTAGAAGACCACAAGCCTGGGTTGAGTGGCATCTGTCTGTGCACACACAAAGCTCCCTGAAGCTCTAAAAACCTCCAGTTCGGAGAAAACCTCCACTGATTGAGATTTTATTACAACTCACACCTTATCCTCCTCGCAACTCACATCCTTCCCTCCTTCACATAACAAAGCTTTAAAAAAGCCTCAAACCTCAAAACAAAAAGCCATATTGTAGAGAAACTTAGAAAAACAAAATCGCTGTTCTCTCTTGAGGAGCAAGCCATGGTGCCCGCACAGCACTTCCCAACAGTCCAAACCGAAGGTCTGGACCCTCCAGCGAGGTTGGGTAGTTGCATTCATGAGATGCGTTTGTTAATACAGATAGCAGCTATATGACACCATAGAGTACAAATCTCTACCAATAATTTAGGTTTACAACATAGGTACTATTATTTTTCAGTATATTGTTCCATGCTATTTCCATAGAAACTATGTTGTCAACTTGTAATTTTCACACTAAGTGCATCTCACCATATCATTTCCTCAGTACAAACATCCCCATCCCCTGACAGGAAAATGCAATTATTTAGTACTCAGAGAAAACACTCTTCCCCGGTGAGATAAAAGGCTGAAGTTTAGTGAAAGTCAGCTTCCACGCAAATATTATTTCAAATGTATTTGCATTTGCACACCCAGGCAGGTCAATGTTCAGGGGTTAAAGCACGGTTCCTCCACTGCGGAGTGAGTGCGGTCCCTGCCAACTCCAGGGACAACATTTGGTCCTTCTAGACATACCCAGATGATGATCAGGACTAAAGAGAAACTTTTGCTGGGTTCCTGCATCATCAGTCAAAGTCTAACACTGAGGTCCTGATACAATAAAGAACGAAGCACTGAAATGTAAGCCCACAAAGTGCAGCCAGTAGGACTGGAGCAGTGGTTTAGTATATCATAGCCCAAGGTGAATCCACAGATCTGCTTCTGAATGTCGTTGTTAGTTGATGGTTGGACTTGATGATCTTACAGGTCTTTTCCAACCTTAGTGATTCTGTGATTACCACCTTCACATCAGCTCTTTGCTAATGCAGAAAACAAGCCTAAACCTCTCCCGCTCCCCTTTCCACTGGAGTCCAGATAGTTCAAAATAAGGGTTTTTAATTCAGCCTCTCCCAAAAGCAGGGTCAGGGAACATTGCATTAGTCCAAGGGATGCGTGACAGCAACCCACCTCGCCTGCTGAAGCTGAGCCGGCTCTGAGGCACTCCCTTTTCATAGAATCATAGAACCATTTAGGTTGGAAAAGACCTGTAAGAGCATCAAGTCCAACTGTAAACCTAACACTGCTGAGTCCACCACTAAACCGTGTCCCTTTTCAAGGCGCTCAAGCAGCAGGGCTGCAGTCACTCTGGATCACTCACGCCTGTCTCAGCCTCAAGCACGTTAGCCATTGCCCAGCACAACGGGGCTACGGCGAAAGCAGGGCTTGCACGGCTCCCCAGGATGTGCTGCGGACCCCACTGCTCTCTGCCAGCCTTCACCAGCTGGTCCAAAACGAACTACTGCACCCATCTGCCTCAAATCCGCTGCCTGCGCGAAGGCTGAAGCCTGTGTGAGCCAGCTTGCTCTTTGCGCGAGAATGACACCTGCAGGGACAGCTACTTCTGGACCATCAGGTAGGCAATGTCAGGCCTCCACATGTGCCGACTGACACTGGGGAATGGCACAACCCAGCTGTGCACCTCGCACTGCCCTCCACCCCGCGCTGCAGGGCCAGCGGCCAGCGCGCGAGGACTTACCTGTTGTTATTCTTCAGCTTAATGTGGTCACTGGTCTCCAGGATCTGCCCGTTCCTCAGCCAAGTGATCTGTGGTGGGGGTTCCCCTTGGGCCACGCACGTGAAGATGGCAGTAGTCCCCACGGGCCTGGAAATGGACTGGGGATGCTGCACAAACTCTGCGGGGGCTGCAAGGAGGAAGGAGAAGGAGGGTGAGAAAAGTCACCATGATCCCACTTTATCCTGGTACAAAGAGTAACCTCGTAGCTTGGGCTTCAATAAGCTTCGTCTGCTTGGGGGACACTTGGCCAACCCACAGCATAGCAGATAACTATGGTTTGGAAGGGTTCTCTGTAATCAATGCAATGCTGCAATCTGGTTGCCCATCCTGGTAGTCACGGCTTTACAGAAGGCACCTGAAGGTCACCTCAGGGCTGTGTGGAGAGCCGAGGTGAGCCGCAGGGTTCAGGCAACCAGCATCAAGGTCTAAGCCCACTCACCTCTCCCCAGTCTCCAACTGAAAGCAACCCCAATGCTGCAAAATAATCCATATCTGACAAAGGTTATTCAAAAATGCATCCTGCCTGTTAGGGGAGCAGGCTGGAAGATCAGCAGTCTCCGGTCGTTTGCACACACATAAAATGGAAAGTGTGCGTAACCTTCATAGTGCACGGCACCACGCAGGGCCATGACCCTGGCAGAAACGAGCCCTCTGCTTTGGAGGCTTTCAAAAATCAGCACCTATTGACAGTACGAAGTGCGGTGAGGAAGGAAAGCTGCAACTACATGCAGCAATTATAGCATTTGCGGTTGGGAAGATCTGCCGTTTCATCAACGGCAGAGATAGAGCAATGTCTTGTGGCTTCACCCAAAGGACCCATACGGCATTAGCAAACTGCTTGCAAATGGAAAGAAATGTATGGATGTGCATGCAGCAATCTGGCAGGTTGTTCCTTCCCCAGTTAACAGCAGATTTGCTGCAGGCTCTCCTGGTAGCAATAGATTGGGGAGCCTTTTTTACCCCGGATCTGCAGCCTGGGACCCCTGGGGTCCTGCCAAGCCTGGCAAAAGACTCCACCATCCCTGTAACCGCTGCTCGCCTTGTAACCAAATGTTTTCCCCTTTAACAATAACATTTTTAAATGGAAAGTGATTTCCCCCTTTCCAGCAGCTCAAAATAGATTTAAAATCATTTATCAGAATAAACTAGTGTATCAACCTACAGAAAGCAGGGCCTGAAAGACACTGCCAAATAGGTGAGTTTATTCAAGCAGTTACGCTTCAAAGGGCAAAGTGATAAATATACTCCACGTTGCTGCTGAAACCTAAAATCAGGTGGAACCAGCAGCAGCCGCAATGAATACAAACAGACGAGAGGCACATAACGAATTTACTGACCAGCGTCACATAATAGATGGCTGGCGTTAAATTCTTCCGACAAAAGGAAGATTATCCAGGGAGACATGTTCAGTGCTATTCGCTGGCATTTTCCAAGCATGGGGTTGGTGGGCTCTGCCACCAGCAGAGATGCTGGGATGGGAGAAAGGAGCAAACTGGTCCAGCAAAATGTGTTGAGGGGTGGCCAGGCTGCAGGCGGGAGCAGCTATGCAAGAGCAGAGCCTTATGGTTCGCGGCCAAAAAACCCCCTCAGGGTTTGCTGCAGCAGCACGGGGTGATAAAGCTCTTCCCCAGCTGTGTGCATGCAACGGAAGAGCGTCGCTACTGCTGCAGTAAGGCCAAACCGCAGCGAAAGGTGCGGGTGTGTAAGAGCAAAGTCACGCACGTTATAAGTCCTGCAAGTAGAAAGACACAGAAACTCATTGAAGAGCCCGTCTACCTCCAAGGAGCCCCTCTTTCATTTTTAATAATCAAAGGGAAGCGGAGCATGGCAGGTCTGACTTACGTCAGTGGTAAGAGGTGTCCGCCGGCACAGTTTATTGTCAGGCCACTTCTGCTGGCGCTCGGGTCTACTAACGAACCTGATCTCAGCAACCTAATGGACACATATCTCCAGAACCTCCTGCTAAACTTCCCCAGGTGCCAATCGATCCCTTGTCCTTCTTTTTCCCTCCTACATTTTTCCCCCTCTAGACTTAGAAATTAAAATAAAATTCAGGATGGGTTCAGTAAAAGTTGGAAGCATGGATAAATGGGGAAAACCCCCTCATCCCTGCAGTGAATGGTCCCTTTGTGGTGAACAGTGAGAGCATTAGACTTGATTTTCAAGACTTCCTTAACCTCCCGCCCCCCGCTTTGTGCTGGCGCGGTTTTGCAGGAGCAATTATTTTGCAAGTGGCTGTGCACATCTCTGCTTTCAGCCAGGCTCACGAGTTGCACCCGCAATACTCGCAGGTGCAAACCCACGATGCCAAGGAAGGGCAGAGCCATCTTCCAGCTCCTCGCTGCAGCTTCATTAAAGATCCCGCCGCTTGGCTCTTTGCCTCTGCCTCCCCCCCGCGTCACCAAATCTCAAAACCGTCGTTTGTTCCAGCAGAAACAAAGTTTAAATATGGAAAGAAGCACCCAGTGTAACCCTTCTGGAACTGCCGGCTCTCCTTATCCTCCCTTATTAGCCCGTGTCAAGAGGGAGTAATTGGAGCGGTGTCGCGTGTGACTCGGGGGTAACGAACGTGCAGCTGTGGCCGCTGGCTTGGCGCCAGCGATGCTATTCAGGACCGCAGCCCCTCGGGTTCCTCGGGTCCCTGCTCCCCTCCACTGTCCCTCCTCTTCGCTGTCTCGCTAAACACAACCAGATCAAAACCCCGGCCCCCTGTTTAACTTGCTTAAACTCTCCGGGGAGCAGGCGGCCGCTCCTTTGAACGGCTCCCATCTCCGCTGTGCCGGGCTGTCCCTGCTCGGTGGCATCCCTTGCTGCAAGACATGGGATGTGCTTCTGCTGTTCCCGCTCCTCCTGGCTTTCTCCAGGCATTGCTCTGTCCCGTTCAGGTCTCACCCTCCTCTTTTTGGTGCAAAAGGAGCAGCCGTGTGGAGCTGTAGCTGTAGCAGAAACCCATGGAATTAAAAGGCTCCTTGTCCCCATCACCAGCTTCCAACAGCATCAGAGAAAGGACAAGGTCTGGGTGCCAGCAGGGTCTTAACATGGGAACAGACACTGCCAAGGAGATGCCCCTCTGCCACCCCGGACCAGGGTGCACGCGGCCCCGTGTTCATACCAGTGTCCCCAGGCCGGGTGCCCTGAGGCGGCTGTGGGTGCGTCGTCTCAGGGTGAACGGCTCCTTTCCTGGACAGAAGAACATCCGCTTTTCTCCCCCCAGGTCCTCTCCCTGCCCTTTCAAACAATTTCGACAGGAACCGAGAGTTTGCCACCCCCGGCCCTGGGTTAGCAGGAAGGGAGCAGAAGCAAAGCCCTGCCTGCTGCCAGCCCTCCACGCCCCTCGTCATTCATAATTAATAGAGCATCTTGTCAGTGCTCATCTCACCCTGCACAGAGGTGCAGCAGCCTGAACATCTCTCCCCCTTCCACCCTACATGCCAAAAGGCCATCACAGGCGGTGGGAGGAAGCGTCTCTCAGCCCTCCATGAAGATCTTCACAAAGATATTCACGAAGATCGCTGTTAAGAGCAGAGGATTCAAATCTGGCGAGGATAGAGCGGGCAGGATCCAGCCCTGGCTTGTGAAGTATGAAGAAACCAGAGCGTTGATTATTCAGGACTTAATGGGAGGGAGGGGATCATGCAGCTTTAATGAATATTTAAAGGCATGACATTGGTATCAAAAAGCAATAACGTTTAATACCACCCCCAGAATCGTTAACGAAGTGCTTCAATAGCTTTTACTGTGCTCAAGAAACTGTGATAGCATGAAGATGCACCATAGCAGTGGCTTGTAACGGGAGACACGGGCTGGCTCCGTCTCTTTAGGGACATCTTATCTCAGCAGTGACCAGCCACCAGTGTGTCCCCCAAGGTAACAGGGAGCTTCGCTGCCCTTGCTGTGAGTTTGCAGCATGGTGCTTTTTGCAGCAGCCGACAGCTCGCTGAGAAGGGCCATCCTAAGGATCGGGGAGCGCTGACAGCTGATGCACTGGTGCCAGATGAACCCTTGCCCCTTGCACCTCAGTATGAAGCCATCATTAATCCTCAAGCAGCCAGACTGGCAGGCTGAGGTGAGGAGAAGGAAGAATAACATGGAAACGACAAAACCTCATAAATTAGGCTACCGGAACCTACGATAAGGGTATGAAGGAGAAGACAGGCCAACGGGGAAGTCAGTCAAGCACAGCATCAGATGACAGGAGATTTAAGACAAAGAACTGCTGCTCACTTGCCTTCTCTCTATTGACTACAAAGGATGCCCAGATGCTTACGTAAGTAACTGAAATAGTTAAGCTGTAGAGCTGGTAGGATTTCCAGGGCCAAAGATGGAACCTGTGACCGCGTCCCCTGGGAAACAGGCGGAGCCCACTCCCAGAGGCTGTCATGGAGGCTGTCCATCAGCCCTCAGTGGGTATCATGAACTTCTTGTCCGGCAAGGTGCCGGCTGGAGCTCTGCAGCAGTGGGAGGTGTTCCCACGTCACCTACCAGTGTGCTCCTGGGAGGATGCTCCAGAGGGTTCAGGCACCCCGGCTCACTCCAGCATCCCGATGGACGAGATCTGAGTGCCCACCTATCCCTGCGTGGTGGCTTTTCTTGAGAAGGAAAACATGGGCAGGAAGGGGACTGCTCCATGGGGCACATTGACTCATGCAGCATGTACTGACACTGTTTCTGTAGTATGAATTTAGGGCTAAACTCGAGGACAAACCAAGTACCACAGAGCCGAGCCTAAAACACAGCAACCGCAATACATCTGCTGATGAATTCAACCCTGCAGCCAAGGCTTGCAATGCCAGCGAGCAAGAACGATGGAAGAAAGATCAGGAAACGCAGCGGTGGCCGGATCTGCTGGACCAAGGAGCGCTGCCCGGTTCTGCCGGCAGAAAGCAAGACGAACAAGGCAGTCATTGTCAGCAGAGCCTTCAAAAACATGTCCTTAAGATGGGCACTCATTTATGAGATGGGATCTCATTTTTCTGCATAGCTTTCAGGAGGAAATGAAGCGTGGAGTGGAGAACACTGGTGACCATCTGGCCATTCACAGCCCATCAGTTTGTTATGACACCAAACACATAATAAAGCACAAAAGATTGCACAGGAGGTAGAGAGAAAGCGCTTTGATATTTTTTTTTTCCTTGCCACCGAAGCCTGCTCTTCCCTTGCACCACACGCACGCACACCCTCCGTTTCAGCCAGCGACGCATTCGGCCCTTCGACAACTCCCCCCGTGAGACTTTCATTCGCAGCCCGGCACAAAGCAATATTCAAATGGCTGCGCTGGGATCTGAAGAGAAAATGGAAACTTTCTTGTGTGAGAACCTTACAAAAGAGATCAAAGGAGCCTAAATGGCCAGGGGAGGGCAGGGAGGGAGGGAGCGGGGGATTGACGCCTTCTCCTCTGAAGGGAGGAGGAATTCCCAGGAAGATAATAAGACAGCGTTAGATGATCTGAAGGAGAGCCTGCAACGCAAAAGAACATTACTGCCGGTGCAAGAGCAGAGCCCTGTGCCGGGACACGTCTGCCCACGCGGCTGCTGTGACGGGGATGAGGACCAATGCTGGCAGCAGGAGGGAGGACCTGGTCTCAGTCCCAGCCTCCCGCTAACTCCTTGCCTTACAACAGGAAACATCGCCCTTTCTCCCCCAGTTTCCCACCTATAAAACGTGCCTCCTTCAAAAGGCGGGGTAAGTTAATTTGTGCCTCCAGGCACTTCAAGGGCCCCTGCATAAAGGCAGCAAGTACCTGGCCCGGCATGCTTTGAGGACGCTGTATTGTCCTAGCCCTGTGCTAACTTCCTCTCCAACCAGGCTTTTGATAGCCCGCTCTTTGCTTTTATTCTCTTTACGGATGTAATTTGCATCGCTGACATCTTGACAAAGATAAAACCCACAGTCTCCCATGTCAGTCATTATCGGTGTTTTCTTCCCAGACAAACCTGAACAGCAATTATTTGTAACTCTCAGCTGGAAAATTCAGGCAAAATGAGATTCAGAGGAAGGAAAAGCTGCTTCCAGAAGGAGGGTGAGCAAACCTGGGGTGAGAACAGCCTTCCGGCCAGGGGCTGCCATTAGCTTCCCTGGGGAACGACAGCCTCCCAAAAACCATGAAGCATTTTGTGGCTGGGCAACACAGGTTGGGGTCCTGGACACTGTAGCTCATGTCTAAGGGTTACACCAAGGATGCACTGGCCATGCTTCTCCATACCACTGCCGACTTCTCTGCTAATGCTGAACGCAGGAGCATCCTCCTTCCACAGCGAGGCTGGGCTCCGATGGCCCTGTGATTACCATTTTAGGGGCAAATTCTCATCTTAGTTCCCCAGGTGAAAATCCACAGTAAATCTACCCCAGATAACTCCAGCACTAAACCAGCTGCTCAGGAGCTGATGTTCAAATCTCCAAAGAGACTGAAAACTGCTGCTCTGGAGCAATGAGAAGTTGTGCTACCTCTCCCCCCTCTCATCCAGTTGCTAACAGGAGCAGTCAACAGTATTCAATAGCTGTATTTTTACAACTTCATAGATTTTCCAAGTAATTTCTTTTGGCTCTGCCTGCCTGCCTCCTGTACATCAGCTTTGTGTTTGGGTTTAGTAGACCTCTGCTACATGCACCATGTGCAGAGCTGTCCCGCAGCAGCTCTAAAGGGTTTGTATCAGTACAGCGAGGTTGTTCTTAATGCCTGGGTTGGTGTTTCTTAATAATAAATAGTAACTTACAGGTGTGCCCACCACCCAACTGGGAGACCCCCTCATTGCATTGCTCACCCAGAAATCCAACAGCAAAAGAAACAGCGAGTTTTCACCTCCTGTTGTGTCTGATCATCACCTGGGACTCAGGAGACATAAGCAGCCCTGTATAAGCACCCTTTCTACATTGCTCCTCGCGGCTCCCAAGGCAAAAGGGAAAAGGGATGCCAGCACCCAGGGACCACGGCTGCTGCACAAGCGGTGCGGTGCCGGATCACCACCAGCGACTCCTGGGACCTGTCAGGTGAGCATCAGGGCTGGAGCAGGGCACTTTCCCCATCACCAGCATGAAAGGTTCAATTAGCTCGCTCCGGCAGGAGGTGTATAATTTTAGATTCAGGATATCATCAGTCAATAGTTAATGAGCGAACTGATGAGAGCGCGAGATGCTTTAAGTGGACTAGCTTGAAGAGGAGGTGAGTGCCTGTAATCAGGGGCGGATTACTGCCATTCAGAGCACGCTGCCAGCTGGGTTTGCCTTCTGAAATACTTGCCTGGCTCCCCTCACCATGGAGACTGGTTGCACGGAGCACGTGGAGAGGATTTGTTTGGTTTCTTGAGTGCTGATCTCTACTCCAGGCTGGATCACCCTTTAAAAGTGGCATTTCAGGACAGTTGCTGTGGGGAACGGGGGCAACCTGCATCTCCTGGGCATGGCCCCCAAAGGTGCTTTACTCACATCGTGGCAAGGGGCTCAGATGCAGTGTCAACTGCTGAAGAAAACAGCCTCATTGACTTTTTGGAAATGGTTTTAGACTTACTTGTGCCATTTCAGTTGGAGGGCAATACTCTGTGAGTGATATCTACTCCTGGATATTACTGCAGGAGTGATAGCTATCATGCAGAGGGGTCCAATATGAGAATAGTGCCCATGTCCCCATATTACTAAGGACCATGCAGGGGTGAGAGACAAATTTGGCTGATTAATTCAGCCCAGGCTTTCTGCTGAGATGTACAAGTATGATAACAAGTAACAACCAGTGTCTGTTAAGCCAAATACATGCCCATGATAGGGTGGGAAACCATTGCAACCCATGCAGCTGAGGCCTCAGTTGAATGATACCTGGTTGCTATTCACCTGCGTGGGACACAGAGACATACACCCACTTGGAAAACCGTGTGGCTAGAAAAGAAGTGCTTCGTCTGATACCATCGGAGAAATGAAGTCAGCACCTGTCCAACCCAACACATCACAGTGCCCAGGAATCGTGTAGAGCCTGTGCAGAGGGCACAGTGAAGTGGGCACCACCGCTCCGTAAGTCCCAGGTTCGCTCACCTTGTACAACGAGCCTGCCCTGCGCGGTCCTTCGCACTCGAGTGCCGGGTTTGTTCGCGGCACACACGTAGATGCCAGAATGCTGCACGGTGAGGTCCGAGATCATGAGATTTCCTGTCCCCAGCACCTGGATCCCCTCCACGCCAATCGGGCGGCCATCTGAAAGAAGGGGAAAAGGATAAGAATCACATGCTGGACCTTTGAGTGAGTTTCTCCAGGGCGCAGCCCTTGGTGAGGTCCAATCTAAGTACTTATGGAGTGGTGCCGTGCTCTGTTACTGGGATTTGCCAAGTAAAGTCAACAGGTTTTAGCTGATGCTCTTAGCAGAACTGCCTTTTGGAGTAAACCAGGATCCTCAGTCAGGTGTTTGCCCAAAACCACACTTCGTGCTGCTTGGAAAACCAAGGTACCATCACAGGAAATGCGAAAGCTTTCAACCACATATTCAGATTAAGATGAGGCACCAGAACACTTTTCAACAGAATGGTTAAACCACGTTAAATCATACCAGCTTCTGTGAGCCACTGCCTGGGTTCTTGCATTAGACTGACCAAGGATCCAACCAGCTCAACACCTTGCTTCCAACAGAGATGGTCTGGGAAGGTGAAGACCAGCCAACCTACAGCAGTATTTCCCTGATGCACTCTCCCAGCCACCGGCAATTTATGACTTGAGGATACCCTGAGCCTTTTTGCCTGTTGATGGATTTTTGTAGCCTGGATCTGTCTCACTGCTTTCAGAAACTATGTGAACACTGGATTTTCGATTCCTTAGCTCTTGAACACACAGAATAGCCCAGGGCCAAGGAGCCAAACTCTGAGCCAGATGGTTAGATCTGCTCAGATCCTCTGGCTTGGAAGGGCAATTGGAAAGGTCTTGCTTCATCCTGAGTGCTGGGTCTGAGGCAGGCTGGCGGAAGAGCAGTGATGTTTCCGAAAAACCATGCCTGGGCTCCAGCATAAGGTCTTCAAAATCAAAGCGCTTAACGTGAAATAGCTCAGTATCAGGGAATTCACCTTTTTCCAACAAAGCCTGTTTTCACTGGAAAATTCCCAGCCAGCTCTAATTACAATGTGTTTCATTAGTATCAGGCTATTGCTTTTTATTGTTTCATTGGTTTGTATTTTAAGGCACTGTCTGACAAAGGCAGCTCTAAATCAGTCCTAGCATGTGTCAGGGTGTCTGAGAAGAGGGGCAAGGCAGGGGAGCAGTTTTACTGGAGGAGCAGTTAAAGGGAGCACACTTTCATCAGATGGGAAATGGGAATCCAGTTCCTCTCGTCTTTGCTCACGGAGGAGTTTAAAGAATCTACAGAAATGGGAGAAGCAAGAACCAGCCCTGGCGATCTCCCCACCTGACCATCCGATGAGCCCTCCACAGATGTGTGCTCTGCAATAGCAGAAGAGCCTGTGTCTTGTGCTTCGAAGTTGTGGCTAGTAAAAGGAAAAATTCATCTGAAAAATGCCTCCTGGGAGTTATGTTGGTCTGTGTCGTAATCTTGCGAAGGAAATGGAAGAAGCCAAATAAAACCAGAACTGCTCTGTAGGAAGCAATGGGTCATGGGGAGAGACCTGAGATGCTCTAGCTGGTTGCCACTCCTGTGGGCCACCTCCTGAGTGATGCTAAGTAATGGCTGTTCAACCCGCTTCAAAATTTGTCATCGTTCAGTGGGCAGAACAGTTTCCAGGGTCGTTTAGTGCTGAAGGACCTCAGACTCAGGCTGGTTACCAATATTCATGGCACACAACCACTTCAGTGGCTGCATCTGGGGTAATCCAGCAATGGGAAAACTTCTTGGAAAACACAGAGGGAAATACTAGTTGCCACGGGGATGCTGCACTCACCCCGAGACACCCCGTTATCCCCAAGGATTTCCTTCATGGCCTCTGCTGTACACCAACAGGGACCCCTGACCGAGACCTGGCTCATGCCTGACCTCGGGCAAGCTTCGTGCTTCAACACAGACAGGCATGCAGGGCTAGTTAAAAGTTATCTTGCAATCGCGTGCTTTAGATGTAACATCATGCTTTGCGTAATAAAGAATTTTATGAGGATTTGGGCCATTTATAACCAACAGGTTCTGGAATAGATTGGGAAAACGAGAAGGCACTCAAGAAGAGGGAGAAATTAACCATCAACCCAGAAATGCCACTTTGCAACCTGCTGCCCAGCAAGCGCCTGGATCCCCATGGAAAGGCACGTGATGGGATGGAGAGCAAGTGTCTCTGGCAGCATTAGTGAGAGCAGAGCACATTCATCAGCTTGCAAGCCTGGACTGTGCAAGTGAGGGATCCCATTTTGGATTAACGACAGCATCCTGCTAGGAAACACCGGCAAAACATGGACTGAAGGCTGCAAAGCACTTCACAAACGTATCTCCTGCCATGCTCTTTATATATTGTTTTTCAGGAAATTTTTAAACTTAAAGGTTTCCTTGCTTCATTAGGCAGGCAATGCCAGACCACTTCATTATTTGCATTGCAAAGGAAAATGCTGAGGTCTTTTAGAGAGAGAAAAACAATGTCATTAAATGACTAAATGATCACATAGCTGGCCAAGCCACTGCAGCAGTAAATGGCTCAGTTATAAAAAGGACAGTAAAACATGACCTGTCCCACATTTAATGAGCAATAAGAAGGAAACATTCCTTTCAAACACCATTTGAACTGAAGTGTAAAGAGGTCTGAATTAAATTCAAATTGAACTTGATTTCATCTTTTAAATTAGACCTTTTGGAAGCCCATATTTACAACAGGCATAAAAATCAAATCTCTCTCTCGAGGGAGGGGCAGGACCAGTGAAAGACGCGAAGTGGCCATACCTGGATGCTTCATCACATCATTGCCTTAAGAAATACCACAGAAATGTGACTTGAATGTCAGTAGTTTTACTGTATTATTTATAACCTGCTACATAATTTAAGCATGCAAAGACCCAGCCTGCAGCAGCTACTCCACACAGTCCAAATACCAGCAATGGTACGTCCTCAGTTGCCTCTCTAGCTCCAACTACTAATTAGAGGTGCGGTGGTCTGAAGAAACATCTCCTGTCAACCAAGCATCTTTCATTTCCCTGAAGAACAAAGCTCTCCAAGCTCAGAAACCTCGGGGGATCTGCCATTTGATTCGGAGAGCGTGGCCACCTCTCACAGCCAGCCAAGATCACCGTGCCAGATCATCCCATATGCCTCTTACTCAACTCCTCCCTTTCAAAGAGCGCTGAAAATTCCTTCTAGAGAAATATCTCTGCTTTCCCAGCCTGCTCCATCCTTACTCTACTGTGCCTCACTCAACCTGAGCCATCCTGTGATCGGTTAGAAGCTCTTCAGCTAATATCAAGTCCAACTAGGTAACACTGACAACACATATAAAAAGCACAGAGTATTTACACAAGAAATTCCTTGCATCCTGAAAGCTCAGCACTTCGCAGAAGTGCTGTGCAGAGGGACTGATGTCTCACACCTGCTTTGCAAAGGTTGCTATCTCTTTTAACCCTCTTTCCCTTACACGGAGACCTGAAGAGTGGCTTGGATCAAGGGATCCAAACCCTGAAAACCCACTTTCCTGGCATCACTTGCCACCACCAAGTCATCTCTTCGTGAAGGAGATCCAAAAGACTGCAGAAGCTAACACTCTTGCTCGGTTCCCAAAGCTCCCAGGACCCACGCAGGCTTGAAACTGCTGCTCATTTAACATCACCTTCTACTTTTTTTTTTATGAAGCCAAAAGCAGAACATCTGAGGGCTGAAAACAAGCCAAGCTGGGTGGAAACATCTTTCAGATTCTCTCTGTTGATTCCCGATTGATGAGGGCAGAAGGGGGAGGTTCAGCTGGTTTTGAAGAGCAGACGGACAACTGATTAATAAAGGAGATGGTTGTCCAAACGGGAGATGCTCCCAAAGGGTGCCCCAGCTATGGACGAGAAGAGGCTCCCAGGTTCCCCACTGGGGTGAAGTCTGGATGAAAGATGCCTGGGGTTTGGGAGACGAATTATTTATTTTTCCAAGGTGTATGTGATGCCTTGTGGAGTCCATTCTCCGCCTGCTAACCAAGTGATTGGCACACCGGCACCAATTACGGAGACCCGTTAAAACGTGCCAGGCGATATGAATATGCAACAACACGAACGCCTTTCTTTTATAAGTAGCAAGTAGAAAGAAAGTAACAACTTTCTAATGTTGATCATTTAGGTCTTTTGTGAATTCTTTGTATTGTGCCATAGTAGCCTTCCACTTTTTAGACACATGGGTCTCCTGCTCCGGCGGACACTGGGCACTCTGGATTAGCATATTTAGAGTACATTGCAACAGTTGACTATTCAGTATGTGAAGTGGTGAAATTTACTCTATTATTTCTAAACACTTACGGGAACGGTGCTCCTGTCAACCAGTCAGCCATCTATTGCAAGCTTCTGTGTCCAATAAGTTACCAATTAATTGGCTCCTACAATTGTTGTATGGTTTACTTCTTGAATGGCTCTCTCTTTAGTAATTTCCTTCCCATTGTGCGACCCTTTCTGACAACTTCTGTATAACGCTATCAGATAATCACTGTCTTTTCTCTCTCGCCTCACTTTTCTATATCTCTCTAAATAGTTTATTATTCTGCCTTGGTACCTTTTATGGAGGCCAGCTCAGTGGCCTGTCAGTTAAAGGGTAAGGATACATTAAAATCGTCATTCATTCAAAAGGCTTTGCAGTAAGTGCCCAGGATATTCATTTGTGCGCACATACAGGTCCAAGCCTGAAGTGCGTAGCTCTGAAAGAAAAAGCCCGATCTTCCCTGAACAAACCCTTAATGATTTTACATTTCTCTCAGAGCCTGCTCTCTAATGAATGTTGACATTTCATGCACGGCGAGACACAGGAATTCTGTTTGTGGTCACGGGCTACAACATATTCCCAAGGAAATTAAATTCAAAATTGATTGTGTGACACTCAAAAACTAGCTCAGAATTTGAACGATTTCCTTCAAGCAAAATACAGCTGCTCTTCCCACTGAAAACCAGCCAGGTTTTAGCAAAGCCAAAGCAAAAAATGTAAACGTTGTTTATGGCTTGCTTTCCCCTGCACCAGAAAACTGTAAAAGCAAAATTGTTCTTTTGCTGCTTTCTGATAGAAGAAATGCCACAACGTCAAAACTGTGAGCAAAGGGGTTCAGAGAGACACTCCGAAACGGCAACATGCCCTGTGCAAAGATCCACCTTAATGGCAATGCCATGACTTCCTTATTTCGACCAAGCAAGAAAGATGTTGAGGTATAATTGACTTTTTTTGTTTAAATTATGTCAGGCCTATTGCTAAATCAGCTGCATCTCTCTAAGACTTTGTGGCCATGGATTTTTTTATTTCTGGAAGTGGATGAAAAGGGTTTTTTTCCAAGTTGAGTAAGTTAACCGGTTATTTAAGCTGAACCAGCTCTGCAGGAGGAACCTCTGGAAGGAGACCCTCACACGGGAGGAAGCCACATGTACAGACGACAGACGGTCAGAGGACCTCCCCATCCAGCGTAAACCCCTCTCCCTCTCCTCATCTCACCAACACGGAGACATGAAAGCGCACCTGAAACGGCTACAAAGAGATGACAAACCCACCAAGTCATCAGAGAGCCTGTACGCCGCATCGCTGCCAAGATCGGTGTAATACTAAACAAGATCTTGCAACGCTTTGGACAGGAAACATTCCTGCTGAAGGGGAGGGAAAGTAACAGGATCTCATTTAGTAGCTCTAATTCTGCCACTGTGCTGCAAAGCAGCGTGGAGACGTTATTTATTTTTGGTGGAAGGCAATGCTGAGCTCAGACCATCCAGACAAACATTGCATGAAGCTATTACATCTTCATTATTGCACTGCTCTATAGAGACAAGTGTTTTGAAGAAGGTAATAAGCACTTATAATTAAGGCAATTATAAAGTAGTTTATTATAGTTGAGTGCTAACGTAGAGCCACCTTGTGTCCAAGAGAACCAAAACAGTGATACAGCCTATCTGGGGAATTTTAAAACAGCATCAATCTGACAGTTATGGCTCTGGAGGAAAAAAAAAACCAGTTAGTGGCAGACAACAGCCGATTTTACAAGCCACCAGAGGATGCAAGCAGGAGGGCAAACATGGAGAAACTGTGCGATTGATGCTGGATACGTGTCCTCGTCCCCTGGCAGACGGCTCTGGAGTGGGAAGTCACCCTTCCCATGAGCCGCACCCTGACCCTTGGAGAGCCATGGGGATGAAGTCCCACGTCCAGCACAGCAGCACAAGCCAGGATTATCCCTGTTTGTGTCTCACAGCCACCTTGGGGGACGCGGGGAGATTAGCATCCCAAAATGACGTGACCTTGCAGACCACAAGGGCTTGGGAAATACCAACCGAACCCAACCCCACAGTGCGCACAGGCGGAGTTACAAGCTCTGGAAGATAAAACAAAAACCATCATCTCTTTGCTCAGCACAGATTTCTGTAGGGCAATGGAAGTGTCACTCTGAGTGAAATAGTTTCCGAGCTACTATCACAAAGTTAGAGCCTAAAATAACCCTTGCTTTCAGACTGGGAGAAACACCGCGCTTTGCTCTTCCTTGCTTGTATGATGCCATCAGACACTGGCTCTGGTTTCCACGCTGATTAAAAAAAAATATCACGGACCCCAGCAGCAAGCATTTGTTTTTTCAGAGCTTCAGACATGCTACTTTAAACACTCTCTTCCCCTCAAAATTTTTTTAAAACTCCCTAAACAGGCAGCAAGTTTCTTTCAAGCCTGTTTTACGTGAAGGATGTGTTTGTGTATGATTTTGCTTCTCTATGCCGACAGTGGTGATGTTTTTGATGCAGCTGAAGAAGATGCTGTCACTCGGGGAAAGATAAAATTATTACCTTTCATGAAACATCTACAGGTTTAACCAACCCACTCCTCTAACAGGTGAAAACAGGATCTTGGCAGAGAGAAAAAACAAAGTGTAGACATGAGGATAAAAAGCACTTCAAGCCTACAATTAACTTCAGGGGGAAGGGAAAGGGTGAATCACTTGTTGCATAAAAAAGTCAGTGGCACCTACCTATTTCCCATGCGATGGCAATGGAGAGGAGGAGGAGGAAATCCCGGTCACCCCCAGGGCTTACCTAGGCGGCTCCAGGAGACGATGGGCCGGGGATTGCCTGTTGCGATGCACTCCAGCACAGCGGTCTGGTGCACAGTCAGCGTGAGGTTCTCCGGACCGACGAGAATCATGGGGTCCTTGTAAACGGTGGAGTGGGAGCCTGGAAGGACAGCATCATCGTTAAAAAGCATCTGATTCTCTCTAGTTTAATGGAAACACCGAGGGCTTCATGCATCCTCTAAGTGCAAATGATGTGGCTGGTATAATCCTCAATAAATTTGAGATGCACATGAAACAGAAGGAGCACAATGTTTGCATGACAGTCACATTGTCTGAACGCGTTTTAAGTGTGCACTGACATTCCTGGGGAAACCCCTCAGCCCACCAACCCTGTTAACACCTAGATATGGGCAGCACAAAGAAGGAACCGAGCCGTGAACTGCAGTGAGCAAATGTGCAGGAAAACCATGGTATATAGGGAGGACACAAGCTGCAGGACAGCTCATGCAGACAGGAATGCAAATAAATGACGGAGTTGCTTTATCCTCCAGCATCTCAAGCCATAAAGTAATCCATGCGGTCCACAATTCCTAAACCCGCCTCTCTGCGAGCATCCTCTCCTGCTGCTGGTGTCATTTGCTCCAAATGCCCTGTCCGGGGACACGGAGAGTGATGGGGGTGCCAGTCCCTGACTCCTGCTGAGGATCTTTTTGAGAGGAAACTCAGGGAAAGTCCTCTGATGACTGCAGCCCACAGGGTGGTCATTTCCCTGCCTTTTACAGCACCCCTGTCCTGGCCCACTCTGGTGTAACTGGGCGCAGGGAGAGGATGCATCACGTTGCTCTGATTCAATCATGATACAATCATTGCTCACGATGCAATCACTAATCGTTTATTTGCACTACAGTAGCACCAAGTGGCAGCAACCAAGCATGAAACCCATCATACGAGATGATGCACAGACCCATAATAAAATAAAGCCCTGGCACAAGGATGCTGGAAACCAGACAGGCACAGGATAAGCAAAAGAAACCACATTTCACCAGACAGGAGGAGACTGTGGGACAAAGCTGAACGCACATCTCCTGGGTCCCCAGAAAGTGCCTTATCCCTGGGCCAAAGCTCCCTTCAAGCCTTCACTCCCATTTGTTGGGAGCAGGAGAGGAGGAAAAGAAGGAGATATTCTCAGTTCTCCATCAATAAACAGGAACCCTGATAACCTCTGCATTAGTCTTTTCCCCGTTTCTGACGAGAGCTGGGTTATCCTCCAGAAATGCTGAGGTCAAGCAGTGTTTAAGGAATTTCAGCAATCTGACAGCTGCTGCTGGCAAAAATGCTCTGTACACCTGCGGAGAGAAATACTTGGGCTGGTTGTCTCCCCCCGAGCAGGAGAGGGGCACAGGGAGGGCTGGGGAGCTGAGCTCTGCCACGGGCCAGGCTTTGCTGGAGGGACCATCCCATGCTGACTCCTGTACATGGACTTTCCGATGTCCAAAAAACCTGTTAAAGAGAAGCGATCCACCAAAACCCATCTGCAAGGGCTCTTCTCCAAGAAAAAATGTCTTTTCTTCCTGCACTTTTTAGCGTTACCCTTTCACAGCGGCGCAGGGGCTGAAGTCAGGGCGTTAGCAGGGGGATTTCGCAGCGGTCCAAGGGCAAGCACAGATCAGGGCGGCTCGTTTGTTAATCGTTCCTACAGGGGCTAAACGGGGAGCGATAAAGCGACTCAGAGGTTGTGTCTAAATGGGCAAAATCCAAGAAAAATCACCGTGTCAGTGTGACTTAAGAGCTGACTTTCTCACTAAATGCGTTTCACTGCGAGCCATAAAATGCAGATTTTTTGATGAGAACCAGAATGCACAATAAATTCATATGACCGGCTGGTTAACCCCAAGAGATCTGAAAAACAATACCTTCCCCCTCAGTACCTCGAGTGCCTTTAAAACCCATGTAGATTTATTGTTCTGAATCACAATACTAAATGTTCACGCTTAGAATAATACAATATTATCATCGTATTATATAGCGATTTCAGTATTTCAAAACACAGAGAAATGAAATGAATTGTCCAAGGTCACCCAAGAATATCAGCAAATGGGAGCTGAGACCAAAGCAGAATTTATAAAACACTCTATTTTGACAAGAAAATATATTAAAAAAATCACACTCTTTGATTTATACTCTGAGTCCTAAATAGGCATTCAGGGTTTCGGGTGTGGGCTCAGCTCCCTGAGTTTGGCCAAACCCTGCCCAGCTCTAGAAGTGGCATTTCCACCTCTGCTCACCTTCT
The DNA here is from genome assembly GCF_030936135.1 of Gavia stellata. Taxonomy (NCBI): domain Eukaryota; kingdom Metazoa; phylum Chordata; class Aves; order Gaviiformes; family Gaviidae; genus Gavia; species Gavia stellata. The sequence goes on from NC_082606.1 coordinate 21,550,262, forward strand.
CCTGCAAAGGCCATGTAATGGTCCCATAGCTTTGCTGCCGAGCCCAGCGCCCACAGCAGTGCCAGCTCCACGGCCAGAAGGGATGGTGACCCAGCAGGGACGCGGCGGTCAGACGCCAGCAGCATGCGAAGGGGCTGACCGTGCCCAACCATCGAGGAGGAGGTTTCCTTCTCCAACCAGAAAAGCTTTTTGATGCAGGGTCAGGAAGGAAGGAGTGACAAAACGAGGGTCTCATGGCAGGCGAGTGCTGCTGGAGCACAACAGGGTTCAGGGCAACGCGGAGGGGAATTATTTTGGAAGGGAAAAAGGCTCTAATGATGCATGCAGTCCCCAGGGACTCTGCCAGCAGCCATCGCAGCGAGGATGGGGAGGTCCCCGGTGCCACCAGGAGTGACAGGCACTCTAGCAGGGACGGGAGTGTCGCCAGCACGGGCTGTTAGATCTTGATCAAAAGGACAGCAGCAGAGAGAGCTGCAGCTCGCGCCGAAAAGGTGTCAGTGCAGAGAGGCAGGCAGTCCCTTGGGAGCATCTCCGCTAAGCAGGCACTTGAAAATAATCAATCAGTAGGGCTGGAAGACATATCCGTGCCGCTCGCTGCCAGCAGCCCTGTCACCGCTGCCGGTGGTGAGAGGAAGGAAAGTGCTGCGAGCGGGTTCCTTCGTTCCCCGCAAGCAGCCACCCTCCTCCTCCTCTCCAGCCGGGCTGTGGCAGTGCCCTGCAAGGCAGTGGCTCCCAGAACCCATCTCCATCCTCTCCCTCCTCCCTCCCCAGCCAGGGCTCGGATTGGAAACCCCGGTGAGGTGGACCCAGTGCTTCTCTGTGGGTGAAGCAATGGCTGAAGTTGCTGCGCCGTTAAGAGGAGAGGGAACCCTCCTGCCACGATGAAGACCCGAGAGCACCATTCCCTTCACACCTCTACACAAGAGGGAGGCAATGGAAAGATTTGCAAGATTACTGCTTACCCCATCATGCCTAACGACACGTGCAAAACAGCACTCATGTTAGTTCAGTATCCACTGATACAACACCCACAGCAGTGAAGCAACATCCCTGTGCTACCTCTGCGACCCACCATAGCCTCTGCCGGTGTGCCAAAGCCTAGGGTTACCATGCTAGCACATACCCGCTGTCCTGCTCTAACAGATATTTGTGTGCTCTTAGCAAACACCACAGATTATAAACCTTTTTCACTGAGGTTTAAGCCAGTGCAACAGGTTTTCCATGGGCTGAGAGCATGCAAACATCCCGGTACAGCAGCTCTGCTGCCACACAGTCACTGAAGCACGGTTCAAGCCCTTCAACAGACACTTACGCTCGGTGCCTGTATTCATCATCCGACTGCTGTAAGGAAGAGAAAAACCACAAACGTTTCACAGACAGGAAACCTGGAAAATATCCATCTGAAATGAGGGATGGTCAGATGAGAACAACTAGCACTTTCTGCCCTGTGAGAAATAATAACTCAGACCAGTAAATTGACACAAAGAACTTCACCACATCGATAATTTACTGTTCTCTTTTCCCTCCACGTGGCTACCGTTCGCATAGATCAAGAAAACAGATAAGTAACAGGCATCAAAAGCTCCCAGGTCTTTCAGAACCAGTTAACCTGCTTTCTTTCCCCATCAGACTTGATATACACAGCATCACTCTTTCCCCAGCTTCACCCCATTTCACATGTTCTGCTTTTTTACAGTCAGCAGAGGCTAATCTGACATTCGGTAGAGGCGTTAAGTCTCCTACTCCAGAACCACTGCCCAGGCAGCTGTTTCGGAGGCTGAAGGCATGCTGTGAGATACGAGCGTACGCTGGCAAGCCTCCAGCCACCGGGTACCAGCAATTATGTGTATCTGATGGACAGGAGGATCACAGCTCACAGCGGGGAAGACCCTTTGCTGCAAATAAAAAAAGCTCACAGAGAAACACATGCCCAACCAGCCCTCTGCAGATTTCCCTTGCCTCTTATCTCTAAAACTGTCATCTCCATTTCCGCAGGGAATCTAGGCTGGTCCCCTACCCAAGAGCCACGGATGCATCGCCACTGCTGTCGCAGGGGACCGGAGTGGGTACCGAGCATCCCAGGAGGGTCCTGACCTGCACAGAGTCCTGTATCTCAGAGGCCGCCCTGCCAGCAGGACATAGCCACAAATCACAGGCGACTACTTCTGTGGCACTCTTATTTTCTCTGAAGGTAACCCACAAATGATCTTAAGTAAAGGAGAAGCAAGCTGTCCTGTTTTCATACAAAGAGGTTGAGCATATCAAAGGCATTTCTAAGAAGAGGGCACAAAGGTGTTGTTCACTCCTGGCTGCTTCATGGGGCTGGGTTGTATGATTTGACTTAATACGTCCCACTTCCTTCATACTAGGAGCAGCTACCGAAACGTCAAGGGAGACTTCTGAAGCTAAACGTGTTTGAAATTTAAAAGACTGACAAACGAAGAAAGCCTAACTAGAAGGTAACAAACCAACATCAGGTTTAGAAATTGGCTGATGAGTTATTGCTTGAAGGGGCTCCAAGAGATCAGCTTGGGTCCCACACGGACAGCTAATAGGACGGGCAGCGGGCAGGTCAGCGGAGGGCAGCACAGCTGTGGAAACGTGGGAGTGTGTTTGAACCCTAATCCTTCCTTCTCTGTGCCCAAGGCCATCACTTCCACATGCCATTTCGTGTGCTTTCACAAACAGGCCAAACTTGTGCACATGCAAAGCGTGGATGTGGGTTTTTTTGGTTTGCCCTTATAGCTTCATCACATCCTACCTCCAGCAGCGTGAAAACAAACAGCAAGTACGTGATTTTGGCCCTTTTTTTGGCGAGGAGACCATAAGGCACCATCATTTCTTCAGCTGGAGCTTTCAGAGGTGAAAACCTGTTTCAGCAACTGACTTCAAGTGTGGATGGAGAACCAAGTCAAAATTCAGCCTGGGGTGCTCAGGGCTTCTCCTTCTCGTCTTCCAAAGAAAGGTTAGCCCGCTTTGGTTGCAGTGCAATGCTAACAGCCTACAGAACATAATTCCCCCATTAGATAAATAATTGATCACCCTGTGTGCTGCAATTGCTTCCCGAGTGGGCAGGTCTCATAAGGAAATGATGAATCTTCCACATTTCCAAAAGAATTTATTTAATGTAAAGCTGCTGTAACTCATTTTCTCACCATCCTTCCTCTACCCAGAAACTGGCACTAATTTAAAGGCAGAGAGACAGATTTATCTGCTATCAAATGGGCTGATCTGGCAGGGACTAATAACAATCCAGAACAAGGAAGGTGCTATGGCTGTACGGAGGGACGCTTCTCAGCGCTGTTAGCATAAAGGTCTCTTAAACTGTCCTGGTCCAGACCAGCAGCAGGAAGAAGAAGGCGGAAAGACAGTCAGGAGAGTGTCTACTGGTACTAACCTGACACGGTGAGTCTGGCCTCCCGGCTGAACTTCACGTTAGCAATATTGGTAGCAACGCAGTGAAAAATCCCACTGTCTTCTGCCCTCAGTCCCGTAATCTGGAGGACCCCCTTGGGAAGCAGTGTGTACCTGTGGGAAGAGAAAAGCAGAAAGAAAAACTTGCAAAGCAGGACACGATGTGAAAGCAGGCTGCGCAGCCCTCCAGGCGAGGCAGGCTGGCTCCCCGCAGCCCGGTGCGGAGGTGCCAATGCCACCCCAGCGATGCAGCCCCCAGCGAGCTGAGCCCACGCTTATCACTGCATCAGGTCCTTATTTTTTTGGATATTTGAGCCTCCGGTCTTCTTTTACAGAGGGTACGTTCCCTTTCTTTATCTCCTGATGCATCCTTGAGAAAGGATGACTTTCACTGGAAGGCTACAAAGTAGGTGCTTCTTACTTAATCGGTGGAAAAGCTCTGGCAGCGCATTTGCAAGTGAGCACAGCTGAGGTGGGAGTTATCTCTCATCAGCTGAAGCACGGTGGCCGTGGACAAGCATCAGGGGAAGTGTGTGCTCCACACTCCCAGCTCCAGGACTTGTATCCACATAATCTTAAAACCTCAGCTGCATGGAATGGCATGTTTAAAAGAGATAGCGAGTAAGCATGCATAAATATAAATAAATATTTTCTATATTTAAAACATAGGTACATTTAAATCATGCATGCATCCACACATATATGTATACATACATTACAGGTTGCTTGGCAACTGTGTGTTTAAATTGGCTGGCAGTAAGTCATTACACTGTGATGAGTTAATAATCCATTTCCGTCTAGAAGATGAAGAATATCTTTTTCCATATCAGCATATGGTTAAGTGCCTATAACCTGCTCCCTGTGCTGGGTTCCAAACGCGCGGCTCCGTGTCGGTGGCAGCATGACAGCAATCAGTTTTACACGTCCCGAAGTTGATTGCAATCTCTCTGGGACTTTAAAATGCCCATTGTTTTGGATGAATTATACCACAAGAAGCCTTCTTTTTTGTTAACAATCTGCCCACAGCATTAGAAGATTCAATTCCAAAGCTATTATTCTGCCTTCAAAGCCTCCAAGTGCAAGACTCGGCATACAAATTTATATACACTTCATACGCAGAAATGCACGAAGCGTGATTAATGCAGAAATCCAATTCAGTTAGAGAAGCAACCCTCCTCACCCAGGCCCGTTGGTGTCAGAGATTAATCTACTGAGCTGACAATAAAAACCTTTCCCGGTAACTTCACTGCTACAAAAAGCCAAATCTGTTCAAAATCAGGACATTGAACATAGGGAAACCTCCTAGCCCACATCCTCCAGGGCCTGGGCAACCTCCCTGCGCTGGAGGAGAAGCAGCTTGGCGATCTCTGAGTTGAAGAAAAGTCTTGGCTCCTCAGTCTTGGAGCTCCTCAGTCTTGCGGGTCCTCAGCCTTGGCAGTCTTGGAGAAAAGAAGTCCTGGTCACACTCAAATCCCTGCCACATCTCTGACCATCTCCTCATCTGTGACCCTGGGCTTGAGTGGAAAGGAGCAATAATGCATGAAGGACTTCAAGGGAACTTCACCTGTCCTGCAGCATCTCATCGGGATGCACACAAGGTGTCAGGCCCAGTTCTGCACCCCTAACTTCCCTGATACCACCTCGGACCAGTCGCCCTGCTCTACCACATCCCCAGTTTAGCAGTTGTGTGAGTAAGGAGCCTTCAGAGGAGATCAAGTTTAACGAATCAACCCTGTGCTGGGCTAAAAAAAGCTCAGATGAAAAACGCAAGGAAAAACAAAACCTGACAGTTGCAGTTTTCCATGGCAGAGTTGGGCCTCTTGGGTGCTTCTACTGTAAGTTCACCGTAACGCTGAAAAGGTCAGGCATTGTTCCAGCCCTTGTGTTTTCTCCTGCCTCCAAAGAACCCAACCACATTCTGCTGCAGAACTGACATTTTTAAGAATAGGGGCTTTCAGGAAAATATTTACAGCTTCCTGGTTTCGCCTATTCCCAACGCACGGACGTCAATTCGCGATCGAGGTGTGCTGCAACCGATTGTCTCCCACCATCGGTTGTGCGGCTCCCAAGCCGCAGCTGGGACCGCCGGAGGCTGCCGGCACGGAGCACGCGTTTCCTGCCACCTGTCCTCCGCCGGGCCCCACTGCGGCTCGGAGGATCAAACCGTGATGAGGGATGTTTCCGACGCAAAGGGAGCAGCCTGTCAAACGCAGGAAGCGAGGACGTGCCGTCCCAGGTCTAGGCTGGGGGAAAAGGGGCAGCTGGGGTTTCTCTTTAGGGGGATTGCATGGGAAACAGCAGCTCAGGGCGCTGCAGGATGCTCTCTGCAGAGCTTCCCAGCCGCCACACACAAGAGAGTTCACCTAGGAAGGAAAGTCAGGGTGTAATTCAGAGCTTGCAGGGCTTCAGAACCCACATGGAAGACCCTAAATCATGGATCTGGCTCGGAAAGAGTTGCACAAAATGGAGCCACAGGGGGATGATGGATGCCAAAGCTACCCCAACTCTGCTAGGATGGCTGGGTGGGCTCTTCACACTGGAAAGTAAACCTGGACGCGGGCTGATCAGGAGAGGCCCTTGCCCTCTCCAAAATCAGCTAACGGGGTTTATCTAGTTCTCCTGGGAGATGCAGTATTTCCACAGGGTGTTTGGCCAGAAGGAGCCCAGACAACCCACAACATTAACAGAAAGAGTCTTCCATGGCAGAAACGCTGGCCAAGACCCTCAGCCCCAATCAGTTGTGGCTTAGCACAACTGTGAGAGCCAGGGCAAGCCTGGCCACCTTTTTCCATCTGGAGAAAGGACAGCAGCACGTGAATTGGACATGTCCTACCTTTCGTTGTCTGTGTTAACCGGCATGCGGTTCTTTTGCCAGAGGATGACCGGCTCAGGCAAGCCATGGATCTGGCACTGGAATCTGGCTACACCACCTTCCTCCACCACTGCATTCTGAGGGTGGATATGGAAGTCGGACATCGCTGGAAGACACAAAGAGAGACAAAAATATGCACATGTGAAAAGAGATCCACTGCCAACAACTTTCACATGACCTAGAAACACACCGATTTCCCAGAGACAGCAAATGGGATTGTAATGCAAGGACAGAAGACTGGTTTGCAGCTTAACCTCCTGCTCGGAGAAACAAGACTAGTGGCAAGTTCTTGCTATACGTCTGCCTCTGCACATTGAACTGATTGACTCAACCAGGACAGGAGATGGTGCTCCATGACCCACATGCTCCACAGCAAGGTCTATTGGGGCAGCGAGATGCACAGACACTGCACTGGCATTTATCGGAGGTCATTCTCAACAGCTTCAGCAGGCTTTGGATCCAAGCTCACATGAGAAAAGAGATGTCTGTCCTTTCTGTTGCTGCCAATGTCTTACCTGCTGTAAATATCCTTCTGATGTGCATGGCTTGACTACTAAACTCATCTTGTTTAAATACCTTGACCAAAAGAGCTCCCAGATACCCTAGTAAAACTTACAGCCCTTGATTCCCATCTCTGTTCGGCACATGCTCCAGCTCATTGCATACTCTGCCTTCCAGCACTGCAGAAGGAACGGTCACATCCCCACGCTGTGGAGCAACAGGCTTCATCCGATAGAAAGAGCAGCTGCCAAGAGCTCAGCAGCTCAGCAAACCGAGGCTTTCGGGCTTGGGACCACCCGAGAGCAAATGACAAACCTCAGCGTGCCCACGCAGGATGAATACAGACCAGCCTGTGTCAGCACAGCCACAGCTGGAACCATTGTGCGGAAAGACTGGCATGCTGTTAGAGCTACATAAATAATACAGTAATTATTACTATTAATTAATTGGAAGGTGCTGCCTGTTGACTCTGCAATAAACATATTCAAAGCTAATAAACATCCCAGTGGTTATTTAGCTCATGATTCATTTATAGTGCTGCATCCGCAGGAAGATCACTCACATTATCATACAAGATAAACTCCAAGAGAGGCGCCTGCTCTGCCACCCCAGCCCTATAATACCCCTCTCGCCAGCCAGAAAGCCTCGTCCCCTTTTACATGCGTCAAGTGTAATGAATGTACCTCTGCTAAGGAACAAGCTGCGTATGTGTCAGGGCAGCTTAATCATTCATCTGCAAACTCCAGTTGGGCTCAGGCAGATGGGAGATGGCCATTAGCAATCATACATTAAATATGTGTTGCATTAACCCGCGCTGCTCCCGCAACCACCGCTCTCAACCCGCTGACTGCAGATTTGTTAAGCTGATCGAGTAACACGGAGCAAAGCCCCGGCCCCGCACGGCCGTAGGGTTGGGAAGGTTTTGCAGCGTGAGGGTGGGATGGGCAGCCAGCCCCACAGCGGGGTGCAGCGACAGGAGCAGGACCAGGAGGTGGCTGTGCAATGCTCCAGCCAGATGGGAACGCACCAGCACAAGGCAAAAGATCATGCAGAAATATATTTTCCTTTCCCAAGATGAAAGCGAATGCAAACATCCTCTCTGGTAAGGGATGGAGCCCAGCGGTGGAACGGCAATTTACCCAATTCATACACATTTAGCCTTGAAATGAGACTGCTCGTGGCCCAGAGCACTCAGCCGTGTGGGAAGAAGCCCAAAGGCTGCTGTGGGGTATCCCACACCAGGTGATTCCCCCTTCCAAGGTGGCAAGGGATGCTTTAAAAAATCAGGGATCCAGAGGCGCCTGTGGCAGGAGAGCTTGAAGGAGCCTGCAGAATATTTGAAGGCTGCCATTTGGAGGTCCAGGCCAGGGCGAGCATCTTGCAACTAAAGCTTGTGAACTCTCACCAAGAAATGAATCCAAGAATTAATGAGAACGACACAAAGCTTGTTAATAAAGAAAAAAAAAAAAAAAAAAAAAGCAGAGATTCAGATGCCCGCAGGAAAATTCCTTTCAAACGTACAGATGCTCAGCGCTGAGGTTTTTCGGTGGCTGACAGGGTTGATAAGAAGAGGGAGGTGTGAATGAGAACAGACCCGGCACAGACTTCACTCTGCTGGCTACAGAATTCATTGCCGTTCCTTTATTTCAATAATATCACCTCTTATAGGTAAAACTGCAGCAATAACCTCTACTCTTAAAGACACTAGTATTAATATTTATCATGAATAAAACATGGGAAGTTATAAATAATTCAGTTATGAGGATGTTAAGTAAAATATTACTCTTCAATGACCCTATAATGTGGCTTTGAAGCACAGTTTTATGTTAAATGCTTAGGAAACACTGTGACCCTTGCCAAGACCAGCTGGTTTGCAGAAGATGCATTAAAAATTCATGCACCGAGCTACAAAATGCTATTTTTAAAACAGGTTTACGAGTTTATTTACAGTTGCAAAGACAAAAGCTTTTGTAGCATCTCCTGTAAAAACAGCAACAAAACTTCAACGCGAGTGATTACCTGAGATGCTGTTTTCAGCCTGAAAATAAATCACTGGGTATAAGGAGGGGAGGAGGATAGGAGCACAACTGCTTTATGGGGCATCGCTCGGAGGGGCTAAATCTCTCCTGACCCACGTGAGATTTTTATATACGTCCCAACCGACTGTAACAAACTCATAGAGAGGAGTGCTTGCTCCTATTTGTCACTTGTCTTTCAGCAGCAAACACCAGGACCCCTGTTAGGAGCTGGGCGCTATTGTTTCAGCCGCCACGGAGAAGAGCTGCACACCAGCCCGGGTGGGGTTGGCCAGCAGCCAAGGAGCTGCATCTCATTTCTATGCTAATGGCCATAATCATTTAAAAAATAAATACATGCAATCACAATATTCACCCGTGAGCTCCTAAGAGGGGAGGCACCCTCTAATCCATCTGCCCGCGGTCTCTGTCGTCCAGCAGTGCAGCATCCACGTGCCAACGGAGGAACTGGTGCTGCCCCAGGCCCCTCTTTACTGTCATCAGATGGGGTGAGTGTCACCCAGTTCCCATTAAACTTCCCTCCGCCATCTCCACGTGTAGCACAATACTGTCGACGCTCACGGTGAACGTAGGGTAGTCACCAAGCCATAAAATCAGCCTAAATCATGCGCACACTCATTGTTCCATATTGATGTTCCAAGCCACGGTGTCTCAGTGCTTCTGCTATCATCACACCTGGATTTTGGCCATGGTACACACAGACCGGCACAGGGCAGGGAAAGACAAAACAAAACGGGCTCACAGCAGATGGGGAAGGGACCTAGCAGCCCTCCCACGCTGCAGGCATGGGTGCACCTTCTCCCAAAGACGTTGGCCAAGGCTAGTTTCACGCTGAGTTGTCTACAGCCACACTAACGGATGAGGCAGAGGAATTACTCTTCACCTCTTCTTCCCCCATGTTGTATCATGGAGGACCTCAACTAGGATGAGGCAGAATCACAGGTGAGGCTATTCCCTAAAGAGAAGCCCAAGCTTGGGATCTCCGACCACCTAACCCCTACCAAGATGCAGTTCCCAAAGGCATGTCCTACGGACACAGTGCAGGTGAACAGCAACTCTTATCCTCATCCATATTCACAGAGGATTTTTTCTGGCAAACGAATTTGCCGGGTCTTCCCTAATCGAAGTGCAAACACTCTCTCCATCCTAACAGGCCCTGCGGAAAGGCCAACAGAATAAAAATGAAAATAGCTATCGAGTGAAATTTTCTTTACTCCATGAAAAACTAAATTGAAACCATTAGTGGCCAATCCTTTTTTGCTCAGTACAGCATTAGTGCTAAGCCAGAGATTGACCTAGATTTGATATAGAAAAAGAAAACATTAACTTAGTACGTCAAAGCAAATCCCAGGCCTGTTAGAATCATTAAAACGCAAACATTACTATCAACTGCAGGCACAAGGGGAGGAAGAAGACTTGAAAGGTTTAGTGCCAAGCCTGGTGTTAGGAGAGTATTTGGGAAGCCCAGCTAGTTCTGCAATCACATTGCTTTATGCTTTTAGATTACTTAAGGGGAAACAGATACCCCAGGTTGGGGAGGGGCTGAGCATCTTCTCCACCACTGATGCCAGGCAGCCCACAAATGACAGTCCACAAGCAAAGACCCTTTCTCCCCATTTCTGCCACCAACCTGTTGGATTCAAACCTCTTCCAATGCAGGCATGTGGTTAAAATGCCTCAAAGCTAACACAGTGCAAGGAACAAGAGTTTAATAGGGACATGCCTCCAGTAGCTGGGCTCCCAGATGCCCCTGCCAAGGAGGGCAGGCTTCGTTAGCTCCATTACAACTGATGAAGGTGAAGCCTGGAAGGCAAATGGTTTTCCCAGTGTGAGAGAACAAGCCATGGGCAGAGTCAACCCCTTCCAAGAGTGGCTCCATCCCAATGCTAGTGACAGCTGCTGGTTTTCATACTGAATTTCCCAACTTACTAATAAAATTGAATTTCCCCTCGGGTCAGCAGAAGTCAGGGTCATTTTTAAAATAGGACGACCACCAAGCCAATTAAACCCAGACCTAAACCACTCTCAAATCAGGCCAACAGCTCCAGCAGAACCAACCCTTGGTATCTGTGAGATTTATTAAGCCCCCATCCTCCCTGGCACCGCAACTCCTTCCCAAACGCTCTCCCTGCCCCAAAGCAAGCAGAGGGATTACATCCTTTTCCATTCCCTCTTGGTTTAGGAGACCTTCACCATTAAGTAGGCGACCTGCCGGGGAATATTTTCACGGAGGACATCAGGTGAAGGCTTAGCAGAGACAGGTCTCCTATTTGCTCCCCTCCACACTATGGAAACGGAGGATTTCCCTGCAAGAAAGAGCCGGCACAAAAGATGGGGGGCGTACAGCAACCACAAATCCCATCCTCTCCTCTCTTCCTCCTGCTTTCAAACAGGGACGCTTTCCCAAGTCTTTAAGAAAAAGACACTGCATCTTCTTTTTTTACCTTTTTTTTAAAGATGCATTTTTATAAATACAAAAAAGCCCACGTCACACCAGCCCAGTGGCTACTCCAGCTGCAGAGCAGCCTCCGCGCCTGCGAGCCGGCCCTGCGTGTCTAACGATGCTATTGTGCGCAGTTGTTGCTGAACTGCCATGAGCCCAATTTTGAATGCAAGTTGCTTTGTGCATAGCGAAGCGTGAACAACAGCGCCGCCCATTTATCTATTTAATTCTCCAGGAGTAGCGGGAGCGGGGGCCTTCGCTCACATCTAAAGGGAAGAAAAATCGCCTTTCTCTCGGCTTTGGAAAGGGAGGGAAATATTAAAGACCAGCCGTGCCTCTCCCAGCACAGATGAAAACCCCCTCTGCCCCCGCCTACTAATCATAGTGGTGAAAATCCCAAATCTCTATTGTCCGCGCTGGGCCTCAGATCTCAAAAGAAAATGGGCTGCAAGACTGAGGAGAGTTTGAAGCAAGGAAGACATTTTGGAGGAATGTATCTTATTTAAGAGGAACCAAAATACGTGGTGAGATGAGAGAGGGAGGAAGCACCATCTCACTCTGCTCTGGGCAGAGGGAGAGGGAAAGAGGGTCAGTCCTGCACGCTTTTTATTTGCAATATTTGCAAACAAGTGCTTATTCCTCTTTTGCTTCGGCTGTCGTTTTCTCCCCCCCGGCGCTGATAGGACTGCTCAGAGCAGGGACGGAGGACGGTCCAGGCTCCCCGCCCTCTCTGCATTTCGCATCCTCGTGTCTCCGTTGTTCTCACACTCAGTCAAAGCTGAGTGAGATAATATAAACAAGATTGAGAAGACACCCCATCAGACAGACTTCTCTGGTTGAGGGACAAAGTCTCCACCCGGCCTGTTTTTTGCCCCCCCCCGGCCCTAAGCCCTGGGGATGGGGATGAAAGGGAGACAACCGAGCTAATGCCTCGCAGTGGGACACACCAGCTGCCCACGGGAGGGAACACGCAACAGATATTTTACAAGAGGCGGGGAAAAAAAAAAAAAATCTACTGCTTCATGACTCGAGCCCACCAGGAGCCAAATTGCTGCCTGGTCTGGGACTACGGCATCTCAATTTTTTGCATAACATGTGAAATGACTGCGAGCCAAATCCAGCTCAGGTCACCTCCCCGCCTCACCACAACGAGCAGTGCCAATGGACTCTACCAATCTGTGATTTACTGTTTGTTTTGGTGCTTTGAGAAGCAAGAGGATAAAAGCACAGAGCCCTACGGGGGCTGCTTCTGCACAGGGATGATAAATAACCTCTGAAGGTAACGAGCACATCTCCACTGCACGCAGACCGCGTGAGGAACAGGGTCAGAGGGAACATGCTCAGGGATCCCTGGTTGTTCTACCCGCCCTGCACGAGCAAAGGAGCAGGGCTGGGAGGAGAAGGATGGGTCATTCCTGCGAAGATCCCTGCAGGGACTTTATCGTGGCACCTGTGTGCTGCAGCTCCGCTCCTCCCTTGAACGTGCTTCCCGTCACCAGCACATCCCAGCCTCTCCTGCAAAATCGCACGCACCTCCAAGTCAGTCTCCCAGTCCTAAAGAATGTTTAGTAGATTTATGGTATTGATTATAGCTTGCTTATTGGAAAAATAACACCACCACCATCAGCTGTTGATGCAGAGGTATTCTCCCATGAGCGGGAAAGATTTTTGTCTGGATAAATGCAGTCTCTGCACCATGCACGGGAATAGACAGGGGCCATGCACCCCAAGGGCTGTTTTAAACTGAAATACCTTGCAATTTCTATAAAGCTCACAAAGTGCTATCCCTCTGGAGACAGACTGCGCCCACACCGTCCCAGTACAGCACGCCAGGGAGCATCCCCAACATCCGACACCCCACCACCCTCGCTATCGTGACCCGGGAGGAGGGAGCGCCAGGGGAGCTGCCTGTGCCAGATGAAACCCTTGAAAGCAGCTGGCCTTCACCACGCTCTGCCTCGTGCAGCGGCACTGCCCAAATGCTGCCTGCTCAGACCCAAGACCTCCTGCAATGTGGCTGCAACCAGAAATCATCCCAGCCTGGAAATAAGGAGCAGCAAATCCCAGTGCATCAGCCCAAATGCCCTCTCTGAAGCACAGCGACCAACCAGGACTGTCTGAGCATCCTCAAACCTTTCCTATAAACGCATCGGTCATTTTACAGAGACAGGCACAGGGGACACAAAGTGACACCCACGGTCACAACCCAAATCCAACATCATCCCTGGCGTACCAATGGCACACTCTACCCCCGAGGCAATGCTGCTCCTTATAAATTACTTGGAAAGATGCATCTTGGCAATCCCACCGATCAAATTTCTCACTTCCCTCCGTGTTCGGAGCACGCAGCAGCATCCCATTCCGTTACCTGCTACGGAGAGCAGCACGGCAGACAGCCCAAGGTGGTTATTTGTCTTCCAGCACCCTCTTGTTTTGCAGGGGAATTGACTAATAAACAGCCCCTTTAGAGCTCTCAAATTGGTTTCAGGGAGAGAAGAAGTTTCTGGTGGAGAGGGAGGCATCGCTGGGAGAGCCCTTTATCAGGGAGCACTATTGCAGTAATTTTTCAAGACGAAATTGCTCTCTGGCTCATGACAGCATTTAGTGTATCCTGAGGCGACCATTTGTGAAGCCAAACCTGTGGTCCTGCTGCCCTGCTGCTGGAGGGAAGGGGGAGTATTAAATGTCATAAACAACTCTTAATTTGCTTGGGCGCACTGCATATGGGGCTAGTGATTCCGCAGTGCAGGAGGAGGTTATTCGTCATCATTACAGCGCTCCGGCACCAAGGGTGATGCTGGCCGGGCAACACCGGCTGCTGTCACACCTACCCAGCAGCATTAGTCACCGCGAAGGGCTCCTGCGTTTCTGCAGGGTGACTTCTTAAGAAACCCCAGGATCACACGAGGCTCCCCCACCCCAAAGCGGGGCTCCCCTCCAGCATTGCAAGATGCTCCCTCCTGTTGCATCCACAGCTCGCCCTGCTTCAGGCAACGGCTTCTTCAGGACCTTGCCACCTCCCAGGCTTTCCTCTGAAGCACGCATTTGCTCTTTGCAAAATACCTGTGATTTATCCTACTTAAATGCCCCTGCAGACCCCTGAAATAATGAGAAAATGAAGCACAAGCTGTCCCGCAAGCCTCCGGGAGAGGCTGGCTCAGCCAGGGCAAAGCAAAGCGTGCAGCACGCTGCCAGCAGGCAGGTCTCTCCTGCCAGATTCCCATCCAGAGCTCCTCATGTTTTTCCTACTCCGACACACACAATTAAGACAAATTACATAGTTACCATTTTGATTTGTTGCACAATAACGATGTTTTCCATCCCTCTCCCAAATATTGATGGAGATGGTACAAGAGGAAGCTCCCACGCAGCTGTTTTTGGCCCTGGACCACTTTGTTTGCAGCCAACTGCTTCTGCTGTCGAGCGCGGACGAGCAATCCTGCGTTTTATCAGCTAGGAGAGGCAGCGAGCCAACCCAGCACAAGGCGTTATCCTATCCCACCGCAGCCCTTGCAACACCTCTAGGTAGAAACATCCCTGCTCAGACCCCCCAGACTGCAAAGCCAGCAGCCATCCCCGTTTTTTTGTGCTCGCCAACGAGCACACGCTTCGTTTCGGCATCTCCGGAGGCGACGGTGGAATCCAGAAAGGTGAAGGGAAGGAAGCTTTTCATCATGACTGCCCATGGAAATGCCACCAGCACTGCTTTCAGACAAGGAGCTGTCCTGATTTACAGGCTAATGAATTTTAAATGAGATGCATTTTTTAATTTTTTGTTGTCAGCCCCCATTTTTCCGCTCGCAATCATTCAAATAATAGCTTTAAATTTTTAGCATCTGTTTTTACCAGCTCTCTTGTAATTAGTTTACTAATGTATTTCACTGCGTCTTTGTTATTTTCAGAGAATTACTTCATTCCCAGCTATCAGAGATAGTGCACTTCAGTCTATAAGGAGTTTGGCCTTTGTTCCCTCATGGTTATTCACATGGGGGAAGATGGCTCAGTGAATGACAAACCTTTCTATCACCACACATTCTCCATTTAATGTCTTTATACTGGCTCATTAATTACCACAGAAAACTCCTTTCCGAATGAAACCTGTGATTTATAGAAGACTTGGGCAAGGTGCCATTTTTATCGGGCTGACAGTGAACAGCACCAGTGCCGGTAATTCACTCCTCATTTTCCCTCCTGCTGCAGCAGGGTCAGCCCCGCCGCGGTGGGAGCTTTGCCTGGGCAAGGGAGCTCAGCAAGCGCTCGGTGCTGCCGAGCCGCAGCCGTCACGCTGCTCCTGCACGACTGGGACGACCGAGTCCATAGAAAATTGAGCTACAACCTTCTGCCTGTGTACCGTAGAGCCCGCTGTACAGACCGAGACAGTCCCTTGGGCAACAGCTGGATGAGTGCCTGGAGGAGGAGGGACTGCCTCCAAGATGATGCCCTGCATCTCTTTATCAAATCTGGTGGTTCAAGGTTGTGCGTACAATGAAGTATCTCCTAGCACTCAGCAAAAACCCAAGCACAGCACGGAGGGAGACTCAGGCTTTCGTTAAGGAGCGGGCAGTCAGATACGATGGACTCCGTAGTACCCAGACGCACCTCTCTGCCGTGTCCCACTACACAGCACGGGCTGGACGGCAGGTTTGAGTCCCGGCTGTATCCCTCAGACTCTACAACCTTACAGACTTGCAAACCTCCCAGCAGCGCAGGGTCCGGCCAGGGGAGAGAGCTGCGCAAAGACACAAGGTAAAGCCTCCCTGAAGACCCAAGGCAGCCAGAGAGTAGGAGAAAGGTGGCTGCCCTGCCTTCGAGAGGGAGTAACCCGAACAACAGTCTCTCTGTCCGACGGAAATTAACTTTAAATCCTTCAGAACAGTATGTCTTTCACAACATCCATACTCTGAGCCAAGCATGATAAACTGCCCTCTTCTTTATTAAGGAATGAAATAGAGGTGGGAACGGCGCACACGTTGACTAAAGAAGTTATTCAAATAGCAAAACAATCACGAAAGGTTGGATTTACATCGCTTGGCGCAGAGGAGCCACCACACACCATTGCAAGGGAAATACTCAGCATCCCCTGTGCACAGGGGGAGGAGAGGCCAAAGGACCCAAGCGAAGCCTCAGAGCAAGTTGGGCACCGAGTTAGCATTACAAAGGACTGCTCTAAAGCTCTTTTCTGTTCATTTTAACTCTGAATTTCACTCGAATGCAGGTGATTTTCCAAAATGCTGAGTGCTCCTCTGCTCCCATCCCTTCGCAGTGAGCACAGCCATTGCGTTATGACATTACCCGATCTAGATTGAAGGTGATAATATCAAAGATGTAAAAAGGACCGAACTGCTGTGATACCGAGAAAATCCAGCTTCCTCCAAGGTCTGCTTTTCCCTCTAGCTGCGGCTAAACCGTTAGCTGTCATCTCATCCCTGTGGCTGAGTTACATATATAAATTCCTGTTCGCTCCTTGGCAATAGCAACAGCTTCCTATTTTGCTGGCAGCCATCCAGGGGAAATTCAAGCTGAATTACAGCCATTCTTCAGAAAATAGGCCAAATCCACGAAAGCAGGACACATGACCGCAGACGTAGAGCTCATCCTTTTTCTATTTATTTTGCGGCGAGAAGCCCTGTTGGCTGAAAATAGCTTATCTCTGGAAGTCCCCCTTTCCGTTCCCGGCTGCCGCTCCTGGCTGCTAGCCAAACTATTACCACCTCAAAGAGAAAGTTCATAGCTCCGGCATATCAGCCCCACTATACAGGACGTGTGGTATGATGTTTTCACTGATTTCCCTCTGGGAGCTCGGAGGAGACGGGGATTGTATTTCTGTGCATGAGCCAGCGAGTGTTAAGTCTTTTCCTGCGCCTCTGCTGGGATGGTTGTACTTGGGGTCGTACCCCAGCATCGCTTGTCAGCGTATACACAGTAGCGTATGCGTGCACGTATGTGCATACATGTGCATGTATGACACAGCACGGGTGGTAACACAGGCTGGAGCCCGTGAGCCGGAGTCCCTCCAGGCACCTGTTCCCACAACAAGGTGAGAGCTTACATTTTATGCCGGTCCACATGGAGCAGCCCCTCTGTCCGAAAGCACCTCTGGACCCACAGCGGGTCCTCTCTCCTCCTCACGTACACCACAGCGCCCTAAATATGACTGGGAGACACACGGCCCTCCAGAAGCATGCAGACAGACAAACACAAGTAAGGACACGGGAGAACAGTTAAGAAGGTTAGGAAGGATGGTCACACAGAGCAAGAAAGTGATGGCAGAGTTACAAACCACAAATCTCACCGTCTTTGTCTTCCTCGCTATCACCAGACCATCACCAAACCCGAGGAGCACGGATGCATTCCAGAAAACACAGCTCTCCAGGGAGGACGGGCTTCTGGTTGATAAGAGGCTTATCTCCCAAACTCCCAGCGACACCTCACCCCGGGCCCAGTTTATCAAATTAAACTCATTACCTTTGAGGACTCGCTGAGAAGAGGTGGCAGGAGAAGAGTGGTGGGTCAAGGAGGTAACGCTCCCACAGCCCTGCTGTGCCGCTCCCGGCTCAGCGCATCCTTCCCGGCACGTGCCGAGCAGCGGTGGTGGCCGGTGGGACAACACCAACTGTGAGATCACCACCAGCATCAAACTGTCCCAGCGCGTCACGTCAAGGAAGAAAACTGACAGAAAGAGGAGATGCACCGATTTACTGCGCGGCCGTCACATGGCTCTGCAGTTTATCGTGTGTACAGCCGCACCACGTAGGGCTGTGCTCGCCGGGTGTGTTTTCTGCATATAATGTGGTTTGCAACAGCAGCTTTCTATATGGTGGACAGATAACCTCACCGTGCCTACGGGAGAGCAATGTATCGCTGATCTGCCAGCATCCAATCTCCATACTATGTCACAACCAAATACAGTATTTTGCATACGCATCTTTTACTGGCAAGGAGAAATAACCAAGTCCTTTCTACAGTGAATTTTTAAAACGAGCAGCCAAGCAAAACAAAATTTCAGCTTTCAACACTTTGCTAAGGCATTCAGATATAGACTTCCGATATTAATATTTTTACCATCGATTAAACAAACACTGGTAACCTCAGGTGGTGTCTCCTCTCTTCTCGAAGTCCTTTGGTACTGTTTATGGGAGCAGGAGATGACGAGAAGCCCTGGGTACCACAAAGCGAGGGTGGTGAGGCTCGGGAAGCCTTTGAAGAGCGTAATTCCTGAGGGGTGCTGCCGGACAGGATAACTATTAGCTCACAGGGCTACAAGGAGGGGCTCTATCGATTTTCTGGCAGGAGAAGAGATGGGAAGAGCCTGTGTTATTTCCTGCTGTGGAATTTGCAAATATTTTACCCAAATGACTTTCAGGATGCACAAACACATGAAGAAGCACAAACACATGAAGAAGCACAAACACATGAAGAAGCACAAACGCGGCTGGTCGGGGTGGGCAGGGTGGTGGTGGTCCCCTGACTAGTGGACAGAGATTCTCCTGCGGGCTTGTGGCAACTATCAGATAATCCCTCTGCATATGTGCCAAGTCCCTGTGGCCTCCATCGCTCACACCCGCGCTTCCAAACAACCCCTGGCAGCAAAATTCAGTCTCATGGACAAAAGACAAGAGGAGACCTTGATAAGAAACCCAGTGCCCAATGCCCAGCCCGGAGAGGGGCTCAGCGCCCGCAGCTCCTGCTAAAGGAAGGAGCACTAGAAGAAAGGCTGGACACTCAAGCAGCCATGCCATCCAAATTTAAATATCAATATTTGCCTTCAAAGGCTCTCAGTGATGGGAGAGCCATACAAACCTGCAACTGCCCAGCTAGGACGCAGAGGAGGGATGTGGCCACGTCCCTTCCGCGAAGGCTCCCCGGCCTCACCTGGGACTCCTCCATCCCCATCCCTGCTCACGCACTTGCTGTCCCCATTCACTTCCCAGCCACATTCCCCATCCAGATGCCAGGGTTAACAACATTTAGCCACCTAAGCTCCCTGTTGTTATGAAACTTCATTTTAATTAAGGTTTGTTAAGGGTTTGGGATGTGCACACGAGTGTGGAAACCTGCCTGGGCTGGAGCAATGCTAAACGTCAGGGAACGGTGGCATTGCAAAAGCAATGCCGGTTTTAGAGAGCGGGCAGAGGTCAAACGCTGCGCCTGAATGGTGGGGTTGCAGGGGGTTGTTTTTGCCGACTTTGAGCTCTGAACTTGAGCTTTGCCCCAGCGTTTGCAGCACACTGGGGAAATCAGAGCCAAAGCCCCATAAGCCTGATCTTCAGGGGGCCTCCGCAAGGATGTTCAGCCCCTCTTGCACAGAGCCTGGGGAATCAGACCTCTCTCTCCTGAAATGTGCGTCTTCATCAGAAAAAACGCTTGCACCCCAAAACAGGCACCTCTCTGGTATTAACAAAAGAGATGAAAACTCAGTAAGAAATGCATAATTGTAGCACACGCTGTTAGGGACCTGAAAAACTGCTGGGACACCTGAAATATCAAGGAGGACGATTAAATCTATCTTAACAAAACCTTATGGCACATAATGGCTCCCCAGGAGACCCACTATGATACCCTAATAACTTGTTTATGCAACCAAATTGTCCAAGAAGAGATTCCACATGGGTTTGCACGCACACGGGCCCGCGCACTCCACGTGCACATTCAGGTGCAGAATAAAAGACGGGAAATAGCAAAGTCCGTAAGATACTCGCGTGGGACAAGGCAGAGGTACCCTGCACGGAAAACATCACCAGCAACTTCACAGCCCTCCCCACCGTGAAGTGAAATAAATAGAGAGCTCCAGGAATTAGCTGTGAGGGTGACAGTGCCGAAGGAAAATGAAAGCAGAAGTGGGGTAGGAAATCCAGGCCGGCTTGCTTTTGTGTTCTCGCACAATGGGGCACGTCAGCTCCGGAGCCTCCGCAAGCCATCACCCGCCATCTGGCACCGGCCCGGACCGCTAATGGGAGGCCCCGGAGCCCCAGCTGACTCCCAGAGCCACGGGGGAAATCAAGCTGACGAGCTCCCCACATTAAGCCGTCTAAATTAATGCAGATGCGTGGCCCGCTCATGAGAAATTTGGCTGGTGAATAGCGGCAAAGAGAGTGGCGTGAGCCGGCTGCGGCATGCCACAAACCCTGCGCCAGCTCGGAGTTACAGCCCAGCCATCGTATTAAGCGGGGCCGGGGCGGACGCGAGCCGCCCTTGCTCATTTGCAAGACGAATTGTTGGCGAAGGGATGTGGAAGCGACGGTCCTTTTCACCGAGCACTCGCAGCTCGACTGCTAGATGCACAACGCCGACCAGATGCAAATTCTGCAGCAGCAGGGACAGCCCTGATTAACACCGCCTGCCCGATACGTTGCTCTCAAAACCAGCCTCAGTAACTCATGTTACTGTAATGCCGTATCGGAGCAGATCGGCTAGGAAACGACTGTGCATGGGGTATACGCAGAGAAGGGCATGAAGATGTTGATATGAGCGCTCAGGGCCAGGTTCAACAGCAGTACCTCTCCGCAGGAGCAACCCCGCTGATTTTGGCAGGGTGGACCCCAGAGGACTCATCGCCCCAAAGGAACATTTGCTGCTGTGAATATCTGATTTCCCTAAGCAATACGGCACAGAATAAGGGTGCCAGAGCCTGCTGTCCTGATGAAGCAAAGGGTTGGCTGAGCACCTTGTCGAGGACATGAGGTCGAGCTCCAGCCCCTTCTCCTGCAAGCTGCTGCATAAGGAGCAAGAAGAGAACAAGCCACAGGGGATTAAGGATTGACCACACTCCCCAGGCATGGCAATATGTACTGGAAAGCCCATCTCCAGCCCATGGGGGACATGCCATCCCACCTCCTCCCCTGCTCCTAACACGGCAGTAGGTTTTGGGGCCAGTGCAGATGCCAGAGCCTCCTTGCAGCTGGCTCTGTGCCTCCCAAAGCTCCTAGGGTGCTACCCCGGGGACATCTGGGCGTGCTGATCGGTATCTAATGCTGTTTCTGTGGTGTAAGAACAGGTCAGAGCTCTCTGCAGGGACACGGCTCTGGCTGGAGGGTGCGAAAAGATCTGCCCCCTCCACTTGGGCACAAACAGAAAAGTCAACCTTCAGGCAGGGATTTCATTTCTCCCCTCCATCACCGGCTTCAGAGAGCTGCTGAGAACCCAGCTCCGCAGCAGCCCGAGCCAGGGATCAGACAGACAGCAGGGTTAATTCAGAGGCAGGCGACGAAGAGCCTGGGAGGATCAAAGGAACATCGCAGGAGCGCAGCACACCAGACAGCTCTCACCGCCGCGGTTTCGCTACGGCATGTGCCACGCGGCGAGCAGCACTGCCTGCCTGCAGCCGGGGGTCCTCCACACACTGCCTTGCACCCCAGCGTGACAGAGGCAAACCATGCCCTCGCTGGCTTTTTGCATGCCTTTGCCACGGCTGTAAGCAGCAGCCGGCTTATCGCCGGTGCCAAAAAATAGCCATATACCTCCCCAGGGTGAACTCAACCAGCGGAGACCTCCGGGGAATCGCTGTGACAAACCTCGGGCCAAACAAAAACCAAATCTTTAACAACTGAGGCACTTTTCAGCATCCCTAGGTACAGCTGCTGTTGCACATCCCAGGGAACCTCTCGGGGTGGCTGCGACGCCTTGCAACGAGCAGGTATTTGGGGATCCATCACTGTCGCTGACAGCTGAGCTCCTGCTTACAGCACCAAGGGTAAACCCAGACCCTTTCTAATGACTTTGGATTCATAACCTGTTCCCGCAGATGGAAAATTTTATTCCCAAATGCACAGAGACCCACACGGCAGCAGCTTGAGTGATTACGGTCTCCGCTCTGCGGAGCTGCTAGCATTTGGAGGCAGAAACACCCCCATTTTACCTAAAGGGGACGGTGGTAGCATATGGTAAGCGTAGGTTACGCTCAGCCCCAGGAGCAATGCTGTAGCTCTTACACAGCTCACGCCGCCTCCAAATCGC
Organism: Gavia stellata; assembly: GCF_030936135.1. Classification (NCBI taxonomy): domain Eukaryota; kingdom Metazoa; phylum Chordata; class Aves; order Gaviiformes; family Gaviidae; genus Gavia; species Gavia stellata. The sequence goes on from NC_082606.1 coordinate 21,572,481, forward strand.
GTTCCAGGTCCATAATGTCCCACCAGAAGATAAGTAGAATTTTTGCTGGGGTGGGAGAACGGGAGAAAACCTCTCGACACAATTAATTTGCCTCCAAATTCAAGCTAGTTGAAATAATCTGTTGGCAAACACAAAACACCATTGCGATAACAGCTGAGCAGAGGCTTATATTAAACAAACATCTTCAGATGAAAATATCACTCATCTAAAAGGCATCACCATTCATTCATGCTCAATAAAACACAAAATGGTTACAGATAGAGCTGATGGAAAATGAGAGAGAGAAATGGAAGTAAAGGTAAAGCTGCCAGGCAGGAAACAGTACAAGAAGAAAAAAAAAAAAAACCCACACCACCGTGAAGAGGTTGATTTAGCATTCTGCTTTAGGAGAAATTTCAAAAGCAGGTTTTAATATCTGATAAAACTTCACTGCTGGTCGCCACGCTGCCTGACAGAAGCACAGAAGGGGACTAATAGCCCTGGCGTACGACATGATAAAACATTTTAAGCTGCATAGCTTTACTTGGACTTGCTACTTTTAAGGACATTTTATGGTTCACTGCTATCCCTCAGTGTCTTACCAACAACTCCTGAGCATGCATAAGCTCTCATCTACCCACCAGGCAGGTAGTTTTCCCTAAGGCTGAGTTTTTCCAGCCCGCAGATTGCCACAGTTGAATATTAGCACTTGGCTGCATTGCTGCAAGGAACTGCAAGGGGCTGAGTGCAGGACTGCCCGGGCTGGCGGCTCTGGTCTTCTTGCCTCACATCTGGCTCCTTTGGTCCTCTCCAGCGCCTGTCCCGCTATAACGGGGCCCCTTCGAAGCCCCCCATCATGCAAACCCTCCATCCGACTGGCTGGATGCTGCTGAGTCGGCATCAGTGAGAAACACGGGGGCTCGGTTTCCAGTACACTTCTGCTTTAGAGATGACTTCCCAATCTAATAAAGAGGTAAAACATTATCTGTTTTTTCTTCTCTTATTTCCCAAGGAACGAGAAGGCTGGAAACATCTTTCTGCTTCACTAATAAAACTTTTATAACCCCCTTTCCCTGACAGCCCCTGAGCAAGGGCTCTTTCCCCAACGAGAAGCCTGGGATAAGCAGGGAAAGGAGAGTCACGATCTGTATTCACAGCCCGTCCTAGCTCAGGTGGCGGCGTGAAACGTCGGAGTCACACTTGGATGCAGGCTGCAAAAATACTCCCCTTTGCCGGCTGCCCAGGGATTGTTCTTGCCAGTCAATGCATGCAAAAGGCTTTATTGGACACAGGACAGCAGAAGTCCCACTGCCAAGATTTAAAAGCTATCTGGCCGCTCCAGGAAAAAAAAATAAAGGCAACTAAAAAAATAAAGGCAACTAAGATGGTGTTTGTTGGCTCGTTTGAGTCCTATTTTGTTTGATTTTTTTTTTTTTTTGCAATGGTCTGGTACCAGCTTGTATTTCCTGGCAGCCATCCTGCCATTTCCAGTTTGATTTTACATTAGGGGAAGAGTTGAAAACCAGGCAAATTTGGCTATGGGATGGACAGGTCTACCTGCACATCCCTCTGTACGACCGCAGGTCTCGGCGCAGCCTGCAGCTGCACTGCCACGCTGGCACTCCTGCCAGGACAAACTGCTCTGGTTAACGGACAGACTGCCTGACAGCAGGAACAGTGCTCTTTTCCCCCGTATCTCTGCATTTCCAGGATTGCAAAACCAGTATAGGTGTATGGGCAAAACCACCGAGACCACAGAGCAGGCTGTAGATACCTGGAGGCAGAAGATGACAGCAAGTCTTCCAAAAAGCATATGGTCATCAGCGCAACAAATAAACCCAACAGGTATTAGTAATTTCCACACTATATTTCCAGCTGCAAGGAGGAAGAATCAGCACAAAACAGGCTGTCTGCAAGCAATAATCTTTCTCGGTCTTCCCTGTGATGCTGCCTGACACAGAGTAATACTTTATAAATGATCCCTCCCCACGTGGGAGACAACCCCAGCAGGGCGAGCGAGAAGAGGCACAAACCCACTGCCTCACGTCAGAGCTCTGGGGCTGTGCTGAGAAAGGACAGGGTTGGCCAAAGCAGATAATTACCGGGAAGCCCTAATTAGGAGGATGGAGAGGAAGAACATGGAAGAAGAAAAAACATCCAAAGCAATATGGCTTAATCACCCTGGAGGAGCCTTCTCTGATGGTCCGTTACTGTCTCCATGTACACATGGATATCTTTTAAGACTGTTCCTAAATCCAGGAAACCTCTCCTGGCCACAAGCACAGCGTCAGGAGGGGGAAGAAAGGGGGAAGAAAGCTACTGAGGAGCAGGGCAGGATATTTTTTAAAAAAAAAAAAAAAACAAAACCACATAAATCAAGCCAGGGAAAAGACTTCATGCCCCAGAAACCCAAGGCCAGGTTACTCGTACATTCAATCATAAACTCCAGGAAGGAGAGGTCTTTCCTTTCTTTCTGCAAATGCTTTTTTCATGTCAGGAATGGTTTTAATTAGCGTGCCCGAAGCTTGCAAGCTCTGGGAGCTGAGAAGCCTGCCCCATTACTGGTCGCAGAGAAAGCTGAGTGCCCCAGCAGGATTCGTCCTGGCTCCTGGGGACAGCTCATCCCCCGGCTCCACACCGGAGAGCGGGCAGGAAAACGGAGCACGGGGTAGGTGTCCGTATCGTGGGAGATAGCAAGGTTCCCAAAGACCCTCACCGTTTCTTGGCAGCCCCATGCTCCGCAGCAAGCTCCAGGTACGGCTCTGAGCAACACCAGCCCTTTCCTCCCCACGTCTGAATGGTTTGCAGAGCTCAACACAAGGACCCCTAACAGGCATTTCACCCAGCGCTGCTTCAGGCTAGAGCTTTCCACGTGTGCCTGAATGTTGATAAGAGCTCCAAAAGCAAATACCCAATTACAGGTCCAACTGGGCACACCTTGCCTGCCGAAAGGTCCAAGCCATTTGCAGGGTACGCATGTGACACCCAGACATTTTGCACTTGGCCTGGACCATAAGTTTGCTCAGATCCTGGCTTGGCACATGGCGAACAGCTGGGGAAAAGCTCCTTTTGGAGGTAACATTACCCTTTCCCTACAATCCTTTAGCCCAACCAATGATAATAACCGCTCATTAAAGCAGAGTCTTGTTTAGAAGAGCACACACCACCTCCCTCTACTTTAAAATAGCAACCTGACCTCAATAAAGTATAAAACAATTAACTTACTAATTAGTCAACAAATAACTGTTTCACCCAAGTAGATACTAAGTTGTTAGGAAATCTATTAGCATTTCCACTGTAATTTCATGCTTTGCTGATGATGAATAAAACAAGGTTGAATGGGACCTATTCACATCCAGAGCACAATGCGCAGTAGCTGTAAGATAGCTAGTGGGAAACTTCCTCAAAAGAGCCAAATACCGGGACCAGAACCCGGTGTCACCAACACCACAGCAGCACCGAAACCCGGCAGGGAGGGTATGCACGGCCAAAAGGAAGAGCAAGGGTTGAGAAGCTGACAGGGAGCAAGCAAGATCTACCTGCATTTCCCATCCAACGTGTAGGACAAGTTCATGCACACAAGCGGATCGGGCCAAAAACATCCCAACATTTTGCTTAAATTGATTGTTTTAATTTCCCCAGCCAGCTCCACCATGGGCAATAGAAATCTTACCAAAAAAGCTAGGTTTTGGATGCATCTCCATGTGCTCTTGTGCTGTGGTCAACAAGCAAGGCTATCAAAAGCCACCAACGCATATGCATCTCCTCTCCACTCCCTTCCAGAGAAACCCAGCACCCCTCAAGCATGAGCCAAAGACCAGCAGCATGAAGTCCCCTGATTTACAGCATGCTGCTACCAGCCCTTCCACTTAATGCCGGCAAGTGTTAATGTGGATGTCTGTGCCGGTCCCAAGGATGAAGACTAGGGTCTCCCAGGTGACATCCATTTACAAGATCCTCTTCCCACCTCAGGACATGCTCCTTGGTTGCATTCTGAAGATGCAACAGGGGAGATCTGAGTGTCTTCCAGCCCTGCCTGCCTTCTCGCCTGCCCTGGCTGTGAAACATCGGTGTGAAGGCCGGATGGGACACTGTCATGGGAAGGGACAAGGACACAGCCAGCTCAGAAAGTAAGTCCACACCATCTTGGATGAGCGCAGGCATCCAAAGATGTTCAGAGACAGCGATGATAATATCTAAGGCCAGAAAGAAGGGGCAGAACACGTAAGCTGCTGTTAAACAAGTTGTATCAGAACTTCCTCAGGTCTGTGGTCTCCTTCCTACCTATGGATGAAAACCACCCAGAAAATGAGTGTGAAATTTGGATCCAATACAGCGAATCAACAGGTGCTCCGGACTGTCAGCCAGGCAAGGCGCAGTCTGCCTGCCGGGGGTACGTTCAGCACCACACTGGTTTCACAGCCGTTCGCTGGGGAGGGGAAGGAGGCTGCAGACCCAAGCTGTCCCATTCACATCAAAGCACAGGGATTATCAAGCCCCACGGTAGTGGCTCCATAGGGAATGAAATAAGTCGTGACGCTTGGATGAGTGAAATATTCTGCAGCCATACACAGGTCTCCCCATCCAGGCAAGGACTGCTGTTTGGTTGCATTTAACTGGCACTTTATTCACTCAAAACCCAGCATCCTGCTTAGCATCACCGTGCGATTCTCTTCTTGGAGACCTTGCAGCACAACATACCCAGCCAGAAACGGGTCGACACATCCAACTGCCTGCAGTGTGCCTGATTCCACCCGCATAACATACACCCTTGAAACACAGCCCCTGCCTTCCTTTTATCCTAACGTATGAAAAAATTTGCATGTTAGAACAATTAGACGTGAAACATTACATGCCTTATCTCAATGATATTATATAATTGGATTTGCGGCGTATACAGATAATGAAAGCCAGAGCTTCCAGCAGCCAGAAATATAAATCATACACTGCGTTTTCTGCAGTTAAAGTTAGGAATATTTTAAGAGGCCCCAGCAAATACGTTGTTTATATTAAGAAATCGAATCATGTTATTAGGCCCTCCATTTATCTAGTAAAATCTTTAAAAAGCTCATAAACTCGTTACTTTATTAGTTCAGACTTATTATATGTATTTGAAGCAATACTCAGAGGTATTGTTAAGCTACTGCAGGCAGGGGTTACAAGTCTTATGTATTTTCCTTTTGGTAGTACCAGATGTGTTGGAGGCGGTGGCTGTGCTGGGGGCTTGTTGGGAAGCTCGCCACTCGGAGCAAGCCCAGGCAAACTTTTGTGCGTTACTGTCCACAAGAGACCTCCAGCACATTTAGCGCCCAGGCAGCTTTGCTTTTTCCGTGGATAACTCTTCACCTGCCTGCCCACTCCTCCAACCCGTCCTCCCCCAGGAGAAAAGGCCACCTGAGAGCTCTCTGTGCAAACGCAGCTGTAATCCTGCTCCAGAGGTAATGATGCCTGGACTTCTTGCACTAATTAACCCAAACGAGTTCCTGCTCTGCATCACCGGAGCACCCACGGAGAGCGTGCAGGACCCTAGTGCGACTTGCATATCAGGGAATCGTTTACGGAGCTGCTCTCACAGCAATTCATCTCCATCATCCTCTCAGATCCAGAAGATTTATGCAAATAGCTTAATGTGTTAATTTACATATTTGATGAATATGCATTGTCGTGCCCATAGAAGTGACAGCAAACATCCTAATTACCAGCACACAAGCCTGATCAGGCTGCAGGATGGGAAGGAGCTTGTGAAGCAGAGCTATGCCATGTTTCTGCTGGCTTTGGCTGGGTTACACCGAACGCTGCTCCACGCGCTGCCCGGCTGCTCCCGGAGCTGCTGCCCCTCAGCTCATCGCCCAGCTCCTCCATCGCCTCCCAACATGCGTCGTGCATCGGGGCCCTCGGCTTTTGTAGGGGCAGGTCAAAGAGCATCTGATCCCAGAAGCCTCCCAGTATTGCCAACACATGCGCTTTGATCTCCAGCCTCGCAGCGGCTGGCGTTCTTCCCCGACCCTGCTTGCGGGAATCTGCGGGAGGATCTCGGCTTGGATTGGAATAAACAAACCCATCCCCAGGGGCTACAGAGAAAAGGCTCACGGGGGGGCCCCAAAGCGTCCTCAAGGCCCAGAGCATGAACTCACAGAACCCCAAAATGAGGGGCATTTTCTTCTCCTTTAGCAATCTTGCCATTTTTAACCCACTCTCCTGATTTTTTGGGGTTGGACCTGATTCTGGAAAGCTTAAGGCCATTCAGAGCAGGTCATAGGAACACGAGGGCACTGAGCCCGGTTACCAGCCTCCAACATGAGCACCCTCGGGAAGCCGAAAATCACGCTCCAGAGTCCCCAACAGACATGCAGGACCCCGTTAAATCACTTTAGGCAGCACTGCTCCAAGGGGTCTACACTTTTCACAGCTGCTCTAACCCACAGGCAGTGCTCCGCACCATCGCCCTGGCACCGCTAAAGATCGTGCCCCCGGCACACAACCCGCACGGCGAATTTGGCAAGCTGCAGGGTGAAAGGCATCAGCGACGCGGCTTTCCCCACGCTGCCTCCTCCGTCCCTCTGCTTTCCCTGAGCTCCTTCCTCCCGGAGCAGCTGCGCGCCAGGTGAGCCGGCCCGCGGGGAGGCTGGGCAAGGGGCTCGCAGCCCCCCGTGACCCCGCAGCTCCTCTCCCCCCTTCCCGATGCCTGCCTGCCTTTGAAGCCCGGCTAATGACAAAATGACATCCTGCTCCTTCCACCTCCCCCTGCCCGCTAACAGGGCCCCTCGCCTGACCTTAAGGTGTGACGGCTCCTCAGGTTCAAAGCAGAGAGAGGATGCTCGGAGCTGAGCCCCAGCCGGCTCCGGCGGCGCTGCCTTCGGTGGGGGGGCTGGCAGGGGGTCGAAGAGGGGCCCTGCGCTTCGGCTCTCCCCTCCGACCGCTCCTCACGCCTGGCCGAGAGGAAAACGGCCATTTTGCAGCCCCAGGGGCGACAGCTCTAATGGACGTTGCAAACCACCACGTTTTTCCTTGCATTGCGGCCCTGAAAGACTCAGGAGAAGGCTGCTGCTCTCTGGCTCCTTTTTGCCAGCTGGAATGTTGGTGGATTCAATCACTACATTGGGAGTTTTTACCTGGGAATCAAGCCCTTTCCAGGCCATCAGCCACCACAGCTCCCTGTGCCACCAGAGTCTAAATACTTTATAAGGTCTAATTATTGATGCAAGCAGACAGGGCACTGATCGCTCCTCGGCAGAGTTTCAAAGGAGGATTGGATGAGACCTAGCTCTCTCTATTTGATATGTCATTAAACCAGGTTCCCCTTACCTGCTTCTAGCTCAGACACGGGCGAAGACAGATGAGACTACTTCTTAAAGTGTTTCCTATCTCCTCTTTAAAAAAAAAACACAGAAAACTTGAACAAAGCCCTCCCAAGCTTTCCAAGCAGACGGGGAAAATAATCTCTCCCTCCGCAGTTTCATATCAGCAATCAGTTACCACTGGCTCAGATTTATTTAATGGGATGTACAGCATGAACAAGCAACCGTCTACTATTAGAAGCTGGGGATGCAAAACTCCATCACTGGCGGCTGCAGCCATCGTAAAGGCCATTAAGGGAGCTAGTCTGCCTAAATGCACATAATCAGCAAATTTATGGCCTGTTTCTTCTGTTCAGTGAGGAGTTGGCAGAGGCAACAAAGATGGGTGATGCTGACATCTTACAGGCAGGACTAGCACACGAGCTCAGAAATACCGTCTGCCCAAAACCTGCAACAGTTCAATGTGCAAATGTGCCACGCACCTCCCGACAGCTCCATCGCACACATACACAAAGCTGCCCGCTTCAATTTAATTGATTCCCCCAAGGGCTTTGGTATGGGTTTTATAGTGCATAACTAATACTGATAAGCAGGCGTGATAAGGTAGTGTTATTACCCAACTAATGGGTCACTTCATCCACAAATACTTTCTAATTTAATTGAAAACAGGAACACGAGCTGCAAGAAGTCAAAACCTCCAGTATCGTCCTCACCAGCATTCCTGGCAGTTTTTTTGCTCTCCCCTTCCCACCTTCAGTAGCTGGTGAACCACGGCAGATGTCACAAAACCGTGTTTTGTGGCTACGGATTCACAGTTGAAGATCTCTGGATTCAATTCAGCCACGCAGCGAGGAAGTGCAGCTCCCAGGAACTTCAAAGAGACTTGCATCCATCACTTTCAGCAGGGCTGAATTGGCCTTTGCTTATACCTACCTCCCTAGGTCGGCCCTGGAAAGGAAATTCCTTGAATAACTTTCATGTGCTTAACCCTTCGGAAATGGTAGGCATTAATAAAGCCCCTCCTCAGCATCCGCTTGCCTGGCAAAGGTTGGAGGCCATCCGCGTCTGATCGGCAGAGATGTTTGCCGGTCATTAGCAGAAAAACGCACCTCCGCATTTCCATTCTGCTGGAAAAGAGCGTATTTCCAGTCTCTCCCAAGGACATTCCTGAAGAGCACAGCTACCATTACACAAATTGCTTTAACGAGAGCCTGGCCTCCTCTAATAACAGCTACGGGACCAGACAGAAATATCAGATGAACTTCTCAGTTACTGGGGTACTGGAGAAAAACGCAATGACTTCCAATTCACAGAGAATAAAGTATTTTCTCCATTTTCAGTTGGTCTAGTGCTAGCCCTCCTCCTCAGGGGTATTTTCGCCCATTCTCACCGATCCTGTGCTCGGTACCGCGGGGCGCTACCACATTCTAACGCTCTACCTCGGCTCACACTTGGAGATCAGACCAAAGCCTACGGTTGGAACTGAGAATTAGTGAAGTTTCAGTGATTACATCTCCCCCTTGTGCCTACAAACTCTCTGAGAGGCTACAAGCCCAAGTTCTGACGCTGTTTAACCTCAGAAGTTTTCTTTAACTGGGACAGACAGACCTTAGAGCAAAACTGAGCCCAGTCCAGCGGCAGAGGGCAAGGGCTCGACATAGTCCGAGTACCAGAGCATCGCTTGTGCCGTGGGTGGGCACATAAGCGTGCTCACACCGCGAGTGCGCACCACGTCCGTCAGAAAACACTGGCTTTTGCAAAGCTTTAAAAACAAAATGCTTCCCAGCCCGTCCGTGAGCGCGTTTCCCTTCATTAGCACTAAGATCAACAATTTAGCAGGAGGCAGCTAGGGGATAGCAAGACCAATCCAAACAGTTTTACTTAAATTCCATCTAAATGAACCCAGTTTTCTGGGCTTTTAGCAATGGAGGGATAATGTATGCCTATTAAAGAGCATGTCAAAGCCCCAGTCACACAGTCTGGGCATTCAGTTAAAGCGAAGGTCACAGATCTGTGCCCTGGGGCCAGGGGAGAAAGGCTCAGAGGAAGAGGAGTGGCCATCTGGTCCCCCCACTTATGCAGAGGTCACTGCTTTCTGTCACCCCCCCTGTGGCCTCTGACTCCTAGGACTCAAAGAGAAAGAAAAAAAAAAAAAGAAAGCCAGGCATGATGAAAGCGGGGCCCTGATGTGCTGAGACAACTTGCTAAAAGAGCTCTAACTAAAAACAGCTACATGCTCTGCACGGTTAAAGGGACAGCTCTCCCTTTCCCAGCGTCCACCTCCTGCGCTGGAGCATTATTCCACGCGTGGAAAATAGCTGGGATGAAATACCAAGCACGGTGAAAGCCTACCGAGCCATCAGCACTCCAGCAGCGGTCACAGGGAAGCCAGGAGCCCGGTGTAATACATAGGAAAACAGCAGCAGCATGATCAGGATGGAAAGCAAGGGGCAAAACAGAAGTACAGCCTGTTTGCAAAGCTCTCTGAAGTGCCAGATACTTGCACATGCCTGAAAATAAGATTGATGCTATTCATGCCCGGCGTGCTTGTTTCCTGCTCGGCAATGGCATGTGCACTGAATCGAATCCGCTAATTGTTCCGTCCGCACCACGATTTGCAAACTAGATCGCTTAGGAGCCAAGAGAAAATAAATGAGGTGTTTATTAGAAGGAAGGCTGGTTTCATATTCTTCATAAAAGCAAAACAGCTCTGATTCTCAGCGCCGTCTCCAAACTGCCTTTCTGGTTGAGATGTGACTTTGAGCTGCTAGGGCTTTTATTCCTCCGGAGATACTCATTCAGCATTCAAAGCAGAAAGGCATTATAGTAACTCTGCCATTTATTTTCAGGGTAAACAGGTTTCTTGTTCATTAATTACATGGGTCTTCAGATAACACACACAACTTCCCATTACCTGGACTCTGTGCAGTTTGTTCCCTGCATGCCAGAACACTGTAGACTTTTTATCAAGCAATTCTGCTTCATTTTAATCTGTGATTTATCTGAGGGCCCAGCATCGGTGCCTGAAGGGTATTGTTTAAGTAACAATACTGATGTACACATTCCCACATCAAATGTCAAGGGAGAAGAGGGCTGCTCCAGAGGATGCATGGACTCAAAGGAAATCATTAAAAGCCACTGGCCTGCAGAAACTAAATTGTATTCGAAAAGAAAAACTAACAACAGACAGGAAGCTACTGGCAACCAGGCATGGCTTAGGAAAGCAGCTCTGGGGGGAATAGCTCGGTTTCCCCTTACAAACTCTCATCATGGCCCAGATTTCTTTTTTAGGCAGTGACAGACACAAATTTAAATTCCAGTTCACACACGCAGCCCCGGTGTGTGGATCGGTGTCGTTCGGATTTAATTCTTGTTTTTCCCAAAGTGCAGCGGTGTCACACCACGTCCCTTTGAGGCAACGGCAAACCTGCCAGCGCCCGTGGATGGAGCTGGGATTTCACCAGCCTTCCTCCCTCCCCGCCAGCTTTGAAGGCACTGGAAATTAGTGCAGCCCCATCAAAAGCAACAACTCCAATTAAAAGCTGTTGAGAACCTTTCCCACTTTATATCCCAAATGTGCTCCTGTTAAAGCACACCCTCGAGCAAGCGCAAATCAATCTCAGGGAACGCCACAGTTTTGTGACAACAGGAAAAAGAGATGCTTCATATTTGCTGACTCTTTCTATATTTGCTGAGGAAAGAAGTATTTATTCCTAGGATGTGATCTGCACTGCAATAGACTTAGAAGCTACTTTTAAATTAAGGGAAGGGCGCAGTGCTGTGTAAAAGGCTAATCAGCACAACGCAGGGAAAAAGCAAACCATTCATTTTGTCAGAATAATTTTTAAAAGAGCTAATAAAGCAAGACGCCATTACCTCATCCCTGCCGCTCAAAAAAGGTCAACAGATGCTACTAACACGCCAAGGATGGAGGCAGCTTTCAAAGGTGTTGTGTAAGGAGTCCTCAATCCAGCGGAGCAGTGAAGCACCTACACAATTTACAGCTGAGAGTAATGACACCGAGCGTTGACTTTGTGGCCCAGATCCTAGAAAAGCTAACGCCCCTGGAGACCCCAAGGAGACGGGTACTACAGCCCTCTGGAAAGCTGTGCATGTTCCTCCAAGGAGGTTGGATTGGAGCCTACGAAGGACAGCAGAGAAAAGATCTGCTGGTTTTCTTTTTTCAGTAACAGATCACATTAACGAAGTCTTGACACTACGGAGGTCCTCTGCAAACACGGGGGAGCAGTGCCAGGGAGGGGGACCCCGGCACACCATGGCCCCGGGGTGCTGGCAGGAACCCACGCAGATGCCAGTCTCCGCAGTCACATCTTCTCAATGAGTTTCCAGCCCCAGAGGTACCTGTTCACTGAGGCAACAGGGCGTTTTGGGGAAGAATTTGGGGCAGGACTACGAGCCCCAGCGTCATCAGCTCTTTTCCTCCAGGAAGCCCAACAGTTTTGCAGATCTTCAGGAGCACAGGGCACAAAGCTGTTATCGCCAAGCTCTGGAGCGCTTCCCAAGGTGAAATAGCTACAAAAGGTGCGAGTTCCTTAGGAAGCCAACACAGAGCAGAGGGAGAAAGGGAGGATGCCGTCCTAATTTGACACCAAGCTAGGCACCACCAAACTTCACTAGCAGGCAACACCACAGCTGCTTTCATTTCGCTGTTGGTTTCACTGTATTTTGTTCAAAATCAGACTGCATTTTACCTTACCAACCATCAGCAGAGCAGCTCCAGAGGTCCACGTTCCCGGCTCGCTAAGATGACGGTGCCTCCAGCAATTAGAAGTTGGCTCACAAGGGTGAATTAACACAGCTGGCACTACATGATCTGAGCCCAACTGGGGAAACATCCCACCTAAGAACAGCAAAGTAACAGGCTCAGCCTGGTTTTGAAGGGTCTTCAGCCCACACCTTGGTGCTGTCCCGATTAGGGATGCTTTCCAAGAACAATTATGAGGGGAAAAAACGTCACCTTGCACCATCACCAACATTTTACCGTGGGCAGTGGGAGTCTCCCCACTGAAGGACTGACAGCTCGAACCACTTGCAGAACTCTCAGTTACCTTTTTTCCTTCTTCCCCAGGGCTGAGGCCATTTCTCTGCTTTAGCCACCTCCAACATGTTGTCGTGAGCCTATGCTTGCAGCCCATGTGAAGTCCACCAGCTCTCCACAGCCACAGCAACCTGCCAGGAACCAACGTGGGCTGCGAGGTCCCAGGGACACGCATTGCTTTTCCAGCGCTATGGGACTCTTGGTGATAAGATGTCCAGAAAGCAACAGCATCACCAGAAATGCCGCTTATCACTCAATAATCGATAGACATAGCTGTATGTAGAGTGGTTGCACTGTGAATTCAAACAGCAGCTCCAAGAGAAGCTGGAAATGCAGCAGATCTCATGGATCTCCTCTCAAAACAATACAAAATACCAATGTCTTTAGGGAAAACACATTTCCGGTGTACTTCACAATAAGGAAGGGATAGAGGAATTAGATGCTAATTCATCTGCAAATATAATTAAACTCTGCAACACTAAGACTTCACTGTTAATTTACTTGCACATCCATGTCATATGTGCAACAAATCAGAAACAGGCCTATTAATTTTCAACTTTACGTATAATATATTCAGAATGTGGCATAAAATGGCAGGAATACAGGCAGTTCCATCTAAAACTCTGCAGTTGGTAAATTAAATCTATTTGCAGCAAAGTAAATTGAAATACATACTGAACTTATTACTGTGTCTACTTTAATATCTACAAATGGGTTGGATTTCTCCAGGTGAATATTAGCCATATGCAGTGAAAGAAATTTGGCTGTTTCCATCTCTCTGCTCACAATATCACTCTCGTCCTGGAGGGGCTACTTAGCCCCGACTGGCACTGGGGGTTTGGGGTGGATGGTGAGGGTGGAGCTGCCAGCATACAAAAGTTTCAAAATTTGACTGTCCTCCAAATATTTATAGAAATAAACACTGCATTTTCAAAACATGGCAGTGTCTTCCAGTGCCCCTGCAAGATGTCAGGCACACAACTGGAAAAATCAGTGTGTTTTGGTCCTTCACAGAAGCATTTAGATGTCTTCGTACCCAGGGGACCATCAAACATGCACTCAGGAAGGTCAGGGATGTCCCACAGGCTATTACAGCCGAGGCCTTAGGACACAATTCAGGGTAGAGCCGAAATTTGAGGGGGAAGAAAATACTCATGTAAAATGTTTTTTCCACCCAAGCCAGTCTACAGGATCCCTTTGCTCCCGAGCCAGCAGACTCAAAGACAGTTGAACCAAACATCTAACCAAGACACCCAGCCTGAGCTGTGCAACAACTTCCTAGCTTCATTTAAAGACTATCTGGACCAGTCCATGACACTGCACTTGAATTTAATTTTCAGAAAAAAAAAAAAAAAAAAATCCCCTTTTTCCACCCCCACCACAATGCTCCTGCCTAACGGGCTTTATTCAACCAGGACTCACCAACAGCTCTCCCCCCACCCCCCTTAATACTTTCCATCCATAATGCCTGAAAGGCTCTTTCCCTGGACCTTGCACGGTTTATAGGGTTAATTGAATGCACACTGATCTACTAAGTGTCCATAAGAAGAAGCGCTATTCTTTAAGATGTCATTTCTCCCCCCGGCCCTCTCCCCGGCCCCCCGGACAATGCTGTGGGGCTGTGCCTGGCCGGGCTTGGCCCCAGCGAGGTATTGTTCCCTGGCCGGGGGGGCTTTGGAAAACAAAGCAAAACAAAAGAATCCCTGACATGCCTAAAAAAGGAGACTTCATGCCAGAGCTAACCTTTGAAGATTTATTCCCCGCTGCCCTTGTGACCCAATTCAACCTCCATTACTCAGGAATTCCCCAGACAAGCCCCGAAAGGCAGAGATGGAATTTCGGACTTTCTAACTCATTTGTTTGTGCAGGACAGGGTGGTCTGGCAACCCCATCCAGACCGGGAACTCGTGTGCTGGGAGAGGCTTTATATAAATACACATCTGTATTTATAGGTACTTTAGGTATTATATGTAATTATCACGACGATTCCTTCTCCCTCCGCTTAAAATTGCAAATCCCCACCTTGCACAATGCAACTGGATTGTAATAGGCTTTTGTGTGGTTGCTTCCCTCAAGCCTTAGAATTCACCGCCTACTTTTGGGGCTGGAAACCGGAGGGGAAAAGAAAAAAAAAAAGAGAGAAAAAAGAGGCTCATCTGCATTATAAAACTGAAGCATGTTTCTCTTGAGAATATCTCTAGTGGGGTGAGAACTTGGGAAATGCTCATTTGGGACATCTGCTCCAAAACACCTCTTGCAACAAAGCCTTGGGAGGGCTATGGGGTGAGCGGGGTCCACAACGTGCCGGTCTGGGCAGATCTTAATGCAGGGCCACGGGAAATGCCCAGAGAGATGCGTCTGTGCCTGGCAAAAAGTCAGAGAAACCCTAAAGGAAAGATGTAAGAGCCGTGAAGTCAGACAGACCCACCCCCAGGAGCGTTATCTCTGCATCACTCTTCTGTCTGCAGATGGCTTTCCCAACAACACCGGGGGGCTGGGGGAAGGAATCCAATTTAACACTAAAAACTTGGAGGAAATAGCTTGGGAAGGAGTCATAAAAATGTCACATACGCCTAGTCTCATTAGTCCAGCAAGGGATGTGTCCCCCCCGTCGTGCTGAATGCAAACCAAGCTGGAGAGCGTGATTATTCCAGATCCAATTCAATCCTCGGAACGCCATCTCTCCCAGAGCCCTGCGGAGCACGGGCTTTCTCCAGGGACAAGCGCTGCAACTCCACATAGGGCGGCTGCAGCCCAGGGGAGCAAAGTTATTGCAGCCGCTGAGGTCCGGGGCAGAAGCTGCACCCTCTTTGGAGGGTCCACTTTCTCTCCCTGCACAGTAACGTGCGTGAGCTTTTTGGCCCGTGTTTTGCTCAGGGCTCACTAATCAGCCATGATTACCCTTGGACCCTTCCTCCAGGACGGCAAGGGGGATTTTGCATGCCGGGTGCCGGGAACAATGAGGTCTCACACTCTGGAGGAAGGGGAAAAATTCTCTCCCCATGGGTAGCAGTAGGTGACAAAACCTGGCTGGACGGAAGATAACTGCCTGGCTCTCCAGCTGCCCGCCAGCCATGTTCTGCAAAAATAGCTAGAAGCTGCCTGCCGAGTTCCTCAGCTTAGGAAGAGCTCAGGCTAAGGCATCTCTGCCTCAAGCCAACATCTCCCAAGGTGGAGGAGGACCTCCCCAGGGAATGGTCCTTACTCCAGCCCCACTGGATTGCGCTCAGTGGAGAAAAAGTAACACCGTTAGAGCTGCTGAACACCTCAGAAATGAAGAAGCCAACAGAGGTTTATCTGCAGGAGACCTCAGAGACATTTGTCTCAATGAGACAAGGTGCTCCACACTCCCACAGCACAAAATCCTCACACCGCTGCTTCCCTCTTCCCAAAGGCATGATCCTACCTACCTACCTGGGCAGCAAGACAGGAGCAGAG
This sequence comes from Gavia stellata, assembly GCF_030936135.1. NCBI lineage: Eukaryota > Metazoa > Chordata > Aves > Gaviiformes > Gaviidae > Gavia > Gavia stellata. The sequence continues at coordinate 21,588,255 of NC_082606.1, forward strand.
AGCACTCACAGGGCATCAAGCATGACATGAAAATATTCTGGGCCAAATGAAGCTTATACATCAGCACAGATGTGCCTCTTTGGAAAGCAGGCAGCTCTTGCCCACTTGCAGAGCAGCAGTACTATCCAACCTCAGCAGTGGGCAAAATCCCTGCTCTTCACTTACAGTGCCAGAAAGATTTCATCAGCTCTTGACACTCGCAAACACAGAGCGTTTAATGCTGTAGTTGCTTAAGTGCAATAATTAATGACCTTACCGCCATTTGTGCGTTAAAAAGCATCAAATTAGAATGGGACCTTTTGATGTTGGCTTTGAACGTGCACGAATGACTCCAGCAGAGCAGGTCTGAATTCCTCTCCGGGCAGGGCACGCAACCCCACCAAGAGACTGAAGGCTTTCATGCTCCACATCAGCTCTGCAACAGAGCTCTGGACTGTCTCAACATCATCCTACCCCTCCTGTTCCTTCGTGTCCCCTCTGAAAAATGACAGTGATAGTGTTCACCTGCTTTGCCAGCCCTGCAAGAATTCCCTCACTAATCTTGGCGCAGTCCTTTGTAGATAGAGGGCTGTTCTCCACTGGAGCTGTGCTGATATACGCCAGCTGGAGGTCTGTCCCATTAAGGGGTAGGTGTTGCTCGGGTCTATGTTCAATACCTAGGAAACAGGCTTGAGAAATGAGGTTATGCACACAGCATGGTGCTGCACGTGAACTAGTAAAAAGAGCTTTACTTCTGCCTAGTTGATGCAGCCCTGAGTGACTGGTTGATTACTCCATCTATACACAGTAAGGCTACACTGTAAATATGTCAGCATCGTGTCAAACAAACCTCAGAAGTGGTAAGTACAAGGTGAGAGTTTGGAATGTAAAAACAATCCCATTTTTTGCTGGTATCTGCTAAGTACATTGGCTAAATGTCTAAACTGTTATAGGAAAAAGCTTCAAAGTGACTGTCGCTTAGCACAGCGCACATCTCAGATGTATGCAACACAGCTCCACGCACCACGTTAGCCAGGGAAAAGTTGTCTGCAAAATTCACTATATCGTTATCCAGATCATTTACCAAGTCTCAGCAGACATACTAGAAAGTGTCCTGGATTTCTTCTAAAACCTCTCTACCTAGGAAACACTTCAGAAGACATCAGCATTAAATCCCAGGTAGCCACACCATCCCAGCTAAAAAGCCCTGTGGACCCAAAATGTAGAGATGACTCCCAGACAAACATAGCGTAGGCTGAAACACCCTCACTAAGCAAAACTCCATTAAACTCCTGACCCTTCTCATTAAGATAAATGAGGTCTGACTGTCACTTTACCTTGCCACCCTTTCACTTACAACTGAGAAGGAAGCAGATGCTTAATTAGCTTCCATCATGGGTGTTCACAGGTCTCGGTGTAAGGAGTAAGCAATCTGCTACTTCATCTTAGAAATCCTGGGTGACATCGTCCATCCACCTGCAGCGACGCACGCTGCTGAAGTCCCTGGAGGGACAGAGGGACGCAACTCCAGGTGTGAAACTAGGGCTTTGCTAGGAGCCCATCTCTCACCTCCACGTCTCAAAGCAGCCAGATGCCCAAGTCAAACACCTACAGCTACAAGGTCTGTGTGATCTCTGTATCTGTGGTTAAGCTTAAAGATTTTCTAGCTCGTAGCCAAGATAACTCATCCATTCCAGTTACAGACCCCGGAATGGAGTATTGTACAGTCAAAAACCCCATACACTAATAGACATGCATAAACTCCCATTAGCTGGGGAGAGGCTGGGTGGTGAATGAGCTAAATTGGCTGCATTACAGAGCGCTTTCTTTGTTATTGCTTGAGACTTTCCTGCCATGGACTGCAAAACTTCCGAATCAAGGAGCACTGAAAGGTTTCAGGAGGAAAAAAAGAAGAAGGGGAAAAAAAAAAATCAAACCAAAAACACCCCCAAAAAAGCCAGATCTCTTTTCAAAATTTTTTAAATACCCAGGGTTTAAGCCACTGATTTGAGGACCAGCAGCTACAAGGTGACTCTGACACAACCTATAGGACCCAAACAATAAATGATGTGTATACAACTAGTGGAAAGCTGCAGTCTCTTTTCAGCCCCACAAGGACAAGTTGGATTTAACACAACCGTGAGCTCCCCTGGTCCTTCTCCCTGTAGGATAGACATAGATTCTCAGTTAGGACGCAACTAGACGGAAGGAGTTTGCCCTTACGCTAGCTTGGTCTAAGGACACAACTGCATGAAAAGCCAGTCTGCTTTAAGCTCTGTTCGCACCCCTTGTGCCTTCCTAACATTTTGCACCCAGGGAAATCGTAGAATCATTTAGGTTAGAAAAGACCTTTAAAATCATTGAGTCCAACTATAAACCCAACACTGCCAAGTCCATCACTAAACCCTAAGCGCCACATCTACACATCTTTTAAATACCTCCAGGAATGGTGACTCAACCACTTCCCTGGGCAGCCTGTTCCAGTGCTTGACAACCCCTTCAGTGAAGAAATTTTTCCTAATATCATTTAAACCCTCCTTAGTAAACGGTCCCTTTGGGAACCGGTGCCGAGCCCAGTCTGCTTGCCCACTCGGATCCACATTTGTGAGAGTCAGCAGGCATCACATCCTGCTCTGGTGTGCCAGACATCGGGATAAGGGTCTGGCCTCAGGTGAGCTTCAGTTTCCTGCACTTTTGCCTTATCTGGCCATGGTCCATCCCATTCCCATAGTCACGTGGGTCGAGTTGCTTTACCCGAAATACTGCAGCCATCAGGAGCTACCCAGCTTCTCCAAGGAAGACAAGAAGAGTCAAAAGTATCTCTTTGAGAAAACCAGGAGGAAAGGGACTCCGGAAGGAAGGCACCAAAGCAGCACTGCAATCAGATCCCAGAAGGACAAGCGCTCCGTGTCCAAGGTGGATCCCCATGCTGTCATGCAGAGGGTCATCTCCCGCCACCTTTTACCAAACCACAGCTGTATTGCTCCTGTGACAGGAATGCGAACTGGAGTTGGCATCTTCCAGCACTACTCACCCAAATTTCAGGCAGGAGTTACTACAAGGAGCACTAAGAAGGAATAAGAAAACTCCAAGGTGCTGAGATTGCCTAAATAAATCACGCTTCGAGGCGCGATTCAGCCGTT